>NC_064920.1:965645765-966270765 GCF_023897955.1 Schistocerca gregaria | reverse complement strand
TCTTTTACTTTGATGAATCTCAAAGCAGTACCCAGCAACAAATCCTCTCTCTGATCATGATGCACAGGTAGGATGAATAAGGTGGTGCCTTACAGTCTAAACACTCCTCAGTGGAAATCAGCATAAATCGTGATTCCACGACAAACATTTTTAGCAATTGTTTACAAGAGATGACCTAGGATGAAATTCATATTTAACCAAATTCTGACGTCAAATTCAATCTATTCCATGATAAAATCATATCATTATTTGAACTAATCACACAGGATGTTAAATAGCCACGTAAAATACCGTACCTCACTAGGCAGATTAAAATATCTTGTGAAAGGAAAAGGGAAATGCGTCTGTTGAGAAGAACAAAGGAAGATCCTGCAGTTTTTGCTCAAGTTATTACGGAGTCAACAAACAGCTGCTTTATGTCAGGAATCAGTAATGCCAACAGCCGAGTTATGGCTATGTGGCATGTAGTAAAATTAGAGACAGGTCAACAAACTACAAAACAGGACAACTCATTTTTAATTTAAATTGGAGGGCTATAAATGATATCACAGTAAGTAGATATTTATTAAACGTAGTAAAAAAATTAGGGACAAAGAGTTCAAGAGAAAAATTAAAAGAGTATGTTGAACAAGCAACTTCTTCGTATAGATGTATCATACAGTTTTCCTCCTAAAATTATAACATATATACAGGGTGGTCCATTGATCTTTACCGGGCCAAATATCTCACGAAATAAGCGTCAAACGAAAAAACTACAAAGACCAAAACTTGTCTAACTTGAAGGGGGAAACCAGATGGCGCTATTGTTGGCCCGCTAGATGGCGCTTCCATAGGTCAAACGGATATCAACTGCGTTTTTTAAAATAGGAACCCCTCATTTTTATTACATAGTCGTGCAGTACGTAAAGAAATATGAATGTTTTAGTTGGACCACACTTTCGCTTTGTGATAGATAGCAAATATCACCAACTAATAATTTGTGTGATCTATGAAAAGCATTTGATTCTCCTTGATAAACTAAGGGTTCATGGAACTGATGGTATTCCCAACCAATGGACGTCGTATCTAACCAAAAGAATGCAGAAGGTCCATCTATTATACAAGAAGCCGAACTAGTTCTTTTTGCGGATGTCACTAGTATTGTTAAACCCACACACACAAACAGCAGCAGAAGAAATGGTGAATAACATTGTTAAAAGTATTGCTGTTACACATTGTGAGGAAATAGTAAGTGGGTGTAAATTTCGAAATTGTTAGGTGTCTACATTCACGAGAATTTAAACTGCAATGAACACTCTCTCCCACAGGAATTTCGTTGAGCCACATTCGCACTTCGAATGATTGCAAATCTAGGGGAGAGACGAGTCCGTAAGAATAATATGTGATGCTCACCCACGATGATTTTTTATACGGCTATTTATGAAATTAGGCATTTTTACTTCTTCCTGACAGTGTATTTATTCCCTCACGAAGTTTTCTATGCCAATGCATTTCAGAAGGAACGATGATGTGTGTAATCACAATACATAAAGAAAGAACAAATTTGTTACTCCACATTTAGGTTGTCATTATCACAAAAGGTGTGCACAACGCTGACCCCAAAGTTTTTAATCAGTTGGCCAATTACATAAAATGTCTGACAAATAGCAAAGTTAAATCTGAAAACAAACTGAAAAAAGCTTTTCCTTGACAACTCCTTCTGTTTTTCTTTACTTGATACATGCCCTATTACAATATTTGTAATACTACATGTTTAGGTTTCATTTTTATATGGTATCCGCAAAAGTAAACTTCTTGATCATCCACATAAGGTTTTCAGATGGAATAACATTCTTTTACCTTCTAGTAACCTTAGTATTCATGTAGTGGGAAAGATTACTACATCAAAAAATTTGTGAAATTCCTTTATGTATAGCTTTACTAAAGCTGGTTTATCGACGAGCCAGCTTCTTCTCTTTCCTGTAAACTCTTCTCTAGTGCGTATCTCTCACTATTAAGTTCACGGCACACCCATCAGAGGTAATCTACTGTTTGATCACCCTTTGCACGCTCTTCCGCAGAAGACTTTCAATTTTTTTAATGTGTAAGAGGTAGTGCGTGTGAATTAGTCCTCAAACCTGTATAAAAAAGTGGTTCTAAGTTTTCAGCATGTAGCCGTATTTACCTATGAATGTGAATTCAAAATGACTCGCTCCACATCGCTATCATTAATTATGCGGTGATGGAATTCCGTTTCTCAGTTACTTTTCAATCTAAAAATATTTGAAGCAGCAATATTGTTAAACCTTGTTGTTGTTGCGGTCTTCAGTCCAGTGACTGGTTTGATGCAGCTCCCCAAGCTCCTCTATCCTGTGCAAGCTTCTTCATCTCCAAGTAACTACTGCAACCTACGTCTTTCTGAATCTGTTTAGTGTATTCATCTCTTGGTCTCCCTCTACGATTTTTACCCTCCACGCTGCCCTCCAATAGTAAATTGGTGATACTTTGAAGTCTCAGAACATGTCCTACCAACCGATCCCTTCTTCTAAACAGGTTTTGCCACAAGTTCCTCTTCTCTCCAATTCTATTCAATACCTCCTCATTAATTATGTGATCTACTCATCTAATCTTCATCATTCTTCTGTAGCACCACATTTCGAAAGCTTCTATTCTCTTCTTGTCTAAACTATTTATTGTCTATGTTACACTTCCACACATGGCTACATTCCATACAGATACTTTCAGAAAAGACTTCTTGACACCTAAATCTGTACTCGATGCATGTCTACCAGAGCACGTCCACATGTAGCAACGACCATCCAGCTTTGTCAACCGCTCTGATGAAGGAGTGGAACGCCCTATCATACTAACTACTTACCAACGTTGTAGTCATCAGGGGAGTACGTTACAGAGCAATCATTCTTTGTCGGTGGTTATCATACACGTCCCGCCGTTTGTAATGTACAGTCGTGAACAAAACGAGCGAGACCCCTCGCCTTTTCGTTATGGTGGTCCGCACAGCTTTAAAGTCTGCTACACAGCATGACAGACAAGACGACGAAGTGCTACCAACATACTATGCAAGTTCGCTCAGCTGATGTGCTGAGATAGCTAGCACTGGAGAAACTCGCGCTTCGAAGACGTCACAGCATCGTCTGCCACTACTTCGTGGAAAACGAAATACCTCGAGTATAAGCCAATGTCTTGTATTCGCATATCTGTGACTATGGTTCAAATGGCTGTGAGCACTATGGGACTTAACATCTGAGGTCATCAGTCCCCTAGAACTTAGAACTACTAAAACCTAACTAACCAAAAGTCATCACACACATCCATGCCCGAGGCAGGATTCGAACCTGTGACCGTAGCGGTCGCGTGGTTCCAGACTGAAGTGCCTAGAACCACTCGGCCACTTCGGCCGTCTCTCTGACTATGGCTTGGATCTAAAGTTTGGTTTTGGATACTACGTACAGGTATGCTCAGATTACAAACCTAACATCGTGAATAAAGACAAAGGGAAATCAATTAGGCGTCCTTCCCCTTCCGTAACATCAAATATATTTTAGTTATTCTTTCTTAAATGAACTACGCAGAAAATCATTCACCAGAAGTGAATAACTTTTTAGTCACACCAGATGATATTAACAGTTTGCCGTCGCGGGTTAGCCGTGCGCTCAACGGCGTCATATCGCGGAAGCGCGGCTCTTTGCGCCGTCAGTTCGAATCCTTTTCCGGGCGTGAATGCGTGTTAGCTTAGGTAGGTTGAAGTAGTTCTAAATCTAGGGGACTGATGACCTAAGCAGTTGGGTGGCATAGTTCGTAGAACCATTTTTTGACCTTTCGCGTAAATCTTCTTTACATAAACGGTGGTATCTTTAGATTGCGTTGACATAGCTTACTATTTTACACCACCAAGGCACCGTATACCGCAGGAAGTACGATACATTTCCGCTTATTATGTCCACCTGTACTCGAGGTAAACGGGTTTTAAGGTTTCAGTAGACAGATAGATGGTCAAGAAAGTGAGACTAGTAGGGTTGCAGTTTTACCGATTTACGTGACGAAATCCTAACAACGAAAATAGCTACCACAGTTACTGAAGATGAGGGCGGCATAATAATTTCCCCTACTCTTTATTCGAAATGTTCCAGTTGCAATCGATAGATCAACATATCAATCGTAGCTACGCTTTAGATCCAAATCACGTTTACAAGAATGCAAATAAAATCCATTTGCCTATACTCGTGGTAATTCAGATCCCACTATTAATGACACCGCGTTTTAGATGTGCGAGCATTACCATTGCTAGGTACCTTAAGGAACACTTCGGTTAATGAATGTTTTCTGGCTGTGGCACGTCTAATGGAGAATTCGAAACATTGTATAATAAATTTGGCATCTACGTCGTCGTTTATTTCATGGGTTGGTGCAGAATTATCCTACTAAATTTAATCGCTAATAACAGTTTTTTGTTATTTCGATAAACATCCCGAATGATTGTCTCATAAGTGGTGACATTAACGTAGAAAATTCATGTTTTTGAGTCCAGAAAGCTCTATGCAACAGAAACTGCAGACATTTTGCCATTTTCATTGCGAAATTGCCGGCCTATTCATGTCTGGTGTAATGATAGAGGGCTGCTAGCGTAGTGAAAGGTGTTTGCTACTGCAAGGGAGGTCTGGTTTGTTTTCGGTTCTAATCTCGATGGTGGCAGATAGGCTATCAGTAAAGGAATTTTAAGAAATTCTCGCGCCCCCAATACGTTTTATTGCTGCTTTTATTCTGTGCTGGCACCCTGTAGACGTCAATATGAAACTCTTGTAGAATTTCATACTTGTTACTGCCTACTTTTTTCGCTTCTCTCAATAATTGAATTGACTTAAGTGTGGCACTGAATGATTTTTAACTGAATTTCGTTATGAACCTTCACTCATTGATAAATTTGCACACTTTCATGGTAGGTCAGCAACGGTAATCCAGTATGACTAGCCTAAACGGTGACACAGACCAATTCGCGGCCGAATGCACATAATATTTTGCTAATTCATAACGATCTGGGGTACTTTGTCTGACTGAAACAGTTATGTTATCTCGATAAGCTGATATTCATTTTTATTAGTACAGTTCATACTAATTCGCGTTTCTTCTTTCATTTATATCTTATATTAAGGTGTTGCGATTAACACACTAATCAGCGATAATAAAGTCTTACACATGACTGAAAACAGTCTGAAAAATTTCGGATAGTTATTCAATTTCACGTCTGTTCATAGTATGTTGGTAGCACTTTGTCGCCTTGCTTGTTATGGTGTGTAGCAGACTTTAAAGCTGTGCGGATTAGCATAACGAAAAGGCGAGGGGTCTCGCTCGTTTTGTCCACGACTGTACATGGGACCATTAAGGACTGTCGTGACTTGTGACATTATTGTCTTTGAATAAAAGACTGCGTATTTCTTTCAATTACATTCTGTACAGTACGGTTCTGTATTGTGGCATTCTTTCTTTGTATGCTCCAAACTTCATCGAGCAGTGTTACTTGGCAGCGACACATTATGCGAAAGTTCCTTTTGCACTCCAGTGTATAACTCTATATTATTGCGCCCATCATAAGGTACTATTTATTGATAGATAGTCGCTTCAACTACGGAAAGACTATGGTTCTAAACTTGTCCGACTAGTCATCAATGAACAGTCTTCTGTATTCACCCTGATTCCTGTCCTTTCTCGGTCAAATCACAAAAAATAATAAATATCCCGTTAAAAAAATTATAGTGCATCAGTGCAGTACTGAATCAACGCTTTTAGAAAGTTGAAGAGCACCACATCCACTTCCATAAGTCAATTCCTCGCTCTTAGGACATCATCTGTGAAGCGCAAGCGTCGTGTTTAGCGTAATCCCTGTGTTCGGAAATAATGTTGCTTTTCCTATGTTGTTATTTGGCTTCGTATCTACGCAACAGGTTTCTTACACACGTATCCGCAGCTGTTTGCTTTTTAAGGAAAAAGTTCAGTTTTCGTAATCTTGCCATTGTCATTCCTTTATTTGCACGAAAACAAATAGGGTACCTATTAAACCTTCTTGCATTTGTTTGCGGATGCTCATTTTTATCAAACGAATGTGGGGTGAAACGTAATTCGTGGCGGATTAAATATTAATGAAATGTTTCAAAATTTACATGAAATTAAACTAAGCGATCGTTTTTAAATTAATGGACGGTTCTAATGAACGCGCTGTATGCGCGCTTCCTTTTTTGGAGAAAAAATATCAAGGGATTTAAATGTGTGTTTCATCTAGCGAAATTCCGATTTAATGACAAAGATTAAAGTGGCGAGTAACGAAGCAATGTTTCCACAAATGCATTCATGGCACTGCAGGTACAGAACAGTGATTATAAGGCACCAGACTGCGGCTTGTTTATAAATAAGTGAACCATTTTTTTACGTTTCTTCCATTTTGTTATACACCCTTCTCAGGCAACTCACTCACGAAACTCAAAATGAAGAGGGAGAAAGAACTGGAAACATAAGCGTCCGCAAAAAGAGCAAGAGGAGACACGTCCACCTCCAGGAATCTAACTACAGCCCTCCTATTCATTAAAGCATTCTCTCGCATTTCTAGCAATCATTATCTGCGACAGATCTGCAGGAAGGATCCGGTATAACACTCTGGCTCACGGATTCTGTCATCGATTTCCAGCACACAAACATCGCAGTACTATAGAGTATGAACCAGTCATGTGTCCTGAATTCCCATGAGAATGACCCTCCTCTTGAACCATGGCATAATCACAACAGTAGTTTTCAATTTATCTGTGGGAAAAGAAAACTGGTGAGGGTTTGCAGATTCTTTATTCTCGTTTACACAAGAGCTATTGTCGGGCACTTGGAAGAACACAGCGTTATTATATTGTGGGAATGTGCAATCCCAAAAACATCTTTTTGAAATCAATTTAAAAACATTCTTCGTTCCATCAGTTAAATGGATGCAATATCACGAAACGAAGTATAAACATTTACTTGATAATAGAGTTACGCTGCCTGAAGGCAACACTTTTGTAATTTATGTTATCGCTAACGTAAAAGAGTTTTGCTGCTGCTTACTAAATTTGTTAGATTGTGTATTAATGAGGTAGTTACCATACTTTTTCCACAAACATAATTGCCATCTCAGCAAATCAACATAGGTGAAATTCTTACTAGATTAGAAATGACTGGAAAGTTTTGGGTAAGCGTCTCATCTTAAGGGAACTTTCCTGCGGATACAAAAACTAGTCTTAGATTATATGAGTTTGTAACATTCCAGAAGGTATGGAGGATTTAACATTATGATTTATGTTTTTGTAATATTAATTGAGCTGACGTGTCTGATTGAAGTTGAATGTGTAAATCGATCCTTTGTCCTACAGCATCCACTGCAAAAATGTTACTTTTAAAAACGTACACTTAATTGAATTTTACTATTGCACAACAGCTTTGTTATTAGCACTTGATACAATTTAGAAATTAACCATATGAAAAGGCCCCCTATGAAACCTATTATCCCACTGAAGTCGTTAGTTGTCATCGATCCTCATTTCATGCTAGGGAATTTGGGATAATGTATTAAAGCGGTTGCATCATACGAAATACAGATTCCTATAGGATCCTAAAATACAGTCATGGGCGAATTGCGTGGTAGCAATGGATACAGAAAGCAATCAATAATGTTGTGCTTTTGCCATGAATATATCTTATGTATAAGAAGCAATTTTGGTTAGGGTCAAAGCGTTTGTTGTTACTGGTCGCGATCGACTTTACTTCGGTAACTGATAATCTATTACGAAACCATATCCTTCTCAAATTGATTGGTTGAAGTATTTCCTACGTTAAGCTCAACTTCTTCGCAGTTAATTTTAATGAACGTAATATTTGTCTGTCCATGTTGTATGATTTTTAGGGATGTGCATTCTCCCTCAGCTGAACTGCATACTGCCGTTGTCGTTATTGCTGTGTCTCACCGGCTTCAAAGCGCATCATCATTCGGTATTACTTCAGCACCAACTTGCGTCCACGTTAGTTCTTCCTGACACTTGACTTGAAACTTCGACTCACTCTTCATTATTGCTAAATTGTTACGTACGTCTAATCTGCCCCTGGGTACGCTATACAGTCAAATGTCTGGTTTTGGGACCTCTCTCACTATGATGTGATTCTCCAGAGATATTCGTGTATCCCCTGAATTTTATAACACGTATTCTCTTCTTTTGTGTCTTCTCAACACCGATTTTGCTCTTATTGGTTGAAATTCATTACAGTTTCTCATCTCTCTTATTCCTTTTTCCCTAGTTCGTAGCCACACCTAAAAGGCCTATAAAAATAAGGGAACCCCGTTATGTGGCCCTGTAGACCAAGCGATACGCGATTAATCGCCGTGTCGGCCTCACAATAGAATGATCCAATCCGACCTGTGGAAACCTACTTTGAAAATTTTCATGCAGGCGGAATACACCGAAAGGAATGCACTATGAAAATTTTAGCTACTAAGGTACACTGCAAGTGTCTAAAGAAGCGTTAAAGCTTTTGCCGCACGAAAAACCGCTTATAACAGTGGTTTCTAGAGCCCTTCCTGTTTAGTGCCCGAAGCGGTGAATAACCAGAAATAGCCATGAAAAGAGGATGCAGCTCCATATAGCGCGATGTCCAAACTGCACACACTTGAATTTAAAGCACTTAAACCTTGCCAAAAAGTCGCACTTTTCTTTTAATAATTTTTTGAATAACTTTCATTTCATACAGACAGCTAAACCGTAAAGATTTAATTGCTACAAAATTGATTAGCAGAGAAAAGAAAATCAAGGCAGTGTGTCATGCTACATTACAGAAGTCTTTCATGAACTGAGATTTTAATTTGTTGACTTTAAATATTTTACAACAATTTCTATAGAAGAGTTCTTATGATAATTTTTGAATAATGAATGTTTTGTTAATAATCAAACCATTCACTGTTTATTCGCTGCAGCCGTCAAAAAATGTGAAGAATAATAAATGGACTCAGACACTTCATAGACATTACGTTTTATTTACACAGAACTGGAACGGAACAAGAAACGTCGTGGCCGTTGTTTCGCATATTGTGCTGCGTGGCAGGCATACTTGATGAAATTGGTAAAATGTGGTGGTGCTAACTGACAATGCAAAAATGTAACATCCTGGCTTTACTTCTGCCAGTAAGCTGTGCGTACGGGGCGTGAGTCGTGCTTCGGTAGCTCAGTTGGTAGAGCACTTGCCGGCGAAAGGCAAAGGTCCTGAGTTCGAGTTTCGGCCCGGCACACAGTTTTAATCTGCCAGGAAGTTTAATATCACCGCACACTCGGCGGCAGAGTGAAAATCTCATTCTGGAATGCAGAAATGACTGAAGTTTAACAACACTGTTTCGTCGACAAACCTGACATTTGCAATCGCAAATTATGCTATCTGACAATTACCTGAAAAATGCTTTACAATTTTGAAAAATGTTTTTTTCGAGAGGCTGAATCACACCATTAGTTCTGGCTGGTATCCGAATTATATTCTCTTTCGACGTCCTTCCGAAGACGAAGCTGTCGTTATATCCAAGAAGTCCAACAAGAGCAATAAATTATTCCCTGCAAACGGCAAGAAGACGTTTCGGATGTAATAGTGAAAATTATTCTTGCCCATTTTTTCCAGATTTTACTACGTCAGTTGCAAGACTTTTGCAAGGAACTAGTCCTTTTTTAAAGTTTTGATCGTAATTTTCCTTGATATTTCTGAGGATAGAGATAAAGTTGCGGAAATAGTAATCCACTGATATGTATCACTGGCATTGTCGTATACGAATGTGTCATAGCTTCCATCCATAGTACAGCCGACTTTGTCTTTTTTTTCGCTCGAAATGACAAAGTGCGGTTTGCATCAGACCTGACTGACTGGTTTTGTACGCAGTTTTTAAGGTGTAACAAGAAGCATCGTCTTCACGTCAGCTACGAATTTCTGTGTAGTATGTGCTACTAATGACATCGCCTTTAAGCGATTACTTGAGGCAAATTTCGTAATTTTGCGACTACCTTAGTCATATAATTTCCTGAACCTGTTCAACGAGTTAGAAGGAGCTTGGAAACCAATAGTTTTCACCTAATTTGAAATTCAGAACGTCCAGGCTTGTACGTCTCCCTCGGTAACGGTGCATTGACTCCCTCGAGCGGTTCTTAATATTTTGAATAGTTTCTCTGTCACACTTTTATGGATTTCATTTTGACGCATATTTCGTACTGCATGTTAATCTTTCTTCTATTTATACATTTCATGCTCAGAATTTATGACACGAAACTGGCTTTGCACACTGCTAAAGCGTTTTCTTCCTGCATCGTTTAACCAAAGAATTTACAGCCATTTCTTCCTCACTGCAAGGTGTTACTGTACATGTTTTATTTGTGATTGGAAGGTACTCTAATTTTGTTCTAGAATTTAATTAGTAGAATAGCCTTAGTTTGAATCACTTTTCACGGAACTGTACGAGTTATTTCCTGTTTCTTCTAATGCTACCACCATTTCCAACGAAATATTTACACCGTTGGAATGAATGTACAAGTAATTAACTAATAAATAAGACGTAGGTCTAAAGCAGAAGAAGATTATTTTTCTCGCATATAGCGTACTTCAGATTTTATCTTTGCAAGGTTGAAAATACTAACTGGATTTCACGTTACTGTGAAACGCTGGGACCTGCATAAAGACAGATGGTGTTAGAAAGCACGTACCAAGAAATCACAAATAAAATTAATTCATTTTTATCCCCACTGTTAACAAAAAAATGGTTCAAATGGCTCTGAGCACTATGGCACTTAACTTCTGAGGTCATCAGTCCCCGTAGCGGTCGCGCGGTTCCAGACTGTATCGCCTAGAACCACTCGGTCACCACGGCCGGCCCACTGTTAACAGTTTGTGATCCTACAAAGCAACTTTTAATTATTATGGATATTAAATGAATTACAAATTGGAGCGAATAATAACTGTGAACAGTTATGTCAGAGAAACTATTAACGGAAGCTGAAATTCGCTATACAAGTTACGATCGCGTTGTGCCATGCTACATATGGTGTTTACCGACGTGCCCTCAATCAAGGATACGTACCCACTGTATTGCGCTAGCTGCTGCCGCTATGACAGCCGTGTAGATATCTCTAGCTGCATGGCTGCACATTTGCAATGTCTTAACAGTTAAAATTTTGACTGTGTTTCTTTCAGTGTATTTTTCCCGTTTAAATAAAGTCAGGGTAGGTTTCGACATGACGGACAAGACAGATTTCTTGTCAGTCATTCATCGTCGGATGCAGTATGAAGGGGCATGGGTTCAGCACACCACACTCCTAGTGGCTGTGGACATTCTGACCTGGTTGCTGATACCTCTCAATCAGGTAGCTCCTCAGTTAGCATCACTAGGATGAGCGCATCCCGGTCCAGTCCTCCCATCAAGGAGAAATCTCTGGCAGTGTCAGTAATCGAAGCGAGGTCTCCCGCATGAGGGTTTGTTGCGTTGAACAATCGACTATAGTGGGAGACGACAGGTGTGTAAAGAACACAATTATCATGCACAATTACCTCGATTCACACATCTTTCGCCAGCCAGAGTGGCCGAGCTATTCTAGGCGCTACAGTCTGGAACCGCGCGACTGCTACGGTCGCAGGTTCGAATCCTGCCTCGGACATCGATGTGTTTGATGTCCTTACGTTAGTTAGGTTTACGTAGTTCTAAGTTCTAGGGGAACGATGACCTCAGAAGTTAAGTCCCATAGTGCTCAGAGCCATATGAACCATTTTTGAACCACATCTTTCAATGTTGTACAGGAAACTGAAATTTGAAATAAAAGCAGGAAATACTTCCAAGCTCCATCGCTCTTCTTCTCAGAGTAAAAATGTGTGTTCGTTGTGTGGCTGCGAAGTCGTTATAATCTGTTGGTTTTTTTGACTGCCTGAGGCATAAACAAAGTAACAGTCTGGGTCTATTCATCTGTGAAAAAGTGCCATCGGATATACATAACATCCGCTCGCGAATTCGATGACGTCCTGCTTCGGTTATGTACTGCACTGTCCACAGCTCTGCTTGTTAGGGTATATGAAAGACCTAACGACAATGTATTTGTCGTGAACTGAATCTTTAAAAAATCCCCGGGAATGCAACCAGTACACGAAACACTCTGCGTTCATTGCTTTTTTCACTGTAGTCACTATTGCACCAGTATATTTCGAACGCAGGAATATTCTCTAGAGCACACGGTATACAATACACTGTATTTCTAAAATCTTGGAAGTGGGCGACAGTTAAAGCACGACCGAGGTACGGAGTACTCTGACATAAATTCGTGCGTTTGAAGCGAGGACCCAATATTCTCTCCATCCGCTCACGTGGCACGCTGTTCTCCCAATGAAACCGATTCTTTGGCAAAAAATTAATTAAAATCCACAAATATCGGCGATGGCCTGTACCGGACACGCGGAACTGACTGCTTCAGCCTTCGGCGAGGCGTGCGCTCGAGCTGTACCGCGTTTCTCTGCTACGGCGAATTCTAAAATTATTCGCTCTGGTCGTTTTTAACCGGCGGCAGATGGCTTGGGAATGGGAAAAGGACTGAAATAGAAAAATTTCTGGTAGTGCGAAGGCGTGGAGGGAACAGAGATCTTTTAAGGTTCCATATTGCCAGCTACCGTGGATCTTCAGGTTCGTGAAAGTGGGTCGCAGTATTGCAAACACACACACACACACACACACACACACACACACACACACACACACACACACACATATATATATATATATATATATATATATATATATATATATATGAATGGCGGTATTTAATGAAATCCCAACTAACTACTGCTCTCTGTTTTGACTGTGGTCGTAAGTTGTTTATCAGCTACAGCGGATCTCTAAAGATTTCAAACAAATGTCAGAGGGCAATTGTTTGTGCAAAAGATGAAAAGCAGTTTATATACAGCATTCTAATTTTATGTTTTTATAGGTGCCTAGCTAACCGTTAACTTATGAAGAACACAAAAATAAACAAAAGTAGAGTTGACGGAAAAATTAAAAAAAACATTCAAGAACCAATATCGGACCAACAGAGCGGAAAAGACTAACATAAAATTTCATTCTTTCTTTATATGTTTTATTTTCCTACCTGAGTTTGTACTCTATTTAGCTACCTAAATCACGTGTTTATACTTAATTGTATGGATAAGAAACATAAATGCATATTTACAGAGTTAAAAGCTCAAACCTTAACAGTCTTTTCCAATATCAAATGTTTATAGAATCACGTGATCAGTAAATTACACATTTTGATATTGTCAATTCACAGTATTAGTCAAATAAAGGACTAAGGATAAATAAATCCATGAAGATATGAAATCTGTAAACGAGCCCGCGATCATTTTAGTCACTTTTCTTGTCTGTCTTGATCGCATATGTTATACAACTCACAACTGCCAGTTAATTACCTTCTGAGGTGTGATTATGGAAGTATGCCGAAACCGGTAATTGTGAGTTGTGCAACACGCGTGTTTAAAGCGGCCATTTACAAATAAAGCATTTAACAAATAGAAGATGCTGACTCAGAGAGGTGATAGTCTATATTCATCAATGTCTTGAATAGTTCCGATCATTCACAATCAAATTTGGGGTTTCAAGATGGGGTTTACAACACACTCTGGCTTAGAATCAAACTCACATGCAGGATAATAGGAAATTTTAATTCTGTGTAGATGTAGATGGAAAGATTCATGGTTAAAGCAAGGTCTAATGATGATGGAAATCATCGATCGCTTCAATCGAGACCTCGCAAACCAGGGCCAACAGAGAAGGTTGGTTCAAATGGCTCTGAGCGCTATGGGACTTAACTGCTGAGGTCATCAGTCCCCTAGAATGTAGAACTACTTAAACCTAACTAACCTAAGGACATCACACACATCCATGCCCGAGGTAGGATTCGAACCTGTGACCGTAAAGGTCGCGCGGTTCCAGACTGTAGCGCCACTCCGACCGGCCCAACAGAGAAGGAAGAAATCAATTCGTGTGTACGCCAAAGTAGTTTTGTAGTACAATTAATTTTCACAATATATGTAGACGACCCAATGCACAAGGCCGGAAGTTCCATGTGGCTTCTTGCCGATGATTCTATCGTATACAGAGAAGTCACAACACTAGAAAATTGTAACGAAATGCGGGAAGACATGCAAGGCAACGACGCTTGGTTTAGCGACTGGCATTTCTACATCTACATCTACATCCATACTCCACAAGCCACCTGACGCTGAGTGGCGGAGGGTACCCTGAGTACCTCTATCGGTTCTCCCTTCTATTACAGTCTCGTATTGTTCTTGGAAAGAAAGATTGTCAGAACGCCTCTGTGTGGGCTCGAATCTCTCTGATTTTATCCTCATGGTCTCTTAGCGAGATATACGCAGGAGCGAGCAATATACTGTTTGACTCCCCGGTGAAGGTATGTTCTCGGAACTTCAAAAAAGCCCGTGGTGAGCTACTGAGCGTGATTACTAAATAATCCCGTAAAGAAGCGCGCTGCTCTCCGTAGGATCTTCTCTGTCTATTCCATCAACCCTATCTGGTACGGATCCGACACCGGTGGACAGTATTCAAGCAGTGGGCGAATAAGTGTACTGTAACCTTCTTCCTTTGTTTTCGGATTGCATTTCCTTAGGATTCTTGCAATGAATCTCAGTCTGGGATCTGATTTACCGACGATTAATTTTATATGGTCATTCCATTGTAAATCACTCGTAATGCCTACTCCCAGATAATTTATGGAATTAACTGCTTCCAGTTGCTGACCTGCTATATTGTAGCTAAAGGATAAAGTATCTTTCTTTCTATGTATTTGCAGCACATTACTCGTGTCTACATTGAGAATCAATTGCTATTCCCTGCACCATGTGTCAATTCATTGTAGATGCTCCTGCACTTCAGTACAATTTTCCATTATTACAACCTCTCTATATACTACATCATCCACAAAAAGCCTCAGTGAACTTCCGTTGTTATTTACAAGGTCATTTATATATACTGTGAATAGCAACGGTCCTACGACACTCCCCTGCGGCACAACTGAAAACTTACTTCGGAAGACTTCTCTCCGTTGAGAATGACGTGTTGCTCACACAATTGGTCTTATAGTCCAAATGCTCTTACTGTGTTCATTAAACGACTGTGGGGAACTATCGAACGCCTTACGGAAGTCAAGAAACACGGCATCTATCGCGGAACCCGTGTCCATGGCCCTCTGAGTCTCGTGGATGAATAGCATGAGCTGGGTTTCACACTTTCGTCTTTTCGAAACCCTTTCTGATTCCTACAGAGTAGCTTTCTAGTCTCCAGAAAAGTCATTATACTCGAACATAATACGTGTTCCAAAATTCTGCAACTGATCAACGTTAGAGATATAGGCCTATAGTTCTGCACATCTGTTCGACGTCCCATCTTGAAGATGACCTGTGCCCTTTTCCAATCCTTTGGAACGCCACGCTCTTATAGAGACCTACGGTACACCGCTGCAAGAAGGGGAGCAAGTTCCTTCGCGTACTCTGCGTAAAATCGAATTGGTATCCCATCAGGTCCAGCGGCCTTTCTGCTTCTGAGCGATTTTAATTGTTTTTGTATCCATCTGAAATCTATTTCGATATCTACCATTTTGTCATCTGTGCGACAATCTAGAGAAGGAACTACAGCGCAGTCTTCCTCTGTGAAACGGCTTTGGAAAAAGACATTTAGTATTTCGGCCTTCAGTCTGTCATCCTCTGTTTCAGGACAATTTTTTTCGCAGAGTGTCTAGACATTTTCTATAGATCCACCTACCGCTTTGACATAGAAACAAAATTTCTTAGGATTTTCTGCCAAGTCAATACATAGAAGTTTACTTTCGAAGTCGTTGAACGCCTCTCGCATAGCCCTTCTCACACTACATTTCGCTTCGTGTAATTTTTGTTTGCCTGCATGGCTTTGGCTATGTTTATGTTTGCTGTGAAGTTCCCTTTGCTTCCGTAGCAGTTTTCTAACTCGGTTGTTCACAGTCAACATAAAAAATGTAACACACTGTGCATAAATAGGCAAAAAGACCCATTACTGTGTGATTAAACGAGTCATAATCACTGAAAGCAGCCACATTTCTTAAGTGTCTGGAAATATACGTTTTTTCTTCCAGTCTTCTGACTTGTTTGATGCGTGCCGCCACGAATTCCTCTCCTGTGCTAAGCTCTTCATATCGCCAGACTCATACAATCTCCACATGATCGTGAATAGTCGTTTTTTGCCACCTCCACCAATGATTTTAGAAAGTCTGATGGAATGTTATCCATCCCTTCTGTCTTATTTGATATTAAGTCCTCCAAAACTCTTTTAAATTCTGATTCTAATACTGGATCCCCTACCTCTTCTAAATCGACTAGCGTTTCTTCTTCTATCACATCAAGCAAATCTTCCCCCTCTTAGAGGCTTTCCATGTATTCTTCCCACCTATTCGCTCTCTCCTCTGCATTTAACAGTGGAATTCGCCCTGCACTCTTAATGTTATCACCCCTGTTTTTAATATCACCGAAGGTTCTTTTGCCTTTCTTGTACGCTGTGCCTCTCCTCCCAACAATCATTTCTTTTTCGATGTCTTCACATTTTTCGTGCAGCGATTTCGTCTTAGCTTCCCTGCACATCCTATTTATTTCATTCCTCAGCGACTTGTATTTCTATATTTCTGAGTTTCCCGGAACATTTTTGTACTTCCTCCTTTCATTGATCATCTGAAGTATGTCTCCTGTTACCCACGGTTTCTTCGCAGTTACCGTCTTTGTACCTAAGTTTTCCTTCCCGACTTATATGATGGCCCTTTTTAGAGATGTCCGTTCCTCTTCAACTGTACTGCTACTGATCTATTCCTTATTGCTGCATCTATAGCCTTAGAGAACTTCAACCGCATCTCGTTGTTCCTTAGTACTTCCTTATCCCACTTCTTTGCTTACTGATTCTTCCTGATTTCTGCCTACTCATCACTACTATACTGTGATCTGAGAATATATCTGCTCCTGGGACACCTTGCAATTCAGTATCTAATTTCGGAATCTCTGTCTGATGTAATCTAACTGAAATCTTCCAGTATCACCTGGCCTTTCCCAAGTATACCTCCTCCTCCTGCAATTCTTCACGCGCTTATGCTACAGTCGCAGTTTCGAATCCTGCCTCGGGCATGGATGTGTGTGCTGTTCTTAGGTTAGTCAGGTTTAAATAGTTCTAAGTCTAGGGGTCTGATGACCTCAGATGTTAAGTCCCATAGTGCTCAGTGCCATTTGAACCATTTATAATTCTTCAACAGAGTATTCGTTATTACTAGCTGAATCTTGTTGTTGTTGTTGTGGTATTCAGTCCAAAGACTTGTTTGATGCTGATCTCCATGCAACTCTATCCTGTGCAAGCTGCTTCATATCCCAGTACGTACTGCAGCCTACATCCTTCTGAATCTGTTCAGTGTATTCATCACTTGGTCTCACTCTACGATTTTTACCCTCCACGCTGCCCTCCAATACTAAATTGGTGATCCCTTGATGCCTCAGAATATGCCCTACCAACCAATCCCTTCTTCTAGTCAAGTTGTGCCACAAATTTCTCTTCTCCCCAATTCTATTCAGTACCTCCTCATTAATTATGTGATCTACCCATCTAAACTTCAGCATTCTTCTGTAGCACCACATTTCGAAAGCTTCTTGTCTGAACTATTTATCGTCCACGTTTCATTTCCATACATGGCTGCACTCCATACAAATACTTTTAGAATTGACTTCCCGACACTTAAATCTGTACAGAACTCAATTAGTTATTCTCCCCTCTCATTCCTTGTCCCATGCCCATATTGTCCTGTAACCTTAACTTCTTCCCCTATAACTGCATTCGAATCCCCCATGACTATTAGATTTTCATCCCCCTTTATATACTGCATTACCCATTCAATATCTTCATACACTTTCTGTATCGCTTCATCTTCAGCATGCGACATCGGCATGTATACCTGAACTATCGTCGTCGGTGTTGGTTTGCTCTCGATTGTGGTAAGAACAACTCTATCACTGAACTGTTCACATTAACACACTCTCTGCCCTACCTTCGCATTCATAACGAAGCGTACTCCCCTTATACCATTTCCTGCTGCTGCTGATATTACCCTGTACTCATCTGACCAGGAACGCTTTTCTTCCTTCCACTTCACTTCACTGACCCCGACTATATCTATTGGCATTTCCCTTTTCAGTTTTTCTAGTTTCCCTACCACGTTCAAGCTTCTGACATTACACGTCCCGACTCGTAGAAAGTTATGCTTTCGATGGCTATTCAATGTTTTTCTCATGGTAATCTCCCCATTGGCAGTTCTCCTCCCGGCGAACGGGAGACTATTCCGGAATCTTTTGCAAATGGAGAGATCGTCATGATACTTCTCCAATTACAGGCCCCATGTCCTGTGGATACACATTACATGTCTTTAATGCAGTGGTTTCTCCCCATTGGCAGTTCCCCTCCCGGCGAACGGGAGACTATTCCGGAATCTTTTGGCAATGGAGAGATCGTTATGATACTTCTCCAATTACAGGCCCCATGTCCCGTGGATACACATTACATGTCCTTAATGCAGTGGTTTCCATTGCCTTCTACATCCTTATGCCATTGATAATTTATGATTCTTCCACCTTTAAGGGCAATTTCCCACCCCTAGGACAAGAGATTGCCCTTAACCTGTGTCTGCTCCTCCGCTCTCTTTGACAAGGCCGTCGGAAGAATGAGGGTGACTTCTTATGCCGGAAGTCTTCCGCTACCAATGCTGATCATTAATCAAAATTTAAGCAGTGGTGGATTTCAAATCTGGGACCAAAGGTATTTTGCTAATGAATCAAAGACGCTAGCCCCTTTCTTTTTGCATTTTGTTCGTTGTTGATCGTTGTGTTTGGTCGTTGTGGGCGTCACATGACATCCGTTCAAGTTCTTTATTGGTCCTTCTACTCAGTTTTTTTGTTACAGAAGGCAACCAGCTCTCTGACCGAACACGCTGGGCTACCGTGCCGAGATGCATACATCCGGCAGCATTTAAATAATTGGAAGAATCCTCAGGAAGTGTAGTCCTTCCACGAATGTGGTAGCTTACAAAACCCTCCTTCGATCAAAACGAGTCCAGGTACAAAGACGAGCAGTGTCACTGGAAATATGTAAATCCTAAAGCTGGGAATCTGGACAGGTGTTGCTCGCATGATCTTTGTGCAGGAGATGCACCAGAAATGGCAGAGTGCCAGACAAGCTGAAAGATGGCTCCTTGCAGCTCTTATTATTTTAGAGGAATGTATTCAAGCAACTCTGAATACGTTTATGATGTCAGGAAAATGAGGCAAAATTCAATGACACGAACAATATTTTTAATATCATTAAAACTGCATAAGATAATATTTTGCAGTGACTAAACATTTTTAAATTTGAGACTTTGAATTAACAAATTTTAAATACGCGATGTGATTTCAGCAAACGATATCTGAGATGACAGCACTGCATGACAGCTGTCATCCCAGAAACCTGTTCATTTGTATCTACTTAATTTAATAACTTAAGACGTCTTTTCATCTTATTTATTACATAAATGTTTTCAGAACATCATATTCTCCACACAGCATGTGATGGAAGCATGAATACAATATATCTTGAAATACTTATGTTGTTATTTACTGCACAGTTTATTACTTTGTCTGTAACTTTATTTAAATGTTGATTGCAAATGATATTGAAAAACAGTGCTAATTTAAAAGTTGTCAGTTGCATGTGTTAGTGGATACCACAACTGAAAAGAGAACCAAAAGACACTTCTGTGAAGAAGGAATAAATAATTGTTTAAACAGTATTTAAGGACAATTGGTTGTCATTTAATAAGAGCACGCTGTTCAAGGATAACAGTGACTTATTAATGAACAAACCTTTATTTGTAAATATTGTGAATGATTTGAATGCGACAGAATATTTACAATATTTCTTTATTTAAACATTGTTGTAATATATTTGTTTAGTCCTGGAAATGGTAAAGTTGAATTATATCATTTCTGTAGAACTGAAGTAAAATGTATTTTTGGTGGGGGTGACCTTTAGCCAATGGAAAAGCAGACAGTAGAGAAACACTACGTTCGTCAAGTGGACACTGCGAATTTTCGAATGAAGAGCTCGAGGAAACGATTCTGGATACATGATCGTTTGTTCTGGAAAAAGGCAGACACGTCTGTGGTGTCAGGTGATGTTTGATCGAGTGAGTGACAGATCCTGGGTGGTGAATGACCACTATGAGATTTTAAATTTTGAATACACTTTGTGTGGAGATCTAGTGGAAGAAGTAATGTGCGATATTCAGTCATGTCGGTGATAGGGTCTGAGCAGTGAACGGCCGCTACAGTACTCTACTTTTTAAAAACAGTCCATATTCCGAGATTTTTGGATGTGCTCTAACTTTTTACGCACGTATTACGGAACTGAGGAAACACATAGTATCTTGCTAGAGTTAATTTTTGAGCTGGTGAATATGTCGCGTAATGTGCTTACGAAATGACCTTAGTTTTCGTTTATCTTTGATGACTGATGAGTTTGGGGATTTTGCCACCATTCTCGTAACTCTCTCACCGCAACTCTACTGCATTTGATAAGGGTATTTTCTTTTTTTAATTAAATATCGTAGGATCACTTCCCGTTCATTTGAAATGTCCTTTCTTCTGTCATTTGCATCATTACATACTTTCAAACGGAACCATTGTTATTAAATTATTCATCTAGCTTTTATTTTGTGTTGCTGTGTATTTAGTTAACTCGCAACTCTAGCCAGCCCATAGACTGTTTGACTGCAGGGTCACAGCTAGTAGCTATTATTTGCAGTGAATTAGCTGTGGGGCAAGAAATGCATGGCATTTCTTTTCAAGCAGAACCATGGATTAGCTAGGGTATGAGTAGCCACGGGTAAAGGCGCACGTTTTGCTCGTATGACGTGCTGTTTGGAAGAGCAACTACACAAGCAGTAACCGTTAGATAAAGTCCCAGTACGAATATATTGGGCCTGTACAAAATAAAACTGATACAGTAAATAGAAAATACCCAAGGAAGACCAGTGAATTTCCTCACAGATCCATTTAGGTAGTGCTGAAGCATCGTGGAGTATCTCATCCAACTCTAGAGACTTACCAACAATTGTTTTTCCTGCGGATCAGTCGGAACTACACTAGAAAAGGGAACATGACAGCCGTATTCAATTAACCCTCTGCCCAATCATACGATGGCTTGTGGAGTATACAGAGTCTCTCAAACCTTTTGGGTCAGGTTGAAACAGGTGATAGAGGCTCCACAACCGATTATATTGAGGGAGGTAAACGATGATTAGAAACGCATATTTATTGTGTTACGGACGTACACAGCATATGCCACGTGACAAAAATGTAGCTCATAGTGAATGCTCAAAACTCATTGCGTGTATGCAGCGGAGCATACTGTTTTGCTGCACTGTTACAAAGGTCCCTGTGTCTGTCCCACACTCAAGCAGACTGTGAGTGATAAACAGCGTACACCCCCGAGGGCATACTGTGCATAAATTAGCTAATAGGACGTGTGTCATTTGGCGACCGCATGGATTCCACTGCCGCATTAACCTGTGCTGCAGGTGCACTCCTATCCATAATGTCAGTGCTCCATTGCATCAGACAGCTTGTGATGTGCAGGTAGTGAAGTGTGATTTCCAGAAGGCTTTCGACACAGTTCCTCACAAGTGTCTTGTAACCAAACTGCGTGTCTACAGAGTATCGCCTCAGTTGTGCGACTGGATTCGTGATTTCCTGTCAGAAAGGTCACGGTTCGTAGTAATAGACGGATAGTCATCGATTAAAACAGAAGTAATATCCGACGTTCACCAAGGAAGTGTTATACGCCCTCTGTTGTCCTGATCGATATTAACGACATAGGATACATCTGACATCTGAGTAGCCGTCTACGATTGATTGCAGATGATGCTGTCATTTACCGTCTTGTAAAATCACCAGATGATCAAAACGACTTGCAAAAGATTTAGATAAGATATCGGTATGGTGCGAAAAGTGGCAATTGATCCTGAATAAAAAAAAAGTGTGAAGTTATTGTCATGAGTATTAAAAGAAATCAGCTAAATTTCGATTACGCGGTAAGTCACACAAATCTGAGGGCTGCAAATTCAACTAAATGCTTAGGGATTACAATTACAAATAACCTAAATTGGAACGATTACATAGATAATATTGTGGGTAGAGCAAACCAAAGACTGCGATTCCTTGACAGAACACTTAGAAGGTGCAACAGGTCTACCAAAGTGACTTACAGTACGCCTGTCCGCCCTATTCTGGAGTATTGCTGTGCGGTGTGGGATCCGTATCAGATGAGACTGACGGATGACATCGGAAAAGTACAAAGAAGGGCCGCTCGTTTTGTATTATCGCGAAATAGGTGAGATAGTGTCACAGACATGATACATGAATTGGAGTTGTAATCATTAAAACAAAGGCGTTTTTCATTGCGATGGGATCTTCTCATGAAATTACAATCACCAGTTTTCTCCTCCGATTTCGAAAACATTCTGTTGGCAACCACCTACATAGGGATAAATGATCATCACGATAAAATAAGAGAAATCAGGGCTCGCACAGGAAAATTTAAGTTCTCGTTTTTCCCGCTTGCCGTTCGAAAGTGGAACGGTAGAGAGACAACATGAAGATGATTCACTGAACTCTCTGCCAGGCACTTTATTGTGAACAGCAGAGTAATCAAGTAGATGTAGATGTGTTGCAGTGTACAGTGTACGAGGTGCAGTCACAGATGGAACGTTATTCTTCACGAGAGTTGGCAGACATGAATTTGATGTAATGTGCAGCAGGATGTAGCGATAGTAAAGCACGCTTTCCCGACAGGCTTGATCCTAATTCAAAGAAGGTTATCTCCATGGTTGCCAACTTACGAGACACGGGGTCTTTCAAGCCACAGACAGCCGGCCGAGGTTCCCGCCAAAGACAGGTGCATTTCTGGAGTGAGGACAATCCCGACTACTATGTGTGTGTGTGTGTGTGTGTGTGTGTGTGTGTGTGTGTGTGTGTTCACGTTGAGGAGATACTGTGGCTGACCACCCAGCAATAAGTACTCGTCTACGTGCTCTTGAAACGCACACTTCGAAGGATGCAGTGTGGAGAGTACTGATGGAAGAGGTATAACACCACCAAAATAGGGAACGTGTGCAAGCACTGGGACTAACGGATTTTGAGCCCCGTGTGGTTATTATCCACCGCAGTGCTGCAGTACCGAAATTCGTACTTTTTTTATTCTTCACTGATGAGGCCTCATTCACCTGTGATGGTGATTTTAACAGTCGCAACAGCCATTTCTGGAGTGATGACAATCCCGAAGACTCCTATATCGATGACCATCGGCAGCGATTCTCTCTCAACGTGTGGGTGGGCATTGTCCAGGTCCACGTAACCTGGTGTTCCAGCGAGATGTGCTGTCACAGTTCTTGGAGACTGTACTGCTTGTTCTCGACGAAATTACTTGGTTTTATCGACTGTACACCAGTCCACTGCAATGTTCATGTCAATGGCGCCAATACGTTTGCTCGCCTTGGGAGTTCGTTAATGGCCGCAGCAGCGCTTATCGATAGTACGTACTGCGGTACCATCTTTGGAGCGTCCTCTAGTACACTCCTGGAAATTAAAATAAGAACACCGTGAATTCATTGTCCCAGGAAGGGGAAACTTTATTGACACATTCCTAGGGTCAGATACATCACATGATCACACTGACAGAACCACAGGCACATAGACACAGGCAACAGAGCATGCACAATGTCGGCACTAGTACAGTGTATATCCACCTTTCGCAGCAATGCAGGCTGCTATTCTCCCCTGGAGACGATCGTAGAGATGCTGGATGTAGTCCTGTGGAACGGCTTGCCATGCCATTTCCACCTGGCGCCTCAGTTGGACCAGCGTTCGTGTTGGACGTGCAGACCGCGTGAGACGAGGCTTCATCCAGTCCTAAACATGCTCAATGGGGGACAGATCCGGAGATCTTGCTGGCCAGGGTAGTTGACTTACACCTTCTAGAGCACGTTGGGTGGCACGGGATACATGCGGACGTGCATTGTCCTGTTGGAACAGCAAGTTCCCTTGCCGGTCTAGGAATGGTAGGACGATGGGTTCGATGACGGTTTGGATGTACCGTGCACTATTCAGTGTCCACTCGACGATCACCAGAGGTGTACGGCCAGTGTAGGAGATCGCTCCCCACACCATGGCGCCGGTTGTTGGCCCTGTGTGCCTCGGTCGTATGCAGTCCTGATTGTGGCGCTCACCTGCACGGCGCCAAACACGCATACGACCATCATTGGCACCAAGGCAGAAGCGACTCTCATCGCTGAAGACGACACGTCTCCATTCGTCCCTCCATTCACGCCTGTCGCGACACCACTGGAGGCGGGCTGCACGATGTTGGGGCGTGAGCGGAAGACGGCCTAACGGTGTGCGGGACTGTAGCCCAGCTTCATGGAGACGGTTGCGAATGGTCCTCGCCGATACCCCAGGAGCAACAGTGTCCCTAATTTGCTGGGAAGTGGCGATGCTGTCCCCTACGGCACTGCGTAGGATCCTACGGTCTTGGCGTGCATCCGTGCGTCGCTGCGGTCCGGTCCCAGGTCTACGGGCACGTGCACCTTCCGCCGACCACTGGCGACAACATCGATGTACTGTGGAGACCTCACGCCCCACGTGTTGAGCAATTCGGCGGTACGTCCACCCGGCCTCCCGAATGTCCACTACACGCCCTCGCTCAAAGTCCGTCAACTGCACATACGGTTCACGTCCACGCTGTCGCGGCATGCTGCCAGTGTTAAAGACTGCGATGGAGCTCCGTATGCCACGGCAAACTGGCTGACACTGACGGTGGCGGTGCACAAATGCTGCGCAGCTAGCGCCATTCGACGGCCAACACCGCGGTTCCTGGTGTGTCCGCTGTGCCGTGTGTGTGATCATTGCTTGTATAGCCCTCTCGCAGTGTCCGGAGCAAGTATGGTGGGTCTGACACACCGGTGTCAATGTGTTCTTTTTTCCATTTCGAGGAGTGTATTTCCGGGCGGTCGTGTGTCGAGCGAGTTGAGTTGGGACGGTGCAACTAGTGTGTTCGATTAGTGCAACTTGTGTGTGTGTGTGTCCACCCGTCGAAGTGACCTCATGGCAATAAGTTGTCAGTTGACGATTCATACTGGGATCTTTCCCGTGCTTGACTCGAATGGGGACGACAGTTGGTTGGTCGTTCGATCGGTTGTCTCAGCGGACGACGTGCATTTTGTCTTTAGACCTCTTCTGGCTTCTCTGTGTTTGCGCCGAATCATAATTTGTCTGTGTTGTCTCACAGTGACTCGTTTCAGTATTGTGAGCTGTTCATGGAATTGTTTTCCCGTATACGTTTGTATCTTGCGCTTTTGAATGAGCAGTTATTTCAATACTGTCTGCGTACTTGATTTGGAGTGAGGAGTTGTGAACGGATCAGTTCGGCTTCGGACGGAGCAGCGAGGAGGTCCACAGCGTAAGGGCAGGCCGGGACTGCTGGTAGCGTGCAGGCACTGTGAGACCAAGGCGCTCTAGCCGACGACCGAGCCCAAGACGTTTGAAGTTGAGTCAACCGTATCCACTACTGAAACCTCCACTGTTTGAGATCTCGCTGTTGTTTGCATGTTGCTGCTCTCAGAGGCAGTGAGTCCAACCGCAGCAAGTAGAGTCTGTCAGGTTGGCGGAAGCTATCAGCTGCCTTTTACTCATTGGTGTTAGTGGATTTAGTATTATTCTAATTAGTGAAGTGCAATCAGCGGTATTTTCTGCCTTGTGGCCGCTAACGCCCCAGTTACCTGCCCTGGAGATTAGCGCATTTTCCTGGCAGTGTACCTTTCCTCGTCATATTGATGCTGTCCGACATGGCGTGTAGTTCGACAGCCTCTTGAATTGTACTGTGCATATGTTTTTGGGATCTACGTAGGTTCTAGTGTTTCCTTCAGCCTTGGGTGTTTTTCTGAAGACGTAGTGCTGTCCGTCTCTTCGCACTTGCCTGAAAATATTCAATCGTTGTACCGGTGATCGGACGTTAAGCGGATTGGTTAGTCGGTCGGTCGCCTCTTAAACTACCCCTAGTGTGAGTTGCTATCCTGTTACGTGAGTGAAACTCTTGGCTGCTTGTCTCACCGCTTACACAGCTGTGGTCTCCTTCCTCTCGTCGATCCTTGAAGCACTGTCTGTTGATCATTCCCTCTTATCTGAAGAAGTTGTCATAATTTTTTAAAATTTACTCTGATGTTTTAACATGTAATTGCTTTCCCCACTTGTAATTTCGGCCTTCAGCCGTTAATTGTTTGTACCACTGCTTGTGGCCTTCAGTCGACAAATTATTTTCAGTTTTCTCTTAGTAAGGCCTGCTGTCGTCACTATAGTATGTTACAAGTTATTATAAAGGCTTTTAGTATTTTTAAAGTATAATTGTGCACCTTATTTGTAATTCAGGCCTTCTGCCCTTGTGTATTCTGAAATTGCTTGTGGCCTTCAGCCCACGAATAACTCTCAACCTTCTTAACAGGCCTTCAGCCGTTGATTGTGTGTAACATTGCTTGCGGCCTTCTGCCGACAATAACCTGCAATTCTTCTAATAAGGCTTTCAGCTGCCAGTGTAGTAAAATCATTTAAAAATGATTGTTGAGAGTTTAGTTTTTGTAAAAATGAAAGTGTATGTGTTTTCTTTGCAACCAACGGTAACTGATTAGGCTCCGTGCATACCTTTCCTGCAATCGCTAAGTCCCGTCCGTCTCTAATGACCTCGTTGTCGACGGGACGTTAAACACTAACCACCACCACCTAAGTCCCACGTCTCCTATTGTATTGTGGTTCAAGATCGGCGCTTTCAATCTGGTTGGGTTTTGCATGTAGATGTTACATTTACTTAAGAACGTTCACATTAGGAAGTCCATCACTCACACAAAGTCTGAACGTCGAAAATCTGCGTAGACTTTCCAGTGCTTCATTTTTATTCACATTTTTTACTATCTGTACAACTCAGCATTGAATATGAGGGCTCGGAAACGTCCATTCTTCGCCATATAAATGACGCAGGTTTCAAATTTAGATGTAACGATGGACGAAAATTTCTTGTGAAACGAAAGGATTTATTTTTGCGGACTACTTTTTTTACTGCCTTTGGAGGACAATAGTTTTTTGATGTACGAAACTGCTTTTCGCAAAACTATAAGCAAATTTTTGGCACAACTGCAAAAGAAATGGTGTCCTCAAAGTAGTTATAGGCCTCATTGTGGCTCAGACTGGATCCGAAAATATTATTTTTGTACCAGGAGCAGAACTTGCATTTTGTGGCCATAAGAATTCCGTCGAATTTGGTTAACATTCTGTGAAGAACAGGGTTTTTTTCAAAAATTGGTTCATTTTTATGTTGCGCTCATTGGACTAAAGCTATACACCGTAATGTATGATGAAAGCTATCACTTCGTCTAAGTCGATGGACCATCATTTTTATGTTGCGCTCATTGGACTAAAGCTATACACCGTAATGGATGATGAAAGCTATCACTTCGTCTAAGTCGATGGACCATCATTTTTATGTTGCGCTCATTGGACTAAAGCTATACACCGTAATGGATGATGAAAGCTATCACTTCGTCTAAGTCGATATCAAACGTTGTGACTTGTTTCCTGAAGAAGGGCATTCACGTTCTGCTGAAACTGAGGATGACCTTATGACAATGAATTGGACTACATTGCACATGAAATGGGACATGGAGCTGTGCAACTTCCGTCATACTGCTGCTAGTGTTATCCTATTAAAACGGGATGCAGGAGAAAGGGACCAAACTTTCAAGCTTGCCGATATTCAGCACCTTGCACATGAAGCTCTGGTTTATGTTACGAAAGGAGATTGGGCTAAATACGTAAATCAACCGAAAGTGTTATGCAAAGCAGAGCGATAGGGATGCCACAGTATTATCAATTTTATTACGAATGAGTAAAAACACTGACAGTGAACGCGAATCAGTAGCAAGGACACACAAATGTATGCACGTATAAAATCTTAAACAACATTCAACATTTAACTAATGTTGACTGCTATCTTATTGCATGAACTTTTTCCTTAAAGGGTGTACTATATGCGGTTCTTACGAGCTACAGAGATTTTAAAAAAAAATTCTAGGATTCAATAGAACTTTTAGTAAGTAATCACAGAATTCTTTCTGAAAGTCTCACTTCACACGTCATCTGCGGAATTACGCTCGTTATTCAAGTTTACCCTTTTGTGGTACTAAGAAACAACCGTTTCCTGTACGCTTTTGGATAGTCTACTTCGGTGCTTTGGGTGATAAGATGCAATGATGAAGAGTCTGTGACAGCAGGTAGGGAATAGTCTCGGGGTTCTGTTCTGACGGAGATATGCTAGTCCTCGCGCGTTGCCACTCACAGAGTCTCCCTGAAATAAATCACGTTCATAAATGACCCAATACAATAACGATAATTCAAACGTTACCAAAATTAATTTTATAACTCTGTTAACAACCTTCTTGCTGGAAGTTTATACTTGGTCAAACAAAACGCGACTTCGTCAGCGACCAAATTTTTCGTTACAGGTGTGAAACAATTCTACACTTCTTTCAGTACTCTATCCTTTATCACGAAATACTTACATGTTTTCAAGATAGATAAACCTGTGCCGGTTGCACACCACTATCCTTGGCGTCAGTTGTCTAAAGAATCAGAGAGCTTACGACGATGTCTATGGTGTGGTATGTCACTGTGTACAGTGCATGCAGCATAGTCAGTGACGAGATTTGGCAGACGTACATTTAACATACGGTGCGGCAGGATGTGGTGCTCGCAAAGCAGCTCGAGTGTGCGGAGAACGCTTTTCTAACAGATTTTATCCTAATTGGGAGAAGTTTACCTGCGTGGGCACCAACTTACGAGAGACGGAGTCGTTCTCACCACAGAGAGCCGGTCCAGGTACGCCCGAACACGAGACTTTGAGGTGGTGGTATCGGGTTGTTTAGCCGACCACTCAGCAATAAGCACCCGTCGACTATGCCGTAAAATGCTCATTTCGAAGGATACAATATGGGGAGTACTGGCTGAGGAGTTATTACACCCCTGTCATAAAGAAGACCTTTGGACTTTTTCCTCTGAGGCTACAACAATATGTTGTTGTATGAAACCCCCGTAGAAACGGGCAAAGAGCTGCTTGCTAGGGTCCAATATGCCTGCCTCCTGGTTCAACTACATACGCCGTTGCTATGCATGCACTGAGATTGGCAGTCGTCAGTTTGAACAGATACAATTGTTACGTTCTTACGCTGCTTAACAACACAAAAAGTACGCATTTTCGACCATTGGTTACCTATCTCAATCTCAACAGTTGTGGGCCCACTACCACCTGTTTCAATCTGATCCAAAAGGATGGGGATACCCTGGATAGGCAATAGAGATGTATCTAACTCTTCATCGATGGATGAGCACTTCGTAGCAGTAGGAGCTTCGCGAAAGTAAAACCTTAATATTGCATAATCTGTTCCGTTACCAGATGTAAGTGTAACGTTCTTTTCTGTTTCATGACAAATGTAACGTTCTCCCTTGGCAGAAAGATAATTAAATCAATCTTACGGGTTCTCTTTACAAACGAGCGACGAATTTGGTATGGTGAAAAAAACATTGGAACTTATGATTGAGAATTGTGTTGCAGTCCTTTGAAAGTCGACTTTACCACTCAGATTATTTACATTTTACACAACAATACTCCGATGACTGCGGGGACAGTCTCCAGAACTCAAATAAAAAAAAGTAATTAGTTACCATCACAGAGATTTATTTAAAAATGTCTTCCTACATACTTCCTCAAACAGTCACGCATTTAATTTCAGAATAGCCATTGCAGTCACAAGTCATACGTATAGAATTTTATTTACAACAGTATTATAGAAGATGGTTTAGATGCTTCTCTTATGACAAGTGCTAATCTGATTTTATATGATAAACCTGTTTTGTGGTTTCAACTTCCTCAAGTGGTAGTATCATTCAGTCTCGTTATTCGTCAAAAAGCATGCCACAGCATTTGACTCTATCATGAAAACAGCAGCAGCGCTCAACTTCTCCGCCAAGCACCATTTTGGGACTCGAGTCTTGGACAAGGAATGGTCGTGTCGTCACCATGCGACTTCTACGTACGTTGTTCCACTTGTTCACACATTCAACACTGCCCTCTCTCCTCTTCATTTGCGAAGGCGAACTGGCGATTTTCTAGCACGTTTAAAGAATAATTACTCTATAATAGTGAAGCTTCTTAGTGGTAGCACACATCCAAGATCATTTTGAACGCCATACTTTGTAGAAAAGGAAATATTATTTTGTGGCAGTTCCGTATTTTTATGTCCCTCTTCCCGTATTGGAGTGCGAGTGTCCTCTGAAATACGTAATTCTTGTATTACCTGTGTCAGCTGATCTTGTACTTCCCGGATTTCTCTTTGGTGTTGCGTATTAATTTGATTCTGATTTTGTTTGAATTTCCTAATTTGTTCGAACTCTTCTGTGTCATTAAAGACTACCGGTTTTGTGTCATTCAGATTATTATCTACCTTCGTAGATAAATTATTTAGCTGATCCGAAAGTTCAACTACTTTCTCTGATAATGAACTAATGTCCTCCATGTGTCTTTCTGAACCAATTTTCAGAGTATCTACTGTGTCCTTTAAGTTCGCTTGAGTTTTTGCAAATTGCGTAACCGAATCGGTAGATGCAACTGAGTCAATTTTGGCTTGCAAGGTCTCATGATTTTCATGGACAATAGTTTGCAGTTCTTTTATGGCTGCTTCGCGATTCTGTAATGCATTTTCATGCCGCAAAAAAATAGATTGGAAATGCTCACAAATATGTGTTTTTACATCATTACAGACTTTTTGACATTTCGATTCGATTTTATGTAATTCAGTAGTTAAATCTTCACGTGTTCGTTCAAGCGTATGTTCCACTGAGTCTAACTTTTGAAGCTTTTGCTCCATTGCGTCTAACTTTTGAAGATTTTGTTCCATTGTGTCTAACTTTTGAAGCTTTTGCTGTGTTTGTCTCTGATTTTGTTCCATTGTGTCTAACTTTTGAAGATTTTGTCCCATTTGTTGCATTAATTGTAATAACAATGCACTGGTGTCTGAAACATGTTCCTTAGTGCTATCCGGCAATGCATTTGAACCGGCAATATTCGCAGTTTGAAAAACAGAAAATGTGTCTTGACTTATTTGAGAAAACGGTGAGGACGCAAAACCTGAATCTACAGTATTTGCAAGAATGTGTCCTGTCATTTCGGAATCCTGAGGCGAGCTGTTGCCGACTGATCGATCGATAATTGTTCCCTGTTCACTACTTGTTTCACTGTCTACACCATTGTTTGCAGCCCGCTCCATTTCCTTATGTACAATTACCAAATTACTACTTTGAACATTAGTTAATTCATTACTCGGTGGCGCTAACAAACTGCTTTCGTCTTCACTGTCATTTCTGAGTTTACTTTAGAGCCTAGTATTACGTTTTTCACACGCCATTATTGTCACAATATTTCACACAACACAGAAAAGCACAACTTGAAGAGCAAAAATAAGAGAACACATTAACGTAGCACTGAAAATAATATCTAGTCAATTGCAAGCGCAGCTGCGAAATACTTGGTGCAACTCTACATGCATGCCACAACTGTTGTACTGTACAACACTGAAAGACTACAACTACAAAGGAGATTCTCTCTACAATTACGCGCTAGCAATAAACAAAATCTACATTAATTACACAAACTACAAGAAAAAATCAGAAGATTCCAGTGAGGTATCCTGGGCTAAGGGTCGACATATGAAACGCCCCCTTTGAAAAATTATACAAAACTGTGCTTAAACTGACACGCAATATCTTTGTAAGTCAGATTGCGTTGCGCCAAAGATATTGTGTGTCAGTTTAAGCACAGTTTTGCATAATTTTTCAAAGGGGACGTTTCAATATATATATATATATATATATATATATATATATATATGTTCGTATCATTATAGGTGTATTAGCGTTGACAAAAACTTACTTGAATCCCGCCCCCCTCCTGCAGGATAAGTATTACATTTGCTCACAAAGATTTCAAGTAGAAATACAAACACCGAAGTAACGTCATTTAGTATTTCATGACAAAAATTATTAAATGTAATTTGCACATAATTGTAATTTGTAGTTAAATGGTAGTTTTGAAATCATAGTGATAGAGAAGTCCAATATCACAGTCTTTGTAGCCCCATCTACCTTCGTTCCTTAGCTGCTAGCCAGTCTGTTTATTTCCTCTGTCACAGCAATCTGTACAGTAGCGCGTGGCGTTTACTTTGATAGCAGAGACCATTTTTCTCAAAAATGGCGTCCAAAATATCTATTTAGACAAGTGGCTGGTGTTGGTTCCAACGACTGAACGTCTCCATCTACAGCTACGTTCTAGGCGCGCAGTCCGGAACCGTGCGACTGCTACGGTCGCAGGTTCGAAACCTGCCTCGGGCATGGATGTGTGTGATGTCCTTAGGTTAGGTTTAAGTAGTTCTAAGTTCTAGGGGACTGATGACCACAGCAGTTGAGTCCCATAGTGCTCAGAGCCATTTTTGAACCTACAGCTACGGAGTCCACGTTTAGTTTTCTTATAAATTTCACTAGTGACATCTTTAGCCTGATGAAGTCCTTGACACGAGAAAGTCACAGACAGTAGGCACCAGGAAAATGTGAAAGAAAAGTTTTTTCCACCATTTCATAGTTGTGTTTGCGATTGGTTATGCCTAGTAGCTGTAAAGCGGTTACACCATTTTTATTTATGTTACAATAACCTCTTTAATGGTTGTGTGACGTTTTGTAGAGAGGCAGTATACTTAAGTTTTATTTTTCCCATTTGAGAGCTGGTAAGGGATCCTCAAAAAGTAAATAAATAAAATAAAATAAGTCATATTTGCCTCAGTCTCCTTGTTTTGCAGCTTGTTCCTAGGCCTTTCCTTCTTCACAGTTCCGACAGCTAGTGTCTGATGTTTGTACGAGTATAACGTGTTCAGTAAAGGTGCACTTGTAAATCGACTCCTGTTTCATTTAGTGGAGCCGACCGTTGTGGCCGAGCGGTTCTAGGCGCTTCCGTCCAGAACCGCGCTGCTGCTACGGTCGCAGGTTCGAATCCTGCCTCGGGCATGGATGTGTGTGATGTCTTTCGGGTTAGGTAGGTTAGTTAAGTAATTTCTAAGTCCAGGGGACTGATGACCTGAGATGTTAAGTCCCATAGTGCTTAGTGTCATCATTTAGTTGACAAAATACGAACTACCTCGCCTGCGACGCCAGCGATGCAGCATGGGATAAAACGCATTTCAGCGAATGGAAAAGCTAATGCCCTTACGGGACACAGTCGCTGTACACACGGCCGACACATGCGCGCTCTTATGGCGTTCGGGAATAGTACTGAGTGTGTTAAGATAGGGATGACTGGCAACGGCGCAATGTCGCCGCCACTACTCCGCCACATATCCGGTGCTGCTGTGTGCATTGGGCCTTAGACAGATGGCATAGGTCGGGCCGCAGGCAAGCCTTGTTCTCGGAGATGTGGCGTGGTAGACTGTCGGGTCTGAGCAGACCACAACGGAGCCACTGATGTTCGCAGGATTCACGGTCCACAGAGTAACCGGAGTTGTCCGGGAGGACTACTGCGTGTGTAATTTCCCTTGAGTCGCTGCTATAGGAGGTCCACGGCGAGGAGGCTGTAATGTCGGGAAGTGGAGCTGTGTGCCATTTGCTTAATGACTGCGGCATGAATAAAAATACAATAAGGCAAAGTTACGAAATAGGCAACAGAATCATATGATATAGATGAATGAAGCGAGAAAGCACGATGGAAGATGTCGTCTGTGCTTGCGGGAATGAGAGATATAGACCTATTTGTTTTCATCAATAATTCGACACACCTTAGAAGATTGAGACAATGTACGCTGACGGTACTAGGACTTATTACGATACCAGATTTTTAATTAAGTAAATAAAATTTGAATATTTGTATCAGTGACTGGAACCAAGTGAAGCAAACATAATTTGATGTCAATCTCCGTTGCACAACGCCAGTGTAAAACTTCAAATCTCCTTTCTCAGTGCACTGATTTAATACTGCACTACTTTGAATAAACTGAAGACACTGCAAAAAGGTGGAAATTTAAGGACTTGGGATCTGGACAAGCTGAAAGAACCAGAGGTTGTACAGAGTTTCAAGGAGAGCATAAGGGAACAATTGACAGGAATGGGGGAAAGAAATATAGTAGAAGAAGAATGGGTAGCTCTGAGGGATGAAGTAGTGAAGGCAGCAGAGGATAAAGTAGGTAAAAAGACGAAGGCTGCTAGAAATCCTTGGGTAACAGAAGAAATATTGAATTTCATTGATGAAAGGAGAGAATATAAAAATGCACTAAATGAAGCAGGCAAAAAGGAATACAAACGTCTCAAAAATGAGATCGACAGGAAGTGCAAAATGGCTAAGTAGGGATAGCTAGAGGACAAATGTAAGGATATAGAAGCTTATCTCACTAGGGTAAGATAGATACTGCTTACAGGAAAATTAAAGAGACCTTTGGAGACAAGAGAAGCACTTGTATGAATATCAAGAGCTCATATGGAAAACGAGTTCTAAGCAAAGAAGGGAAGGCAGAAAGGTTGAAAAAGTATATAGAGGGTTTATACAAGGGCGATGTACTTGAGGACAATATTATTGAAAGGGAAGAGGATGTAGATGAAGACGAAATGGGAGATAAGATACTGCGTGAAGAGTTTGACAGAGCACTGAAATACCTGAGTCGAAGCAAGGCCCCGGGAGTAGACAACATTCCGTTAGAACTACTGACGGCCTTGGGAGAGCCAGTCATGACAAAACTCTACCAGCTGGTGAGCAAGATGTATGAGACAGGCGAAATAACCTCAGACTTCAAGAAGAATATAATAATTCCAATGCCAAAGAAAGCAGGAGCTGACAGATGTGAAAATTACCGAACTATCAGTTTAATAAGTCACAGCTTCAAAATGCTAACGCGAATTCTTTACAGACGAATGGAAAAACTGGTAGATGAGGACCTCGGGGAGGATCAGTTTGGATTCCGTAGAAATGACCTTACGACTTATCTTAGAAGAAAGATTAAGAAAAGGGAAAACTACGTTTCTAGCATTTGTAGACTTGGAGAAAGCTTTTGACAATGTTGACTGAAATACTCTCTTTCAAATTCTGAAGGTGGCAGGGGTAAAGTACAGGGAGCGAAAGGCTATTTACAATTTGTACAGAAACCAGATGGCAGTCATAAGAGTCGAGGGGCATGAAAGGGAAGCAGTGGTTGGGAAAGGAGTGAGACAGGGTTGTAGCCTCTCCCCGATGTTATTCAATCTGTATATTGAGCAAGCAGTAAAGGAAACAAAAGAAAAATTCGGAGTAGGTATTAAACTTCATGGAGAACAAGTAAAAACTTTGAGGTTCGCCGATGACATTGTGATTCTGTCAGAGACAGCAAAGGACCTGGAAGAGCAGTTGAACGGAATGGACAGTGTCTTGAAAGGAGGGTATAAGATGAACATCAACAAAAGCAAAACGAGGATAATGGAATGTAGTCAAATTAAATCGGGTGATGCTGAGGGAATTAGATTAGGAAATGAGACACTTAAAGTAGGAAAGGAGTTTTGCTATTTAGGAAGTAAAATAACTAATGATTGTCGAAGTAGGAAGGATATAAAATGTAGACTGGCAAATGCAAGGAAAGCGTTTCTGAAGAAGAGAAATTTATCAACATCGAATATAGATTTATGTATCAGGAAGTCGTTTCTGAAAAGTATTTGTACGGAGTGTAGCCATGTATGGAAGTGAAACATGGACGATAACTAGTTTGGACAATAAGAGAATAGAAGCTTTCGAAATGTGGTGCTACAGAAGAATGGTGAAGATAAGGTGGATTGATCACGTAACTAATGAGGAGGTACTGAATAGGATTGGGGAGAAGATGTTTGTGGCACAACTTGACTAGAAGAAGGGATCGGTTGGTAGGACATGTCCTGAGGCATCAAGGGATCACAAATTCAGCATTGGAGGGCAGCGCGGAGGGTAAAAATCATAGAGGGAGACCAAGAGATGAATACACTAAGCAGATTCAGAAGGATGTAGGTTGCAGTAGGTACTGGGAGATGAAGAAGCTTGCATAGGACAGAGTAGCATGGAGAGCTGCATCAAACCAGTCTCAGGACTGAAGACCACAACAACAACAACAACTTTGAATAAACAGCCAAGAATAATTAATGAATCAATTTTCACCAAAAACGAGCTGGTCTGCGGATAACAGACCTATTTTTTGGTTTTGCGTACCGCATCCACATATCCTCTACCTGATAAGACCCATCCATTCTTACAGTCGTTCTTATACTGTGCTGGAGCTCTTGTGACATAGCTACTCATTGCGTTAACCAACAAAACAAGCCAAGAGATTTGTAACCATTCAAAAAATAACACACTACTCTGGTAAAAACACACTAGATTGCTGAGGCCATATGACCTACGATTACTTTGGTATGCAGTGGTATACAGAGTAGTAACAAGAGAAATGAAAAGAACCATCGCCACGAACCAGGATTTGCCGAGCCTAAATAGTAGCCGCTAATTCCGACTGAAGGTCGCAGGGGTATAATACAGGGAGCGAAAGGCTATTTACAATTTTTACAGAAAGCAGATGGCAATTATAAGAGTCGAGCGACATGAAAGGGAAGCAGTGGTTGTGAAGGGAGTGAGACTGTTTCTCCCCGATGTTATTCAATTGAGCAAGCAGTAAAGAAAACAAAAGAAAAGTTCGGAGAAGGTATTAAAATCCATGGAGAAGAAATAAAAACCCTGAGGTTCGCCGATGACATCGTAATTCTATCAGAGACAGCAAAGATCTTGGAAGAGAAGTTGAACGGAATGGACAGTGTCTTGAAAGGAGGGTGTAAGATGAACATCAACAAAAGCAAAACGAGGATAATGGGATGTAGTCGAATTACATCGGGTGATGCTGAGGGAATGCGATTAGGAAATGAGACACTTAAAGTAGTAAAGGAGTTTTGCTATTTGGGGAGCAAAATAACTGATGATGGTCGAAGTAGAGAGGATATAAAATGTAGACTGGTAATGGCAAGGAAAGCGTTTCTGAAGAAGAGAAATTTGTTAACATGTAGTATTGATTTATATGTCAGGAAGTCGTTTCTGAAAGTATTTGTATGGAGTGTAGCCATGTATGGAAGTGAAACATGGACGATAAATAGTTTGGACAAGAAGAGAATAGAAGCTTTCGAAATGTGGTGCAACAAAAGAATGCTGATGATTAGATGGGTAGATCACATAACTGACGAGGAGGTATTGAATAGAATTGGGGAGAAGGGCAGTTTGTGGCACAACCTGAGTAGAAGAAGGGATCGGTTGGTAGGACATGTTCTGAGGCATCAAGGGATTTCCAATTTAGTATTGGAGGGCAGCGTGGATGGTAAAAGTCGTAGAGGGAGACCAAGAGATGAATAAACTAAGCAGATTCCGAAGGATGTAGGCTGCAGTAGGTACTGGGAGATGAAGAAGCTTGCACAGGATAGAGTAGTATGAAGAGCTGCATCAAACCAGTCTCAGGACTGAAGACCACAACAACAACAACATTTCCGTCTGACAAGAAAACCTTAAATTTAACTCACTAGCGACTCCTGTTTCAGACTACAGTAACAATGCAGCCACGTGCGGCTTTGAAAGGGAAACACTGGGATAGTTCTGAATGTGATTGGCAACCAAGCACTGCATTCTTCATGACGATAAAAACTGACACCCCCAGTTGCTACCAAAAGCTGAAAACTAAGAAAATACACAACAAGACTTTCCTATTCAGCCGTCCTCACATGGAACGAGGCAATTAACTGTCAATGGAAGCAGCCTCCCGACTAACATCGCCCGCTCCACATGGCTGGAGTCGCAGGTTGCTTACGAAAATGGGCGAACTTAAGATTCTTATATTAGCTCTGTTAAAACGCTCATTTCCTCCCGTATCCATACGCTGGTCATGTTGTTCTATATGTAGAATACACAAATAAAAACTACAATACCCATGAACATGTAATAAGGAACAGTTCCATATCCAGTCAGTAAGGACATCAACGTATAAAACTTCACAAAAACCCGACAAACTCACTCCTCAGAGACACCGCACTTATATTTACATAACTTAGAATATTATGGAATCTATTTCTATAATTTCATAACAAAGTCCCACAGTCTCTTACAAAACGAGAAGATGAAAGTAATGGTTGTAACACACAAAAACGTGAACCCACTACACTTGTCTTCATAATCCAGCATCTCTGCCAAACATGCAACTCTAAACTTCAACAGATCACTTTGTATTATATGTTACGACCTTCTGAAGGCTTTAATGTCCGATGTGGTATCAACTGACATTTAATTATAACAAATTCTACCAAGAAAAACACGTTTTTCATTAATCTACAATGTGCCGTTGCCTTAAAACGGCACACCTTTATAACACGCGATTTACAGCACAAAAAAATTAAATATGAAAATTCTTTGACCACCAAAATGACATTTGCCATGATTTTATTACAACAGATCCATTATTTTATTACAACAAATCGCACTACGATAGTATCTTCACAGGTCATAAGCGAAAGGCAGACTCTCCGAATCCGCACACAACCATAATGCTCAGCCAGCCTGAGTGGGCGAGCGGTTCTAGGCGCTACAGTGTGGAACTGCGCGACCGCTACGGTCGCAGCTTCGAATCCTGCCTCGAGCGTGGATGTGTGTGATGTCCTTAGGTTAGTTAGGTTTAAGTAGTTCTAAGTTCTAGGGGACTGATGACCTCCGATGTTAAGTGCCATAGTGTTCAGAGCCCATCAAATATAGGCCTCACCTGGAAACGAAAAATTCAGTACGGCATCTCCAAAGCCTGCTTGTGATATAGAGAGTTTTCTTACCTAGTATTGGTTCAAGTCTCATTGGTTCAAGTTTCGTTGCACGTTGGCGAAATATCTTAGAATTTATTTTGTGTTTCACGCGAGTCAGTGGCTCCTCAAAGTAAAATAACCGGACGTGACGTCAAAAAACGCGTACAGCTATGTAAAGATTACCAGACCCCTGTGAGGACGGCTTTATCGTCGTCAAGATGAGAGACGACACAACCACGTGACCTAAGTTTGGTTCACCCTAACCTATAACGTGTAATGCTGTAGGTGTCGTCATAGTCACAAATATAACTTCAATATACCAATTAAAGTCGTTCACTACGCGACCGACTTTGCCAAGATGAACGATCAAGAGGCTTATTGTGTCACGGGAGTAAAACTACCATTAGCTACATATCCGTCCTCAGTCAACACATATCGCATTCTGCTCCTATTTATCACTGTTTATCCAAACTTCAGACACGGCACATTCCTTGAAATATACAATTTTGGTATGATAATGCTACATCCTGGTTCACAGACTATCAATTCTGACAAAAGTCATGGGATAGCGATATGAGCATATACAGATGGCGGGAGTATGACGTCCATAAGATATAAAAGGGCCCTACATTAGCGGAGCTGTCAATTGTTCTCAGTCGATTGATTTGGAAAGGTTTCTGACACGATTATGGCCGCATAACCGTAACTAACAGACTGTACACACGGAATGATCGTTGAGCTAGACGCAGGGGACATTCCATTTTGGATTTCGTTATGGAATTCAGTATTCCGAGAGCCAATGTAAAGAGAATGCCGATAATATCAAATTTCAGGCATTACCATTCAGCACGGACAACACAGTAGTCCCGACGGCCTTCACTTAACGAGCGAGAACAGGGGAGTTTGCGTACAGTTGTCAGTGCTAACAGGTAAACAACAATGAGTGAAATAACACCAGAAATCAATCTGGTTAATTTGATATGGTAGCAGCACTTCTTTTGACCATATCGGTTTAACCCTAGACGACTGGAACAGCATGTCTTGCTCAGACGAGTCCCGATTTCAGTTAGTGAAAGCGGATGGTAGGGTTCGAGTGTGGGGTATGCCAACAAGACACTGTACAACCTGGTGGTGGCTTCATAATGGTGTGGGCTGTATTTACACGACTTGACAAAGTCCTCTGGTCCAACTGAACTGATCATTGAGTGGAAGTAATTATGTTCGACTACATGAAGATCATTTGCAGCCATTCGTGGACTTGATGTTACTTGAAGATCATTTGCAGTCATTCATGGACTTCATGTTACCAAATAAGTTACTGGGCCACAATTGTTCACGACTGGTTGGAAAAACCTTCTGGTCAATTCGAGCAAATGATTTGTCATCCAGATCGCCCAACATGAATCCCATCGAAAATTTATAGGGCATGATCGAGAGGTCAGTTCATGCATAAAATCGTGCACCGGCCACGTTTTCGCAATTGTGAACGGCTGAAGAGGCAGAGGGGCTCAGTGTTCCTGCAGGGAACGTCCAACGGCTTTTTCAGTCCATGAAAAGTCTAGCTGCTGTATTACGCCGTAAAAAAGAGGTCCGACACGATATTAGGATGTATCCCATGACTTTTGCCTCCGAATGTTAGCTTCTGTCTTCTCGAAAACGTACTTTTTTGGGATGGACAACTTTTGCTTTTCCCACCCTTCAGGGCTTATGACAACGCCGGATACCTGCTGCTAAGGTGTGTCTGCCCTAGCAAACCGGTAATATCCCTGCGTCAAGACTCCAGAACGCTCGCTCCAGCCCTGCCGTGGGTGACGCGTTTTTACCGGGCGCTCTGCGTCTCTCAGGGCTAAATGGTAGGATCCAGCCGTTCAGCGCGCCATCGAATTCTGATCCGTGCTCTCAATTAAAATTCAAATGTCTACCGATATAAAAGTGGGATTAAGATGAGGTTTGTAGCAGTCAACATTAAATTAAACAGAGATCATACTAGCGATATGTTCCACTATCATTTCTTCTCTTACTCTACCGACTTGATTACGTAACTTTAGTGTTAGGAAATGAGCGTGGCTATTGAGATAACAGATCTCTCGCACGCCTCAAGTCTGCCTGGTTGCCCTGCAGATGACTCGGTAAAAGTGTGTTCCTCTGTTAAGAATAGTACGTAATAATAAAAAGAAACCTAGACTTAGAGGAAATTTAGAAAGGAGATATTTTAAAGAGAATATAAATTTAGATATCGTAATATTGACCAAACAGGGTTTGTATGAAACTTCCTGGAAGATTAAAACTGTGTGCCGGACCGAGTCTCGAAATCGGGACCTTTGCCTTTCGCGTGCAAGTGCTCTACCATCAGAACTACCCAAGCATAACTGACAGCTTTACTTCTGCCAGTATATCGTCTCCTACCTTCCAAACTTCAAGGGTTTGTATTAAAAGAACAAATTTTATCATGATGGTTACGTTGTGCTCACGGCCTACTGGTCTGATGTGGATTGCCTGTCACTAAAAAAATGTATCGGCTCAGTAAAAGCATTAATGTTGATTGTACATGTAGTGGATTATTTTGGTGTAAACATGCGAACTCAGTGATATATAATAACGCATGAGATGACGTAGTATGCATTACGATTAATCAACCACAAGACCTTTCTGAAACATTCTTCACGTCACTGGAGGCAGGTTAAACACAAGTGAAAGAACCAAGTTTCGATTCATAAGTTGCATCAGTTAAAATAGGATGTCAGTAATTATAAAGCATGTCAGTTTATTTGCTTCTGAAATATGAGGCATCCATGAATATTCATAAATGGCAGATGGACATCTTTAGCATACAAACACACAATTAAGAAAGAATGATAATACAATCTTATTTAAATGGTCCCTTAACTCCTTTAGTAACTCAAAATGATGGGTATGGAGAAGTTATTACAGACATGGTGAGCCTCATGTTAGTTGCAGTCTTGGAGCGGACAGTACGGCACAAGGACAATAGGAATGGTTCGTACAAATTTTCAGCCACTAATGTGCTAGGATGCTATGAGTGGTAAACGATTGCACTTAAACGTATTGCAATAAGAGCAGGGAGAACATAGGCGTCTTACTGGCCTGGTACCATAGTGGCAAAAATTTATTAAATTAATTAAAGTAAGAAAGAATTTTTTATGACCGTCCGGAGAGGCCGCGCGGTTCTAGGCGCTCAGTCTGGAACCGCGCGACCGCTACGGTCGCAGATTCAAATCCTGCCTCGGGCATGGATGTGTGTGATGTCCTTAGGTTAGTTAGGTTTAAGTAGTTCTAAGTTGTAGGGGACTAATGACCTCAAAAGTTAAGTCCCATAGTGCTCAGAGCCAATTCTTTATGCATATTGGTACTCGTTCTACGTGGAATGGTATGTATTACAACATCGATCACAGAGTTACTTGATGGATACAACATAAAGCACACATACTGTGGTCTGCACACTACGATTATGCTCCTCATTGAAAGATATCTCGTTAACTTGCATAAAATATTAGAAAGAAGAGGGGCGGGAAATAACTAAATTATATCGCTAAAGACGGTAGTCCTTACATTTAACCTACTCAGGACGAATTTAGACTATGGTAGCACATGGCAGACTCACAGACAAAGGATGAAGGCCTAACCTACGATTTAATCCGTTAAAAACGAGGTGAGTACTGAAAGAAAAATCTTCGAAACATTCGTGAAAAGATACGCTCTAAGAACTGTGAATGAAGTAACTTATACAAGAAAGTAAATCCAGTGAACTGGAAATTCACGGGCTTGTCACCCATCACGCTATATTGCGCCCTGCACGTATAATTTAAATAATAAAGAAAAGCCGCTCGGGATTAGCCGAGCGGTCTAAGTCGCTGCAGCCATGGACTGTGCGGCTACTCCTGGCGGAGGTTCGAGTCCTGCCTCGGGCATGGGTGTGTGTGTTTGCCCTTAGGATAATTTAGGTTAAGTATTGTGTGTAAGTTTAGGGCCTGATGACCTTAGCAGTTAAGTCCCATAAGATTTAACACACATTTGAACATTTGAATAAAGAAACCAACAAAAAATGTAATCGTGAAATACTTTATTGAATTACAGTTCTGAACGAAACAAGTATTTTTGAACTGAATCAAACCGTTATCCATCTCTTGTTCGGTGCCCCCCCCCCCTCCCGCCACAGAGAGCGGTGAGGAGAGTGGTTAACTCTGTGATTTCTCGCAGAACCTTCAATGCAGACTCAGTCATTTATGCAGGCTCTCAGTTGGGTAGACAGGAAAGAATGCGGATGAAATAGGTTCAATTACATAATACATAAACGCATTTTTCCCATTCATCCTCCCTTCAGAGGCACGACGGCAAAAGAACAACATCAGGCGCGACTCATATGTAATGAACACGCCAGGGAATTGTAGTCGGCTGCTCTAATGAATCAGAACTGCCAATACCATTTCGCCTATTTCAGTACCCGGTACGGCTTGGGATGTTTGTTTGGTGAGTGGACTGCAATGGCGCGCACTCAGCGTTTTGAGACCAATAGAAACAGCTGCTTGAATGAGAAGCGGGGCTCCAGTGGCTGGAAAGCCAACAGTGACTGGGAGAGAGGTGTGCAAATTCCAAGCTTCCTCTTATCAAATCTGCGTGACGCCTTATGGCACAGGAAGACAAGTCGGCTGGTCGGTATCGAGTGTTCGTCTGGGCCTGCTCGTAGAGTTACTAATTTTACGAAAATTAGGAAAAAGCACAGTAACATGTAACGACAGTAAGTCATACAAAGTCAACATAGCGACTTGTGGATATTAAATTTGTCTTAAGTAAGGAGAGACGATAATTTTGACTGCTATATCAAAACGATATGAAAATTACCCGAGTAAAAAACCAAGCACAAAACGTAATATATAAATATCTTTCGTACAGACATACAACATACAGCACTTGTGGTAGTCAAGTTTTAATGTAGTAATTATCAGTATGCGGTCGGTGCAGGATTGTATCTAAGATATCCCATAATTTCAGTACAAAGGACATGCCGTTACAAGTGAAAAGAATCAACGTGTACACTTGAGTCATATAACCGCTAGAGTCGCAGGTTCGAATCCTGCCTCGGGCATGGATGTGTGTGATGTCCTTATGATAGTTAGGTTTAAGTATTTCCAAGTTCTAGGGGACTGATGACCTCAGATGTTAAGTCCCATAGTGCTCCGAGACATTTGAACTGCCATATTGGTCGTGCCAGTCTGTTATCAAAGCTAGATTAGGCAGTGAACTGTGGCAGACACAGATCTGATCTTGTCCCTATTTTGCATTTATACTGGAGGATGTGCAACTAGTCAATCTCCTCTAAAAGTGTTTATTTCCGCGCGAGCACTCTAGGGACGTACAAAATTCTGTGTTCTCACGGACATAGAAAAAATTCTGCAATCTAATTCTGAATTGCTGTTTGTTGTTCAAGGCTTACAAGTCCTTGCATTCGCTTTTTATCGTCACTGCAAACGGATTTTTGATTATTTCCAGAAACAAAAGAAGAGATGAGAAATTTAATTAGTTTCGGAAATGGAAACTCTAAAGAAAGCTCAACTTTTGCACAAAGGGAAACCTGTTCGTCAGTTGTTTCACTATCGCTTCATACAAATGACTGAAATAAACGATTTATTTCGTAAACTGTGGACACACGCTGTCGGAGACGACTATTTTCCGCCAGACATACCTTGACTGCAATTCAAATACTTCTTGGAAATAAGAGAACACTACTTGGGTTATTCGACGGGTGCATTGGCACACACTAGCCGCGAATGACGCAAAAGAATTTAAAAGCCAGTTGTACACTTTGCCTGTGCAGCGTATCTCATTTAAAAACGTACCGTCGATTTACCGACATGTTCAGTGACAAGAGATATAAGGCCAGTAATGTAAATCTCAGAATATTTGCGAATTTCATCACACGTGTTTGCAGCTAAGCGAATTACCATAGTTGCTCATACAGAAATAATAACAACGATGGCAAAATGTATGCAGATTTTCCTAATTGAAAATTTTTCATCTGGTGGAATTACATTTTCCTGGTGAGATATTGAACCTCAACTTCATCTTCGATTAGGGTAGAAACCGAAGTAATGAGTTAAAATTTGTGCAAAGGTCGGGACTTGATCACGGATCCGCTGCTTACAGGACAATACTGGCGATTTGAGAAAGGGGGGGGGGGAGATCAGAATGGTCTGAGGCGTTAATTGAAATGTGCGTTACGGAGAGGACTGAAGTTGGGAAATAAGTGGAACTGTGTTAACCACAATGCTAGGCTGGTGTAGTGTAATGGACAACACATCTACTCACTAAGCAGCAGGTATGGATTCAAGTCCCAGCCTTGGTATAACTTTTAATTCAGTACTTCAGCTTCTATACTTACCAAAAAAGCCTTTCAGTTACCAAACAGATGGAAAGTAGGAGACGCCCCCATATGGAAAGCCCAACAAGACCTATTTACCAGTCCATTTCCCCCACAGACCAGCATCGGGATATGCCCTTCAGATGTTATATGTTACAGAATGTAGACTGATCAATTAGGCCTGATCACTTAGGCGTATATGACAAGGGGAAAGGAAAACTGCTTAACGTAAGTGATCCTTAAATGTAATGCATGACATATATTGGCAGTTGCGAATATGGACAACAATGGACGACAATGAAAATTTGTGCCGGACTGGGTATCGAACGCCGATTTCCCGCTTATCACGAGCGATCACCTTACCATTTGGCTATCCGAGATTCTGCGGAGAAACTCCTCGTTCCCTTCTTTATCACTCCACATAATTTTTTGACATTCTTCTCTAGCAACATATAATCGACTCTCTTCTGTTCCAGTTTCCTCACAGTCTATGTTTCACTACGATTCGATTCTGTACTCTAAACGTGCACTCTCAGAATTTTTTCTCAAATCGGGGTCTATCTTTGATAGTAGTAGACTTCTCATGGCCAGGAATGCCCATTTTGCCACTGCTAGTCTGTTTTTTTTTTATGCTCTACTTGCTCCGTCCGTCAGGGGCTATTTTGCTGCCTGGGTATCAAAATTACTGAATTTCATCTAATTTGTGGTCATCAATTACAATGTTAAGCTTATCGCTGTTCTCTGTTCTGCTGCTTCTCATTACCTTCGCCTTTCCTCGATTTATTCTCATTGCTGTATTCTGTACTCTTTAGACTGTCCATTCCATTGAAAAGGTTCTGTTACTTTTCTTCACTTTCACTGAGGCCATCAGCAAATCTTAATCCGATATTATTTCTAAACATCAGATTACGGTAGCTCAACAAGTCATGAAGGCTGCATACTTTCTGGCTAGCCATGGTCCATGTCCCACGTTCTTAATGATATGGAGAGAAACAAATGAATGATCCTACGGTGAAGACGGCACCCTCTAGCACGTTGTCTGAGAATATTCTCTGCTTGCGGATGTAGCTGCCGATGAATGGCAGCAGCGACTAACCTGTTTCCCGAACGGCTGCCTCCCTACGTTGCTCGGAAAGCGTCACATGCACTATGTGATCAAAAGTATCCGGACAGATGGCTGAAAATGACTTTCAAGTTCGTGATGTCATCCATCGGCAATGCTGGAATTCAGTATGGTGTTGGTTCACCCTTAGCCTTGATGACTGCATACGTTCAGACGCTGGAAGGTTTCTTGGGAAATGGTAGCCCATTCTTCATGGAGTGCTGCATTGAGGAGAGGTGTAGTTGTCGCTCGTTGAGCCCAGGCACGAATTCGGCGTTCCAAAACATCCCAAAGGTATTCTGTAGGATTCAGGTCAGGAACCTGTGCAGGGCAGTCCGTTACAGGGATGTTATTGTCGTGTAACCAATCCGCTACAGGCCGTGCATTTTGAACAGGCGCTCGATCGTGTTGAAAACTGCAATCGCCTTCCTCGAATTGCCAGTGGAAAACAAGAAGGTACCTAAAATATCAATCTAGGCTTGTGCTGTGATAGTGCCGCGCAAAACAACAATGGTTGCAGACACCCTCCATGAAAAACACGACCACACCATAATACCAGCGCCTCCGAATTTTACTGTTGGCACTACAAACACTGTCACATGACGTTCACCGGGCATTCGCCGTACCCACACCCTGCCATCGGACCGCCACTTTGTGTTCCGTAATTCGTCTCTTCACAAAACCATTTTCCACTGTCCAATCGTCTGATGTTTACGATCCTTACACAAGCTAGGCGTCATTTGGCATTTACTATCGTGATGTGTGGCTTATGAGCAGCCGCTCGAACATAAAATCCAAGTTGCTCGAACATAAAATCCAAGTTTTCTCATCTCCCGGCTGTCATATTACTTGTAATGGATCCTGACGCACTTTGGAATTTCTGTGTGATGGTCCGGATAGATGTCTGCATATTACACATTACGATGCTCGTCAACTGTCGGCGGTCTCTGTTAGTCAACAGACAAGATCGGCCTGTACGCATTTGTGCTGCACGTGTCCCTTCAAGTTTCCACTTCACTATCACATTGCAAACAGTGGACCTAGGAATGTTTAGGAGTGTGAAAATCTCGCGTACAGACGTGTGACACAAGTGACACCACATCACTTGACCACGTTCAAAGTCCGTGAGTTCTGCAGAGCGCCCCATTCTGCTCTCTCACGATGTCTAATGACTACTGAGGTCGCTGATATGAAGTACCTGGCCCTAGGTTGCAAAAAAATGAACCTAATACGAAAAACGTACGTTTTTATGGGTGTGCGGATACTTTTGATTACATAGTGTAGGTGAGAAGAAGAGCAGCTGGGAGTGACACACAATAAGCTGAACCTAGCTGATTCAACAGTTCGAGTATGGCGTATCTGCTTTCAGTCACACAGACGGGATGAGGTTCTTCTGACTCGTTTTCGCATTAGACACCTCTATGACGCATGGCTTCTTGTTCTAGCGAGTGGACCTCCAATATGTTGCGCTCGTGGGGCCATTTTTTGTTGATTGTGTTTTATATTCAGATAAGAGGGCAGATATAGATTTGCGTTCTATTTTAACTGACATTTACAAGAATGTCGTACAGCTTTCAAGGTTTAGTGAAATGTGCGCCTTCTTTCCTAAAATTTTAGGGAGACGTTTTTAATGTGTTATTAGGTGGCTGTCTCATCTATGTCTTTCCGGAAGTAATTAGCTAGTCACATATCTCTGTGTAATTACTTTCAGTTTCCTCTTGTGTTGTTGTATTGAATTCTAATTGTTGGTTTTAGCGTATATTGCCATATTTAAGCTGCTTCAAGGGTGTGAGATAGTGTGGTTCTCCTGATGACCTGAGTGATACTGGAACAGAATGAATGCAATTTTATGTAAGACTCATTCCTCACTCTTAATTGATAACTCTTTAGACGTTTTAACCACGTCCAGTTATACTAACTCTCGTAAGGCGCTAATAACGTCGCCGTTGAGCACACACACACACACACGCACACACACACACACACACACACACTCGCAAAGCAGATGAAGTACATATCTGCCCATCCAAGGTACCTGAGAAACGGGGGTGACGCGCATTATCATGCAGTGAATATGGACAGTGAAAATGGAAATGTGCCCTCGGAACACGGGATGTTCCACAGCGACAGGGAAGCACAAGATGAAAGAGTGGGGACAAAGACTGCACCTAAACTACACTGAAGTGCCAAAGAAACTGGTATAGGCATACATATTCAAAAACGGATACACGGCAGCGCCTATATAAGACAAAAAGCCTCTGGCGCTGTTGTTAGACTTGTTACTGTTACTACAATGTCTGTTTATCCAGTCTAAATTGAGTTTGGACGTGGTGTTATAGTTGGCGCACGAGCGATGGGACACAGCATCTCCGAGGTAGCGATGAAGTGGGGATTTTCCCGTACGACCATTTCGAGTGTGTAACATGAATAACAGGAATCCAGTAAAACGTCAGGTATTCGACATCGCTCCGGTCGGAGAAATATCCTTCAAGAATGGGACCAACGACGAATGAAGAGAACATTTCAACGTGACAGAAATGCAACCACTCCGAAAATTGCTGCAGATTTCAGTGCTGGGCCATCAACAAGTGTCAGCGTTCGAACCATTCACCGATATGGGCTTTCGGAGCCAAAGGCTCACCAGTATACCCTTGATAGTTGCACGACAAAAGGCTTTACGCCTCGCCTCGGCCCGTTAACACCGACGTTAGACTGTTGATGACTGGAGACATGTTACCTGGTCGGACGAGTCTCGTTCCAAATTGTATCGAGTGAATGGACGTGTCAGCAGGGGACTGTAATGGTGTGAGACGTTCCAGTTTGAGGAATATGGGACTCCTGATATCTCTAGATAAGACTGTGATAGGTGACACGTACGTAAGCATCCTACCACAATACCTGCATCCATTCATGAACATTGTGCATTCCGTCGGACTTGGGCACTTCCATCAGGACAATAAGACGCCCCACTATTCCAGAATTACTACAGCGTGGCTGCAGGAACACTCTTCTGAGTTGAAACACTTTCACTAGCCACCAAACTCTCCAGACATGAATATTATTGAGCAAATCTGGGCTGCCGTGCAATGTGTTGTTCAGATCTCCACCCCTCGTACTCTTACAGAGTTATGGACAGCCTTGCAGGGTTCATGGCGTCAATTCCCTCCAGTACTACTTCAGACTTAAGTCGAGTCCATGCCACGTCGTGTTGCGGCACTTCTGCTTGCTCACTAAGGCCCTACACGATATTAGGCAGGTGTACCAGTTTCTTTTTTTCTTCAGTGTAGAATGGAGGAATATTTCAGATTCCTCCACTAAGTCCTCTTCAGTGCACCATGGAGCCGGCCGTGAACTTATTTTAAAAATCTGCTGTATCAAACTGTTGCTTCATGGGTAAGCTGTCAATGCCGTTTAACGTTGCAAAGAACTGCCACGAGTAGTTTTGCTTCCGGATGCTTTATTTTTATTTTTGTTTTGTTTAGTCGACATCCTTTGAGGAGCTGAGAAATTCTATTGTTGGTTACTTCTATTAGCTTCGGCAGACGATGTTTGCAAGTTCAGTGATGTATTTTCCTGTTGGTGTTGACTGCTGTTAGTAGAATACGAGCAGGGTCTAATAATTTATGACTCTTTTTGATATGTTATTGTGCTTGCGTACTTTTCCTTGAGAAGAATTCGATTGACGTTTGTTAAGCTTGGTTAAGGTTGCTCTAGTTGACCCGCGAATGATTATGATGTTTTAAATGCTGCTCCTATTACCTGGGCACCCACTGAGTCCGGTGTGATGATGTCATTTTGCCATGTATAAGTCCTTCGGTGTTAGTAATACTCTTGATGAGCGGGTTCGAGGCTCGTAAGAGTATATCTGTTGATGGGACTTTCCTTAAACAGTTATAGGGTGGTGTTGCTGGTGTTTATATTTTCAGTGTATCCGGAATTCAGTGACCTTAGTTTATCAAATTTTTTCAACATATCGCTGGGTGATGGCTTTCAGATTTATTGTTTTATCACTATGTTTGAGTAGTTTTTCATGCTTCTCTGGGTTTTCAGATTAGATTTATCTGAGTTTGACTGGTTTTTGTTGAGTAGTTACTGGGATACTCACCTCGAGGTGGTCTCTTGAAGTATTTGTATCGTTGTGACTTGTCAAAGGTTGTTATTTGCAGGTCTTGTTTCACGGCCTTAATACAAATCTGAATTGCAGTAGAGCTAATGCCCGATATATCTTACGCCGGTTAAAGCCGCTCATTTGCTGTGTTTAATTGTTAGTCTTCATATAAGGCAGATTAAATGAAGCCGAGCAGGCTCGCGATTCTAAATACGTTGCGAAACGCCTACAAAACCTTAAGCCTTGCAGAGCGCTAATTGTTATGTGGCTTAATTCCCCTAGTTGGTTGTTGCTTCTGGTCCTTGACTTGAGTGTTATATGTAAATGTCGTTTACATGTCCTTCGCTTAAGTGTCCTTCACTCAAGTATTGGTCGTGGAACGGCGCAGGGGTTTCAAGATGGTCGTGGTAGTAGTTTTAGTACAACTAATAATGACAGTAATATTGATAATAACTTTTGCTATACTGTTAAATGTGGAGCAGTTATTATTTTATTTACACTGAATGCAGGAATTGAATTGTAGGCAATAAGTACGGCTTATTCTGGAATATTATGTGATAGGCTATATTGGAGAGTAAATAAATAAATTTTCCAAAATAGCTTAAATTCTCAGCTGACAATTTTGTATCCGTCTCATTTTTCAATCTGGGCACTGTTCTTGTAATAAAAATATACTCTGCACATTGCCACGAAGAATTCTTGCTTTTCGGATGTCATTTCATCCTGGGTAGTTAACGACTCCACATCTTAGAAAAATTTCAGTTAATCGTGAGATTATTTACAGTTAGACAGTAATACACGACAGCTGCAACGAGATCCTGACTGCAATAAATATACTTCGATATATGGTATCAAGAATTCCGTGTTCACATCAAAATTATTTGCCGTAGGTCGACGCAGTTCCAACTGCCAGGTTTCAAAGTTTTTTTCCGTAATGCTGACTTCTAGTTACAGCTGTCACACATCCAGTATTCCTCAATGAAATATCGGTGGAATTTACTTTTTTGTATCTGGCTGAAAATGGAGCAGTATGTAGTAGTTTTAATTAAATTTGGCGATTGGAAAATAAAATGATGCAACGGAAACACACGTTAAATTATAGGTAAACAAATTGCCGCTTAAAGCCATTTAATAAAAATATTAATTAAGCTACGCTGCCAGTTTCCGCAGAGCAAGAAAGAAATCCGTAGCGGTTTTGTAACGACAATGGACAAATATAACGCAGTCTACCTCTAGCTTTCAGTTTCAGGACCCAACAGCAAAATTTAGTAAGCCTATTGTTACTTACTCTTCTTTTGTTTGTTGCAAATACAAGCTGATTTATAGATAAACGTGTTGCCTGACGCGGAAATACCATTTAATGGACATGTTACTACCGAAGAATTTTGGGACAGTATTACCTCTATCCCCACATAGACAAGTACGTTAAGTAATAAATTACAAACACTAATTCTGAACACTTTTCGCTCTTGCCTAACATGGTTCACTCAAGCCACCAACAAGATTAACGCTCAAACTGAACCTTACATCAACAGAAATTGTCTTTCTAATTCCCATACTTCCAAGTGTAAAGTAGCGCCGCCATTTTGGAAGAAAATTTCACATCCTTGCAAAATCATCCTACTACTATCAAGAATGTTGAGAGTTTGGTGGATTGATTAGGTAAGGAATGAGAAGGTTCTCTGCGGATTCGGAGGGAAAAAAACCTCATGGAAGGTAAAAACAAGAAGGAACAGGATGATAGGAGATGTGTTAAGACATCAGGGAACTTACATGGTACTGGAGTGAACTGAAGAGGAAAAAAACTATAGAGGAAAACAGAGATTGAGGAACATTCAACAAATAACTGACGACGTTGGGTGCAAGAGCTATTCTGAGATGTAGCGGTTGTCGCAGGAGAGTAATTCGTTGTGGGCCGCATCAAACCAGTGATGACACATTAAAAAAGTAGCCAATAACTTATAAGAATATGCAGTGATTCTATTAGAGTTAGTAACTTTGATTCAAATACTGGATCCTTTTACCTGAGCCACAAGAACATCGTGGAAACGGGATTTGGCCAAAAAACCATATTTAGGGGCAACAAGAGCAAACGTTTGGCAGAATCTAAAGCCTGCCAAGCTTGATCTCGTCTATGTTCACCCAGTGCTCTAAGAGCTATTCTGATTGTGAGAGCCAAGGTCCAATCTGGAGACTGGGAAATCCTACAAACACTGACCGGAACAATCAGATTCCGAGATACCAAATGGTCCGTAACTTACCCCTCATATCAAAAGATAAATGTCGCTAACGGTGTTAGATGATGTATTTAATATTTAACTACAACGATTCTCCTTAAGGAATGTAATGAAATTCCATTAAAAATTTAGTTTATGATGGAACACGAGTCGAATCTGGAGCTTTGTTTCTCATGGGAGAACGGAAGAGGATAGTAAATATAACTCCATCGTGGCCTCAGGAACATGGGACACCGGTGGCCGATGAAATTTGATAATACTGCATCAGCAGCCGTTATTTTGAAATCGTTTTATTAGACAGCCAGTTTCAGTGTTCCGATCATGTCATATTCAGGTCTGTCGCATACGTGACACCAGGTAGCACTCCTGAATGTATAAGACAAGGCCGCAGTAGTCGTATCTGTTTCCGTAGACATCCGAACTTCATGAGCATTTCTCCACTTTCACACATGTGACAGCAACTCAAGTTAAATTACAAATCTAAAACTGTGCACTTCACAGAACTCAAAGACGTAGTAAACTAGAAAAATATTATCAATGAATCATGATCTGAATGAATCAGCTCATTATAAATATCTGATGTAAGCATTTGTTGGATATGAGTATGTGATTATTCAGTGACAATGGTTCATACGTACTGCAAAAATGCACTCGGAAGAGATACCTCACAAAGCTTTCTTGCGGCGTACTCTAGAATATTGCTGAAGTATGTGTGATACATATGAGATACGATTAACAGTGGGTGTGGAACGCATGCAAGCAATTGCAGCTTGAATTGTCGCAGAGTCAACCACGCGAGTGTGCTACGGAGGTGCTTAAAAACCTAAAGTGCCAGATTCTTGAAGACAGACCCCAACTATCTTGCGAAAGTTTACTCACAAAGTTTCAAGAAAGAGTATTAATTAAGAAATGCAGCAGTGCACTGTCTACGTAGGTATTTTATCTGCGAGTTTCCTGTGGAAGCGCCCATAGAAACATCGCCGATAATATAAACCTGCTCACAGAAACATTAAAACAACCGTTCTCCCAGCGCTCCATACGCGAATGCAGCAGCAGGAGTAAGCTCTGATGTGAACGTCACAGTGATTTTTTTTGTCGTTTGTTGTTTTCTGACTGGTTTGATGTGGCGCGCCACGAATTCCTCTCCTGGCCTAATCTCTTCTTCTCAGAGTTCCGAGTGATACTTCCACCCTACTTCCTCAAATACTTGTTGGATATATTCCAGTCTTTGCCTTCCTCTATATTCTGTCCTTTCTTCTTGTCAGTGTTTCCCACACGCTCCTTTCTTCATGACTCTGTGGAAAACCTCCTCGTTCTTTATGTTATAGCGCACCTAACTTTCAACATACTTCTCTAGTACCTCACTTCTAATGCTTCGATTTTATCACAGTCCATGATTGACTACCATACAATACTGTGCTCTAAACGTACATTCTTAGCAATTTCTTCCTCCAGTTATCGTCTACGTTTCATACTATTAGACATCTCTTGGTGAGGAAACCCCATTTTATCTGTGCTAGGCTGCTTTCTATGTCCTTGTTTCGTCCGTCATGGGTCATTGTGCGTCAAGAATTCCTTAACTTGGGCTGTTTCCAGATCAGCAATTTTGATGTAAGGTTTCTCGCTATTATTATTTCTGCTACTTCTCATTACTTGCGGCTCCCTTACATTTACTCTCATTCTGTATTACGTACTCATTAAACTGTTCATTCCATTCAACAGGACTGAGGATACCAATGTTACTAGCGAAGCTTAACATCGATATCAGTTCACCTTGAATTTGTCTCACTCTTGAAACTTCCTTTAATTTCCGCCATGAATTTTTCGTCGTACATATTGAACGGTAGGTGCGTAAAACTGCACCCCTGTCTCACACCCTTTTTAATGCATGCACTTCGTTTTTCGTCTCTCAGTCTTATTGTTCTCTCCTAGTTCTTGTGCATATTGTATATTATCTTTCTTTCCCTATACCTTACTCATATTTGTCTATAAATTTAGAACACCTTGAATAATTTTATTTTGTCAAACGATTTTTAAGGGATTATAAATTCTATTGGCATTTTTTTATTTTTCTTCCCTCGTTTCCACCTTCAAGTTAAACGTCAGGATTGCACCTGTCGTTCCTTTACCTATTCTAGAGGAAAACTTATCGTCATCTAACACAACCTCAATTTACTGTTCCGTTCTATCGTATATTATACGTGACAAGCCGACCGCTGTGGTCCAGCGGTTTTAGGCGCTTCAGTCCGCAACCACGCGGCTGCTAAGGCCGCAGGATCAAATCCAGCCTCGGCCATGAATGTGTGTGATGTCATTAGGTTAGTAAGGTTTAAGTCTAGGGGACTGATGACCTCAGCTGTTAAGTCTCATAGTGCTTAGAGCCATTTGAACCAGTTATTCTTGTCAATAACTAGAGAGCATGAGCTCTTAAGTTGACTGTGGATCTGTCGCACCTTGCAATCTTGCAGTTGTGTGGATGTTTTTTCCGACAGTCTGATGGTATATCGCCAGTCTCATATGTTCTGTAGGCCGAAATGAACAGTCGTTTTCTTGCCCCTAATGATTTTAGAAATTCCGATAGAACGCTGTCTGTCCTTTCTGCCCTACTTGATCTTAAGCGCTCCAAAGTTGTTTTAAATTCTGTCTGTAATACTGGATCTCCTTTCTCTGACACATCGACTTCAGTTCCTCCTGTCACGCTATCAGACAATTCCTCACCCTCACAGACGCCATCAATGTACTTTTTCCACCAACACGTTCTCTCCGCTGCTTTTAACTGTTGAATTTCCGTTGCACCAAATGTTCTCTTTACTTTTCTGTATTCTGAGTCAGCCTTCTGACGACCATTCTGCTCTGCACTTCACTCTTTATTTCATTACTAACTGATTTATCTTGCTGTATTCCTGTCTTTCCTTCGATCAACAGAAGTATTCCTTACATTAACATCTTCCAGCTTACTACTTGTGAATGGTGCAGAAAACCGGCCAAAAAATTGTGTTACCAAAGGTATACTTCACCACGCACCGTCCGATGTGGAGAAATGGTAGGTCAGTGAGATCTGCTATGGCATGCAGGAGAAATGCACTGGGCACTGTAAGTAATAGTGGAGAGGAAAATCTATGGAAGCAGACCAAGACTAGAAACTAAGTATGTTGGTCATAAATATTTATGTACAGATGCAGATATTATCTCGAGAGAGAAAAACTTGGAGGACAGACAGGTTAATATTTAAAATTTTGTGTTAGGTCTTGTACTTCAAATAAGATTTTTTTTTGTTTGGCAGCATTTGACAGCAAAAATGGTTAACAAATTCAAATGGCTCTGAGCACTATGGGACATCGGAGGTCATCAGTCCCCTAGAAGTTAGAGCTACTTAAACCTAACGAACCTAAGGACATCACACACATCCATGCCCGAGGCAGGATTCGAACCTGCGACCGTAGCGGTCGCGCGGTTCCAGTTGAAGCGCCTAGAACCTCTCGGCCACACCGGCCGGCAAAGGCTAAACCTTTAACACTATAATGTAGGCTTCCAAGGACCATCCTTACTTCAGTTAAAACTTTCTGAGAGAGAAGCTGTGATCGTACATAGAAAGTGTCACATGTTCCTACAGGACCTAGTCAAACATAAAAGTAAAATTCCTGTCATAATACGTCCCGAAATCAACACCAGTTGAAAGTGGATCGTTTCACTTGTGACGAGTAATGTGTAGTGTTCGGTCACAAGAGACTGCATAGAAAATTTCCAAACACGCACAAGTGGGTAGAAGCAAACCCTCGAACAAGCATGGATGGGAGGCATCATGAATGGCTTCACTGTCACTGTACAAGCAGGAATTGTCTGTAACAGGTTCATACAAACGATTAACTAATTCATACAGAATTCATTAACTAGTGCTGTGTATCGTCGACTTCTGCGTGACGAATGACAACAATTTGCACTATTGGAGACCGTTACCCATGAAGAAAGACGACGACTATTGTTTGTGCACGACCTGGCACCACTTAATTTTCTATGGATCGTGCGGTAGTACCTCACCGCTCCGTCTATGCGCGATGTAGTATTCGAGGAGGTTCGGTAGCATGGACTCCTCGTTTCCGTTGGATTTCTGATTGTGAAGACTTTAAAGTCGTTGGTGTATGGCCCATCCGTCGACAATGTGCAGACGTTGAAGGAGCATGTGACCAATGTATATGAGTGGAGCGTGGTGTATTCGAAAGAGTGCGTGATTCACTGCGAAGAAGATGGATGTGTCTTGATTCGTGGTAACCACACGCAGCATCGTCAATAGTTTCCACTTCTACGTACGTAATGGGAATGAGAGGGCAGATCGGCTCATATCTCACCAGGTATTGGTCTCCAGACGAACTTTTCTTCTAGTTTTGACAAGTTCGTCGCTAGCTTTATACACCGCACTAGGCCTCTCAGCACGGAAGCTGTAAATGAAAAAAAGTTTAAAATTTGGTGTTCATCTTGGTGGGAGATCGATATAGGATTTCCCAGTGTGGCTGCTTTTAACAGGAAAAGCCACTGATATTCGTTCCAGACCCGCTTCTCAAGAGCTTTTCAGAACGGAAACAGAGACCATAAGAGGTGAAGACAGAGCGAGGCAGAGTTGCAGAGGGTGAAGAGAGAGAATCGTGGTGCGGAAGAGAGAGAGAGAGAGAGAGAGAGAGAGAGAGAGAGAGAGAGAGAGAGATCAGCACTGGGTAGAGACAGACAACAGACAAGATGCCCGATAGCGCCGACAGGCTTTCTGGCTGACCCTGAGGGCCGTCCCTATTGTCGGAGAGGGTGCCGCTCCGGGCCCGAAAGCAGTCTGTAGGGTATGGCAGGGCAGCCATCCTGCTGATTAAAGGTCAAGACACAGGCGGCAAAGGCGCCGGTGGGGATCAAAGGCGGGCCCACTCTGGCAGTGATTGCTCTCGGGCACTGCCGGCGGCTAACGAGCGCGGATCGCCGTCTGCAGGGGTGCTCTATCTGTCTGCCGGCGCCCTTGTCCCCTCCGGACTAGACCCATTGTCTGTGAGCCACTATCTAGCCACTCCCAGTGTTCACGCTCCTTCCTCACCTGAACTTACCATCCTCCCCAAGGGGTCGCAATCTACTAACAAGGAACTGCCACACGCCGCACATACACTTCTCTTTACTAGAACAATAGAAGACAAAGTTCGACGGTAAGAAGAACTTCGTTTAAATCTCTTAGGCACCTAAGTACCTTTCTTTAAGACAGATTCACTGTTAGAACAGCTTAAGTGCAGCATGAACATCTGTTATGAGTAGTCATTAGCATTTCGACTGCTTTGGCCCGTTATAATTTTTTGACTCCGGCATTCTCTTTATCTCTTCACACTAGAAAGCCACTCAGTTAACTTCGTTGTAGATCTACACGTCTAGGCATATCACCGAAGAAAGAATGGGGATCTTCCCAACACTGCGTAATGAATATTTTCGAGCGCACGATATCGCAGCGTTTACGTGGCATCTTAATATTTGTTGTTGTGGACTTCAGTCAGAAGACTGGTTTGATGGAATTCTCCATGGTACTCTATCCTGTGCAAACCTCTTCACCTCCGAATAACTACTACAACCTACATAATTCTGAATTTGCATACTGCATTCATGTCTTGGCCTCCCTTCAACTACACTTCCTTCCAGTACTAAATGATATCAGAGTGTGTCCTATTAACCTATCCCTTCTTCTAGTAAGGTCGTGACACGAATTTCTTCTCTCCTCAGTTCTATTCAATACCTCCTCATTGGTTACGTCATCTACCCATCTAGTATTCAGCATTCTTCTGTAGCACTATACATCAGAAACTTCTATTCTCTTCTTGTGCCCGCATCTCGTGGTCGTGCGGTAGCGTTCTCGCTTCCCACGCCAGGATTCCCGGGTTCGATTCCCGGCGGGGTCAGGGATTTTCTCTGCCTCGTGATGGCTGGGTGTTGTGCGATGTCCTTAGGTTAGTTAGGTTTAAGTAGTTCTAAGTTCTAGGGGACTGATGGCCATAGATGTTAAGTCCCATAGTGCTCAGAGCCTCTCTTCTTGTCTAAACTGTTTATCGTCTATGTTTCACATCCATACGAAGCTACACTCCATACAAATATTTTCAGAAAGGACTTACATCTACATTCGATGTTAACAAATTTATCTTCTTCAGAAATCTTTTTCTTGCCATTGTCAATCTACATTTTATATCCTCTCTATTTCAGGCATTATCAGTTATTTCGCTGTCCAAATAGCAAAACTGTTATACTGCTTCGTGTGTCTCGTTTTCTAATGTAATTGCCTCAGCATCACATGATTTTATTCGACTACATTACATTGTTCTTTTTTTGATTTTGTTAATGTTTATCTTACATACTCCTTTCAAGACACTGTTCATACCTTTCAACTGCTCTTCCATGTCCTTTGCTGTCTCTGGCAGAATGAAAATCTCATCAGCAAATCTCAAAGCTTTTATTTCTCTCCCTGAAGTGCTTATCCTTTGGTTTACTTTACTGCTTCCTCACTGTACAGGCTGAAGAACATCTGGAAAGGGCTACAACACTGTCTCACTCCCTTCTCAACCAATGCTTCGTGCCCTTCAACTCTTATAACAACCGTCAAATTTTTTTACAAGTTGTTCAAAATGGTTCAAAAGGCTCTGAGCACTATGGGACTTAACTTCTGAGGTCATCAGTCCCCTAGAACGTAGAACTACTTAAACCTAACTAACCTAAGGACAACACAAACATCCATGCCCGAGGTAGGATTCGAACCTGTGACCGATGCGGTCGCGCGTTTCCAGACTGTAGTGCCTAGAACCGCTCGGCCACCTCGGCCGGCTTACAAGTTGTAAATAGCCTTTCGTTCCCTGCTATCTTCAGAATTTCAAAGAGAGTATTCCAGTCAACATAGTGAAAAGCTTACTCTATGTCTACAAATGCTATAAACATGGTTTTGCCTTTCCTTAAATTAGCTATTCTTATTACCTGAGGCAAGCTGGTCCATACACAGTGGAACTGATATATTTTCGGGATGTGGTAACCCAAAGCTCGTACGTAATTGAAAAAAATGCAATACAGCCTCAAGGTGCTGATAAAATGGTTAATTTAGCAAGCAGTTTCGGACGGCAGAGTATCATCAAGTTCTTAAAAACATTTACAGCTTCATATTAGGTGAATATAAAATCACAGAGGTCAGATAATAAACCACAAATATGTCACCGTTGTCACATATAATATAAATACATAGTCTGTACCAGGCAGTGCACTCTTTCGTGTTACATCAGCAGTCCCCGCGAACACAGTGAACGGATGCAAAGCACATACCCCTAATAGTGCTTATATCTTTCGGAACAAAACTTTAAAATTCGCAAATCACGTACGGCGGAATTTTTGGGAAGGATCTAACGGTGTTCAGAAAGGACAGGCTAAATACAATTGGCTGTGGCGTGTTTGTTGCTGGTAGAAATAGTTACCAGCAGCTCAGGGAGCCGATCCCTACCGGTCACAAAACGAGTCAGAACACTGTTGCAGAAACAACGAGAAAATCATGCCAAATTTAAACAAAAGCAAATAACGATCTTTTACAGAAGCTCGAAATTTAGCGCCGACTTCAACGCAATATTTTTCCAACACTGCCTCGAAACTTAGCAGGAAATCCAAAGAGATACTGGTCCTATTGTAAGTATGTTAGCGGCAAGACACAATCAATGCCTGCTCTGTGCGACAGCAGTGGAAATACTATCGAAGAAGTGCTGCTAAAGCAGAGTTACTAAAAACAGCCTTCCGAAATTCCTTCACCAAAGAAGACGAAGTAAATATTCCAAAATTCGAATCAAGAACAGCTGCCAACATAACTTAGAAACGGAAGCAACTTAAATCACTTAATGAAAGCAAGTCTTCCGGTCCGGTCCAATTAGCTTCCTTTCAGAGTATGGTGATGCAATAGCTCCACACTTAACAACCATACACAACCACTCGCTCGAATAAAGAACCGTACCCAAAGACTGGAAACTCGCACAGGTCACACCAGTATTGAAGAAAGGCAAAAAGAGTAATTCACAAAATTGCAGACCCATATCATTAACGTCGATATGCAGCTGAATATTGGAACATATATTGTGTTTGAACATGAGTTACTTCGTAAAGAACGGTCCATTGATGCACAGTCAACATGGATTTAGAAAACTTCGTTGTTGTGAATCACAACTACCTCTTTACTCACACGAAGTGCTGGCTATCAACAAGGGATTTCAAACTTATTCCACGTGTTTTAGATTTTCAGAAGGCTTTTGACACAGTACCTCACAAATGGCTTGTTATCATTCTGCGTGATAGTGGAATATCGTCTCAAATATGCGACTGGACTCGTGATTTCCTGTAAGAGAAGTTATAGTTCTTAGAAACTGACAGAAAGTCATCTAGTAGAACAGCACTAGTTTCAGGCGTCCCCAAGGTAGTGTCATAGGCCCTCTGCTGTTCCTTATCCATACAAACGATTTAGGTCACAAACTGAGCAGCCGTCTCAGGTTGTTTGCGGATGATGGCATCGTTTACCGTCTAGTTCAATCATCAGGAGATCAAAACAAATTGCAAAACTATTTAGATAAGATATCTGTACGGTGCAAAATTGGCAGTTGACCCTAAATAATGAAGAGTGTGATGTCACCTACATGAGTGCTAAAAAAATCCGTTAAAATTTAGTTAAATGATAAATCAATCAAATCTAAATGTCGTAAATTCAACTAAATACCAAGGAATTACAATTTCGAACAACTTAAATTGGAAAGGCTAACCAAAAAGTGCGTTTTATTAGCAGAACTCATTGAAGATGCAACAGATCTACTAAAGGGACCGCCTACGCTACGCTTGTCCGTCCTCTTTCAGAGTTCTGCTACGCGACGTGGGAACTTTACCGGATACGATTAACGGAGTGCGTCGAGGAAATTCAAAGAAAGGCAGCACGTTCTGTATTATCGCGAAATAGGGGAGAGAGTATCACGGGCATGGTACAGAATTTGGGGGTGGATATCAATAAAACAAAGGCGTTTTTCGTTGCGGCCGCATCTTTTCACGAAATTTCAATCACCAACTTTCTTCTCCGAATTCGGAAATGTTTTGTTGATACCGTATTGCATAGGGAGAGACGATCTTCAAAATAAGGGTAGTCATATCTCGCACGGAAATAAACAGGTATTCGTTTTTTCCGCGCACTGTTCGAGACATAAATAATATGAAGTGTGATTTGGAGAGTGTCCTTGAAGATGTAGATAAATGTAACCCAGTGGATTTCTTTAGCAGTTCCACCAAGGTGTGTAAACTTCTGAATCACGGAACATATCAATTAGAAGTGCGTGAAACATTCGTAGCAAGAAACGTGTGGGTTGTGTCTTCCATACTGGTACGCTTACGAAAAATTATTTTAATAATGGCATTTACAAGATACTGGAAATTATGTTTCGAAATTCTGGTGAAATTTTGGAAAAGGTAAGTATCTATCATTTCACGAGTTAATTTTCGCACGATAACTCATTTCTTTGATAATTTCTTCATCATGACCAGAAAAAGAAGCAGATCTTCACTGACTTGCACCTTAATGGACAATATTGCTGTTATTTTTTCAGCTTTTTCAATTGTAATTGTTAAGGTACTACAACTCCCCCGTTGGAGCAGGGGTCACGTTCTGCTGACTCATTGCACAGAGTATACGATACTGCTGTGCCTGTGATATTCCGAATAAAATGAAAAGTATACAAAGTCAGGGTGTGACCGGGATTCGTGCACGGATAGCCAAATGGCAAGGCGAGCACTGACGATAAGCGGGAAATCCGGGTTCGAGACCTAGTCTGGCACAGATTTTGACAGTCGTCATTCTGTTCTACAGCTGACTGTTGTCCATATTCGCAGTTCCGAATATGTTTAATGGACTGAACCTGTCGCTCTAACGCCGCGAAAGTAATTCGATCAGAAATAAAAATGTATCATACAGCTGAAGCGATTTTATTCAGCATGGTTTAATTCTATGCCTGTGGCTACCCATAATACAGAATTTGATAAGATTTTTTTTTGGTAGACGTCTGTGTATGGATGTGAACAATGGAGGCTTTCCGGACTTGCAAGCACATTAGCGGTCCTCGTGAGATGCGGACGGTTAAGACCAACTTGAGCAACAGAACGTCATCTTGGCAAGTGGACCAATTCTTCCTTCCCACCGCTGCAGGGGCAAGAGTCCCAATCGCTGCTGCCACTAAGGGAATTGGGTGTCTTCTTTTTAAGAAGTGCGCTGTCTGTCGAACGTGAAACTGTATTCCTACATGGGGACGTTAACCACAGTTTTTTTTTAACAAGGTAAACTTAAAAAAAGGACAATCAATTGTTTAAAAAGAAAATTTTTACTGGAGTAAAATCATTGCAAGTAACATCATTTCCTGCACAATTTCCTAAAACTTTCCTGCACTCGATCCATCTGACAAGCTTCCAACTTTCGTCCTAGAAGACGATATGTGGCGTTGAGAACATCCATTCTTGCACTGCCTCCACAGCTTCTTCATCCAAGGAGGACTTTGATTCACGCAGGTGCTCCTTCATAAAACAAAACTGATGAAAGTCACTTGGAGCGGACTTTATGGTGGATGTTGACACCGCTCAAATGCTATTTCCCATTTTTTTGATGGTGAGCGTTATCCAGAAGGAAAGCTTCCTGTTCCGTTTTCATACATGTACATACGTTAAATTCTGCAAGCCACCATACGGTGGATGGCGGAGGGGATCTTGTACCACTTTTAATCATTCAGTTCCCTGCTCTACTTGCAGCTGAAACGAGAGGAAAACGGCTGTTTATATGTTTCCTTACGAGTCCTGATTTCCCTTATCTTCTCATAACTGTTCTTGTGGGAAATGTACGTCGGTGGCAGTAGACTGGTTCAGCTGCCTGTCGTAAATGCCAGTTCTCTGTACTTTTTCAACAGTGGTTCGCGGGAATAGTCTTAGGTGGAGATTTCAATTTGCCAGATATAAACTGGGATACTCAGATGTTTAGGACGGGTGGTAGGGATAGAGCATCGAGTGACATTATACTGAGTGTACTATCCGAAAATTAGCTCGGGCAATTAAACAGAGAACCGACTCGTGGAGATAACATCTTGGACCTACTGATAACAAACAGACCCGAACTTTTCGACTTGTAATTTCAGAACAGGGAATCAGTGATCATAAGGCCGTTGCAGCATCCATGAATATGGAAGTTAATAGGAATATAAAAAAGGGAGGAAGGTTTATCTGTTTAGCAAGAGTAATGGAAGGCAGATTTCAGACTACCTAACAGATCAAAACGAAAATTTCTGTTCCGACGCTGACAATGTTGAGTGTTTATGGAAAAAGTTTAAGGCAATTGTAAAATGCGTTTTAGACAGGTACGTGCCGAGTAAAACTGTGAGGGACGGGAAAAACGCACCGTGGTTCAACAACAAAGTTAGGAAACTACTTCGGAAGCAAAGAGAGCTTCACTCCAAGTTTAAACGCAGCCAAAACCTCTCAGACAAACATAACCTAAACGATGTCAAAGTTAGCGTAAGGAGGGCTACGCGTGAAGCGTTCAGTGAATTCGAAAGTAAACCGACTTGACAGAAAATCCTAGGAAGTTCTGGTCTTACGTTAAATCAGTAAGTGGCTCGAAACAGCATATCCAGACACTCCGGGATGATGGTGGCTTTGAAATAGAGGATGACACGCGTAAAGCTGAAATACTAAACACCTTTTTCCAAAGCTGTTTCACAGAGGAAGACCGCACTGCAGTTCCTTCTCTAAATCCTCGCACAAACGAAAAAATGGATGACATCGAAATAAGTGTCCAAGGAATAGAAAAGCAACTGAAATCACTCAACAAAGTCCACTGATCCTGACGGAATACCAATTCGATTCTACACAGAGTACGCGAAAGAACTTGCCCCCCTTCTAACAGCCGTGTACCGCAAGTCTCTAGAGGAACGGAAGGTTCCAAATGACTGGAAAAGAGCACAGGTAGTCCCAGTCTTCAAAAAGAGTCGTCGAGCAGATGCGCAAAACTATAGCCCTATATCTCTGACGTCTAACTGTTGTAGAATTTTAGAACATGTTTTTTGCTCGAGTATCATGTTGTTTTTGGAAACCCAGAATCTACTCTGTAGGAATCAACATGGATTCCGGAAACAGCGGTCGTGTGAGACCTAACTCGCTTTATTTGTTCATGAGACCCAGGAATTACTAGAAACAGGCTCCCAGGTAGATGCTATTTTCCTAGACTTCCGGAAGGCGTTCGATACAGTTCCGCACAGTCGCCTGATAAACAAAGTAAGAGCCTACGGAATATCAGACCAGCTGTGTGGCTGGATTGAAGAGTGTTTAGCAAACAGAACACAGCATGTTGTTATCAATGGAGAGACGTCTACAGACGTTAAAGTAACCTCTGGCGTGCCACAGGTGAGTGTTATGGGACCATTGATTTTCAATATATATATAAATGACCTAGTAGATAGTGTCGGAAGTTCCATGCGGCTTTTCGCGGATGATGCTGTAGTATACAAAGAAGTTGCAGCATTAGAAAATTGTAGCGAAATGCAGGAAGATCTGCAGCGGGTAGGCACTTGGTGTAGGGAGTGGCAACTGACCCTTAACATAGACAAATGTAATGTATTGCGAATACGTAGAAAGAAGGATCCTTTATTGGATGATTATGTGATAGCGGAACGAACACTGGTAGCAGTTACTTCTGTTAAATATCTCGGAGTATGCGTGCGGAACGATTTGAAATGGAATGATCATATAAAATTAATTGTTGTTAAGGCGGGTACCAGATTGAGATTCATTGGGAGAGTCCTTAGAAAATGTAGTCCATCAACAAAGGAGGTGGCTTACAAAACACTCGTTCGACCTATACTTAAGTATTGCTCATCAGTGTGGGATCCGTACCAGATCGGGTTGACGGAGGAGATAGAGAAGATCCAAAGAACAGCGGCGCGTTTCGTCACAGGGTTATTTGGTAACCGTGATAGCGTTACGGAGATGTTTAGCAAACTCAAGTGGCAGACTCTGCAAGACAGGCGCTCTGCATCGCGATGTAGCTTGCTCGCCAGGTTTCGAGAGGGTGCGTTTCTGGATGAGGTATCGAAAATACTGCTTCCTCCCACTTATACTTCCCGTGGAGATCACGAATGTAAAATTAGAGAGATTCTAGCGCGCACGGAGGCTTTCAGACAGTCGTTCTTCCCGCGAACCATACGCGACTGGAACAGAAAAGGGAGGTAATGACAGTGGCACGTAAAGTGCCCTCCGCCACACACCGTTGGGTGGCTTGCGGAGTATGAATGTAGATGTAGATGTAGAATACCCGTCAGGTATTCCCAGTTGTGTTCACTTAGGATTTCCGTATTATATGTTGGTCACAAATCTAGCAGTGCACCACTGAACTGCTTCGATGTCTTTCTTTAATGTGACTTGTTATTCTTGGATTTCAGACCTTGAAGTAAATCACAGCCGCTATGACTATTCACTTTTTCACTTTTAAGTGTATAATAAATCTGCAATCGACCTTTGATATCACAAAAAACTCTCAACATCAACTTATCCCATAGGTAAATATAGATTTTTACACACTATGCTCTGCGGCTTACTCCTTGGTTCATGGAAATGAATTCATGTATCATCAAAGAAATTTCTCTCCTTAAACTAACATTTCCAAACTCACCTGCTTCTGTTGTCAATTGATCTCGAACCCGACGAAGACAAGCTTTGAATCGTTTAGAAATTCATCGGCTATTGAAACTGCTGATCCCTGGTTAATGGTCAACTCGTGTGCAGTTCCATCAACTGTGACTCAAGGGTCTCGACTTTCCTGTCCGTTTTCAAAGTGGATGGCATATTCTAACGCTATTCGCCGCAGAGAGATACACTTGTATCGCCTTACTGCAGCCGTATATTGCGAATAATCCCTGCAGCTTTAGTCCAGGTTACAGAAAACGAAAAACTCCTCTTATTTCTTGGTTCAAATGGCACGGAGCACTATGGGACTTAACTGCTGTGGTCATCAGTCCCCTAGAACTTAGAACTACTTAAACCTAACTAACTTAAGGACATCACACACATCCATGCCCGAGGAAGGAATCGAACCTGCGACCGTAGCGGTCGCGCGGTTCCAGACTTTAGCGCCTAGAACCGTCGGCCACTCCGGCCGGCTCTTATTTCTTGCTTTTTGCACACACACAGCTGGATAATCGCAATAAAATTCTCGGAAATCACGACAAATAGGACAGTCCATCGAACAAATACAGATAACGGGCAAGAGCAACAGCATGGTTAAGGAATTTATTTTTCAGTCTTGTCAACCTACCGGAAAGGAAAATAAAAGTTGTTGACTGTTAACTTGCTCTATTATCTTAAACTTCTGTTTGTCGCTGTTAGGCGTTTGTGAATTTCACACCCAGTCCTATGCGCATACCTAGTGCGTATGGCCTTGTATAGATATATATATATATATATATATATATATATATATATATCATAATAAAAAAAAGTATTCTTCAGCTCGAGTACTGTATTTTCTTAACATTATACTGGGTACATTTCCACGTAGTTTTATCTCAAAGGTATTCGTGCCCGATTTAGAGATTGTACAATCCCGTCATCAGATGTCCACATAATTTTTCTGATTAATTGGAATCCGTATACGTAATGTCAACTATAAGGACTATTTTTAAATCCGCAATGATAACATATATGCCACGAGAGGTACATTAATTTCTTTTGTTACGTGGTCACTATGCTAAATAGTGGTTGTGATGGTCTAGCGGGTAGAGCGCCAGACTCCGACTGTGGAGGTCTGGCTTCAGTAATTCCAGATAGGGGTGGGGCCTTGTTCTCGTTCCAGTCCCTCCAGGACACTCCCTGGTCCTCTCAGTGTGTTGTCAGTTTTTTGAAACATAGTCTTTGGGAACGTCGGTGGTCATAAAGTACTATTGAAAATGCAATAAAACAGTCTACACAGTATGAAATATTTTATAAAAAACGATGATTGCTTTCGTTCCATGTTTGATCATCCTATGGCTGTTTCTCTGTAAGTGGAGTAACGTGAAAGTTGTTAGTGGACACATGAAGGTAAATGCAACAGTAAAAAACGAGTAAAAAAATAGAAAGCCATACTTCTGTATCTTTTGCTTGAACTCGGAGCACATTGATCTTCATCCCGTTACTATGGTAACTGGTGGAGTGCTTTTAAACTATCTTTATTCTACACATGTTACGTGTATTTCATCATAGAGGGCACAATCAGTCCAATTTTAATGTAAATGGTTTGTGCTTTTTTGTTATTTGGTAGCTCCTTCATATTTTTTAGCGTCTTTGTTAATGTTCCTATTTTATTAAGTGTACTTGTTACCTCTTCCATATATAATTATGATTACTTTTCGAGTCAAAAATTGTAAGCCATACTTGTGAATCTCTGATCTGAAATCGGAACACATTGATCATCATATTACTACCATAGTTACTAGTGGCGTCCTTTTAAGCCATCTTCATCTATATAATATGTTACCTGAAAATCCCCATAGAGGGCACTTCGTGTTTAATTCAGGTGCCAAATGTTTATTGCATTATAATCCTGTGGTAGCTTCCTTATATTTTTTGCGCCATTGGTATTGAACCTATTGTATACAATTTACCAATTTCCTCTTCTGTGTATAATTATGACTACATTCCCAGTCGAAAATTGTAAGTCTTACTTGTGTATCTTGCTGGTGCTATCTGTGGACTACATGCTTTGTGCAAAAGTCTCCACCGAGGGCATGTTGGGTCTAGTTCGAATGTTAATGGTTTATGTCTTTATTATGCTTCTTGTACAGGTCTTTTATCATAATGTGTGCAGGTCTTCCTTGTATTTACATGACTCTGGTCATGATCTAAATATTTCATTCTACGATTACATTTTTACTGATTTTATTCGTATTTCACGGCCATTAGCTATCAGTGTCCTAATTCGGTAAACGGTGGACGCGGCTTTCGCTATGTATGTGTTTTTTTCAAGCCCTTTATAACGAGGGTGCCAAATGGCATGTTCTGTCAGGACACTGTGAGACTCAGCACTGCAGTTCACATGCCGAATGCCTTGTGTAATGTATTGATCCTTGACTGGCCTTCCCAGACCTTGGATGAGTCGCCAATTACATACAGAGTGCAACAGGTACAAATACAGATAGTTTTGTATGTGGTACCTTAATTTGTGTACACATTAGCGTGTTAGTTCTATTTGGTCTGTGTCAAACAGTCTTCCCATAAACACGTCACATAGTTTACTACTTGATGTTTTCTGCATGAGTGTAACTGCATAACAAAGTGGACTATGCCTGGCAGTGTAGGCTAACCATTTTGCGTCCATGCGTCCACACTTCAACACCTGACCAACGCTCCAGGGGAAAACGGGAATTGCCACATGAACTTGGAGGTGCTAATCAATCTAAAAACATATTACTCCTAATAGCTAAAATTATTAATATATAACTGAACTAAATACTGATGTAATGTTGCTTAGTACACTGTCCTCAGTCAACAATAAAACCATCTGCACTATACTTGTTATACCCTGTATATCGGGTAGCAATAGTTGGCCAGTTGACAAATGTTACATTACATTAGTGCAACAGTGAACCAAAAACGTTTCATGTAAAGGGGGGGGGGGGGAAGCCAAAAATTACAGAAGTAAAGGTAGCTGTAGCATTAAAAATGCAGTCGATAAAAAGCTTATACCGACGAAGATCTGAATGTATTACGCAAGCTGAAGGTGGATGAAAGTCTAAAACACAGTCTTACATAAAATGAAACAATGCGACAAGGTGGCTGGTTGCTGTATTTCTTCACGTAACTACTGTTTCTTCAAGTCACCGCTGTAGTGTTCGCATATGGGTTAGAGGGAATATGGAAATCTTTTTCTCTAGAACAATTTTGATTAATTTAGCGTATTTTAACATATTACTATCAGTTTTCTGTTTGAAACTCTAAAAATTTTATTGCCAGTTCCCTCATTTCATCTTAGATTTCTTTTTTTTTTCATATGCAAAAATAAGCTGTTCATTTAAGAATCTGTGTTAAGTAATCACTGCTGTCGACTAGGTCTGCATAACTTTCGTTTTCTAAGCTCCAAACGTGTTGCTTGCATTTACTAATACCTGAATCTACACTCCGTAATCTACTGTGAGCTCTACGGCAAATGAAACTTTTTGTACCACATATTAGGACAGCTTTCCATCTGTGTATGGAGTTCAGCAACAATGATTAAATGCCTCTGTGTGTGTTGTAATTAGCCTAATCTTGTCTGTCAGTACCTATGGGAGTGATATGTAGAGGATTGCAGTACATCCCTATATTCCTCAACGAAATGGCTAGAAATTTTGTAAGTAGACTTTCTGAATAGTTGGCATTTATCTTCGTTTGTCTGAACAGCACTCAAAGATATCAAGCCAGGAAAAGCTCCAAGTTTTGATAATTTCCAATCTGAGTTCCTAATAATCGGATGCAAATACACAGAAGCATGTATGGCTCATTTCTCCACAGACTCTACACTGACCATCAATCCGGAATGCACGCAGAATAACGTGGCAGGTGGATGGGCAGCCAGGTGGGCAAGAGTGGGGAGAGCGGTAGTGGTGTGTGTTGAAGGCGAGCCGTCAACGCGCTGTAGGGGAAATGACCAGAATTGGAGGGGAAGTGCCGTTGTAAACCACAACCTACACTCACATTTTTTTAAACATAACAGGAGCCGCTCTACGCCTACACGTGCGTGCTGATCATTCAAAAATATTTACCATCACCTCTGCTTTGGTTAATATCTAAAAAGAGTTCCGCAACAGAAACGGCGATTTATTTTCGCCTGACTCGTTAACCATTTACGGTTTTGAGAGATACACAGTGACTGGCGTATTTTGAGTAAAACCTACATCTATCTTGATGCCATTTCAAAATTTGATTCTTTTGTCGAAACACAGCGGCGATTACACAACATCAGCCCACTAATACATTGTGCAGACGCAACTGCAAGAGAGTCCTGAAACAGGGGTTTCCTAGTAAGGAACTGAAGACAAGTAAGGCCATTATCTTACGATAAAGCACATCCTAGATAAGAAATGTGTAACGTTATCTCTTATGTTGTTGAAAAACGCACAGCAATTCTCATTTCATCGGCAAGTGATGACCCTTAAAAAACATTGTTTCACTGAAAAAGTCAGTAATTAGTTGAATAAAACTAATGAAGTTTCACACATTAACCAAGTGTCCAAATATTCTTTGTGCCAAAATCTCGTTCGATATATGGAAAAGTGTACAAAAAATAAGAAATAGTATGGATATTTCGTTCTGGCTCTTGTGAGTGATCACAGACGAGCGAACACAGAAAATCAGTTTTCTCGAGACTGGTGACATTTAGACATCTTCCCCTAAGCCAAAAAAAAGTATTCAGCTAAATTTCATCCGCAGTGGCATATGATATAAAATGCACCAAACGTAAAATCATAGCAACCCCTATTTTTTCACTGCAAACTTTTCGAGTTTCGGGAAGTGATTCATGTAAATGCAAAATATCACAATCATCACAACTATGACCATTAGGGAATTGACGGGCACTTCATTGTGAAGCTGACATATAAGCTATGAGTAATGCAAACGTATTTTTTTTTTACCGAATAGGTTGTGTAAAATTTTTTAATAAGTTTTGTAGGGCGGACGCCTCTATTCTTCCAGCGCAGAGCGTTGCCAACTGGCCGATAGTGGTCTAAGAATGGCGGCCATCCCTTCAGAACAAACGAATGAACTCGACCAGCTCTTAGAACGAAAATTCGTCAATGCGCACTGGTCATGTACCCGGTGCGGACTCTACCACAAAGAGGCCCAATCGCTATATTAAAACCTAGCAAAGCTGACAGCACTAAGGAGCTACAGACCTATACCCCTGCTATAATTACCTACAAGCTACTAGTACAGCTTACTCATAATAGAATAAGTACAGTATTATTTGCATCAATCCATCTCGAACAAGCAGTCTTTTGACCAAAACGAATCTACATGAATCGTGTTCCATTATTCACCATAAAAACGTCGAGACAGGATCTTTGCAGAATGAAATTTTTACTCTTCAGTGGAGTGTACGCTGATATGAAACTTTCTGGTAGATTAAAGCTGTGTGGCGTAACGAGACTCGAACTTGGGACCTTTGCCTTTCGTGGGCAAGTGCTCTATCAAAGGCAAAGGTCCTAAGTTCGAGTCTCGGTCCGGCACACACTTTTAATGTGCCAGGAAGTTTCATATCAGCTCACACCCCACTGCAGAGTGAAAATTTCGTTCTGGAAACATACCTCAGGCTGTGGCTAAGCCATGTCTCCGCAATATCCTTTCTTCTACGAGTGCTAGTTCCGCCAGGTCTGCAGGAGAGGTTCTGTGAAGTTAGGAAAGTAGGAGACGAGGTACTGGCGCAATTAAAGCTGTGAGGACGGGTCGTGAGTCGTTCTTGGGTAGCTCAGATGATAGAGCACTTGCCCACGAAAGGCAAAGGTTCCGAGTTCGAGTCTCGTTACGGCACACTGCTTTAATCTGCCAGGAAGTTTCATCGAGACAGGATATCAATGAAAACTAAAAACTATAGCCACTTTCATTTACCTATCAGCAGCCTACAATACCGTGAAGAGAGAAACAAGCTTCTTCATGTAATTAACAGCTAGCCAATCGCCTGACTATCTGCAGTATGCTAAACTACAGAGTGTTCCGGGTAATTACGGTTCTGGACATAGCTGTGCGGAGAGTAGTCAACCACAAAAATTAGTCGTTGTTCTACTTCTCATCGGTCTGTACACTGCAGGCAGACTAAGAAACTCCTTTTAACCTGACAGAATACTTGCAGCAAACAGGTTTTCCATTGCAAAATCAGAATAAACCTTTACGATTGACCCATTTGTGTGGAAGACGTAAATCAAGCGCCACCAAAGCCGAGGTTTTTTCTATTCACTTAAATAATATACCTGCTGGAAGAAAATTCAGTGGAAAGTTTCAAAACACTACACCTGTAATGAAACCCCAAAGTACTGGGTTAATCACTGACAAATATCTTCAGAGAGACACTTATGAGAACAGTAAATGTACTGAAAACAATAAACATGGTCATACAGAAGCTGTGGTACATCGTGGGGAGCATCAGCATCAACCTTGCATTCTTCTTCGCTGGGTATTGTCTTCCCAACCGGCGAAGATTTTTTTCTCCCCTTTCGCATAACCACGCACATGCACAAACGCACCATGACAATGACTGCTGATACTATCAAATCAATCACTAACAATGGCGCGCCGCTGTGGTCGAGCGATTATAGGCGTTTCAGTCCGGAACTGTGCTGCTGCTATGGTCGCAGGTTCGAATACTGCCTCTGGCATGGATGTGTGTGATGTCCTTAGGTTAGTTAGATTTTAGTAGTTCTAAGTTCTAGGGGACTGATGACCTCAGATGTTGATCTACTCACGGGCGCGAGTGTTAAGCCACATTGAGTCCCCTCAATTATGATGCATGGATTCTCTCAGTAACGAGTAAAAATCGTGGATAATAGAAATATACCAGTCTGAAAAAAATATCGATGACACCAACCATAACGGACTTCGTTCTAAATGGCAACCAACAAAAGCAGCAAGAAAGATCAACCTTACCAACAAATGGTCTCATGAATCAACTGGACAACAAAACAATAATACGCCCAAAATGCGTTGTGTTGTGACCTGCCATGCAAAACATGGTGCATGCCAAACAGAATTACAGCTCAACAAGATAGATTTTTTTGCACAAATGGGGTAAGAAAACATCTCCAGTTCATCGCTGAGGAGAACCACAAACCATCACAATTTTATACTGGCGATTTTCGGGTGCAGGCCATCTTCAGAATGTCATACAGATTTTCTTCATATGAAGTATGGCGTCACGTTCATGCCTCCTCAACTTCAGTGCTCAGTGCACTGGTGGTACGGGTGTACGTATGTGACGTCTTAACTTCTATGAAGAAAATCTGTCTGACGTTCTGAAGATGGGCTGCGCTCAAAGCGTGTCAGTACAAAATTGTTTGAACAACAAGTAACCGTTCTACATCACATGCCGTTTTAACTGAAGTTCCATCTCATACTGACTACCCTACTTCTAGTGCATATTAGAACAAAAAGTACTGTTTTATAAATAGAAATCACTGTCTCTATACTCATATACGTTCCCTTGTCAGGTCGTTATATGTAACTACTTTGTGTAGAGAGGAAATGTTTCCCACCGGCAACTGATCCCGCTGATCGCTGCCTTGCGCTGAAAGGGTGCCGAAGGTAGCGACACGCACAGTGGATTTCCTAAGCGTCCCTGGGGCGGCGTCCGATCTCGTTAGGGTGGCGGAGCGAGGAACGCTGCGCCTTCCTCCCCAAAGCTCCGTCCCACCACCTCCTGCCGTCTACTCAAACGTCCCCCCCCCCTCCACCCACCCACCCACACACGCCCAAAACGCTCTCCACAGCCCCTTCAATTCGGCACAGTCCCGGCCAACGGCCACAATCTCTCGAACCAGCCCTGGTGCCACTTCCTGGCAAAAACCGGCTCTCCAAATGTCATAAACATTGCCATCAAGCAATGCGGATGTGGAGCGGTGGCGCAGGGAGAGGACGAATCTGAGATAAGACCGGCACCGACCTTGGCGGCGTATTTCAGAGCTCATCGCATACGGCAGCCCGTAATGTCGCGGCCGATAAGACTGGCGCCATTATTTCCTACTTTGCACTCATCTCGCAGCCGCCGCAGCCGCTATTAAAAGCAGATAAGGCGTCCCTTCTGCGACGGAGCGAGGCTGGCGCTGGCGTGGGCGGGCTGCGGCGGCGCCCGCCGTCATTGCAGGCGGCGAGGGAAATGTAATTTAGGGCGGATCTACGTGACACATGGCTCCTCTCGAAGGCAGCGCCGCGCGCGTCAGTGTAATTAGGCGATCTGAGGAAAGGTGGTTAGCGGCACGTCCCGCGCCAGGCCTGCAAAAAGCGCTCTCCTTTCAGAGGGACGCCTCCTGTAACGTGATTACGCGCTTCAGCGAGGGGCGGCTTAGCGTCTGACGCCCGTGTTCGGCGGACAGCGTGCAGACGTATGCCAGCGGAAATGTTGTTGGAAAAGAAGCTGCCCGGAAAAGTTTATTCGATCAAATGCCTGACGTTTAGTAAAATGTGAGACCGATGCTAAGCAAATTTATTTACTCCTTTTGGATGAACACAACGTGTTAACTCTCATCGCACTCTCGGTCACCTGACAGTGTAATGTGTATGTGAGATGCCTTCTAGTTCTCATACGAGCTCTTATCAAGCTGTTGCCACAGTCGTATTGACACTTCAGCAGCCAGTGTAGGAGGAAGTGAGGTAAAGTTTGCACTCCAAGACAAACTGAGTTTTCACGAAACCACGGTTATTGATAGAAGCTTGCCGATGACGCATTTTGAGTAAGGAATAACACCTAATATTTTTAAGGGGAAAAGTAAATAATACAAAGGAACTATCTGAAATTTTCTGAGGACTTATACTAATTAGTGTCCAATTTTACCTTCTTAACGGCATAATGTGGCCTGCCTGAACATCTTTCCGTATAGCTTATTAATATAATGTATGTGAATAGGACTCGTACTCCGAGGGTTCTCTAGAGATTCATAAATATCTTGATATCGTCTTAATATCGTATTAAATGAAACTTCCACAGAATATATTGGCTAATCGCACGCCAAATGTAAGCACTCGAACGTCACTGGTTTGTGAGGAGAAGGTACATAAACTTTCCAAAATGTTATTTACGGGGAACCTAAAACAAAGATTTAACAGTGTTTGTATTAGCGCCTACATTACCTTGGTGAATTACTACAAACTAAATGCATACTCCTCTTCATCCGTAAGCAGTCGTTCCTGTGTCAGACTACAGAAAATCATGGGCAGTGTATGTGGCCATATTCACCAGCCAAGGCAGGAGGAACTCACCCGAAATCCAAAATATAGTTCATCACTGCACAGGCTGGGCAAAGATGTGCAACTCCCTAGTAGGTGAAGGCTCGGTTCGCGATGTACAAATCAACTGTACAGACATGTTGAAAGAACACCACGTCTCTCAGGTACAAACTGAGATATAGCACCCACATGTGTGAAATATTATGTCCTGTCATGTGATTTAGCCACGAATAACGTAGGTATATTCTATGGTATATGTAGGGTTTTACTGCGGCACTTGTACGTAATGTTCCACTGTTAGTGGAAAGAAGGCATCGAATCCGAAGATCAGTGCTTACCGACAGAATATAGGTAGTTACAACCTGAACGCTATCGCACGAATGTTTGTTACCACGTATAATAACGATCGATTTGTAAAAAGTGATAATATATCGAAGTTTCATGTAGTTAGTAGAAAATTTGAATGCCAGGATTTAGTTTGAATAAATTTAGGTCGCAGAATAAGACGGTCGTGAGCTGTAAACGGGCAAAAATCAAATCAGGTAAATGACTTTAATGAATATAACGAGTATAATGAATTTCAAAGCAGGCAGATATCGTGTGGAAACGACAAACCAGCAACTGGACAAAATGCACACAAAAGACGTTAATTTGTAACGTAAATACGTTCTTTACCACAATGATCACCAATAATAAAGAATGAGTAGCAGCACTTAACGGAAAATGTGCTGCGTTAGATAACTCACGATAATGCTCCCCGCCAGAAAACATGATTAATCGTGACCAAAACTGAGTATTATTTTTTAGCTGTTACTTTGTAAATAATTGCTCTTCAGATTAATGCAGTAAAAAGTTTCATTCATAACAACGACTGTTTTTAGTAACAATATTACGTAGACTTATACACATAGTAGCCTATCATTTACAATATACTAGATAAATTACCGTAACTACGTTGACTAAAAGAAAGCCAGCATATTTTTGCTATAGAAACTGAATTTCAATTAAATCACTTTCAATTTCAGCTGATTCTCTGCAGTAGTAGTGCAACACTATCTGAACTACTTTAGTTACTACTGCTTTTGAACACGATAAGTACTTCGTTGAAAACCAACCGCAAATTTAACTATTTTTGGCTTCTCATGAATATTTATTTCCTTGCGACTTTCTCGGAATTTATTGTGCACGATTCTGGTCAATCAATTTTCTCTTCATAAATTTGTTCTTTGATATAGTTTCAAAACGTTCCTAAGACGCTGGCATGCCTAATGCTTTGCTACAAAAATACTAGTTAGTTCTTATTTTGAAGTGCGTTGCCGTTGCTTGTCGTGCGGAGTAGTGCTTATTATGAAACCCATTACTGACACAGGCACTTCTTGATTAGTGAAGAGCTGAAATAAATTTGGGCCACACAGGATTCTTCATTAATTCAAAATTCCTCTTGTAACTATATAATGCATCCACATACTTGCCTGCCCACTTACAATTTTCCTGGGCACATATTACAATATTTTTAACACAAACTCTTTGACATTTGCGCGTCAACATACACATCTGTACCACACCAACGATGTTTCGCAGTTACTTCCCTGCCCTTACCTCTACGACTGGGCACACTCGCGCAACGTTGCTATTTATATTAAATCCGAAAGAATCCACAGCTATGACACGTATCACGTACGTTGAAGGTGGAGCGGTGGCGAGAGGGAGCTGGGGGAAGGAAATGGGACTACTGATGTAATGCGCTTCGGGAGTTTTATGTGGAATTACCGGTAACGAGTGAAAAATGTGTGCCAGACCGGGATTCGAACCCAGGATCTCCTGTTTACAAATGATAAATAATTGAAACCCTCAGCTGCCGACAGGTGTTGTTGATGTACCTCGATGGGGAGAGCTGAAAATGTGTGCCCCGACCGGGACTCGAACCCGGGATCTCCTACCCGGGATCTCTATCCATCTGAGCCATCAAGGACACAGATGAATAGCGCGACTGCAGAGACATCTGTCCTCGCTGGCGCAGATGGGCAACGATAAAAAGAAAAAGTGGGTAGAGCGTCTGCCATCTAAGCAGGAGATCCCGGGTTCGAATCCAGGTCAAGACACACATTTTCAGCTGTCCCCATCGAGGTATATCAACAACACCTGTCGGCAGATGAGGGTTTCAATTAATTATCATTTATTCTATAGACGTTGCACGGTCATCAATGGTATCTGTTCTTTCGAAAGCAGTTACTGTCATCATCTCCTGTTTACTTATTTGTTGTTGTTCGTCGCAATTGGTCGTGGCGGACGTCATATGACACCCCTTGAAGTTCATCGTTGATCCCTTGACTCACTTTTCTTCTTACAGCGCCGGCGCTTGCTAGGCTGTTGCGTTAACTACTGCGCCATCCGGACACAGCGCTCATCGCAATTGCGCGGACTTCCTCGGCACGCCTCTCGCCAGACCCACATTCCCACCTAGCGTCACCTGTCCATGATCCCCGCCCGTTTTCTCCAAGCTCGCTACTTTGAGATACCCACAGTAGGTCGAACGTACTTGGATATCAGGACTGAAGGTGGTGGATTCATTGCCTGTCGAGGCGAATCAGTTATACGAATGCGTAGTATCTGTTCTTTCGGACATACCGTAAAAGTTTTTATGAAGTTATCTCTTTTATTTTTATAGTTATTAAGTAAAAACTGATTTTTGTTCCAACATTTGAAAAATCATGGTAGGTTAACTAGCCTTTAGAAATCAGTTACAACACTAAAATTACATAACTATATTAATTAGATGTAATTATGGGGTTGCACCAAATTGCAAATAATTATATAGCTGCGGAGAGTATACACGGTAGATTAAGGTCATTTCAGAGGTCGCAATGTACCCTCTGTCTCCTTAGAAAAGTTCTAGTAGTCACAATTTAAGAGCTATCCAACATATTCTTATGGATCATAAGTATAGTTAAGTATTGCTCACGGAAAAATTGAGAAAGTTGTTAGTCTTCAACTAACAACGATGTGAAAGATCTTTTAATCAGAGAGGGTGCTATTTGAACACTGCAGCAGATGCTTAAGGCATTTTTAGCCGTCAGTGGCGAAGTCGCACAGACACTATAAAAGGACCACGTAACGGTATATATTGAGTCATTAGATCGTCTTCAGTCACTTATGGTGTATCTCGCTATACCCCAGGATGTGCCGTACTGCTGTCCGCGACCACTACGGGTGGCACTGAAGACGACTGACCTGTGTGTTTATCGACTGAATTATTTATCGCCCATTTTGTGCAAATACGTGGAGGTGAACTTTCGTGGATTGACAATTTACTGGAAAGCATGTATTTTGGTTATGATGTTTTCATTTCGTGTGCCGCTCGTAGTGTAGCAGCTAGACCTCGCGTCAAGTCGTGTATCTTGTAAGTACTGATCACTCTTAAGGCGAGCAGCTGATTGTATTTAGATGGATAAATAATAAGTAATTCTTGAAACTCCCAGTAGAGATCGTCTCTGAACCGCATAGAGTGCTGGTTACGATAGGAAAATATTAACGAATGTTAGAGGTATTAATTTGGTCGAGTGAACTTTTCGTGAATACATTGAATTGTTAATAAAGTACAACTTTAATTATTGCCTCTAGTCCTTTTCATTATAAACGGTAAGTTAGAATATTGTAGTCCAATTCTGCGAACTGGATTGTGGAGTTGTGATCTGGAGATCATGGGCTGCCGGCTTCTCTATTATTTTCTGGCAGTGAGCACGTGTAATGTTCAGGCTTTTGTAAACGGCAGTGCACATACGCATACTAAATGCACTGGGAACAAAGAGTACCTCATGCAGCAATAACAAAACTTTTAATCCCCCACCCCACACGCCCCGGGACAGTCACACTGGACGCTACTGCTCCCCGTATACCCAGTGCCCCACGTGATGTGTTGACAGTCTGCTGCTGCGCACAGCCCCACCGCTGGTTTTGAGTCCCGAACACACACAGTAACGTTCCCTGCTTTGGCGCTCGCCCGCCTGCCAGTTCGCGTTGGAGCTGCTCTTGGCCGTTTCGATGCCTCGCACTCTGGCTTCCGCGGCGGAAGACGTCACGACCCTTGGCGGCTACTGCTGAGTGGAATGGGACTTTAACTGTCACATAATCATGTCACAATTTCATGGGCGTTAGGCAGCGTTTTAGGGTATACATGTGGGTCCACCATCTCCTCTCATAATGCAGGAGAGATCATAAGTCAAGATGACTCACATCGAAAATTTAAAGAAGCCAGCAGGGAGGGGGTGGGAGGGGGAGTGGGCCTGTTTACGTATATTGTGATCAGGTCACTCCCCAAGACCATGGAGTAGAGCCGATGTGTGTTATTTTGCGTTAGGAGACCAACCGTTAAGCACAGAAATATACCACAGCCTCACGTCCGTGGAACAAAATTCCACGACGACGCAAATATCGGCTATAAGAGCATGCACTATACACTGTTGAGTCACATTAAAGTGACCACCTGTCAAAAGTCTGAATATTGACCTCAGGAGGAGCCAGGTCCGCGCAGTGCCTTGGTGCTGTTTGTAGGTTTCCGCCCTATGTTGCAGACCAACAGTTTGCTGGAATAGAAGGGAGAACCCATAAAGGTACTCGGGGTACCCTCCGCCACACACCGTCAGGTGGCTTGCGGAGTATGGATGTAGATGTAGAAAACCTTGTTTACATCCATTCCTGGCGTCCGTGGATTTCTGCTGTGTTTGTGGAGACTTACCGTTAATGTTTCAATACCTGTAAGTTGTAAATTGCAGCGAGATCTTTAACAGTTCTTAGTTTATTGCCATTCTTGGCGTGTAAGACCTTCAGCTCTGATTGCGATCACTTGCCTTAAAATTCGAATTTGGTATTTGTATTTACACACTTTATTCCTTCATTAATAACGTGTAGTATATTTTATTTATTGTTGAGTCTGGAATTACTGGTTTAAAATAAATTGTGTGTAACTGTGAAAGGCAACCAATAGTAACTGATTACGACCCCCTCCACAATCGTAACCGAATCCTGCCTTCCTTGCATACCTGACGCCCGTAAAACAAAATCCTCCAACGTCTCAAATACTTGCCGTGGAAGCATGCATTGTACGCTCTCCAGTCACATTAAAGTTACAACCTGTCAACAGCCTGAATGTTGCCGCAAGGACAGATGCATACGTGTGTTGATTCACTGTGCCTTCCAGAATGACGAGATCACATGCAGAACGCAACTAAAACATTCCATAGACCGTAATGCTCTCCGATCCGGTCTGGAACCTTCAAAATGCGTTTCCTTTCAAAAGTTTCAGGCCAACGACCATCTGTCCGACGGAGCATAAAACGCGTGCCGTTTGCTTTCAGGCGATTCACGCCACACATGCCAATGGCCATCTGTCCGATGGAGCACCATCTGAAAAGGCCATCCGTCGCATCTTAAAGGACAATCAGCTGTGGTAGTGGAGTGCAAATCCCAACTTTCGTCGCCGACGCAGTCAGCACGGGTGCATGATCCAGGCACCTCCTGCGGAGGCCTGCCAGTATGCGACAATGATCGCTGAACGGTAATTGAGAAGACACTAGTAAGACACTGGTGCTAGCCACTTGGTTCATCTGGGCGATCAGTTTCTCGTCTATTCCGATGATATCGATGGTCCACGGTGCACCACAGCTAACTCAGTGCCGGTTTTGGACAGCGCCGTTTTGTCACTCACGGCATTCTTTAACCATGGCAGCATGGGAACAGTTCACAAATTTAGCCTTTTCGGAAATGCTTCGACCCTTGGCCAGAAAGTCAATGACCATGTCGACATCAGGTAAAACGCTCAGTTTCCCTATTACGACAACGATTTCACTCTTTTCCGCTTACCACCGACACGTTTCATATACATTCACTGCTAGTGCTTCCACCTGATGTCTGTGAGTGGTTATCTCACTTTGACGTCGAACATAGGTGGTGGCCAAACTACTGTGACTGGTCTGTGTATAATCAAAGGAAACATCATTCCAAACGTGCTAAAGAGCATTCCACACCAAGCCACTTTGGAAACTTACGAGTCAAAGTTATTGCTTATATCTTTCGAAAAATCTTCTTACCTTGCCTCACTAGACCTTTTCACCACAGAAATGTATTTGGTGGGTACCGGAAATCGAGACCAGGACCTCGGTGTTAGCAGCCAGTAACAGGCGGCGCGGTTGACACAGAGTGAGGCCAATGATACGTGAGTTTCTAGCTTATGCTTTATTAAATTCTACATATCTCAACCACATTTGTTTCAGACTGGTTTAGCGAATACGCTAGTATCAATTTCGGACAACCATCGAACAAAACACACACACACACACACAGAAAATCACTTACTCATTCTACATCTACATCATACACCCCAAGCCACCCAATGGTATGTGGCGGAGGGTACTTTCGGTACCACTATCTGATCCCTCCAATCCTGTTCCACTCGCGAACAGTGCGTATCGGCTAGGCTTCTGTATTGGCTCTAATTTCTCGAATTTTCTCCTCATGGGGGGATGTAATATGTTGTCCGACTCCTCCTGAAAAAAAGCTGTCACGAAATTTCAATATTAAATCTGTCTGTGATTTACAACACCTCTCTTGTAACGTCTGCCAGGGAAGTTTGTTTACCATCTCCGAACGCTCTCTCGCCAGCTAAACGATCTCGTGACGACGCGCGCCGCTCTTCGCCTCCTCTATAGTCCTACCTGAAAGGCATCCCAGAGAGATGAACAATACTCAAGAATCGGGCGAACAAGCGCCAATTCTTTCGCTTGGCTTTATAACAGATTAGTTACTAGAACTTACACTTTTTTATCACTACTTAATTTCCCTGAAGCCCTGTATAAAAGACTATCATGCGCGAAGGTACGTCTTTGACAGTAGACTGTAACTGAGAAACGGAACATTGACACAACATAACGAACCAAATGACACTGGTTGAAATACGAAGGATGCTAACTAAGCTTCCTATACGCTACAAAAACGAAGATTAGCGGCTATATTTTTCAAGAAACGATGGAAGGAATGTAGAGGTTTTAATGTCTTGTCGATGACAGTGTCATTAGGGACGGCTAGATGGTTGGTGGTGTAAAGTTCTGCAAGAACGGGACTAACGACGACTGAAGAGAATCGTTTAATGTTTAGAAAGTGCAACCTTTCCGCAAATTGCTGCAGATTTCAATGCTGCGCCATTAACAGTCAGCGAGTGAACCATTCAACGAAGCATCATCCTTATGGTCTTTCGGAGCCGAAGGCGCACTGATGTACCCTTGATGACTGCACAACACAAAGCTTTAAGCTTCGCCTGGGCCGTTCAGCACCAATATAAGGCTGTTGACGACTAGAAATATGATGCGTTGTCGGACGAGTCTCGGTTCAAATTCTATCAAGCGGATGGACGTGTACGGGTATGGAGACAACCTCAATAATTCAAGGACCCTGCATGCCAGCATTAGACTGTTCAAGCTGGTGGAGAATCTGTAATGGTGTGGGACGTGTGCAAAATGGTTCAAATGGCCCTATGCACTATGGGACTTAATATCTTAGATCATCAGTTCCCTAGACTTAGAACTACTTAAACCTAACTTACCTGATGACATGACACACATTCATGTCCGAGGCAGGATTCGAACCTGCGACCGTAGCAGCAGCGCGGTTCCGTACTGAAGCGCCTAGAACCGCTCGGCTACAGGGCCGGCGGGCGTGTGCAGTTGGGACGTAAGGGATGCCTGATACGTCTAGATAGACTCTGACAAGTGGCACGTACGCAAGCATCCTGTCTGATCACCTGCATCCGTTCACGTCCATTGTCCATTCCAGCAGGACAATGCGACACCCCAGCACACGTCCAGAATTGCTACAGAGTGGCTCCAGGAACACTCTTCCGAGTTTAAAAACTTCCGCTGGCCACCGAACTCCCCAGACATGAAAAATTTTGAGCATAACTGGGACGCCTTGCAGCGTGATGTTGAGAAAAGATCTCCAGCCCCTCGTAACCTTACGGATTTATGGACAGCCGTGCAGGATTCGTCGTGTCAGTTCAGTCCAGCATTATTTCAGACATTGATCGTTACTTCTGCTTGCTCGCGGGGACCCTACATGATATTAGGCAGGTGTACCAGCTTCCTTGGCTCTTCAGTGTATATTGATTCAACCATACTGAAACACGAGTAGAAACGCTAAAAATACAGAAAAACAGAAACATTACTAGAAAAATGCCATTGTCAACGGGACATTAAACAATAAATTTGGTTCTTTCTTCCTTTTTCTCGAAAAATGCCGAAGCAGAAATCAAACAGTATTGTGCAACCTCATGACATTAAAACTGTATGCCGGATTAAGTCTCGAATACGGGAGCTTTGCCTCTTACGGGCAAGTGCACTACTATCCGGGCTATCCTAGCACGACCCATGATTTGTCCTCACAGTTGTGTTTTCAGAAGTACCGCATTTCCTTTCTTCCAAACTACACAGAAGAGCTCTTCGAAACTTTCATGACTAGCATTCCTGGAAGAAACGATATTACGAAAAGGTTGTTACCCTCAGCCTTGGAGAATCTTTTCAAAATGAAGAATTCTGAAAACAAAATATTATAATGATGTACATCAAACGGCACCGTTGTATCAGGGGATTACGAAACTGAAATTGCATTATGTCTAGGTAAAGTGTTACAGAAGGTAACTATGTACCTTTCTGATGTTGTATTTAATTAACGGTGATTAAAACATCGTCGTTTAATTAATCTAGTTAAAAACTGAGATATTTTGAGCATTACTTAAATTGATTCAAACTGATTTTCTGAAAAGGAACCAAAATTACTTTGATCGGTGCTCTCATTTCTTGGTCTGCAGGTTTAGTTTACGGAAACCCATTACGTCACTATGAATAATAGGTGGTTCTGACTTTCAATACAAAATAGCGCAGCTGGGGATCATTTCTAGTAAGAAAACTAAGCACGAAAACTGGAACTAGAGGAAGAAATCTGATAAGTTAAATGCATGTAAATAGTTCGATGTACACTGCCGGGGATGATCCGATGATGGTAATGTCATCTGGTTGATATTAAATGTACTTATAAATGTTGCACCGCCAGCAGATATTTTAGTGGCATAGCTACCGGAGCGTCGTTTAAGCCCTTTAAAATGGCGTGCACACTATCAGAGGACTCAGCGAGGTGGAGGCTTGTGAAACAAGCGGGCAACCACACCACAGAAACGCACTCGTGCTTCCACACAGCAACCTGAGCGAGTTTGAAAGGGGACGGACTGCGGCCTTCCAAGTAGCGGGATGGTAGTTTCGGAGAAATGGCACACGGCTTGGACGTGCTGCGTAGGTTGTGCAACGACGCTGGTGTCAGTGGTCACGTGAACATTCTCACACCCGTAGGCGAGGTTCTGGACGTTCATGCATCACAAACGCTCGCTAGGCTTGTGATATTGTACAGGCAGCAGTGGCAGATCTTACAGCTACCGCAGCACCGAACCGGTTTTTAGCTGTGGGACTATGGGCACGCACATCTCCAGCCCGTATTCCACTTACGCTACGGCATCGACGTGGATTTCTCGACTGCTGTCGTCAGAGGATCACTTCGAAGATGGAACAGCGTACAGTGGTCCTCAGCTGTGAAAATAGATTCCGCCTCCACCCAGATGATGGTCCTATGCGCATGCGACGTAGACCTCGTGGGTGCTGCCTTGTAAAATGCATTGATCGAAGTCACACTAGCCCCGGGCCTTATTCTCTTGTGCTATAAGCAACAACTGTCGGTCACCTTTAATGCTTCAGGAGGGGAAAGTAACCAAAACTCAGTGCGTGCAGAATGTTGTTAGACACTTTCTTTTGGGATTCTTGCTATAGAAAGGTGATGTGTTGTTCCAACAGGAACTGCCCGCGAAAGTAAACGTGCTCTGCAGGACGTTCAGCAACTGCTCTGGCCAGCACGATCTTCGGACTTGTTGCCAATCGAGCACGTGTGAGACGCGAAGGAACGAGAAGTGACTCGTGCGATGCGTCATCCAACAACTCTTACAGAAGTACGTCAACACGTCGAGCAGGCATGGCGTAACACTTGGCACGCCAGTATTCGCCATATGTACGATCAATTGGATGTGCACAGTCGTGGCTGCATTTCCACCCATGAGGCTACACCACGTACTAATGCTACTTATCTTATGCTACTGATCTGTAAAGTAATTACCTCATGTACTCCATATCCACTGTTGCTATAATAAATATTGAATGAATTGTGTATCTATAAAAGGGTGTACTAATTTCCTTCGGCATTTTAGAAAGATATGGGTAATATCAAGCATCAATGCAGTGGCCGAAATTGTGTGTTACGTTATATCAGAAACAATTTTCCTTACATAGAGCTTTAGGTTGTACGAGGGTAATCCCAAAAGTACGGTCTATCTTTTTATAATCACGTAGACCTGTTTATTTCTACAATGGTTTACATCAGTTTACAGCTTGAACATTTAGCTATTTTTCGACGTAATCACCATTTCTGTCAATGCGTTTTGTAGACGCTGTGGCAGTTTTTGTATGCCCATGTCATACCAGCTCGCTGCCATGCTGTTCAGAAAGTTATTAACCTCTTCTTTCACCTCGTCGTCGGAGCTGACTCGCTTTCCGTTCAAACGTTATTTTAACCAGTCCAGAAAGTTTTCCTGTTCGGCTGCAAGGCAGTGAAGAAATTCGCGGGAAACATCAACTCGTTGCCGCATGTGGTCTTCAGTCAGCATGCGTGGCACCCATCTTGTGCACACCTTCCGGTAGTTCAATGTTTCCATTAAAATTCCGTGAGCGGTGCTTCGGGAAACCTCAGGAACCAACGTGCGGAGATCATCCAGGGTGACCCGCCGATCTTCACGCATGCTCTGCTCAACCTTCAACACTGTCTCCTGAGAAATTGACGGTCTCGCGCTCCTTTGTTCGTCGTGAATTTCGGTCCGACCAGCTGCAAACTCCCTACACCACCCTCTACACCACTTTCTACATCTATGCACAACTCACCATACACTTCTGTCAACTGGCGATGGATTTCAAACAGCGCAGTGCCCTTTGAGTTCATAAACCGAATAATTCGCACTTGTCGGTAACATCCAACGGGAGCTCCATTCTCAACGGTTGCCAAGCCAAGACTGAGCGCTCGAGAGCGGCGTGCGCATGTTTACACACAGCGTGTGACCAACTGCCACACAAACAGCGTTCTGTAATTATAAAAAAGGAGACCTTGCTTTTGGGATTACCCTCGTAGTTGACAAAGAAGTATTTGTCTGAAGCAGTCGGCTTGTAATACACCGAGCAGCCGCAATCGATCGTTGATTTACAAAAAAGAGCGACGAGTAGAATATTCTCAGTATGTACAGTAGGTTCATATCCTTAATGTGTTCGTTGTAACAGTTTATGGGAATCATTCCGTTGTTGACTCACTTTTAGTGCTGGGATGCACGGTATGAGCAGAAGGGGGGGGGGGGGGGAAGACAGGGTTAGGGGTGGAGCAGACACCGCTGCCAGCCCACTGCTCGCCGCCGCGGCCGGAGACCGCCTATTTGGAGTCCCTTCGGAAGTTTAGCGGGGAGCCTGATTAGGGTCCAAGTTATTACTGGCGCCTGCTGCCAGTGGAGGTGGTGGGGCGCGCAATCTGCGCGGCAAAGCCTCCGCTTCCTCCGGAACACAATGATTATTCCTGGGCCAAGAGAGCAGCTTCACCACCCGAGAGCAACTGCGAAACAGTTAAGCCTCTCAGAAACATTCTCACTTAAATACCTACAGGACGCCACCAGCTCCATTATTAAGTAACACTTGCGCATCGGAACGAGCTCAATCACTGTCTCTCATGCAGCATGACTTAACAGTCGTTATATAACAACAGCTTATATATCTATGGAGTTTTCGCCTTCTGATGTCATCTATCTTCTGAATGGTTCGATGAAGCCCGCCATGACTTTCCCTCTTATGCCAAACCCTTTCTTACATCCTATGACCTGAACTATTTATTCTACGTATTCAAATGTCAGTCTCTTCCTATAATTTCTACCTGCTATAGCTGCCTCAAGTGCCATTAAAGTTAACCCTTGATATCTTAACACGTGTTCTCCATGTGCTTCTTTCCTCACCGGTAATGTGGAGACCTTTCTCCTTACTTTTCAGTAAACCAAATTTTCAACATCCGTCTGTGGCACCACATCTCAAATCCTTCATTTTCTACTGTTCCGCCTTTCAAACAGACCATGATTCACTTCTATACAATGCTGTGCTCCAATCGTACATTCTTAGAAACTTCTTCCTCAAATTAAGGCCGATGTGTGACATCAATACACTTCTTCTGTCCAGGAACGCGCTTTTTGCCTGTAGTAGTCTGCATTTTATGTCCTCCTTGCTTCGTCCATCGTGCGTTACCTTTATATGTGCTGTGTCTGTTCTCAGGGACATGTTCGAAAGAACAGACACAATTTTATGTTACTTTAACCGTATTTATAAACGGGAAGAAATTGTAATTCGGACCGTAGCCGCAATGGGGCATTCAAAAGAATTCAACGGCGACAAGTGAAAATGTGTGCCTGATTGAAAAGAACAGGCGCCATTTTATGTTACCTCTGCCGTATATATACGCGACGAAATTGAAATTCGGACCTGAGCCGCAATCACTGGAAAGAATTTCATGGCCACAAGTAAAAATTTGTGCCTGATCGGGACGGGAACCCGGGTTTCCCTCTAAGGGCGAGCGGTCGCATTAACTGTTCGGCTGCCGAGCAGCCTTCAGGGCCAACAAAACTTCCCGGCTTGTCGCACACTACTGACGAAGCGTCCCATGTACATTACTCTTATTGCTTGCAGCCTCTCGCTGATTCCCGCAAGAGTGAATCTACACTGAATGATCATTAATTACCGTCAAGGCGCCATTATTTATGTAAGTGGTATCTGTCATTTCGGACATTTCCGGCACAAATTTTCAGTTTCATCCATTGAATTAATTTAAAGGCACGATTGCGGTTGAAGTCGGATTTTCAATTTCGTCAAATATTATTTAATTTCCGAAACTTCGGTATTATAAATTTTTATAAGTTTATCACTAATTTCATTTCTGCTACTGCTTTTCACTTTCGTCTTTCTGCGGTTTATTTTCAATCCACTTTCTGCACACTTTAGGCCGTTCATTCCAACAGGTCCAGTCACTCTCCGTAACTGTGTATAGCACTGTCATAATTGACAGCCTTTCACCCTGAACCTTAAAATTCCATTCTGATTTTTTTTTTCGTAACTGCTTCTACGATATATAGATTGCACAGTCAGAGAGAAAGATTGGTTCCCTGCCTCATGTGCTTCTTTGTTAGTGTTCCATTCTTAGTGTTCCGTTTTGATTCTTGCACACATTGTACATTACCTGGCTTCCCCTTCAGGTCGATCCTAATTTTCTCAGAATTTGGAACACCTTATACCGTTTGTACACTTTCGAACGCTTCTCTATGTCAATAAATCCTGATAAATTGATTTCCTGCAGCCACACGAACAGATCTTCAACTGGTTCCATTCTCAAGTAGAACGTTATAACTGACTGTCTAGTCCCTGTACATGAGTACTGTGATTACCTTTGTTTTGTATTATTCTTGTTAGAAACTTGGACGTATCTCATCAATGAAATAAAAGTGGTTAGGTGCAACAATATTTATTAAATAATACGTGATGGAGTCCTCCAAACATCATAATATCTTGAATAGTTTGTCTTTTTCTGAGACTCCAGTCCTAAGTACCGTATCTTAAACGTTTGACACAGTAGCCCCTCATATGACAGACCACTCACTTCCACACGAAACAAAACTTTTATTTTATTCAGCAAAACCATTTAAAGTTATAACACGAAACCCAGCCAATCAAGGTTTTACATCCTCATTCATTTCTTCATTTGCTGACGATATGCCTTGAGTGATGTGTATAAACCACCATTTATTGAAATGTCATACGCTATGTGATCAAAAGTATCCAGACACCCCCAAAGACATACGATTTTCATAATAGGTACATTGCGCTGCCACCTACTGCCAGGTACTCCATATCAGCGACCTTAGTGGACATCGTTAGAGAGCAGAATGGGGCGCTCCGCGGAACTCAGGGACTTCGAACGTGGTCAGGTGCTTGGCTGTCACTTGTGTTATACGTCTGTACGCGAGATTTCTACACTCCTAAAAATCCCTAGGTCCACTGTTTCCGATGTGATAGTGAAGTGGAAACGTGAAAGGTCACGTATAGCTCAGAAGCGTACAGGCCGACGTCGTCTGTTGACTGACCGAGATCGCCGACAGTTGAAGAGGGTGGTGACGTGTAATAGGCAGATATCTATCCAGACCATCACACAGGAATTCCAAACTGCGTCAGGATTCACTGCAAGTACTATGACAGGCGTTAGGTGAGAAAACTTGGATTTAGTGGTCCAGCGGCTGCTCAAAAGCCATACATCACACTGGTAAATGCCAAACGACGCCTCCTTGGTGTAACATGGGATGTTTGAACAGTGGAAAAAAGTTGTATGGATTGACGAACCACGGTAAACAATGTGGCGATCCGATGGCAGGGTGTGGGTATGACGAATGCCGGGTGAACGTCATCAGCCAGCGTGCATAGTGCCAAAAGTAAAATCCGGAGGCGCTGGTGTCATGATGGGGTCGTGTTTTTCGTGGAAGGGGCTTGCACCCTTTTATGTTTTGCGTGGCACTATCACAGCACAGGCCTACATTGGTGTTTTAAGCACCTTCTTGCTTCCCACTGTTGAAGAGCAATTCGGGGATGGCGACTGAATCTTTCAACACGATCGAGCATCTGTTCATAATGCATGGCCTGTGGCGTAGTGGTTACAAGACAATAACATCCCTGTAACGGACTGACCTGCACAGAGCTCTGACATCAATCGTACAGAACACCTTTGAGATGTTTTGGAACGCCTACTTCGTGGCAGGCCTCACCGACCGACACCAATACCTCTCCCCAGTGCGGCACTCCATGAAGAATGGGCTGCCATCGCCCAAGAAACATTCCAGCAAATTGACTGAACGTATGCCTGCGAGAGTGGAAGCTTCATCAAGGCTAAGGGTGGGCCAACGCCATACTAAATTCCAGCATTACCGATGGAGTGCGCCACGAACTCTTAAGTCATTTTCAGCGAAATGTGCGGATTCTTTTGATCACATAGTGTATTTCTGTTTCTTTTCTTTTCCTTTTCTTCTGTTTCAGTACTTTCGGCCAAGAGCTATTTTATAACACGAATAGAGCGGATTTTTTCTGGTGTTTCAACAGTTGAGCAGATATTGGCAACGTGCGACGTACTGTATCGATGAAAAGTGTAGGCTTGTTTCTAGTTATCAAGAAATCAATTATACAGTGAAATTTTTCGTGACCATTGGATTGCGCCCAGATTAGTCTAGTGCGTTATTCATTTTATCGGTATGTATTATCAGGAACAGTAATACATGATAAATATCGAATGCAACAGCGCAACCCTGACCAACGCTACCTGCTACCACTGTGCAAAAGCACTTCTCAGTTGCTGCTGGAGTAGTAATTATTGTCCGTCTTTTACAGTTCTTGTAACACATCGTTTGAATGAGTAACGCACTAGACTAATTTGGGACCGCTCTATCAATTAGTCACATATAATTCCACTTTTTTCCCTTAAAAAAATCTGGAAACAAACCAACGCCTTCTGACTACGCTTGGCGTTTCACGAAAGACGTAATGAGCAGTATTTGTTTGGGCCGACTGCTGCTACATTTTGCAAAAAAGAAATTGCAAAGATCTGCGTGCGCTGACAACCATGGCAGACACACCTGGCATACACAGAAGTCAGGTGCCCCTGCCTACGGATTTTATGCAACCCGCAACCTTTTCTAAGAGGAAGCACAAGATTTTCATATTCTCTCGCTTGCTAGGCGCTATTAGTCGTAAAACACAAAAAAACAGGAAATTTTTCTAGGAAATTCAATGTAGTTAAATTTTCTATTGAGATATATCTTCGCTATAATACGTAGTTTTCGACCTATTCAGGAAAAATGTATAAAAGTTACATTCAAATGTGTTTTTCAGACATAACTCGAAAACCCTGCCCTCCATCGAAAAAGTACCCCAGTATAAAAGTTAATGTAGTTAACTTTCCTACAAAAACTGTCCGTTCATTCTTTCTCTGGGAGCAATAGTTTGTGCGTAGCAACAGAGAGAACAAGAAAATCTCATGCATGGTTTTCTAAAGGATTCCAGGATGCAAAAAAACCACAGGTGGGGGGCAGCTGAATCACGCAGTATAAATACAAAGTGAGACACTTAAACTGTAATATCCGTTTTATTCCATGAACGGTTCCAGACATCGAAACGAACTATTCAGCAAATGATAGTGTGCTGAGGGGCACATACTTTTGTTATGTGATAAATAGTATGAATGAAGGAGGATTTTTTTGTAAAAATAGAATGATACCCTTTTTTATTGGCATGCACTCGGAAAGACGAGTGCAGTGATACAACGCTTGTTAATGTCGAGGTTGAAGTTAATCGCAAAGAATACTAGAAATATTCTGAAACGGAAAGGAAAATCGGCTGTTGTGTTGTGAAAAGGCGCCTGGGAGACGATGGTACGATTTTTCCAGCGTGTGATCTCTACCGACAGACCTCTGTGTAAGGACCATATAATGTTAATTTGCATAACATGCACTACTGCGCAACTAAAAATCCACGCTGCCTTCATCAGGTACAACGGTGGAGCGTAAACGTACTATGCAGCATCACAGGAAATTCCATTGTGAGACCTTACTTCATCCCAGAGATGTTATACAGAAATACGTATGCACACTTTAAAAGGGAATTTCTACCTGTTCTTCTGGAAGAGTTGTCACTGGACAGTGTAATGTAGTGTAATGTAATTCCAACATGACGATTGCCCAGCTAACTCTTCCCGTGTTGCAAACGCCAATACTGCATATAGAACGGAATTTTGCACTACACTGGAAGCCCAGGTTTCTTGATTTGACTATTCTTTTCTTCTTTCTTTGGGGAGATCTGACAGATGCAGTCTACCGTGAAGTCACAGACAATATACGACGTTGAATCGGCAGAGCATACCTACGGCCATCATCCAATGTAGTTGCTTGTGTTCATCTGTCTCTCGAAGGCCGATTGCAAATACACCTTTCAGTCGCTGGTAAATAACTTGGGCTCAAGCTTAAGTGAAGTGTAAAAGTACGTTTCGTTAAGAAAAGAATTTATTTTGTGAGTGACATGTAATCAATCATTCTGAATAAACTGATACGTCTATTGAAAATTTAATTCCTCCAATTACAATTTCGAGTAACATGTTTTGAAACATTTGTCGGACCGCAGACGGTTTACTTTAAGAAGCATTCTGGCGTTTCTAGGCACAGAGAGGCCAGTTACTTCTGTTTTCCATATCTAAGAAAGTGAATGGAGTCTTTTTTTCAGAGTTTTAAACATGGCTGCTAGGTTCAGTGACCGTTTATGAATGAAAGTTGAACTAAATGAGCCATCTGTCAACACTTCTATAAGTGCCTTCATCAGAAATTAAATATATAAAGGGGCCTATAATATAAGTACAAATTTCTATAATGATGTTTTCATACTTTAAACTGTTCTTCTAAGCTCTGATGTAGACAAACTGTTACTCTATCTGCCGCTGTTAAACAAAATATTACCTTTTACATCATGTACTGAATAATATTCATCATAACATTCGTCTGTCTTTATTTGAATGTTAATCAGCCAGGTTGTGCTTGCGGCTATTAGATGACACTTTCGTTGCAATGTTCACCTATCCCGCAGTTGTTAACTCGGGCGCCTCAGTCTGATGCAACCTGTAGCTAGACATACGCTAGCAGCCCGTAGTGGCTTGCTTGCCACGCATTGTACTTTAAAATTGTGACTAAAGCTTTTTCGCTTAATATTTATTTTATACGTGACGTGTAAGTAGTGCTTCTTTTGTACTGTTAATCAGTTTTCAGTCTTCTAAGTGTATTTCTATGCTTTTACATAAGCAAAAAAGTTACCATGTCTGCTATTGTCAAATAAAACTTTGACAGTGAGTTCATGTCGTAAATACTGTTCACTTTAACATTCAACTGTCTATATTTTAAATGTTAAGTAGCCTATTTATATTTATGGCTACTAGATGGCACTCTTGGTGTAACGTTCACCTGCCCGCACTTTCTAACGCGGGCGCCTCAGGCTGTTGCTTCCTGTGGCTTTGTATGTATGAGCAGCCCGTAGTGGCTCGCCTTTCATGTATTCCTTTTAAAATTTTTTGTGACTAAAGCCTTTCTGGCTTTATATTTATTTTATACGTGACATGTAAGTACAGTCACATTCTTGTACTGTTAGTCAGTACTTAACACTTTTATATAAAAAAAATTTCCCATAAATTTGTACTTATTTTAGAGGCCACTTTAAATATTTAATTTCTGATGAAGGCACTCATAGAAGTGTTGAAACCTGATGAAAAAGACTAAAAATTGTGACCGAGTGCTTATCTAGATCAACTTTATTTAATGCAGTAGTTTCTGTTTCACTTGAATGAGGCTTTTTATAATTATGATGAAGGACCGAAATTGCTGTTTCGGCTTTGACATGTAAGCAACAATGGGGAGGTTTAAATCCAAAGCTGCCTTACGAAAGCGTAGCTGTTTCCATAAACTAGAAACGTATAATTAGGTGAATTAGTTTTCCCAAGTCCCACCTCATGCAACAGAAGCTGGTGTGTACCGTAGTTTCATGTACAAAAATCATACCTGATCCTGTATCTGCGTCGTATAAGAAATGAGCTGTTATCCTAGTAGCATAAGTCTCCCTTGCTGCATACACGACGGAGTATGGCACAAGAGCTGTGCTTGGCGTTATTTAATCGCAGTAGCGTAGTCTGGCCGCAGTGCTTTCCAATTTCCCTACATTTCTCGGGTTCTTTTGCTAAACGGTTCAATATCTCGGTTAATATCAGACTTCACAGAATTATCCAAAGAAAATATTACGTGCCCCTCAGTATACTACTATTTGCCGAAAATCTCGTTCCGTTATATGTAACCATTCACTCATCCTATATTCAGTACCTTCTGAAGAAAAGGAAGTAGAGAACATCAATACAAACACATGTCGATAAGAAACATATGGTCTCTGACGTCAGCTTGTAATGTTAGGGAACATTTTGTTAGTGGTACAGACGTAAGTTGTTGTGAAGGTACCGCTGACTGGGAATGTGTGCTCTACGGATATTCAAAACTATTGAATATGTGTTGACAGAGCGGCTGAACGATGTAGCTTTGAATGTCAGCCAAAGGTTATACTTTCAGCACGATGGGCGACGGTCCATTTCAGTATTGTTGCGAGGAATCGATGGAGTGGCCGAGATGGCCCTGTGGCCACCCAGATTAACTGACCTCATGTGTCTGGATTTCTTCCTCCGAGGGAGCACGTGGCGTACGAAACCGTCGTGGAAACAGAAGGAGACCTAGTCACTAGAATTGCCATGGGTGCTGGTAGCAATGCAGGCGTGCTAGGAATTTTCGTGACAATGGTCCGACGATGTACTGAGTGCATACAAGACAAAGGTCACATATTGGAGCAGTTCTTGTAAATGCCACTGCTGCAATTAGTGTGCTAAACTAGCTTTTGTATTTTTTATGTCATCTCGTCCAAAATAATGGCTAACTCTCGGCTGGAATGATGAGTGTACTTGCATTGACAATGTGCAAAAGTCTGGTGAATTCAGTCAGCGTCTCGAACAAACAAACAAACATGAAAAACTAATGGCTTGAAACTGCTGGTGCCATCGTCGAGCTGTAGGATGACGATGATGATGATGATGATGATGATGATGATGATGATGATGATTAACTTAGGGCGTTCAGCAGCATGGTCATCAGCGTCCTTACTATCAACATACACAACCTTTGGTTTGAATAATGCCTGTCTTCACAAGCGAAATCACTGTGAGGATTCCAGGATCACATACTAGCAGATTCCTTCACAATTTATGGGTGTATCAACACTAATCAATCATGATGAACAGTGAATAAATTATAGAGGGCCAAGATCGTTAAATCATTTATTCATATAATTACCGGTTCCGGCAATTCCCTGTTGCCTTCTTCGGGTCTATGTTTAGATCACCACACAATCTTCTCTTTCAGTACGGTGAGTAGTGCTATACAGTGTATGTCCACGTTGATATACACGTATCGCACCATCTGCTGCACTGAAGGAGAAGATTGTGTGACGATGTATACATAGATCCGTAGATGGCAACAGGGAATTGCCGAAACCAGTAATCTACATGAATAAACTATTTTAGCCATCTTGGCAGCTGAAAATTCATCCAGTGTTCATAAGACTGCAAATCGCTCCCACGATGACTATAAATCTTTTGTATGTGTTAAAATCCGCTAGCCGTTTCGGAAAAAGATGTTTATGAAAAGCTGCCTGTTGGTTGTTGGCTACTTAAAAAGAGCGGCATCAGACCCATCCATTCAGATTTCACTGACTTCTCTTCCGCAATATTTTGGGTAGGAGGTCTGACAAAATTTCAAAATGTCTTTTACACTGATTCTGTTTTCAGTGAGGTTGGTGCACAGGACTCTAGCTTAGCAGGGAGTTGCCCCTATGTCAACTTGTAAAATACAATTCCTTAATCTCGAAAAAAAAATCACACAGAACAGTTGTAACTAAATTGCAATAGGTGAAACGAAAAACGTCATTAGTTACTGTGCTATCGCCATCAAGACTCGACGCATGTACAATGAATGAACTCCACCGGCTGGCTCCCTGACTGGTTTTATATGAACGGCCAACTTACAACCCACTATAAAGTAAACATTTAGCTTCTATGTGTAAGTTATAATTCACCCAGGTTTGTGTCTTGAATGGTTAACAAGAAACTGATACGTCCATAGATGCACATGGCTAGTGTTTGTACTGAAATGGCGCTGAGTTACTGTTTCCAAAGAACGCTAAGCAGCAGATGGCACAAGGAGGATCTGGTACTTGTGGTAAGGGGAGTCGTGTGTGCACGGAGAGAGGTGGTGGTGTGCTGGATGAGGACGAGGTGGACAGAGAGTCACGGGGAGAACTGAGAACAGGCAGTGCAGAGGCGCAGGTGAGGTGGAAGAGGAGGTCGCGGTCCGCATGCTGGCAACGCGGTGATAGCGGATTGGCTGTGCTGTCGCACAGTAAGGTTCCTCATGTGGTGTGTAGTATGCCCGTGCTATTGAGACTGTCTGATTCATTCCTGGTGCTCGTCGACTGGCCTCCTATACGAGTAGGGACTTAGAAAATGGCGAGTGTCCTTGTACCATGGTGTGCTTACGGTTCTTTGATGCTGTAACATCAGGTGGCTGCTTGTATTTGTGCTCCGTCACACTGAAGAGTACTACGTCAGTCAAGGGCTCGTAGAATCCAGTGCAAACCTGTATTCCGGATGTCAGAAAGCTGTAAGAACTACGACGACCGCTGATTAGCACTTTCGTTCTTAGTACATTTAACCGTACAACAATTCTCTGCCTAGCAATCAAAAACAATTTTCTTTAAATTATGGTCACGCTATATTAAAAAGGCAAGTTACTTGATGTTAGTGAACTGAATTGTGCAGGGGCTCTCTCCCATGTAATAAATTAGTGTTTTCCCTTAAGGTGTGCTCATGTTAGTGAGTGTTTGCCGTTATTAAATTTAAATGAGCAGCAACTCTCATCCATGTACAAAATTGCTGCGAACTGGTTTTATACTGGCAACTTGTTCTGATAGAGAGTATTTGGTTGTGTCTTGTGGTTTCTCAGAGGGCCATAAGCTTAAAGCTGTTTTTTTTTTTTTTTTTGTATAGAAAGACTTTATTTGCCTCTCGATATGCACCCTGTTCTGAGGCGCGACGGGCCGTACGTACAGGGAATGCCCAGTGAGAGCGTAAGGTGTGGCCACCAGCGTCCCTGTTGTGCTTGTGCGTGGTCGTTGGTGTACTGACATACTAGTATTATTTGCGTGTCTTCTCAAATTATTGGAGTGGATTCACTTTCTAAAAAGCTTCCTTGACAATGAAATATTGACTGATTTGGCGATGACGCTGTTTTTTCAAGAATTTTACAAATGGTTTTTGATTTTGGTGCTTTTTGTCAGAGGGTTCTTAAAATATTTTAAGAGTTTGAAATTTTCTTATAGGTACATCTGTTTTAAAGGATTTCGAAAATTTCTTTGGGTATTGAAATTTCTGTTAAAATTTTTTTAACGAAGAGGTTCTTAAATATTTTTTTAAGATTTTGAAATTTCTGGAAATTGTGTTTAATTTTAAATTTTTCATTTTTATTTTAAGGGTATTGAAAGTTAGCGATTGCGTTATGGGGTCCTAAATTGTTTAAAAAAATTGTTTTGTTTTAAAAGTGGGAGATGTAAAACAGTTGTTACTTAATTATTCCACGTATTTATATACCATTTGCTAGTATTGCCATATGTATACTTATTACTGGTATGTACAGGTTTGATATTGTGACAAATGAAAGATTGTAGATCGAGCAAACTACAGCAGAGGCTCCTCGGATTATCCAACCATGCGTGCAACCATCCGTCTGTGCTCCGAGCCGAACAGTGTACCGGCGTTATGGATGTATTTTAGTCGACAAACATTCCACCCCGTACGACGGATTTGCGAGACAAGTCCCAAGGCACCCGTCTGAGTCTGAACTCCCACAAGGAGATATAAAAGCTATGTTTTTGCCCCTTTCCCATCCCCCCCTGCCCCAATGTATGGCCGAGGATGTTACTGAGTCATGAAAACGACATTGCACGAGGAAATGGGTTGGTGCTTTGTTAGAGAACCCAGAAGAAGGTTATGGCTTTTTTGGAGAAATGAAAACTCAGCATAAAAGATGCAGTATATATAGCCCCTCAAGTTTGGGAAGAACGTACAAAAAAGAACAGTTCCGCAAAAATCATGAAAGAAGTTTTGTTCTAGAAAAAACCAAATGCAAGAACTCACAGGAACCAATGAGTCAAACATTGCAGATGTACTCACTGATTCGCAAACTGTTCAGAATGATATTCAGCCTGCTGATATGGAGGAATGGCCAGCGAAAAGTGACAATGCTGCTGCCACGAATGAAGAACGTGAAGATGATCAGATCATAGATCTTTTTTCTCTACGGTACAGTTTTGAGCAAGAGAAGTCAGACGATAAAGAAAAGGAAGAAGCCGAAACTATCATCCACTCTGTAGCAAAGGACACGTTCGACACTGCCCTCTAAGATTATTTGGAACAATAGCCAACCACTATAGTTATGGACATAAAGGGTACAAAGAAGTGGTGTGATACAGCCGCAAAGGCAAGGTTTAACAAGCTGAAACAAAAGATATTTTGCACTATTTTAAACAGATTTTCACTGTCTAAAATTTTCTGTTTTCCTTTCTCTTTGTTGGAAAATGTAATTTTTCAGTTAATTTTGATTTTCTACGTTGTTTTGAGTTCTGTAAATGAGTTGTCTGAGTCTCCTCTGATTTTGTTTCTGAGTCATCCGTCTTCCAACTGGTTTGATGCTGCCCGCCACGAATTCCTCTCCTGTGCGTCCTCTTCATCTCAGAGTAGCTCTTGCAACCTTCTTTGTCAAGTATTTACTGGATTTATTCTAATCTCTGACTTCTTCGACATTTTTTTATCCGCTACAGCTCCCTCTAGTACCATGGAAGTTATTCCCTGATATTTTAACAGGTGTCTTAATCATCCTGTCCTTGCTTTTTGTCAGTTTTTTCCATAGAGCCCGCTCCACTTCGATTCTGAGCACAACCGCCTATTTCCTTACCTTTTCAGTACACCTAATTTTCAACATTCTTCTCTGATTATCTGATGTTTTTAGCGTTTCGACCACCCTCTGCTCACAAAAGTGACTGTTAATCGACATTCTGCTGCACTCTTGAAGGACACAACACGCTGTGATGGTCAAGTTGGGCAGCTCTTAGGCTGCTTTTGCCGACTGCAGCTGACAGCTGCGATGTCAACACGCTGCGTCAGAAGAAAGCGACAGCGCGGCTCGGCCCTGCGATGCGCCGATGTTTTCCGGCATGCCGTCCTGCAGCCATTTGTTATCCGCAGCAGTCCGCGGACAGCGCAGGCGCGCGGGCAGCAATAACACGGCACAAAAACACAGCAGCCAGCGGCCGGCGGCTTCCACTGGCGGTGGGGCGGCGTCGGCTCTGCGGCCTGATTTCGGCGCGAGGAGGCCGGCCCGGCTGCCGCACGACAAACAGCGACGCCCCCTGTTATTGCGTGGCCGCTGTTTGCAGACATAACAGCCGGCTGCGTGCCGCCAGCCAGGGCGCGGCGTGGACAGCCACCTGCTGGACAACTCACATCTTAAACACCGCTCGCCATTTGCCCTCGTACCTGTGTACAGTAATTGGTAATCCAGCGTAAGAGCATACTCGAGAGAAATTACTGCAGAGACAGAATTGTACACTAGCTGTTCAATAGCGTCCGGGCGCTTCACACAACATCCGGTGTGTGACGCTAGGCAACAGACTCTTGGCTTAGTCCTTAGATACTTATAAGCCGTGCACGGCTAACGTGTTGAAGTATGAAACTGAGATATAAGTAGCTATAAGTGTTCACCAGGTTTTAATTAATTAAGTAGCACTGGTAGGAATGATTACGAACAGAATATGCTTTACTTATCTTTCTCTCTTGCTCCCAGCTCATTGTTCAAGGTTTGGTTTTTCACTTCACACTTTTCGGTAGTTACTACAACACAACTTCTATGCACAGGTGATACCAAACAGCAAACATCTTCAGAGCAACGCATAGTGTCTTCACAAGTGGAAAGCTAAAAATAAAACGCACTGGGATATTATCTTCACAGGACATAAGCTAAAGGCAGATTCTCAGAATCGGCACACAACCATAATGCTCAGCTAGCCGGGGTGGCCGAGCGGTTCTAGGCGCTACTGTCTGGAACCGCGCGACCGCTACGGTAGGAGGTTCGAATCCTACCTCGGGCGTGGATGTGTATGATGTCCTTAGGTTAGTTAGGTTTAAGTAGTTCTAAGTTCTAGGGGACTGATGACCTCAGAAGTTAAGTCCCATAGTGCTCAGAGCCATTTGAACCATAATGTTAGATTTCCCTCGGGAATTTTCTCAAAACGGTAAATTTTAATTTAATAATGTTATAGTTAGCACCTAAATTTTGACAAAAGTATATATTTTTAAAAGATCTGAGAACTTGTGTTACTAGACTAAAATGCTGATTATTCAGATAGTTTTCAATCTTACAGAATAATATACTAGAACGTTTTAATAAATCAAAATTTGTCAAAAACGTTTTTGGAAAAAGAAAATTGTTCTTTGAAAACTGGAGAAAAGGAGGTTTGAGTTAAGGTATGTTAATGCTAATGACATTAACTTTTACTTCTGTAGAAATTTTGTGCAGTTCGTACTTTGGGGAAAAGCGATTTCATCATATTTCTTTAAAAAATATGTTTTGATGACACTGCCTAAACTATTGCAATCATCAAACATAATTATGTACTCAATAATAAAGTTTAATGAGAAATATCTGTAATAAAATTTCGACCGCTTTTGAAATATGACACTTAAAAATAAAGCGGTTTTGGATTATTAGATTCTCCATTTACTTTAATTACTTAGTTTATTTGAAAATAAATGCTGTAATAACTAATCTGTATTACCATATTTTAAATCACACATGTTATCCTTGGCGTTAGCTCAAATTAAATTCTTTTAATAGTTACAAAACATTCTGAATGAAATAATTATTTATATGTTATCACGAGTACCGTATAATTCAGAGCTTTAATAAATACTGGTATCAATTATTACAAAAATGGAAGTATACCTACTCAGTCCCATATGACTCAAATTAACAATGAATGACTTGTTACATTGGTATTGCCCATGTTATTATTAACATAAGCTCTCCGAAATTCCCAATATTAATGAGATGGTTATCTTTTTCATTTGTCCATGTGCAGGAAAACAAAAAAGTTTGAAACAGGGCATCCACACTTCTTTAATTTTGCAAGTGACAGATCTGCAGTTCTTCTGTGAACTTCTGTATTTCTAGCGCTGTTACTCGTTTAGTTCATTGCTTCCTCAGGAGTAGACCACAAAATACCGGTTTTTGGACGGAAGTATTAAGTGTGCTAATGGTTCGCCAACAATATGTGTATGGTGTTTTATTATGTTCTTATAGTTCCTTCTTCCAGTTCACTACAGATATTGAAACAATATTCAGATAAAATCTATAATCAGATCCTTATCATTCAATCCGTAATATTTATTGAGAGAAGTCATTTTCCTACGGCGTTGTTCTTATTTTTCAAATAATCACTTTATTTCGTGCTTTATTTATTATCTAATTTCGCCCCCTCGGCGTTTCAAGCTATCTCTGTTACATTACTGTAAAAACTGTGATCATTTGGCGTATTATTTTAATATGTTGGACGCTGGCACTGCGACAAAATCCTTACAAGGATGGCACTTTTGCATGCGTATTTCACGTAATTCACGTCTGATATACACTCCTGGAAATGGAAAAAAGAACACATTGACACCGGTGTGTCAGACCCACCATACTTGCTCCGGACACTGCGAGAGGGCTGTACAAGCAATGATCACACGCACGGCACAGCGGACACACCAGGAACCGCGATGTTGGCCGTCGAATGGCGCTAGCTGCGCAGCAATTGTGCACCGCCGCCGTCAGTGTCAGCCAGTTTGCCGTGGCATACGGAGCTCCATCGCAGTCTTTAACACTGGTAGCATGCCGCGACAGCGTGGACGTGAACCGTATGTGCAGTTGACGGACTTTGAGCGAGGGCGTATAGTGGGCATGCGGGAGGCCGGGTGGACGTACCGCCGAATTGCTCAACACGTGGGGCGTGAGGTCTCCAGAGTACATCGATGTTGTCGCCAGTGGTCGGCGGAAGGTGCACGTGCCCGTCGACCTGGGACCGGACCGCAGCGACGCACCGATGCACGCCAAGACCGTAGGATCCTACGCAGTGCCTTAGGGGACCGCACCGCCACTTCCCAGCAAATTAGGGACACTGTTACTCCTGGGGTATCGGCGAGGACCATTCGCAACCGTCTCCATGAAGCTGGGCTACGATCCCGCACACCGTTAGGCCGTCTTCCGCTCACGCCCCAACATCGTGCAGCCCGCCTCCAGTGGTGTCGCGACAGGCGTGAATGGAGTGACGAATGGAGACGTGTCGTCTTCAGCGATGATAGTCGCTTCTGCCTTGGTGCCAATGATGGTCGTATGCGTGTTTGGCGCCGTGCAGGTGAGCGCCACAATCAGGACTGCATACGACTGAGGCACACAGGGCCAACACCCGGCATCATGGTGTGGGGAGCGATCTCCTACACTGGCCGTACACCTCTGGTGATCGTCGAGGGACACTGAATAGTGCACGGTACATCCAAACCGTCATCGAACCCATCGTTCTACCATTCCTAGACCGGCAAGGGAACTTGCTGTTCCAACAGGACAATGCACGTCCGCATGTATCCCGTAACACCCAACGTGCTCTAGAAGGTGTAAGTCAACTACCCTGGCCAGCAAGATCTCCGGATCTGTCCCCCATTGAGCATGTTTGGGACTGGATGAAGCGTCGTCTCACGCGGTCTGCACGTCCAGCACGAACGCTGGTCCAACTGAGGCGCCAGGTGGAAATGGCATGGCAAGCCGTTCCACAGGACTATATCCACCATCTCTACGATCGTCTCCATGGGAGAATAGCAGCCTGCATTGCTGCGAAAGGTGGATATACACTGTACTAGTGCCGACATTGTGCATGCTCTGTTGCCTGTGTCTATGTACCTGTGGTTCTGTCAGTGTGATCATGTGATGTATCTGACCCCAGGAATGTGTCAATAAAGTTTCCCCTTCCTGGGACAATGAATTCACGGTGTTCTTATTCCAATTTCCAGGAGTGTAGTTATGCCCTTAAGGAACCTTCCTCCGCACAGATGTTTGGAATATAATATGTTAAATGATTACATTTTTTTCACTGATGCAAGTAACAGAGGTAGCTTGTAAAAGTCCAAGGCGGCGAAATTAGCTACAGTGTAAAATATGAAAGAAAGAGATTATTTCAAAATTTAAAACAGCCTACACAAGGAAAATGGTTTACCACAAGAAATTTTCAGTGGCTGTGTACATATTCGTACAAGACACTGTTGTAAGATTTGCCACAAATGAAATTCTTATACACAAGACCGTTCGAATCTGATTGGTAATGATATTACTCCTTAGCTTGAGCCAGTAAATTCAATATTTAATATAGAAAATGTGTTCGCAACTGTTTTCGTGTTTTAAAACAACTTTATCTGTGCAGTGAAATATTACATAGTTTTGTATATCTTTCGACACAACTAAATTCTACACATGTTTTCACTATAATAATAAAGAAACCTTACTCAAAATACTATAGTGATGATAAATTGAATGGTATTCCAGAAGTCGTCTGTAAAAGGTGCAGCCACCAGTCAGCGAATGGATACGTTGGTTTCAAAGTAGTGACGTCACAAATGGTCTATGTTACATACGACATAGGCATAAGCGTCGCAGGGTGGTCAAGGGTGATGGGGGGCGGGGGCATGTGCCCCGTTCTGTAATCTGGGGTACAGACTTTTAAATTATTACAGAATTCTCACGCAGTTACAGAAATCATTGTGTGCATTCCACTAAGCCGTAGGTTTAGTGTCACAAAACGCGGCTGGAAGTACTGTGGCTTTAGCAGTCACAATATTACGTAACTTTATCTGTCAGGCTGCCCAGCAGAAATTTTGCCATTTCCTTGCCAAAGCGTTTGTTTCGATACTTAACTGCAATCACAGCTGACGCAGACCTTCAGCGAACTGTGCCGACGTAATCTCCGGGCCGTTCAACTATCTGAGACGCAGAAGACGTCACAGATTCCCGACCATTCGACTTCTCCCTTAACAGCGTGCTACACAAGCCGACATCTATACCCATTTACGAAAAAGGCACAGCTACTCTTCCCTCTGTACAGGTTAATCACTTTTTCGCGTGTAAACAAGATCTGTTTTAGCTTATGAAGCTACAGTTTTAAATAAAAGAGCGAATTTGGGAGATCCTGAAGAACACCATCGTTTTATGGAGTAGGTATGCTCATCTGTGCTTTGCGAATCCAAGTGCAATCGTCACAATATGTCATTTTCCGCTCCAGCAAAGAGAAAAAGACTTATGAAAGTTTGAGACCTTTCTCTAATTTTGTCTGGAGTGAAACACAACGAAGCAAGCATTCACATAGTTACCAATTTTGCTAGCCATTTGGCATCGCTTTACAGCAACGTCTTATACTGGGAAGAAGAGAAACCTAGTGTTTTAGTGCTATGCTGTCAGTTATGTAGAGCAATTTCTGGGTTGTGTTTGTAGATTATGAATTCATCTACATAATTGTGCGCCAGTCCAGGGCTACAATTTACGCAACAATCTCTAAATACCTTTTAAGAATTATTTTTACTGTCAGGAACTATCTGGTACGGATCCCACACCGGTGAGCAGTATTCAAGCAGTTGGCGCACAGGTGTACTGTAACCTTCTTTGCCGGCCGGTGTGGCTGAGCGGTTCTAGGCGCTACAGTCTGGAACCGCATGGCCGCTACGGTCGCAGGTTCGAATCCTGCCTCGGGCATGGATGTGTGTGATGTCCTTAGGTTAGTTAGGTTTAAGTAGTTCTAAGTTCTAGTGGACTGATGACCTCAGCAGTTAAGTCCCATAGTGCTCAGAGCCATTTTTTTGTAACCTTCTTTCTTTCTTTTCGGACTGCATTTCCTTAGGATTCTTCCCATGAATCTCAGTCTGGCATCCGCTTTACCGACGATTAATTTTATATGGCCATTCCATTTTAAATCACTCCTAATGCCTACTCCCAGATAATTTTGGGAATTAACTGCTTCCAGTTGCTGACCTGCTATACTGTAGCTAAATGATAAGGGATCTTTCTTTCTACGTATTCGCAGCACATTACACTTGTCTATATTGAGATTCAATTGCCATTCCCTGCACCGTGCGTCAATTCGTTGGAGAACCTCTTGCATTTCAGTACAATTTACCATTGTTACCACCTCTCAATATACTACAGCACTATCTGCAAAAAGCCTCAGTGAACTTCCGATATTATCCACAATGTCATTTATATATATTGTGAATAGCAACGGTCCTACGACACTCCCCTGCGGTACACCTGAAATCACTCTTACTTCGGAAGACTTCTCTCCATTATCTAGGAACTGTTAAATCAAACCACACAATTGGTCTCATAGTCCATATGCTCTTACTTTGTTCATTACACGACTGTGGGGAACTGTATCAAACGCATTATGGAAGTCAAGAAACACGGCATCTACCTGGGGACCCATGTCTGTGGCCCTCCGAGTCTCGTGGACGAATAGCACGAGCTGGGTTTCACACGATCGTCTTTTTCGAAACCCATGCTGATTCCTACACAGTAGATTTCTATTCTCCAGAAAAGTCATTATACTCGAACTTAATACGTATTCCAAAATTCTACAACTGATCGAGGTTAGAGATATAGGTCTACAGTTCTGCACATCTGTTCGACGCCCCTTCTTGAAAACATGGATGACCTGTGCCGTTTTCCAATCCTTTGGAACACCACGCTTTTCCAGAGACCTACGGTATACCGCTGCAAGAAGGGGGGCAAGTTCCTTCGCTTACTCTGTGTAAAATCGAACTGGTATCCCATCAGGTCCAGCGGCCTTTCCTCTTTTGAGCAATTTTAATTGTTTCTCTATCCCTCCTCATCAGTTTCGATATCTACCATTTTGTCATCTGTGCTACAACATAGAGAAGCAACTACAGTGCAGTCTTCCTCTGTGAAACAACTTTGGAAAAAGACATTTAGTATTTCGGCCTTTAGTCTGTCATCCTCTGTTTAAGTACCATTTTGGTCACAGAGTGTCTGGACATTTTGTTTTGATCCACCTACCGCTTTGACATAAGACCAAAATTTCTTTGGATTTTCGGCCGACTCAGTACATAGAACTTTACTTTCGAATTCGTTGAACGCCTCTAGGATAGCCCTCCTCACACTACTTTTCGCTTCGTGTAATTTTTGTTGTCTGCAAGTCTTTGGCTATGTTTATGTTTGCTGTGAAGTTCCCTTTGCTTCCGTAGCAGTTTTCCATCTCTTACGATGTTGCTTGGCATACATTAATCTAATGCATATTGTACGATGGTTTTAAACTTTGTATACTGATCATCAACATTACCTGTATTTGAGATAAAACTTTTGTGTTGCGCCTTCAAATATTCTGAAATCTGCTTTTTGTCACTTTTGCTAAACAGAAAATTCTTCCTACCGTTTTTAATATTTCTATTTACGCCTGACATCACCGATGCTGTAACCGCTTTATGATCGCTGATTCCCTGTTCTGCGTTAACTGTTTCCAATAGTTCAGGTCTGTTTGCCACCAGAAGGACTAATCTGTTATTGCCACGAGTCGGTTCTCTGTTTAAGTGCTCAAGGTAGTTTTTAGATAAAGCACTTTAAAAAAATTCACTGGATTCTTTGTCCCTGACACCAGTTATAAAAGTTTGAGTCTTCCAGTCTATATCTGGTAAATTAAAATCTCTACCCAAAACTGTAACATGGTCGTGAAATCTACTATAAATATTTTCCAGATTTTCCTTCAGGTGCTCTGCCACAACAGCTGCTGAGCCAGCGGGACTACAGAGACATCCAACTGCTTTAACCGTGACCTTCACCCAAATTATTTCACATTTCGGATCTCCGTCAATTTCCTTCGATGCTACTACAATTTTTATTGCTATAAACACGCCTCCCCCTTCACTGTCTAGCCTGACTCTGCCGTATACATTCCAATCCGAGTTTAGAATTTCATTACTGTTTGCATCTGGTTTCATCCAAGATTCTATCCCTAGTACTATGTGGGAATTGTGACCGTTTATTAATGAAAGCAGTTCTGGGACCCTTCTATAGACGCTCCTGCAGTTTACTATCACCGGATTATTATTGTCAGTCCCAGTTGCGTTTTTCCTACTGCTATCTTGTCGCGTCTCAGGAGGCGTCTTGTCGGGACTAGGGAGGGAATTCTGTAACCTAAAAAACCCACATCTGCACTCCACACGTACTCCGCTACCCCTGTAGCTGCTTCCTGCGTGTAGTGCACGCCTGACTTATTCAGGGGGACCCTACATTTCTCCACCAGTTAGCGGAGGTCGAGAAATTTTTGCACCCCAGAACTCCGCAGCATCGTCTGAGCCTCTGGTTTAAGCCTTCCACTTGGCTCCAAACCGGAAGATCGCGATCGGTTCTGGGAACGACACTACAAATAGTTAGGTCAGAATCCTCTCCGCGAGCGAGGCTTTCCGCCTTCAGCTCCGCCAACCGCGTGTATGAACTGAGGATGACCTCTGAACACAGACAGCAGAAGCCATTGTTGCCGACATGGGCAACAATTTGCAGTCGAGTGCACCCAGTGCTCTCTATCGTCGCCGGTAGGGCCTCCTTCACATCTCGAATGAGACCCCACGGCAAGCAAACAGAGTGAACACTGGCCTTCTCCCCCGACCTTTCCGGTATTTCCCTAAGGGGCTCCATCACCCGCCTAACGTTGGAGCTCCCAATAACTAATAAACCCCTCCCCCCGTGTGCCTGCTCGGATCTTGCTGAAGGATCGGCCACTTGTCCACCCACAGGCAGAGCGGGCGATGCCACACGGTCAGCCTCCACATTGACCCTACGCCTCGTGCGCCGCGAACGCCGCTGAACCCGCCACTCCCCTTGGGGCGAGTATTGTCCAACCGCACCCGGTACCCATGGAGATGTCTCGACAGCAGGAACCGTGGGTGAAGCATGTAACACCTGGGGTGTACCACGCGAGGCACCAGACTCCCCACTGCCGCTACACTCCGAGGCGGCAGCCTGAAGACGGCTGACCCTGGCCATTAACACGCCCAGTTGTTCGTGAACAGTGGCCAGCTCATCCTACGTCCGTACACAACAGTCACACATCCTGTCCATCCAAGAGACTTATCGTAGACTGGCTTGTCATCAGTAATAAATTCTACGAGCATTATTTGGAAAACTGACAGTTAAATGGCCGGGTTCGCAGACTAGTCTGCGATTGTATATTTCGCAAATAGCTTGAAACGTGCAGTATTGGCTCCTGCATATCGGATGATGAATAAATTCCGAAACGTGTCATATAAGCAATAAAATCATTCCTCACCTGATGTCTGACTTTTGTCATTACAATCCAGTCAGCCTGTATGCAGACTTGATTAACTTCAAGTGTCACTTCAGATAACAAATAACAAAAGAAATATGTTTTTCATGCAATATAATTCACAAAATACCAATTTCTGGATTTTTCTCTGTACTTGTACTGTGAAACCTTGTTTTGTACCAAATATTATGATTCTAGGTTGCCGAGAAGTACCCTGTAGTTCTGAAGAGTGAGTTTGCGATTGTCAAAGTATGTGACATAATTAGCCGTATCTTTTGACTGCATTGACTTAGAAGCTTCAATTTTTTAAACAGCTAAATGACCGTAGGAATTACTATCTGAATCTGACATAAATTTCAACGTGATACGTCTAACTGTTCCACAAAAAAAAGAAAAAAAAAGAAATTGAGGTCTTAACAGATGGACGAACAGACAGAGAGTCAGATAAGAAAAGATCAGTTTTTTCCGTGTGATATAATTACAAATTTGCAATTGTCGGATATTTCCTATGGTTAGACTGTAAAACCTTACTTTTGGCCACATTTCATGATTCTAGTCCAATGGGAAGTACGCTAAAGGTTCCGATTGCTGAGTTTGAGACCATCAAAATTTGTGATCGAAATGGCCGTATCTTTTGATAACATTGTCTTAGAAGCTTCAATTTTTTACACCGCCAAAGGACCATAAATCTTAGTAGGTGACATAAATTTCAACGTGAAACACCTATATGTTCCGGAGAAAAAGGTGTCGTAACAGGCGAACGGACCGGCGAACCGGATAATCCAATAACAAATAACAAATAATTTTTTTTTCGTGTGGTATAATTACAAACTTAGAGTTTTTACATATTTCCTTTGCATGCTCTTCTAAATCTTGTTTCTTATCAAATTTATTCACTCTGGTCTAAAGGGAGGTACCGTACAAGCTTTGATGAGTGTGTTTGCGAGTGTTAAAATGTCTGACATAATTCACCGTATCTTTTCATTGCATTGAGTTCGAAGCTTCAATCTTTTACACAACCAAGAGACCGTAGACATCACTATGTGAAATAAATGTAAACATAATACGGCTACCCGTCTCTGAGAAAAAGGATTTCTTACAGTCGGACAACAAAGCGTTCTTACAAGGGTTCCGCTTTTACCGATTGAGGCACGGAGCCCTAAAAACCAATCAAACTGTGATGCATGCTAGAGGCAACATGTAATAGCAGCCATTACCTATATTGCCTTACCTACATTCTTATATAGCAATATCTGTTGATTGATGCTAAAATTGATTCTCTGAATGCTACAAGGTATCCGATAAGTAGCATTAAAATATCTTTAGCGAAATCCACACTATAGCTTTCAAATATCTAGATAATACATATCGTCATAATATACTGGTGAGAAATACGCAGTGTCGTTCAATTCATCGATTGCCAAATGGAATTTTACTTATTTTTACAGCTGTGTTATATGATGAAAACGACTATACTGTTTAAAGATCGAAATTCAACTTAAAATTGCTGTGTTTTATGTCGTTATTGACTAGATGTTGTGATGAAACCTAGTTATACTTGTATAAATTCTAGTATTACTTGGCACTGTGTCTTCTTTCTATTTCTGATGCCTACTAAGCAAGGTATTTGCTCACTGAATATGCTCTTTTGTGAGCTGACTGGGAAAGTTTTTGCTGCAAAGGGGGCATATTTCGTACAATGGTTTCCATTGTCTGGTTTCTTTCCTAACGTGTCCTAGTTCTCCTACGAATGACAATAGGTATTTGACTTTGTATGGTCAAAGACCCTGGCATTATGCTAGTTAGTTCAACTAAACTCCCGTTCCCAGCCCATTCGTCGCAAGCCCTGTCTTGTGAAGACTCACCTGACAATAACCCCAACTGAAACGAAACTCCTCCCGAACAGGCCATGAAGGCCACCGTGTCATCCTCAGCCCACAGGCGTCACTGGATGCGAATATGGAGGGGCATGTGATCAGCACATCGCTCTCCCGGCCTTAATTCAGTTTCCGAGACCGAAGCCGCTACTTCTCAATGAAGTAGCTCCTCAGTTTGCCTCACAAGGGCTGAGAGCACCCCGCTTGCCAACAGCGCTCGGCAGACCGGATATCACCCATCCAAGTGTTAGCCCAGCCCAACAGCGCTTAACTTCAGTGATCTGACGGGAACCGGTGTTACCACTGCGGCAAGGCTGTTAATAATCCCAACTTGTACCAATAGCCATGCCAAACGTCAGCCTCAGAAGATTCAGTCTTGACCCAGCATTAATACGCTGCACAGCACTTCTGAGGCTTGGTCGAGCATGGCGCCAGAACAACAAAGCGCACGTGGTGCACGTATCTGGGAAACTATCTCGTTCAGGTCTGCACATGTTATCACGTGCTCAGTTTCTAGTTAAGTGTTTCCTGCCATTCCACTGTCACTGCATCTTCGCTTAGATCCCTAGATACCGACCGTAAGCTCTCTGTCACTTGACTCTGTTCTGCAGTAGGTTTAAAAATGCTAGCGCCTGATACCCAGGAACCTAGCATTTCCTGCAACTTGAGGGCCAGCATCTCGTCCATAGCTACTTTCTAGCAGCAATTCTTCCTTTTCCTAATACAGTCTCCCTCATTACTGCTGGAGACGGCTCCATTATTTCGTACACTCACTTCTGAGGTAGCTCTCCACTTAACTTTGGTAGCTGCTCAGACCTGTTGCCCGTGTGCACAGCGTAACTCTCTTCTTTTTCTCTCCTTTCTGCCCACTGCCAGTTCCCAGCCCCCCCCCCCCCCCCCCCTCCCTCCCAAATCCTGTCTTTCTAACCCTTAGCAGTTCTTTCCTCGCTTCCTTGCAACAGCCACTATCTTGCAGTCACATGCTATTACTATGTACATTCAGTTCTTATCTACGAAATATTATTTTGGGAAGCAAAAGCACAAAAATGGATACAGTTAGCAAAGGAAAGGACTTAAGTGCCTGTTTGGCTCATTCTAAAGAAATTGGTAATCCTTATTGCGTCAAGTGAGTACGTCGACCAATCTGTTGTGCGTATCAGGAAATTCTAGAGCTAGTTTGGAATAACATTACCAAGAAAAAACAAATAAAACGCTCAAAACACCATTTTATATCATGGAATAAAATAGTATAATTAGTTGACCAAGCAGATAAAAAATATTACTTATATATATGTCTGAAAAGACAGCTATTACTAACTTCATAAGTAACGCATACCACACAATTGAAGCTTACTTAGAATTAATTAATTATGGCCTTGTTCGTTAAGTTTAGGAACCGTGACGGTATGGAATAATTATTTATATTTTTCTGCTACCAGTCACATTTACTAACGTTATGTGTAACTTAGCATATTGCAATACATTCCAAGCAGTTTTCCTCATCACCTGGCGTTCATACTTACAGAAAAAGTATTACTTAAAGATCATGGTCATTGTTATCATCATCATTGTTTCGCCCAAAGGCAGGTATTGTATTTCCTCCTTCCTATTAATCTCCTCCCTCGAACTACAGCTTCCAAAGCGTCTGTTGGCAGACACTCCCGTCTCATAGATTGTTCCATCCAGTTTTTCTTCCTTTCTCTTATAACTTGCAGCGGTCTTCTCCTCTCACCAACACTTTGCAACATTCTTTCGTTACTTACTCTTTCCATTCAGCTGATCCTCTCCATTCTTCTACGAATCCATATCTCAAATGCCTCTAGCCTTTTCTTATTCTTTCGTTTCAGTGTCCATGTTTCTGCCCCATAGAGTGCCACATTCCAGACAAAACACCTAACAAGTCTTTTCCTCAGACCTTGGTCTAGTTTGTCACGTAATAATCTCCTTGTCTAGTTTGTCACATAATAATATCCTATTTATTAAATGCCTTCTTCGCGATGGCAATTTGAGTTTTCAACTCTTGATGGCATCTCAGGTCCTCAGTAATCGTACTTCCAAGATAATTTAAGTGCCATTGCTTGACTAATAACAACTTATCCTATCTTAATATGTGCCTATCTCCTTCCACGGAAGGGATCACCATATTCTTCGATTTTATATACTGCTTCTCGCTCCATATTCCACACAAGAATCATTCAGCTCTTTTAGCATTTTATTCACAATTCGTTCAATTCCTGCCAATAATACCATGTCATCAGGAGTTCGTGTATGTTTTACTCTTTCCACAAATACAGACTCCACTTCTTCTATATGAGCCTTTTCCTATAATCTCTTCCAGGTATAAGATCAACAATAAAATGGAGAGACCCTTCCTTCAGACGTTTCCATTCCTTATTGTTACTTTGTGTTACGAATGTAGGTTCTGTATCAATCGTCTCTCCTTCCATTTTTTTCATGTAATTATGAACTTTCCGTACGAGCATTGATTAATTGTTTTCCTTCTGTAGTCTCTGCAAGTGTCATCCTATAAATTGGTTATAAAATATAGGTCATGTCGTAAGAATGTATTACGGTCGGAAGTAAATGTGATGAATAGTGAGAGCAGGCGAGATCCCGCATAGACCTCTCACAGAAATAAAAACACCAAATAAGCGGGCGAACTATGTTCCAACATAGGAATTCAAGAGTCAAAATTTCCAAAACACAACTCAAGATTCATCACATGTGATATTTGTGTAGAACGGAGGTCCGTAAGTCTGGAGTTTCCTTCCTTACACCTCGCTGTTGAAAACGGACCTTACACCACGACACATACACGAATTTAAACACAATGAACAGACACGTCAGTGACCGAATGGACAGTTCGTAATTTTGTGAGGAAAAAAGTATAGGTTTAAGGGAGAATTGAACATGAATCTCCCCCCGTCGCAACCGAACAGCACGACCACAAATCCAAGACTCCGTGGCTATTCGAACTCGCTTGATGTTGCACATGTTCAGGTTGGACCGCTCAATGTTTCGATCTTGCTTCTCTTTTCGCAGTCAGTACACCTTCTTCATGTTTCCATGTTTGATCAGTGTTCAGTTTCTGACGGGCTATTCGACGGGCCATCTTACCACTAAATATGAGAGGTGTGTGGTGGAGAGTTTCCCTTGTCAGCACCGGCACAGCAGATCCGCTGTCCTACGGTCGCAGAGAAGTAGCGATGTACTGTATGTGTTTGTATCTCATCTATCTGTTACCTTCGTGCTACGATGATGAATGCTACATCATTGTAAGACGACCTGTGGATGAATAAGTTGGCAAACAACCATTTCACTGTACAAACTTCTTTACGTAACGTTACCCGCATGGTTTCGGCCATAAGTCGTTATAAACTACACTACTGGTCATTAAAATTGCTACACCAGGAAGATGACGTGCTACAGACACGAAATTTAGCGGACAGGAAGAAGATGCTGCGATATGCAAATAATTAACTTTTCAGAGCATTCACACAAGGCTGGCGCCGGTGGCGACACCTACAACGTGCTGACACAAGGAAAGTTTCCAACCGAATTCCCATACGCAAACATCAGTTGACCGGCGTTGCCTGGTGAAACGTGGTTGTGATACCTCGTGTAAGGAGGAGAAATGCGTACCATCACGTTTCCCACTTTGATAAAGGTCGGACTGTAGCCTATCGCGATTGCGGTTTATCTTATAGCGGCATTGCTCCTCGCGTTGGTAGCGAACCAATGACTATTACCAGAATCCGGAATCGGTGGGTTCAGGAAGGTAATACGAAACGCCGTGCTGGATCCCAACGGCCTCGTATCACTAGCAATCGAGATGACAGGCATCTTATCCGCATTGCTATAACGGATCGTGTAGCCACGTCTCGATCCCTGAGTCAACAGATGGGGACGTTTGCAAGACAACAACCATCTGCACGAACAGTTCGACGACGTTTCCAGCAGCATGGAGTATCAGCTCGGAGACCATGGCTGCGGTTATCCTTGACGCTGCATCACAGACAGGAGCGCCTGTGATGGTGTACTCAACGACGAGCCTGGGTGCACGAATAGCAAAACGTCATTTTCTCCCGTGTATCCAGGCTCTGTTTATAGCGTCATGATGGTCGCATCTGTGTTAGGCGACATCGCGGTGATCGCACGTTGGAAGCGTGAATTCGTCATCGCCGTACTGGCGTATCACCCATTGTGGTGGTATGGGGTGCCATTGGTTACATGTCTCGGCCAACTCTTGTTCGCATTGACGGCACTTTGAACAGTGGACATTATATTCCAGATGTGTTACGACTCGTGGATCTACCCTTCATTCGATCCGTGCGAAACCCTATATTTCAGCAGAATAATGCACGACCGCATGTTGCAGGCCCTGTACGGCCTTTCTAGATACAGAAAGTGTTCGACTGCTGCCGTGGTCAACAGATTCTACATATCTCTCACCAATTGAAAACGTCTGGTTCAGCGGTGGCCGAGCAACTGGCTCGTCACAACACGCCAGTCACTACTCTTGATGAACTGTGGTATCGTGTTGAAGCTGCATGGGCAGCTGTAGCTGTACACGCCATCCAAGCTCTGTTTGACTCAATGCCCATGCGTATCAAGGCCGATATTATGGCCAGAGGTGGTTGCTCTGGGTACTGATTTCTAAGGATCTATGCACCCAAATTGCGTGAAAATGTAATCACATTTCATTCGAGTATTATATATTTGTCCAGTGAGTACCCGTTTATCATCTGCATTTCTTCTTGGTGTAGCAATTTTTAACGCCAGTAGTGTACAACATTTTAGTGCCCGTTTTGCTGGCCCTGTGGCAGACTTCGCCTTTAGCTGGGTGTATTGTGGAACAATTTTGTTGGTCCTGTGCTTTTTGTTGAATCTTATACATTTGTCAGTTTTTACAAGTCTGATCTGCGTACTTTGAAAATGAAGAACACCCCGAAATACCTGACTAGGCGGAAACATCATTAGAACATTATAACATGACTGTGACCCAAAAACATGAAAATATTAATGAATAAATGTTTGCTTCGAGTGGAACAGGACTGATTATCGACAGAACTGGTACGATGCAACCTCCACCATGCAACGCACAGTGGTTCGCAGTGTGTAAACGCAGACGTAGAATCCTCTTCTGCTTTTCTTTTCCTTTTTCTTTTGTTCAGATAAAGCATCTAACAGAGGTGCCAGCTAACTTTGGCAGGGAATTGTTCACCGATTACCCTTGGATTTCATGTAAGGCGAGACGATTCGGGTAAAATGAAGCAGTCACCCTGTGCGGCGGCAGATTTCCGTGGAATGTGGCGTCAGAGCAGAGCAGAGAGAGTAGAGCGACTGCCGGCGGCTTTTTGCCAGCTGCCGCGCGGCGCCTCGCGGTGCCAAAGTTTGTGCCGCATTCCTGCGCGCTCCCGCAACTTGCTCTCACCGCGGAGTTCATTAAGCCCTTCATCAGGCGCCACGCTGTCCGGTCAACAGCAACGCCGCTCGTCCATCAGCCGCTTAAAGCCATTCTGCGCCAACCACTGCCCTTTTAGACAGCGAGATTTCCTGGACTGCTACCTCTGGGGTTCAAATGAATTATTCCTGATGTTTTGCCACGACAATTTATGCGTAATATAATTTGGCAGTTCCAGTTCATTTCGCGGCGAAAACACACCGGGCTCTTCACTTTCAAATACTATTCACTCCAGCCATTGAAGGTTCGTGTAATATACCGAAAAAAAGGTTAAAAGCAAATGATGGTATGCGAATTAATGCGGCACCTAGAAATAAACCTTGTACTCCTATATAGCATTCGAGAGTCTTTTATTAATCCATTGAGTCATTAATTATTTTCACTATTGTCGATTCTAAACTTAATTTTTAAATTTAATCACATTTAAATGAGCACATTTTGTCTTAAACACATTTCTCAAAATTATATAATTTTGTTCGTAGGAATTCTTTACAACTCTATCCTTACGATGTATTCAAGTGATGGGAAGTGAAGATAAAATTGTTTTAGAAGTTTTGTCTTTCTGATGTACCCCAAAAATACAGGCGTGTGCAACATCACTAGACATTTCTGAAACTCATACCGTGGATCACTTTACTACTTCCTTGCTTTGCACGCTACACAACTTCTGGAGGGTGTTTTCTTTCTCGGACTTGGGAGGATAAATATAACAAAATCTGAAAACGATTGATTATAACACTCAAAATATCGAAAGAAAACTAATGTATTTTACACCACTAAATAGATCAATTTCTCAGATTTCCAATGGTATATAACATATCAAACCGTCTATTAACAGAGAAGAAGAAACACCAATAAGAAGCTACAGCTGCTCGGTCCGTTTCTCGGCCGGCAATGTATTAATGGAGTTGAACCCTGTGGTCGCCTGTGAGCCGTCTGTATACAGAGGAGCCAACCATTATTGAGGCAATTTTTTGTCATGTTATTAATGTTAAACATTTATTTCAGCTTGAACCGTCTATGACGTCAGGAAATCAGAAATGAAAGGGTGCAGCTCCAATCTTTAATAATAATCTGGACCTGCTTAATAACTTGTTTGTCCGTCTTTGGAACGAAATACATCACCGATTCTGCGTATCAGGTATCCGACAATTTCTTGGTATGTTTGAGGAGATATGTAGCATTACATGTATTCCCACGGGTCATTTAATTCACGTAAAAGGGCTGCTGATTTGCGCACGCGGAGATTGCGCCCGATAGCGGCCCAGATGGGTCACATAGGATTTACATCAAGCGAATTTGGTCGCCTGCACATCAGCGTGAGTTGTGTGCTGTAACACTGCTCTGGCTCCAAGACATGGACAATTATACAGCTAAAAGGTGATATTGCCGTAGGGGAGGATATCAAGCATGAAGGGAATGCATGTGGTTCGCAGTTGTCATCGTGTCGTTAAGATTAGATTAGATTAGTTTTTCGTTCCATAGATCCGTGCTGAGGAGATCCTCGTGGATGTGGAACATGTCAATTTTTTTTAAAGCCGAAATAACAATACTAATAGTATGAATATATACAATACATCATTTGTTGCTATTAAAAAATTCGTCAATGGAGTAGAAGGAGTTGGCTACCACTAAGTCTTTCAGACTCCTTTTAAACTCATCTTTATTTGTAACCTTTTTTTATTTGCTGGCAAATTATTGAAGATGAGTGTTCCTGAGTAGTGAACCCCTTTTTGAACTAAAGTAAGTGCTTTTAAGTCCTTGTACAGATCAATTTTGTTCCTGGTATTTATGTATGAACTGAGCTGTTTGTTGGAAAAAAAGATTTAATATTTAGGATAAATTTCATGAAGGAGTAAATATACTGAGAGGCAGTAGTTAGTACACCCAGTTCTTTGAAGAGGTTTCTACAGAAATCTCCGCGAATTTACTCCACAAATAATATGTATTACACGTTTTTGGACTCTGAAAACTTTTGTTTGATTTGAAGAGTTACCCCAAAATATTATACCATATGACATTATGGAATGAAAGTAGACAAAGTATGCAAGCTTTTTCATTTTTATATCGCCTATGTCTGCTAACACTCGAATTGCAAATACAGATTTGTTCAAATGGTTCAAATGGCACTGAGCACTATGGGACTTAACATCTGTGGTCATCAGTCCCCTAGAACTTAGAACTACTTAAACCTAACTAACCCAAGGACATCACACACATCCATGCCCGAGGCAGGATTCGAACCTGCAACTGTAGCAGTCACAGATTTGTTAAGGCGTTTCTGCAGTTCTGTGGTGTGCTACTCCCAACTGAATTTATTTTCAAATTGTAATCCCAGGAATTTAAAACTGTCAGCCCCTTCTATCTGCTCTTCTTTATACTTTATGCATATGCTGGGTAGAAACCTCTTACAGGTTCTGAATTGCATATAGTGAGTCTTTTCAAAGTTTAATGTCAGTGAGTTGGCTTTAAACCATTTATTAATATCTATGAAAATATCATTAGCAGATCTTTCTAGAACTACACTCGACATACTATTTATTGCAATACTAGTGTCATCTGCAAACAAAACGAACTCTGCTTCTGACAGTGTGACTGATTAGAGATCATTAATGTACACAAGAAAAAGCAATGGCCTTAAGATGGATCCTTGTGGGACACCACATGTAATTTCTTCCCATTCTGATGATGACTGATGACTTAATTGACTAGTCCCTTGCACTGAGGCCCTTTGTTTCCTGTTGGCAAGGTATGACTTGAACCATTTTGCAGCACTGCCCATGACACCATAGAATTCTAATTTATTTAAAAGGATGTTGTGGTTCACACAGTCGAATGCCTTTGACAAATCACAGAAAATACCAGCTGCTTGTAACTTGTTATTTAATGAATTAAGTACATTTTCACTGTAGGTGTAAATAGCCTTCTGGATATCAGAACCCTTCAGAAACCCAAACTGTGTTCTTGATAATATGTTATTTGTGGTCAGATGGTTGAGAAGCTGTCTGTACATTACTTTTTCAAAAATTTTTGAGAATGCTTGCAAAAGTGAAATCGGTCTCTAGGTTGATGGTATCTCTTTAACCCATTTCTTGAATAGAGGCTTAACACCTGCATATTTTAGCCAGTCAGTAAATGTCCCAGTTATAATTGACTGGTTACACAAGTAACTTAAAATTGTACTAAACTCACAAGAACATGCATTAATTAACTTTGTTGACATTTCATCGCAACCGCTAGAATGCTTTGTTTTTAAAGATTTTGTTATGGAAGTTATTTCTTTTGGTGAAGTGAGTGACATATTCATGTACCTGAAGCTATTTGTAAAGGCTAGTTTCAGATATTCAAGGGCATTATTTACTGATCCTGACAATCCCATACTATCAGTAACGGATATAAAGTGCTTGTTAAATAGATTTGCCACACTATGCCCATCGGTTACTAATGTGTCATCTACTCTTAGTGGTATTTGCTCCTGTTCCTTTCTGGTTCTACCAGTCTCCTCTTTCACTATATCCCATAGTGTTTTTATTTTGTTCCCTGACATTGCTATCTTCTTCTCGTAGTGGATCTGTTGGGATGTCTCAATTACTTTTTTTAAATATTTTACAGTATTCCTTGCATTTAGCTAAATCTTCAGCATTGGAACTATTCTTGGTCGACAGATACATTTTTCTTTTTGTCTTACAGGAAATCCTTATTCCTTGTGAAATCCATGATTTTATTATAGACTTCTTTTAATTTGAGTAACTTTTAGAGGAAAACAGTTTTCAAATATGGTACTGACATTGTTCATGAATGTGTTATATTTTTCATTCATGTCATGAGCACTATAAACATCTTTCCAGTTCATATCTTTGAGCAGTTTTCTAATTTTTGGTTGATTGCCTTCTCTCCTGTACTCAGATTTAGCAGTCTTGATAATCTGCCTAGTATTTACATCTAAAATAAGGAGCTGCATGTCATGACCTGTCAGTCCATTTATAACAGGTTTGTCTATAAAAATGTTATCAATGGCTATCCTTGAGGATTTAGTGACCCTAGTTGGAAAGTTTACAGTGTGAGTTAGATTGAAAGACAACACTACTAATTGAAGTAAATGTTTACGTGAAGATTGCATTAGAAAATATGTATTAAAGTCACCACCAATCAAAATTTCTTTGTTTCTTCCTGTTAAATAACCCAAAAGAGCTTCTAGATGATTTATGAATAGATTATAATTCCCTGCAGGTGCTCGCTAAATAGTTATTATATAGGATCTGTTATGGAACACTACTTCTCTTGCACATGCTTCTAGATGCTGCTCTAAACCGAATTTATTAATGTCAATGTTCTTGAATTTATGGCAGTTTTCAATAAATGTGGCAACTCCTCCTCCATCCATATCTACTCTGTAGAAATAGGAAGCTAGCTTAAATCCTGAAATGTCTAACATATCTATACAAGTGTTCACTTGATGTTCAGAGATGCAGATTATGTCAATTTGGTTAGACGATTTCATTTCATCGATACAAATGGGTAGTTTATCAACTTTGTTTCCGAGTCCTGAAATGTTCTGGTGTAATAAAGATAACTGATACTGCATACTAATGGGATTATAACTGCTTTGGCGAAGGTGAACTGGCAGTTTCTGATTACTTTCTGTTAAAAATTGTTTAAATGGAGACTGTATACTAAAATATGACTCCTGTTCATCTGTTTTCTCAAACTGAGTGTGCCTGCCAATCTCTCTTAAAACTCGTTTTCTTTCCCCCTTCCCTATCCTAAAAAAGGCATCCCTCTGGCACCTGTGACCACTAGTATTTTACTACTTGTGACAGTGTCCCCCCTTAAGTTTTCTGCAATCAACCCAGACAGTTTTCCCTTCCCTTTCCTATTGAGGTGAAGGCCCTGCCTAGTGTAGTTCCATCTATCGATAGCATCCACAGGAATCAAACTAATATGGGACACTATAACCGTCCTAAGCAGCCACTCCAAGTTCACCCTCCCTACGGAGGAGTTCAAATGAGTCCGATCATGGCGTCTCAACACAGACACAAATCCCACACTCGTATGCTTCGTCGCTTTACCAGGTCACTCTCTATGGAATATTAAGAGTCTCTGTCAGTGCTATTTCCCGGACCATCCACTATAACCACGGCATCCTCCTATGTGAAATCCTTGCATAAAGAACCTACATCCTCTGTTACCTGACCCAGATCTGCACTAGGCTTGAATAAGTTTGTGACCTCGTACTCTGGTCCTATATTTTCCTGCAGAAGTCGGCCAACACCTCTACCATGGAAACTACCTAACAACAGAACTTTCTTCCTCTTTACAAATTTCCCTACCTTTTTCAAGTCCTTGAAAGCTTGTTGTGCCCTTTCTACAGCTTCAGCTACATGAGTCTCATCCGATTCTGACTGAGGCAACAGCTCAAACCTAATTTCAAGATTTATGACAAAGCTGTCTGATGCTCTCCTTTGTCTGTTCCCCCTATTACTTGTTGCCACTTCCCACCTCTGTTCGCCCTTCTCCCTCTTTAACCTGTCCAGATCCTCCCTTGCCTTGTCTAGGTCAACTTGAAGAGCTGCAATTTTGCCTTCCTGTTCCAGTAATCTCTGCTGCAGATCCTACAATACCACTGGTGAGCCCCATTTAATTCCCCATTTCCCACGCCACTACATTAGCCCCAATGAAAGAAACTACAGGACCTATCACACCATACCCCGGAACTAACGATCCTACGGCATGTCACACACTTCTCAATCATGATAAAAACAGAAATCGTATAAACTGATTTAAGTTCAAAATGGTTCAAATGACTCTGAGCACTATGGGACTTAACATCTTAGGTCATCAGTCCCCTAGAACTTAGAACTACTTAAACCTAACTAACCTAAGGACATCACACAACACCCAGCCATCACAAGGCAGAAACATCCCTGACCGCGCCGGGAATCGAACCCGGGAACCCGGGCGTGGGAAGCGAGAACGCTACCGTACGACCACGAGATGCGGGCTGATTTAAGTACTGACTACAACGTAAACAAAAGACCCTAGCAACTATTCAGTCAGATATAAATAAATTGAAAGAGTACTGAATAAAAATACTGATGATTACATATAAGTTTAAGTCAATGTTTACTTACGATACGCGCGCGTGAAATTAAGTCTCAAATCCATGCTATAGGCGCGAGAAGGAAAATAAACTTCTTACCCTGTTTAATCTTCTTTAACACTTCAATAACACTTCCACTAATGTAACAACACTTATATGATATTTATACCAACTGGAAACGTTTACCTAAAAGTTTAATTCACTGCTTACTTACGATTCGGGTGCGTGAAATTAGGCCTAGGATTCGTGCTACAGACGCGAGAAGAAAAATACGCTTCATGCCCCGTTTAATCTTATTCTATACTTCACTAACACTTCAACTAATTTGACAACACTTATATTATTTTGATAACACCTGTACGCATTTAAAAATTGCTTAATAACAACGTTTTTTATATTTATTTAGTGCAGCAGATACTCGAAGAGTCCACGTCGGCGCAGTGTTGATTATTACCACAAGTTCCATGCAAGCGCAGAAGAATGTCTCCGATACTATAATACTGCTCCCATCAGCACGCAACTGTGGCGAGCTGCACGCTTCGGGCCGCTGATTGCCGCGATGGAGGCATCTGTGGAGACGATCATCGACCCAGTGTAGCAAAAATGTGATTCAGCCGAAGAGCCGACACGTTTCCATTGACCGACCGTCGAATTATGATGATCCCGTACACACTGCATTGTAATTGACGATGTAGTTGTTGCCGCGCGGGTTTAGCCGAGCTTTCTCAGGCGCTGCAGTCTTGGACTGTGGGGCTGGTCCCGGCGGAGGTTCGAGTCCTCCCTCGGGCATGGGTGTGTGTGTTTGTCCTTAGAATAATTTAGGTTAAGTAGTGTGTAAGCTTAGGGACCGATGACCTTAGCAGTTAAGTCCCATAAGATTTCACATACATTTGAACATTTGACGTAGTTGGTCACTATGTAAACAAGTAGGAGGGGCCTGTTGCGGAGCTCTAAGTTCAACAATGTGGGATGAATCGTGTGTTCCAAAACACATGTTGCGTGAACTAGCATTATGCTCTTTCGGCAGAGATGCCACAACATCATTTATTCTATTTTACAGAACAGACAAGGCTCCGGATCCTAAGTTCTGTGAAGAGTCGTGGACGTCTTACCATTAACGCCTAGTGGTAATTTCACTGTCCTACCTCTTACCGTAGATGCTCACGAATGTAACACATGAACATTCGAGCAGCTTCGCCGTTTTCGTAATACAGGTTCTGCGTAGTAATAACCTGCCCTTTCTCGAAGTCGCTTATCTAAGTGGATTGCAGGCCATACCCTTGCAAGCCGTCACTTGCTTTAATAAAAAATATATGCCTGAGAAAAGTATTACCTTTTCAATAACCTTCAAATCGTGAGCAGCATCTTTAATTTTTATCCATGAATTAGTGAATTTGTTCATGGCACTTCCGTTGTCTATGCCTGAGGTCACTTTCACAACTCATATTAATAATCAAATTTGCTAATTTAATAAGATTGAACCTTAAATTACTGGTGAGCCCTTGTACTGCCGCAATAAAATAAAAGCAGGTAATAGTAGAGGCGTATTTAAGTTACAAAATAATGACATGTTTTATTAATCTTTTACAATTAAAACTAGCTGATAAATCTTACATAAACATGACAAACACAAATCAGAATAGAAATGGTGTTTGATTGGCAAAGCATACGTTGGGGTGGAAGCTATACAAATTCTCCCCTGAAATAATACCTTTTACAACGCAATCTGACCTACCTCCTTCCCCTAGTATCCATTCAAATTAATGATCCCTGAAAGTAGGGTCATAGTCCATGCCTTCTCACACTCTGATACTTGCTAAAATAATTACAGCCGACTGCTACGGTCGCAGGTCCGAATCCTCGGACATGGATGTGTGTGATGTCCTTAGGTTAGTTAGGTTTAAATAGTTATTTATTTATTTATGCATTTATTTTACCTGGCAAGATTAGGGCCTTCAGGCCCTCTCTTACACCTAACCAGGCATACTCAGGTTGAACGAGTTACAGTTTCTACTTAACATTAAGGACATATAGCCTATTATGCAGTATTGATGTTAAACAAAAAAATAGATATTATAACAGTAGTACAATGATAATTATAACAATAAAAAATAATTATAACAATCAATAATAATAATAATAATAATAGTAATAATAATAAAAATAATAATAATAATAATAATAATGACTATGTATATGAAAGTAAACATACTTTTCTTTTCTGAATGTCAGTCCCATTGTTAGTTGGGAATTTTCTCGTTATGTTCTTGCAGCTTGTGAATTATTCTCATCGAGCAGAGACATAAGACGATAGAATGGGGTGAAAGAGATATATAAGAGGTAGATAGGTTAGAGGAAGAGAAATAGAACGGTAAAATTAGAAGCTGTGATGGAGAGGAGAAAGAAAGAGATGGGAGGGGCACAAGAATGGTGGTTATACCGTCCCTAATATGTAAGCTTTGAGTTCCCTCTTGAATGTTGAGTAGTTCTGGATAAGACGCAGATCACAGGGGAGCGCGTTCCATAGTCGTATGGCTGAGATGGAGAATGACACGGAGAAAGATTTTGTGTTATGTAAAGGTACAGCCAAGATGATAGACGTATCCGATCTGGTGTTGCGATTGTGGAATGATGATAGGTGTTTAATGTGAGAAGATAGTTCTAAGTTCTACTGGACTGATGCCTTCAGATGTTGAGTCCCATAGTGCTCAGGGCAATTTGAACCATTTTGGAAATAATTACACGAAACCTAGTTGACCTATCAATATTTATGTCATCCGCTTGCTGAGGTAAGGTCTTTTCATTCAGGTCGCCTTGGATACGAAAACTGTGGCAGTCAGTTTGGGTGCGGTGGCATACGCTTAACCCGCAGTGTGTGGAGGGTGTATGAATCGTGAATTTACTTTCAAAAACCTTTTCTTAAAGAATTTACATTCTTTACTAGCGATTCATCAAGAACATTAACATATTTCATCACACTATGTGAGCGTGGAAGTAGTTGCCAAGTCGTAACTGATGAAACAAATCAAATTTCAACAAATGGAAATTTTATTCCTAAAAACCCGCTTTCTTTTGAAACAAATTCAAAATTTTAATCAGAAAGCACCCTATAAATACCAAGTTACAATTTATTCAGAGGCAGAAATAACAATTTTTTTATGGTATGTGCTTTCGGCTGAGAACCCTTTTAACACCGCCGTAGTCACGACCGCTCACAACAAACTCTGAAAGACCACACTGGTGCAAATCTGCTACACACCAGATTACTTTAAACAAAAAAATTTTAAGAACTCAAACAAACACATAAACTATGCACCCCGTAAGAGGGATGGAAATGGTACATAACACTCACATTAAAATTATTTGCCATCGAAAGTGCAAGTTGTTTTTAAAAGAACTCTTACGGCGGAAGGGTGGTAACTTTCTATACTAAAATGACCATTTAAATAAAAACCCATGAAATGCAGTCTTACATAAAATGTACAAACATGCTCTACATTACACACATACCACCTCTCAAGATGATAGGCAAAATAAAAACATGTTTCAGGAATTCGGCCTTTACACCTTAAGCAATAAATTCGTTAACACCGAATCTGACAAACAAGACAGAGGCAGCTATTAACGTACGGCAGACCTACATACGGACAGACAGACACTAACTGCCTAACAAGTGCGGACGAGAGACAAACGGGCAAGCTGGGGACGAGAGACTGACCAAGAAAACAAGCAGAATTTAACACGTGAATGAGAGAACACATCACGAATCACTTAACTTCTAATAACTGCGATATCTGGCGAAGACCTGACGCAGCACCCCCGAAACGCTCTCCCGAACCGTCCGCTGCCAGCCGCTTCAACGGACGCAGGAGGGCGCGCCGATCTCCCGCTTCACGGCGTCGCAGCTCGCGCCGGCCAGACCGATGTCGTGGGTTGACTCCTGTTGCTCTCGTATCGGCCGCGAAGCCACTACCCCTCGCTATACGGCGCAGCCTACTGGACTGATGTAGCCACCTCACATGGGCCGACGCTCAAGACCGACAAGTCATCTTGTGTCCCAGTGCGCGACCGACCAAACGATCGATCCAACCGCCAAAGACCATTGCCTGAACAAACTCGAGCAGACTGGCTGTCTAACACATACTAGCACTCAGGGCGACAGACAGACACTGACTGCCCCTCACTGACCCGGCTGACCAACTGACCAGACTCGCCGAGACTGACAGACTCCGACTGACTTTTGCCGAGATCATAGCGCCCCTTAATTGCACGTGAACAGGCAACCTTTCCCCTATCCCACCAGAGGGACACACCAAAGCTGCGACTGCCACAGCGGCGCCACCGCCAGAAACGGAGGGCGACTGCTTCACACTACGTGCTGCGGCGTGCTGTTCAAAACAACCATGTTTACCACGGCTCAGTGTAAATCAGGCCTTAGGCTGTTCCATGCTAATGTGGAAGTGTTTCCCATGCCACGACGTGAGCCCAACTCTTTCATGTTACCGTGGCATGAAGCAGGATGCACAGTGGCCATGTATTGCTTTTTCTGTTATATCTTCATGGTAGTCAATCCCGTCTTCCAACTGCCGTATTCGTGGTGCTACTAGGGAGTATTCCTGGTTTGATGAACACTCAGGCACTTTATCGCACCTCGACTGGCCCACTAACTAACTCCATCTTAACCCTACGGAAAGAGTCGGACTATTTGGAACAGCAGATGAAAAGCAGTAAATAAATTCCCTACAGTCTGATGGCTCTTCGGTCTGGAGAAACTTGTGGATTCCCAGTTGAGAGCATTATTAAGGAACGAGTGGGTGTTACACGATATCAGCACGATGTGTTCTGAGTTTGATTAAATTTGTGTCCTATAGGTTTGTTATCTAGTGCATAGATTGCTGAGCTTTAGTATGGGGTTCCTGTGTAATATACCTTAGGCTTTCCTCACCACTAGGTTTCCCGCTGAGTGTTTCTTATAGCTTGTGATTAAGTATGCTCGGCCAGTTTGCAGTCTGTGCCACTAAGTAGAAAAGTATGATCTTTAAGCCCGTATACGTGGCCACACTTGATTCTGTTGTGATGTTTCCTGGGGGATCCTATGTCCTTACGTTTACTCATTGTTCTAAAATGCTTACGTAACAATTTCATGAATTTTTGTGTACAACAACACAGACAGTAAGTGCTTCACACAATCGATCTATCCCTCTGCGACGAAGTAAACTTTAACTACACTGAGATGAAAAACGTCATGGGATACCTCCTAATATAATTTGGGCGTAGTGCACCAGCTGCACATAGCATGGACTCAACAAATCGTCGGCAGTCCGCTGCAGAAATACTGTGTCATGCTGTCTCTCTAGAGGCCCATAATTGCGAAACTGTTGCGGGTGAAGGTTTTTGTACACTAACAGTGTGCTCCCTGCCGCCGTTGGATAAGCAGCTGCTGCAGCAAGTCGTATAACCCTAGCTTACTTATTTGTTAGATAGTTTAATTAATTTCTTTGCGCGTTTTTGGGTACTTGCATTGTTTAATTCATATATTTCGGGCGTATTATAGTATTTGAGGGTTGTAGCATCGCGCCTTAGTACCTGAATAGTGCAAATTCGCGTAGTCGTCTGTCTTCTGTTTTTGTTTTGAACGGCCAGTGTCGGTTGGCCAGTCAGTGTGCTCCCTGCCGCCGTTGGATAAGCAGCTGCAGCAGCAAGTCGTATAACCCTAGCTTACTTATTTGTTAGATAGTTTAATTAATTTCTTTGCGTGTTTTTGGGTACTTGCATTGTTTAATTCATATATTTCGGGCGTATTATAGTATTTGAGGGTTGTAGCATCGCGCCTTAGTACCTGAATAGTGCAAATTCCCGTAGTCGTCTGTCTTCTGTTTTTGTTTTGAACGGCCAGTGTCGGTTGGCCAGTCAGTGTGCTCCCTGCCGCCGTTGGATAAGCAGCTGCTGCAGCAAGTCGTATAACCCTAGCTTACTTATTTGTTAGACAGTTTAATTAATTTCTTTGCGTGTTTTTGGGTACTTGCATTGTTTAATTCATATATTTCGGGCGTATTATAGTATTTGACAGTTGTAGCATCGCGCTTTAGTGTTTACTTCGTAGATTCTTATTTAAATTGCGTGTGAGTTTCGTATAGGAGGTGCAATTTCGAGTTTTAGTTGCTGTAATCGTAAATTCAGCAGATTGTAGCGCAGTCGTTAGGCATTTGTACAGGTTAGTTGATACATTCTTTGTGTGTTCCGCTTGCGTTATCTAGGCACGGACTCGTGTTTCAGTAACTGTTGTTAAACATCAATTAGAATGGACAGGGACTGCGATTGCTGTGTTCGGATGAGGGCTGACTTGGCATCCCTTCGCTCACAGCTGCAATCGGCGCTGACTTCGGTCGCGCAGCTTGAGGCTGTTGCCAATGGGCACCACTGTGGGGAGCCGGATTCGGGTATCACGGGGATGTCAACCTCATCCCGTCTGTCCCCAGATCGGTCTGCCGCTGTGGTTGCCCCGGTTGCTGCCCGCAGTGGGGCTGAGCCATCGCCTGTGGTTGATTGGGAGGTCGTTCCAAGGCGTGGCAGGCAGCGAAAGGCGTCCCCGGAGGCTGATCAGAAAGCCTCCCCGGTGCGTCTGACAAACCGGTTTCAGGCACTGTCTCTGGCTGAGCCAGATGCAGCCGCCTGCCCTGTTTCAGAGGATCATTCTCAGCCTTCAAGGTCCGGGCAATCGCAGAGGGTGGGCTTACTGGTAGTTGGGAGCTCCAATGTTAGGCGCGTAATGGGGCCCCTTAGGGATAAGGCGGCTAAGGAGGGGAAGAAATCCAGTGTGCACTCCGTGTGCATTCCGGGAGGAGTCATTCCTGATGTGGAAAGGGTCCTTCCGGATGCCATGAAGAGCACAGGGTGCAGCCAGCTGCAGGTGGTGGCACATGTCGGCACTAATGACGTGTGTCGCTTTGGATCTGAGGAAATTCTCTCTGGATTCCAGCGGCTATCTGATTTGGTGAAGGCTGCCGGTCTTGCTTACGAGATGAAGGCAGAGCTCACCATCTGCAGCATCGTTGACAGAACCGACTGCGGACCTTTGGTGCAGAGCCGGGTGGAGGGTCTGAATCAGAGGCTCAGACGGTTTTGCGACCGTATTGGCTGCAGATTCCTTGACTTGCGCCATAGGGTGGTGGGGTTTCGGGTTCCGCTGAATAGGTCAGGAGTTCACTACACTCAGCTGGCGGCTACACGGGTAGCGGAGGCTGTGTGGCATGGACGGGGCGGTTTTTTAGGTTAGAAGGCCTCGGGAAAGTGCGGGATGGTCTGCAATGTCAAAGAGTGCTTGGCAATTACAGGACGTGCTTGGATCAAGGAACAGTCGGAATTATAGTTGTAAACTGTTGTAGTTGCGCTGGAAAAGTCCCTGAGCTTCAAGCGCTAATAGAAAGCACAGAAGCTGATATCGTTATAGGTACAGAAAGCTGGCTAAAGCCTGAAATAAGTTCTGCAGAAATTTTTACGAAGTCTCAGACGGTGTTCAGGAAAGATAGATTAGGCAGAATTGGTGGTGGAGTGTTGGTGTCTGTCAGTAGTGGTTTATCTTGTAGTGAAGTCGAAGTAGATACTCCGTGCGAATTGGTGTGGGTGGAGGTTATACTTAACAGCCGAATTAAGTTAATAATTGGCTCCTTCTACCGACCCCCAGACTCCGATGATACAGTTGCGGAACAGTTCAGAGAAAGTTTGAGTCTCGTAACAAATAAATACCCCACTCATACGGTTATAGTTGGTGGGGACTTCAACCTACCCTCGGTATGTTGGCAAAAATACTTGTTCAAAACCAGTGGTAGGCAGAAAACGTCTTCCGAGATTGTCCTAAATGCATTCTACGAAAATTATTTAGAGCAGTTAGTCCACGAACCCACGCGAATTGTAAATGGTTGCGAAAACACACTTGACCTCTTGGCCACAAACAATCCAGAGCTGATAGAGAGCATCATGACTGATACAGGGATTAGTGATCACAAGGTCATTGTAGCTAGGCTCAATACCATTTCTTCCAAATCCATCAGAAACAAACGCAAAGTAATTTTATTTAAAAAAGCGGATAATGTGCCACTAGAAGCCTTCCTAAAAGACAATTTCCATTCCTTCCGAACTGACTATGCGAATGTAGACGAGATGTGGCTCAAATTCAAAGATATAGTAGCAACAGCAATTGAGATATTCATACCTCATAAATTGGTAAGAGATGGAACGGATCCCCCGTGGTACACAAAAAAGGTCCCAACGATGTTGCAGAGGCAACGGAAAAAGCATGCGAAGTTCAGAAGAACGCGAAATCCTGAAGATGGGCTAAAATTTACAGACGCGCGAAATTTGGCACGTACTTCGATGCGAGATGCCTTTAATAGGTTCCACAACGAAACGTTGTCTCGAAATTTGGTAGAAAATCCGAAGAAATTCTGGTCGTATGTAAAGTAGACAAGCGGCAAGACGCAGTCAATACCTTCGCTGCGCAGTGCCGATGGTACTGTTATCGACGACTGTGCCGCTAAAGCGAAGTTATTGAACGCAGTTTTCCGAAATTCCTTCACCAGGGAAGACGAATGGAATATTCCAGAATTTGAAACACGAACATCTGCTAGCATGAGTCTCTTAGAAGTAGATACCTTAGTGGTTGCGAAGCAACTCAAATCGCTTGATACGGGCAAGTCTTCAGGTCCAGATTGTATACCGATTAGGTTCCTTTCAGATTACGCTGATACTATAGCTCCCTACTTAGCACTCATATACAACCGCTCGCTCACCGATAGATCTGTACCTACAGATTGGAAAATTGCGCAGGTCGCACCAGTGTTCAAGAAGGGTAGTAGGAGTAATTCATTTAACTACAGACCTATATCATTGACGTCGGTTTGCAGTAGGGTTTTGGAGCATATACTGTATTCAAACATTATGAATCACCTCGAAGGGAACGATCTATTGACACGTAATCAGCATGGCTTCAGAAAACATCGCTCTTGTGCAACGCAGCTAGCTCTTTATTCGCACGAAGTAATGGCCGCTATCGACAGGGGATCTCAAGTTGATTCCGTATTTCTAGATTTCCGGAAAGCTTTTGACACCGTTCCTCACAAGCGACTTCTAATCAAGCTGCGGAGCTATGGGGTATCGTCTCAGTTGTGCGACTGGATTCGTGATTTCCTGTCAGGAAGGTCGCAGTTCGTAGTAATAGACGGCAAATCATCGAGTAAAACTGAAGTGATATCAGGTGTTCCCCAGGGAAGCGTCCTGGGACCTCTACTGTTCCTGATCTATATAAATGACCTGGGTGACAATCTGAGCAGTTCTCTTAGGTTGTTCGCAGATGATGCTGTAATTTACCGTCTAGTAAGGTCATCCGAAGACCAGTATCAGCTGCAAAGCGATTTAGAAAAGATTGCTGTATGGTGTGTCAGGTGGCAGTTGACGCTAAATAACGAAAAGTGTGAGATGATCCACATGAGTTCCAAAAGAAATCCGTTGGAATTCGATTACTCGATAAATAGTACAATTCTCAAGGCTGTCAATTCAACTAAGTACCTGGGTGTTAAAATTACGAACAACTTCATTTGGAAGGACCACATAGATAATATTGTCGGGAAGGCGAGCCAAAGGTTGCGTTTCATTGGCAGGACACTTAGAAGATGCAACAAGTCCACTAAAGAGACAGCTTACACTACACTCGTTCGTCCTCTGTTAGAATATTGCTGCGCGGTGTGGGATCCTTACCAGGTGGTATTGACGGAGGACATCGAGATGGTGCAAAGAAGGGCATCTCGTTTTGTATTATCGCGTTATAGGGGAGAGAGTGTGGCAGAAATGATACACGAGTTGGGATGGAAGTCATTACAGCATAGACGTTTTTCGTCGCGGCGAGAGCTTTTTACGAAATTTTAGTCACCAACTTTCTCTTCCGAATGCGAAAATATTTTGTTGAGCCCAACCTACATAGGTAGGAATGATCATCAAAATAAAATAAGAGAAATCAGAGCTCGAACAGAAAGGTTTAGGTGTTCGTTTTTCCCGCTCGCTGTTCGGGAGTGGAATAGTAGAGAGATAGTATGATTGTGGTTCGATGAACCCTCTGCCAAGCACTTAAATGTGAATTGCAGAGTAGTCATGTAGATGTAGATGTAGAACTGACCTCTCGATTGAGTCCCCGAAATGTTCGATAGAGTTCATGACGGGTGATGTGGGTGGCTAAATCATTCGCTGGAATTTTCAGAATGTTCTTCAAACCAATCGTCTAGAATTGTGGCCGGGTGAATTGACGCATTTTTATAGACAAAAATTCAATCGTTACTTGAGAAAATGAACTCCATGAATACCTGAAAATGATATCTAAGTAGTCGAACATAACCACTTCCAGTCAATGATTGGTTCAGTTGGTCCAAAGGACCCATTCCACTAAATGTAAACGCAGCCCACAGCTTGCACAGTGCTTTGTTGACAACTTGGGTCTATGACTCCGTGGGTCTGCACAGCACACGAAACCTGCCATCAGTCCTCACCGTCTGAAATTGTGACGTTTCCCAGTAGTCTGTGTTCCAACCGAATTGTCACGAGTCCAGAAGAGACGCTGCAGGCGACGTCGTACTGTTACCAAATTTACTCGCGTTGGGTGTCTGCTGCCGTAGGACCGCGCGGGATTAGCCGAGCGGTGTATGGGCGCTGCAGTCATGGACTGTGCGGCTGGTCCCGGTGGAGGTTCGAGTCCTCCCTCGGGAATGGGTGTGTGTGTGTTTGTCCTGACGATAATTTAGGTTACGTAGTGTGTAAGCTTAGGGACTGATGACCTTAGCAGTTAAGTCCCATAGGATTTCACAACACTGCCATAGACCACTAACGCCAGATTTCGCGGCACTGTCCTGAAAAATACGTTCGTCGTACGTCCCACACTGATTTCCGCGGTTATTTCCTGCAGTGTTGCTTCCCTGTTAACGCTGCCAACTCTACTCATACGCCTATGCTCTTGATCGTTAAGTGAAGGCCGTCGGCCACCGAGTTGTATGTCATGAGAGATAATAACTGAAACGTGGTATTCTCTGCACACTGTTGACAATGAGGATCTTGGAATATAGAATTCGCTAAATATTTCAGAAATGGAATGTCTCATGCATCTAGCTATAAGTACTATTCCACGTTCAAAGTCTATATTTCCCGTTTTGCGCCCATAATCGAGTCGGAAATCTTGTCTTGAATCAATTTAGTATAACAAATGATTGCTTCCCCGTTGCTCTGTTTTATACCTTATGTTCGCGATAGTACCGCCATATGTACGTGTGTCTGTGTTTATCCCTATCCCACGCCCTTTGTCACCTTTGTGTAAACTAACTACCATTTTAACATCTGTACGGGAATGAGACTCCAATACGAGGTATTGGCTGAACTCTGTGACCTCACACAGCCCAGCTCTGTGTGTACTTCTGCGCCGGCCGGAGTGGCCGAGCGGTTCTAGGCGCGACAGTCTGGAACCGAGCGACCACTACAGTCTCAGGTTCGAATCCTGCCTCGGGCATGGGTGTGTGTGACGTCCTTAGGTTAGTTAGGTTTAACTAGTTCTAAGTTCTAGGGGACTGATGACCTCCGATGTTAAGTCCCATAGTGCTCAGAGCCATTTTTGAACTACGAAATTAACGAAGGATCACAATTGTTGGCAGTTTATAAACTAAAAGAAACTTATGTAGTTTTATTAGATTATGTCGAAGCAGCAGTTAACACCATAAACGAAGGTACGGGCATATGGAATAAATTCACAGATATGTGAGTTGCTCGAAGACTTTTTACGTAACATAACGCGCTATGCTGTCCTCGACGACGAGTGTTCATCAGAGACAAGGGTATAATTAGGAGTGCCCCAGGGAAGTGTGGTAAGACCGCTGTTGTCCTCTATATACATAAGTGATTTGGCGGATGCAATGGGCAGAAATCTGCGGTTGTTTGCTGGTGATGCTGTGGTCTACGGTAAGGGGCTGAAATTCATTGACTGCAGGAAGATACAAGACAGACAAAATTTCAAATTAGTGTTATAAATGGCAGCTACCTCTAAATGTGGAAAAATTTAAATTAATGCGGATGAGTAGGAAGAATAAACCTGTGCTGTTCGGATACAATACTAGAGGTGTACTCCTTGACACATTCAAGTCGTTTAAATATCTGAATGTAACGGTTCAAAGCGATATGAGATGGAACGAGCATGTAAGAGCTGTGGTAGGACAGGCGAATGGTCGACATCGGTTTATTGGGAGAATTTTAGGAAGGAGTGGTTCACCCGTAATGGAGGCCGCACATGGGACGCTGATGCGACCTATTCTTGAGTACTGCTCGGATGTTTGGGATCCGTACCAGATTGGATTAAAGGTAGACCTCTAAGCAATTCAGAGGACTTACAGGTGGGTTCGAAGAAAATGCTTCAGGACCTGAAATGGGAATCCCAGGAGGGAAGGCAACGTTCTTTTCGAGGAACACTTTTAAGAAGATTTAATATCGGTATTTTGAGCTGACAGCAGAACTAGTTTACTGCTGTCAACATTCATTGAGCGTAAGAATCGAGAAGATAAGGCACGAGAATTTGGGGCTCATACGGATGCATATAGACAGTCGTTTTCCCTCTCTCTGTTTGCGGGTGGAACAGGAAAGGAAATGACTAATAGTATTGCAGGGTGCCTTCCGCCACGCGCCGTGCTGTGGCTTGCGGAGTATCTAGATGAAGAAAAATGACATGGGATTGTTGGTCAAGTGACATCGGTGCCAACGGCCTTGCCACGATGGTTACACCGCTTCCCGTCAGATCACCGGGCTTGGCTAGCAAGCGCTGTTGACAAGCGAGGTGCACTCACCTCAGCCCTTGTTAAGTCCAATTGAGGAGCTTCTTGATTGAGAAGTAGTGGCTCATGTCATGAAAACTGACAACGGGTGCGAAAGCGGTGTGCGGGCCCCAAGACCTTTCATATCCGCATCCGACGCCGTCTTTTGATTGATGAGGATATGGCGGTCGGTCGGTCCTGCTGCACCTTCCGAGGCCTGATCGGAGAGACACCGTCTGGAGTAGTTTGGTCGTTTAGTGCAAGTGTTTCTGTTTGACGTCACTTCTGCGACTTGTGGGCCCGTTATGAGATGAAACGTTGAGACCAACACGGATAACCATCCTCCGAGGAGATAAAATCGCTGACTCGACTGGGAATCGAGCCTCGACGCCAGCGTCGTACAGTTACCGTAATAAGTAAACAATCACGGAATTATCTTTTTCAGTCAGTACTTTATGCTCTCCACTCCTAAAGGCGCTTAAGGTGTTCCAGATCCGACCTAGACGGGGTTTTTTCACCCAAATAATAGCCGACCTGGTAAAGAGACAAAGAATTACGATAGGAAATGCCGGAGAATGAGATATTTTTATTTTTATTCTGGACCAGTTTGTCTCACGCAAAAATATTAAACTTATTGTGTGTGTGTGTGTGTGTGTGTGTGTGTGTGTGTGTGTGTGTGTGTGTACAGAGCAAAGTCGGCAAATAGTCCACATACGCAGTGTTCCAAATTGCTGCCGATTTCAGGCTCGCGATTGGCGGCGACTAATTCACATTGACAGGAAGAAATTACCTATACCAGGAAATAATCAATGTAGAGTCACGAAAATTTCGGGAATGTATTTGTCTAGGTAATATATTTAAGTGATTATCGACGCAAGTTCACTGTTTAATGAAATCACGAGAAAAGCCACTGCAGATGCGAAATGCTAGCCGGCAGCTGTGGCCGACTGGTTCTAGGCGCTTCAGTCTGGAACCGCGCTGCTGTCACGGTCGCAGGTTCGAATCCTGCCTCGGGCATGGATGTGTGTGATGTTCGTAGACAAGTTAGGTTTACGTAGTTTAAGTCTAGGAGACTGATGACCTAAGATGTTAAGTCCCATAGTGCATAGAGCCAGTGTGATGTTCGTAGGCTAGTAGGGTTTACGTAGTTTAAGTCTAGGGGACTGATGACCTAAGATGTTAAGTCCCATAGTGCATAGAGCCATATTTGCGAAATGACATTACATTAATAACAGGTTCAACCGCCAGAATGTTGAATGCAAGCATGAACAAGTGCGTGCAATGTGTTGTAGAGGTGCCGGATTTGAGTTTGCAGGTTGAAGCTCCATGCCTGTTGCTCTTGATCGATCAATACACTCACGGTTAACGGTGTTTGCGGACGACGCTGGCGTTGTCTGTTCGATGATGCCCCATACGTGTGAGACTGCAGACAGATCTGGTGATCAAGCAAGCAAAGGAAACATTAGACAATCTGCAAGGCATGTTGGCTTTCACAAACAGTATGCTGCGAGTGTTAAGCCGTTGGAATACGTCACCTGGAATGCGGTTCATGAATGGCAGCAGAACGGATCGAATCACCAGACTGACGTACACATTTGCAGTTGAGGTGCGTGGCATGCCCCCGAGAATGCTGCTGCTGCCATACGAAATCGCGCCCCAGACCATGGTTCCTAGCGTACGTCGTGTTTCAAGGCTACAGACAGGCTGTATGCAGCCGCTCATCTCGCATCTTTCTAACCAACACATGGCCATCACTGGCACTGAGGCAGAACCGGCTTTCATTAGAAAACGCAACAGACCTCCTCTCCGCCCTCCAAAGAGCTCTCGCTTGACACCACTGAAGTCCCAAACGGCGGTGGTTTGGGGTCAGTGGAATGCACGATACAGAGCGTCTGACTCGGAGCTGTCCTTGAAGTTACCGTTTTATAACAGTTCTCTGTGTCACAGTGGTGCCAACTGCTGCTGCAGACGCTCTACGAAGCGTCTCAGCCACACGCCGAAAAGGACGGTCTACTCTCTTGGACGTGCCACGTGGCCATCTGGAGCTCGATCATCTTACAACTGTTTCTCCCCGTGACCACTGCTGCCGGCAATCGTGTACAGTGGCTACATTTCTGCCAATTCTTTCTGCAATATCGCATAAGGAACATCCAGCTTCAGGTAGCCGTATTACACGACTTCATTCAAAATCAGTGAGCTGTTTATAATCGCGTCTTCGTCTTCTTAAAGACATTATTGAACTACTTCAACTCAGTATGTCCAATCTCAAAGAAAAATAACGCTCACGGCAGTTACAGCACCTGTTTCAAGGAAATCTGTTTTGCGTCCTCGTAGTGGTACCACTAGTATCTCTCTTATGTAACGTGCGAAATATGAATAGATGTCATCTTTTAGATATAAAAACACGCCTACCAACTTTCGTTTATCTCACACAACTCGTCGGTGCTGCGATCTTTTTTCCATCAGAGTCTGTGCAATTACTGGCGCAATGGACCTATATATAAAGACATAACTTAATCGTCACGAGTGCGAGAACAATGTGATGAGCATGTCAAATATTAAAATAACGATTACCGCACAATAGCACGTCAAGTAGTCATAACAAATACTTCAAGTACACATCATCTTACGTGGTGACCTCTGCTAACAGTTTAAAAGGATGCTTTCTCAAGAATTGCAAACGAATGTCGAACGAAAAATGTAATCTTCATTCCGTTGCGTCTCTCACGGCAGACTCTTCAGCACTTCTGTGGCGGACTCGCGCTGAATCAAGCAGGTTTTCTCTGAAATGTATACTTCATATTAAGTCAATTTAGAAACACAGCCTTAACAACACCGTACTAACGTAAACAGTGATGAAATACGCTATATGGTGTTTGGAAACATATAGGAGACATTATGGCAAACCGAAAACTTGAACGGAACAGAAACGCGTGCCACTCTGGATCGGTTTTCAGATCATATATCTAGTTTAGGTCACTTTTGGGTTTTAAGATATCCAAAATTTGAAAGTCGTACCAACCCAAAAAGTGATGTATGGTGTTTGGAAACATATGGGAGACATTATGACAGGCCGAAAACTTGAACGGAACAGAAACGCATGCCACTCTGGCATGACTCTCTACGGAATTCATCCCGTAGAGAAGACGACAGCATTTTAACGTTGCGGGAGCCAAGGGTTTCAAAATGGTTCAAATGACTCTGAGCACTATGGGACTTAACATCGGAGGTCATCAGTCCCCTAGAACGTAGAACTACTTAAACCTAACTAACACAAGGACATCACATACATCCATGCCCGAATCAAGATTCGAACCTGCGACTGTAGTAGTCTGGAGGTTCCAGACTGTAGCGCCCAGAACCATTCGGCCACTCCAGCCGGTGCCAAGGGTTTGCATGGCAGTATCCAAAGACTTGCAGCTCTTATTTCAGGCGGTGGTACCGTGATGTTAGACCTTTGACACATGAAAAGTGTTGTGTCGGCTTCTGTGAGAATCAGAACCGACGCAGACAAGGAGGGAGAGAAGTAGCAATAGCCAGCGGCAGGAATCCAGAATGATTTGTACGTATCATGTGCTGATTAATATAATACTTTATTTCTGAAAATGAAAAAAAAAAACAATACTTAACTTCCTGTGCCTACTACGTGTAAGAACTTTTCACTTTTACTACTCACAGAATGCAGGCTAAGTATCGGCTTCCTGTTACTCGTTGTTGACTCTCTCGAAGACAGCGACGGCACTATGGCCGACCAGCGATGGGCGGGCATTGAAAAGGGACCCTGAGCTCTGTCCTCCTGCAGGTGTGGAGCTGGCCGCTCTTTCGATTGGCGAGGGGTTCAGCGCCTTCCTGATGCCGTTTCGCGGCGCTCGGCTCGTCGGTGAGCAGTCGATGCTTTAAGACTGTACAAAAAGAGCAACAGTTGTCCGATATTTTCACCGAGGTGACAAAAGCCGTGGAATACCTCCTAGGCGCTTCAGTACTGAACCGCGCGACTGCTACGGTCGCAGGTTCGAATCCTGCCTTGGGCATGGATGTCTGTGACGTTCTTAGGTTGGTTAGGTTTAAGTAGTTCTAAGTTCTAGAGGACTGATGACCTCAGATGTTAAGTCCTATAGTGCTCAGAGCCATTTGAACCATTTGAATACCTCCTAATATCGTTCGGACCTCCTTTTGCTCATTGTGGTGCAGCAACCCGATGTGACGTGGACTCAACAAGGCGGAAGTCTCCTCCAGACACTCTGAGCCTCGTTGAGAATCTGTTGCCGGTGCAACATATTGTGCACGAACAGACCAGTTCGATGGGATTCATCCTGGGAGATTTGGGTTGGCAAAACATTCGCTCTAACTGTCCAGAATATTCTCCAAATCAATAGCGAACATTATTTGCGTAATACAGCGAACCTGGTGGAACAAGATTTAATTTGACTTGGTTTATACATGGAATGTAGACGTCTTCATCAGGAAAAACCAATGGACGACAAAACGCTCCCGTCACATAAAATGACTTCTTAAAACCATAAAAAATTACTCGTATTGGTGCTGACATAATAATGGTACTTGTCAGTAAAAATTATGGCTACGTGACGTAGCACACTATGAACCGCTAAGGGCAGTACGAGGTAACAAGTACCGAAGGTCGCATTATAGTTTGATGCCATTTCCAGTGCCTGTTTCCTCAAAAATGGTTCAGTTGTCTCTGAGAACTATGGGACTTAACATCTTAGGTCATCAGTCCCCTAGAACTTAGAACTACTTAAACCTAACTAACCTAAGGACATCATACACATCCGTGCCCGAGGCAGGATTCGAACCTGCGACCGTAGCAGTCACGCGGTTCCGGACAGCTCGGCCACCGCGGCCGGCCCTGTTTTCTCGTACCAGATTAATTTAACTCTTGTTGCAAGCAGTTGCCTGTGTTATGCCTGTTCACTGCCATTCGATACCTCGTGTACGTGATGCTGCTGCCTTCTTTGTGTGTGCACTTCGCTACCCCCGAGACTTTTGTCACCTCAATCTATTTTTATTCAGAGATCTATCGGGCTACGTTCAGGATACCTAACGCACTTCTGCGAAAGGCTCCCAAGTGCCCCTTGAATGGTGGAGCAAATGTTTTAATTAAAATGCGCGGCATATACATTTATTTTCCAGATGCGCTGAACTTTAAATAACGAGCGTTATTTACTGCTCTTCGGGCTATGAGCGCTCCGGGCGTGGAAAATGAAAAGCAAATAAAGCCGCAAAACAGTTGCGACCCGTAGACCGCACAACACCTTCCAGCTCCACACACTCAAACAAACACACACACACACACACACACACACACACACACACACACACACACACACACATATGGCGACATACTGATACTTACTGCACCAGGTGACGTAAAAAAATAAATATTCCGCAGTCCTGGACCGAGTTGTGTGTTTTTAGCGTACTTTAAGTGCAGGCATGCTGGAGTAAATACGAAAAACGAAGGATTATTGAGGTTTAACGACCCATCGAAGAGCAGGTAGTTACGGACGCACTTGAAATTCGTCTTAGATGAGCATGGGAAACGAAACTGTTCATGCCGTATTTAGAGGAACCATTCGCGTTAACTGATTTAGGGAAACCAAAGAAAATCTAAACCTGAGTGGTTAGAGATATGAATCCCGTTCCTTCCGAAAACTAGTTTATAATGGTGGCACATCATCCTGAAAAATATAAAATAAAAAATGGTCTTCAGAAAAGTTTCACTTGTTTCACGGTCCTAATAACCGGACTCAAACGATAACAATAATCTTGAAATAGCCATGAATCTGTGTTAGCGATCTAGCGATGGCTGTTACCAGTTAACAGTCATCCACGGTTTTATTCTTATTCTTACGATCAAAAACTTTTTTTTATTGGCTGTGTACATAGAGCTCCGGACAAAATAATCTATTCCCTAGCCGAGGACTCTAATGCTTCCACATGTAGTGGTGTTCGACTCTACGGCATGCAGTTCGATTCCTGCTGCTGGGAGAATCATTTCGTGATAATTACGTAATCTTTTTTCCCAGGTTAGTGTTTCTTCTGTAGTGCTCCATTCATTTCTATAAGCTAAAATAAATGAACTCAATTCATAACTATGGAAGTGGACATTTTAAGGAACTCATCCCACGAAAAACATTAGCCTGTATGGGCTCACAGGAAACTGAAGTTCGTTCCCAGAATGTGAGGTGATTCAACATTTCGGTCATATAGCAATGATCCTTCTCCAGAAACAAACAACTTTTGTAGGCTCAATGGGAAAGGACAATTTGGTGTTACAGCAGTCGATATACTGTGCGCTTTCTATTTGATTTCAGCATTATTTCCTTTATCGAAGAACTTACAACATTAATGGAGAAACGGCGAGAAAAGCCGTGCAGCGTATTAAATAAAAGTGAGAAATCTTCATATCTTACCCATTACTTCATATGTCAGGAGATTTGAAGAAAATTAAATCCATCACGAAAAAAAAAAAGGTTCAAATGACTCTAAGAACTATGGGACATAACATCGGAGGTCATTAGTCCCTTAGAGCTACTTAAATATAACTAATTTAAGAGTCTCTACTGTGGTGTCACCGACAGACTTGGTAGGTGGTAGCCTTTAAATCGGCCGCGGTCCGGTAGTATACGTCGGACCCGCGTGTCGCCACTATCAGTGATTGCAGACCGAGCGCCGCCACACGGGAGGTCTAGAGAGACTTCCTAGCACTCGCCCCAGTTGTACAGCCGACTATGTTAGCGATGGTTCACTGACTTCCACGCTCTCATTTGCCGAGGCGATAGTTAGCATAACCTTCAGCTGCGTTATTTGCTACGAACTAGCAAGGCGCCAGTATCCGTACTATAGATATTGTGAATCATGTACCATAAAGTGCGACCTTTGCCATTAATGGATTAAATTTAAGTATTCCACCAGCTACGTCCGTTTTTCTCAATTCTAATTCCCATGCCATGTTCCAGACCTCACGCCAGCCTGCGTGAGCTAAAACGTGTGCATTTCGGCCTCCTTTAGCAATACGGTTGGCTCTCCTGCCAACCACAACATCTACCACCTACATAATTTTGATTCAAGACGTTTAGGTCATCCCCGTACAACGAAAAATAAGCGTTTGTGTTAATCTCTCATGTTGCTGTTGTTGTGGTCTTCAGTCCTGAGACTGGTTTGATGCAGCTCTCCATGCTACTTTGTCCTGTGCAAGCTCCTTCATCTCGAAGTACTTACAGCAACCTACATCCTTCTGAATCTGCTTAGTGTATTCATCTCTTGGTCTCCCTCTACGATTTTTACCCTCCACGCTGCTCTTCAATGCTAAATTTGTGATCAATTGATGCTTCAGAACATGCCCTACCAACCGGTCCCTTTTTCTTGTCAAGTTGTGCCACAAGCTCCTCTTCTCCCCGATTCTATTCAATACCTCCTCATTAGTTATATGATCTACCCATCTAATCTTCAGCATTCTTCTGTAGCACCACATTTCGAAAGCTTCTATTCTCTTAGAGTACGAATATATCGATGAGGAATAGCGTACTGCACATATCACCCATCTCGAACAGCAATTGTTACGTGACTGTGACTTATTTGTTTACATTTTGCTCCAAGACCGAAACATTTGTTCACATATTTCTCCTGTTTCTTTTATACATTTATTCATTAGCAACACTAATTCATTTGTAACACTAATGGCGAATAATTATTTTGCTTGAGGCACATATCTAAATAGTGAAAGGAACAGTTACTTTTCGTAGATAAGTACCACAAATTAAAGTAACCACGGAGGCAACTTACGTTGACAGCAAGAATTTCTTTCTGAACGTCCGAATGCTCGCTCCATAGATATTCCTACTGTGACGTATCTGAGGAAAATTTCATTGACCACGTCACACCTGGATTCGCATTTGAGAGGACAGTGATTCAACACAGGCTTAATACGGTGTTGCAGTGCCTGTGTTATTCTGATTACTAGGCAAAATTCTTGTGGACATGCATGCATGGAAAGACGACAGTGAAAATTTGTGCCGGATCGGGAATCGAACCCGGATTTTCGGCTTATCGCGAGCGGTCGCCTTGCCATTTGGCTATCCGTGCACGAGTGACGTGCCACACCTAAACTTCCACATGTCATCAACCATGCGTCTCTGCTGATACCGGGCAAGCGACTTTCAAAGTATAAAGTCTGAGCACTGATAGCTAAATCGTAAGCCGTGACTGCTGGCGATAGACGGTAAATCAGGATTCGAGACCCCCCCCCCCCCAAAATAAATAAATAAATAAATAAATAAAATGGAAAGTTGTGGTAAGTTCTACGGGACCAAACTGCTGAGGTTCCGATTAACGGAATTTCCGGGAAGGTTTCTTTCTAAAGGACGGTCTTCCTCCTTGCGGATTTCGCACCATTCCCACGTCCTTACTTCTCTGATCGTCGTCGAACGACCGCTGAAATTTCATATATTTACCTTTTCATTCAGTAGCATATAGCACAACGCTTATTCAAATATTCCTTTTCATTCAATTTGATTACTGTTTTACTCAAACATTTACATATATCTGACATTGCTATTCGTGAAGATCTGGCCTTAAAAATATTTTAGGACCTGCGAGTATGCATGAAACAGCGGAAAGGCCGCGTTTTATCGAAGAAATTGGTAATTACGAAACAAACAATTTTCAGTTATCTAGCCGATTGGTTTTCACGACTCTCTTCCTGTTTGCAACTAGTGAACTACTACTTGTTGAGCTACGAACACCCTAAAGCTTACCACACCATAGTGGCAGCAGATGTGGTTAGAGATGCAACCTAGAAAATAAATGAAAAAGTCCCCTTATGTCTTGTTATTGTAGACTCTTCTTACCTGAAAACTGCAAATTTCCCCCTCACCGGCAGCTCTGTAAGTTCATTAATGGAAAGGAAGTACACTATCTCCCAAATGCTTTACTGCACTCCTTTTGTAATGTGGGTTACTTTGAAAACCATGTAACACTTCTTTAGTAAGGCGGGTTATACTCTGAAATCGATCCAGTGAGGATAAGGCCCATCACGTTCTTTACAATCACGGAAAATTGAAACAATATGGAAGTTCTTTCCTGACAATTATCTTTCAGAGCTCTCTAGCGTCACTTTTTAAGGAAATCGGGAGATTAGCCTGGTAAATTTCTGTTTGAAAAATTCAACCATAATTTCTTGCCCAGAAGTGGATTTTAAAAAAAAATTGTCATAAGAGTTTAAATTAGTTCTGCACAAATACATAATTCCACGGGGTATTTAACACGGCCTGCACACCCATTCTGAATTGGTCATCTCCTTCCCATTTGGGACTTTCCATAACTTTCGATAACTAAAACATCACTTGTACGACTTCTTACTTGTCTATTTCATCAACTTAGAAACTGCTATTGTGTACCTAGTGGTGTGACTGCATACCTCAGCATGCGACATAAATCTCCAGACGATAAATGTAAACAGATGATTTTATCTGCAGTGAATATTTGTTTCCAGCTATTGAGGGAAGGAATCGGCGGAGGCGACCAAAGATATCATGCATGCAACAGATCATGAATGAAGCTGGAAGTAACACATACGTGGAAATGAAGAGGAAGGCATACAGAAGAGAGGAATGGCGCTCTGCCACTAACAAACCTTAGGATCGAACACTAAAAGAAGAAAATAAGTGACCTAACAGTTTTTCATTGGAAGAGGATCATTTCCTGTGTGGAGCCCAGTAAGAGGTATCATCGTCTCTTGCAAAACAGAACAACTGACATTTTCAAAGACATGACACTATTGCCTATCTGCTCTGAAAACATCCTGAAAATGTGGATACTGGCTGAAATATTAATGCTACAATAGTCAAAGGCCACACCACATCTCTTAGTTTCAAAAGTGTAATATCGAGATAAAGATAATCGTTCAGAGACTGTATCAATTCTGTATGGCATTAAATTTCAACGAAATTATTCATTTAGTACAGGAAATATAGAAACATAAAACTGCAAGCATACCGTATATAAAATTGTTGCTTTATGCCTTATTTGGACCTTCCTACCGCTCAGAAATTACGAAGTAACATGAAATAACTGCAAAAGATATTTACCTCATCTATTTGAAAATATGTCAAATGTCACCTGTTTTTGTATAAATTATCACACAAGTAGTAAACTTATTACACAACTAATTATAATTGCTTTAGAACGATTGCGCAATGGAAGTGACGTAATGGTGGCACTGGGCGCATGCGACGTGACGGAGCTCTTGGTGCCAGATTCAGAACTATTCGGCGGCGCGGAATCATTGCAAAGCGCCTTGCTGTGTCAAGGACTGAGGTACGAAAGGCCAGTTTTCTTTCTCACAGTACTAAAAACTGAAATACACATTACTTGCTTCATTTTTATTGAAATTTTCTTATAGGTGGCTTAGTGCTTCGGTATTTGTCTTAACTATACTGTAGTTTACGTGGGGACTCATCAACTTTCCCATCCGCAAGACAAGCGTTAACAAGGAAGATGTGCTTCATCTCTTAAGAAAATGAAACGCAGAAATTAAGTAGGAGGAATATTCACGCTGTGAGAGTTCTGTCCAAATTTAATGATGTATATAGATAATAACATTAATTCAACCTTTTCGTTGCATTGACTTACACCGCTAAGGGACAGTAGACCTTAGTATGCGACATAAATCAAACTTTGATACCTTTGCCCGTTAATAAGAAAATGAGGTATTAATATACGGGCCAATAGAAGGGCAGTACATGCAAAAGAATGATATATAAATAAATAAATAAATACTTGCTATAATTACAAAAAACAATTTTCGGAATTTTTGCTTTATTTATACTGAAAATCTCACCTCCTTGCAAAATTATATGATTCTGCTCTCCTCGGCAGCTGAGTGGTCAGCGTGACGGAATGCCATGCGAAGTGGCCGGGTTCGATTCGCGACTGGGTTGGAGATTTTTCTCCTACTGGGTGTTGTGTTGTCCTTATCATCTCATACCGCGCGACACGCAACTCGCGGGAGTGCCGTCTACTAAAGACTTGCACCAGGTGACAGGTCTACTCGACGGGAGGACCTAGCCACACGACAAGTAAATTTCATTTTTTATATGATTCTAGGTCAAGGAGAAGTGAGTTTGCGAGTATCAAAATTAATGATATAAATGCTCGCGCCTTTTGATTGTACTGTGTATTGTGTTTTTGCATTAACAAGGAACCGGAGACCCCAGTACCAGCCATAAATTTCAACTTCGTCAGAAAAAAGGGTTTGTAACAGTCGGATGGATATGAGGACAGACAGATGGATAGACAGAAAGCAATTGATCCTATAAGGGTTCAGTGTTTACCGATTGAGATAAGGAACGCTAAAAGACGTGAAATAATGTGTCCTGAGAATATTGTCTGTTGTTTTTCCCCGAGAAGTCTCATCTCTCAGCACCGGTTGGCCCTTTCTGAAACACAAATCATTACTTCCGTGTGCAGCGTGCATCCACTTTACTTTCTCCACAAACTGCAATTTCACAGTGACAGTCACGGCGGTAGCCTTCTCCATCCGTAAAAGCTGAACCAAGACTTGCAGTTAACATTTAGATAAATAGTCATCATGTTAATGGTGACAGATTGTAACATTCCCCACGTGATTATATCCACGTGTCGAATTACTATAAAAGCCTGTATAAATATAATGAATGGCCAGCTCATGTGAAACATGCTCAAAGTCTTCAAACAGACGTTCGCTGATACCTCTGTTACGTTTATACAACTTGTGTTTTAGTAGATTTACAAGATTCTGTCTATGTAAGAAGATACACCTGTTAAACGCTGTCTACCAAAAGGCTGCAGTCATGGCTGTGGAAAAAAAGTTTACATGTGGCATAACGTCAGCCGCTAGGAAGGATATCCATTACGATGAGTTCTTGCAATTACAAGCTACATTTGGGTGCAGAGAGTCTGTGGAGGGTTGGGAGTGAGGAAGGAAACAAATTGAGTTTCTCTTTCTGTTTTTCTCTTTCTATTGTGTTAATAGCTTTATCGTGAATATGATCATACTGAGACATTTGCACACATACATCTGGTCCGTGAACACGTTTCGTTTATTTCTGTCCCCTTGGCAGAGATAGAAATATTAAATTCCAGCGAGACTAGCAATACAATCGGTGTACGTGAAACCACGTATTTGCTCAGCTCGCAGTCTCCTTCAGTGTTCATCTATATTGAATCTCTCCTCATATGGAGAAAGATAAACAGAAAGTCATCTGCAGTGAATATTTGTTTCGAGCTTGCGTCTCTTACGCGAAACGCCTATAAGCTTATGTATCTGGTGTCTCACGTATTGGTGCAATTTAGAATATTTCACCTATTCCCAAGGCTCTTTCCAGGGCAATACTTTAGATGTGACTTGTGTTTAGCTAAATGACTAGCAAAACAATTTCATACACCTGGTCTGAAAAGTCTGTATTTGCTGGTTCGTTTCGCTTTAATTGCTATCAATGATCTCCATCTGGTGGCCACATAATCGCTCAGGATGGAGAGAGAGAGAGAGAGAGAGAGAGAGAGAGAGAGAGAGAGAGGAAGGAAAAAAAATCGCTTTCAATGAACGTAATTCATGTAATTGACTGAAATTCAGCGAAGTTCTATTTCGGGTTTGTGGCCTCTGGTTAGTCTTTCCGGTGAATCCCTAAACGTTTTTAGGCCTGAAATACAAAGTTTCATCAGTTTTTATCCTTGTATTGAGAATATTAGATTTTTCTTCTTCTGATAAGGTTATACCCACTTCAATATGTACATAAAAGTTAGAATGGTGCCACATAAACCTATTCTGAAGTGAAATATCTGTTGTTTCTGATAGAAAGTGTAATGCAATTTTTTTCCCGCAAGTAAATCTTTCCAATACCAGCCTCCCTGTTAAGTTGGTATGAGATTGTTTTTTGGTGATATGACTTGGATCTTTCTTTTCCTTTTATTTTTGGGTTTGGGCTTGCCTTCTTAGACTTAGATTTTTCATTGGGGAATGAGGTGGGGTCAACATCATATTCGGTGCTTAGTTTTCCTTTTCTTTGGGTTAGGGGCTTCTTTTTTCATTGGGGTTCGTTGTGACCTGCGAGGCGGGAGCAGCCTCTTATATTTCGCTTGGTTGGCACCGAAGTGCTGATCAAAGATGTTGGTTGAATGTGATTGATTGAATGATTCATCGAGTTATACATCGAATAATACATGTCTCAATATCATTTCAGTTCTCAACACAGTACGTCTTAGGTTCGAATTAGATTAGCACTTAAATATTTCATTTTTAGTCGATTTTGCAGAATAAGTCCGCTTATCATAATAAGGTGTCAATTTTGCAATCTTCTTTGAGACGTCTCCATCCTGTCGTATCAGTTGGCGATGACCCTTGGCGCCGAACTCCAACCCTCCGAAGTGCGTCTTCTTTATGCCCTAATTCTCAGAGATTTTCTCCTCCTAACCCGCCGAACAGCGACAATAGCGACTCCTCTTCTTCTCTGACAGTTAACAAGTCACCCCTTGAATGGCTGATGACTTGACTATGGTGAACCTCGGCCTCAGTTGTCAGATACGTTCATTTATTCAAGCCACCTCTTCTATAGCTTGTGACTTGCAACAATCTGGATCATCTGGACGATTTGGTGACATTAACATCGACTGAATGTCCTGGGACTCGCCTCTTTTTATAATTTGCGAACCACCGAGATAATCAATCCCGAACGTATCCGGAGAATGTTATTCGAACATGACGATAAGATCTCTGACAACTTCTGCTCTCGCTGAGATGTCCGCCAGGTGTGCGCACCTCACCATACTGTCAGATGTTGATCTCCGACCCCTGGATTGGAAGGCTCCAGGCGTCGAACATGTCTGCGCTGCTATAAGTGATGCCGCTCGCCCCATCGGGTAGGTTATGCCGCGACAGCATGATGCAGCATCACGTGGCAAGTGGCTGTTCATACCACTCAGCAACACAGCACATGAAACAAAAATAAGAGCATCGGTTTCTGCAAGCAATGTACATTGTTTCGTCACTCCTCTCCTTAAACATTGGTCACCTCCCACCTGCTACGAAACTTGTACGGTACTCTGTTCATCAACCGTCCAGCACTGTTTTCAAAATTGTATTAATAATCTCTTCCTCCACTTTCCTTCCACTATACACATAATTAAAATATTCATATATTATCAGTAGCATTATCATAGTAGTTCAAAACGTTTTTCACGTAACTGTTCTCAGTCTGTCATAGTCTTTAATACGATACCCATTACGCAAGTCCATGCGCGCATAACCTTTTGTAGTCATACTTTCTCCACAAGAAACGTACCACATAGTACATAATTATCACATCTAGGATACTCTAGTCTATGTCCTTAACTAGCTCCCTATTCCGCACGCTATAAATGTGTTATCAGTCACACGTAATCTTAGTCTCGGATTCCGTCCGTATTCAGTTCCACGACCTCAACGCACTCTCTGATTTGCCATTCCAGCTACTAGCAACAAGTCTATACGTCAGTTATCGTTTATCTTTGACCTCCATCACGAACATCTCTGCTTTTGATGCATCGTTGGTATTATTCGTGCTATGTTACAGCATGCGTCAACCTTTACACGTCACATGTTTGGTATTTTCCTCACTGTGCTGCACACACATAAACATAACATTTTATGTTTTCTATTAATTACGCAAGGATAGGAAGAAACTAACTTTTTGTAGTTGCATCAACCTCGCGACATTAAATCCCAGACAGACGCTTCCTGATAATCATTGTACTTTTACGTAAAACATGTACTCATCGGTTCATGAAAACATACATATTTATTTATGCATACACATATACATATATACAGCCTCATATTGACTTTTACAAAGGGGCATAAACTTAATTAACAATTTTTTTCAGAAATCTAATACTACGATGAACAAAGATGAAATCTCCTGTTGCTCATAACGATGACTATCAGGAACACATCATATACTGCTCGATCACAATAACAACGAAGCACTATACGTAGCTCGAACTTTTTCATTTTGTTCATTTGCATTATGCGTAGAAATTAGAAATTGTTATATACTACGTTCTACTGTACTAATACTAAATAACGTCATTCACTTTTCTCAATTCCACAATCTGGTTCACTCATAAAATCTCTTGAAGCATTTATGCGGATATAACCCACCTGTTTTACCCTAGTCTCCACTTACATCTCGTAACAAATAACGCCCGGCATGTAGGATGTCGATTATTTGGAATGGACCCGCATACAAATGTTGCCACTATTTGTTAATCTTCATTACCGATGACGACTTTACATGCTTATTTAACAGGACCTTATCGTAAATTTTATAAACACATACTCTAGATAAATTGTTATCATATTTTCGTTTCCTTAACTCTGCTTTTTTATTTAAAGCCACTTGGACGTGTCCAATGACATCTGCATAGCCCATCATATTATCTAAGTTAGGTGGTAAACCTTTAATCCAGTGTACTGGCTTAATGATTTTATTAATCGCTCGTTCATCGAGCACCAATCTCAAACTACCTTAAGCCTTACCCACAACAACTAACGGACTACTATAGGGTGAAGTCGAAGGTTCAATTATGCCCCAATTTAACATTTTACTTATTTCCGCGGCCACCCTCTCCTTCTGGGCCCACGGTATGGTATAAGCTGCCTTACAGTAAGTTTGGTCGGGGTATACTTCCATGTGATATACATAATCCTTGATAACGCCAGGCTTAACGTCAAACACTTGCACAAATTCATTTAGTACAGATTCTAATTCCCTTTTCTGTTCTTCCAGCAAATACTCAGACTCGTTAGTCTTGGCTGAAATTAATATTCGAATCTCGGACACAGCATTACAATCTAAGGAATACAAACAGCTATTTTGATATAAATACAAAACTTTTGGTTTCTGTTTGATGAAAGTTACTTTGCTATTAAGGTTCGGCTGATACTCTAACTTCCGGATTAACTGTATGGTAATTGTCTTTCCATGATTGCTTAAGATACATTGACCGCCTACGAAGTGGAGCATTGCGTCTCATACCTTCAAAAAAATCAATACCCCAGATACAATTATGTGACAGGTGGGGAGCTAGCAAGAAGACACATTCTGTTAGCTCTCCTTGTACTTCCACCTCCACTAGTACGTGAGACTTAAGCACGACTGAGTTTGTTCCCAACGCTCCTGATGAAGTACAATTAGACACCGGTAAAACTGGCAATTTCTCCTTAGTCATTAAGTATTTATAGCGATCAATACTCATAATACTAAACGTTGCTACTGTGTCCAACAAAATCTCAATTTCCTCACCACTCACTACGGCCTGCACAACATCCACCAAGCTACCCTGAATTTTTCCTGGATTCTCCAATAACTCCTGGCGTATATCTTCCCCTTCGTAATATCTCAAGACGCTTATTCTGTTATCATTCGAGCCTCCCCAAAGTTCCCCAGCCACGCCGGGAAGGCGTGGAGTAGCTGGTTTTAGTTTGTTGCATTACTACCGTTGTGTGCCGTGCCACTTTCATCAAGCACCACAACTGTTACTCCCGATCCTTGTCCACGAAAATCAGACATTATCATCACTTCGCTCTTCCTGTCTAGGGAGCACAGGAGTTGGTACATACTCTGGATTAACAATAATTGCGTTCTTCGTTGCGTGCAGTTCGTTGACTTTCCCAATTTCTATCACGTTCCTACGTTGCCTTGTTCTCAATACAATGTTCATCAAGCTTCCTTTTTCGATTCGCTCCTTCCATATTATTCATGTGTACGTGAAACATCGCGACTATCTCGCTCATATCGGTAATTCCTATTGTCGCTTTTTTCCATTACATTACTCCCATTTGGCATGAAATGTCCCTTTCCCATTGCATTATGATTATTATTACGCTCGTAATAATTCTCCGTCCTGTTTCGCTTAGCATAATTTACATTACTCTTTGGATTTCCATTAGCGTTATCTCCGTTAGTATGATAATCGCACCCTCTTCCATTATTGCCATAATGATTTCCCATGCTCTTAGCTTCTTCCATTATAACATCAATAACCGCAAAAAAATGATGTACATCACCTACGGGTACATTAATTTCTCACATAAATGTATGCGCAACTTCCCGGTTAATATTCTTAACACTTCACAAGGGCTTATAGGATTGTTCCAATAACGTGTTTTGTTAGTATATTTATCAAAATATCTCCTAAGCTTGCCTTTTTTCGGGTTGAAATACTCAGGTGTATAGACCTGATTTCGTATCCTATCTTGTTTACTCTTTGACCAGTACTTTGCTACAAATAATTGTTCAAATTAGTGGCATGAGCGACACTTTTCAGCGATTTCAGTCGCCCACAACGCTACTTCTCCACGGGTTTTAGACACAATAAACTGTATTTTGTCCCGTTCCCTCCAGGAACAGGGAAATACATTTTTAAAACTATTTATGAACACCATAGGGTGCACCTAGTTACGCTCCTTAGAAAATATCTGAAACTGTCTTGACTTAAAAATACTGAGCTCTATTTTAGCTGATTCTACAGCCCCCCTGTCTGTACAAATTCTCTCGTGATCCCATTTCTCCTTATTATTAGTGTTCATTCCGATTCCATTCACTGTACAATTACGATTCCGGTCAGGTGATACCGGTGGACAACTACCTTCACATATTTCATCTCTATAATAAGGTTGACTTATTTGTAGTTAGCCGTTTATCTACACTCTCCTGCCACGTGGATAATTCAGACATTACTTTACCTTTAATTATTTTAAATTCTTCTTTAAACTTACTCACTAAGTTTGATTCTTTCGACTGTGAGGCATCAAGTCTACATTGTTGTACGGCAGTACTTACAGCCTCAATAACCTCTGTTTGAATTACCCCCGTTTTTACCTTGATCCATTCAGACATTTCTTCCTCAAACGTTTTTGTTTGCTTATGCAAATAATCATCTACGTAATTTTGCCCCGAGATTTCCAAGTTCTTTACTTGCTCACAAACCTGTGCCAACTGTGTGTTCAATTGATTCTGTTCATTATTAGTAGCTTCTACCTTATTCTCTAAACCGCTCACAGATGTCTTTAAGGTGCTCACTTGCTTATTATTAGTCTCGACACTTAAATCTATGTTCTCCATTTTATCAGACAACAACTTATGACTATCCTTACTTTCCTTTTAACATTTAGCAAACAAGTCTCGCATCTCTTTCTTATATTCATTAAACTGTTCATCAGTTTTTGCAAACCTTAATTCTAACTTTCTATCTACTAATTTCACCATAGCTCGAGTTTGTTCTGCCATGGCTTGAGCTTGTTCTACTTTTGCTTCTGCTCTAGCTTGAGCTTGTTCTACTTTGGATTCGTCAAACCTATTATTTAACAATTGTAACATTAATCCAATGTCAACTGGAGTTGAAAACTCTGTACGTTCCTCAGATTGAGTATGTGTGCTAGGCACCTCTGTTACATGTAAACTATTATTATCACTAAGGACACCCTAATCATCAATCACTACATCATTACTAGGAATAAAACTAGTTCCAACCGATTCCATAGTAATATTTCCTCCAATCTCTTCCAATCGACGATTCGCATTCGCACAGAAGAAGAAGATGGTATCTGTTCTTTGGGACATGTCCTAAAGAACAGATACCATCGGTGATCAAGCAGCTCGTTAGAATAAAATCACAATGAAATGAACAACGTAAGCTGCTTGCAGGCGTTGACAAACGTCAACGAGGACAGATGAAAATGCGCGACCCGACCGGTACCCGAACCTGGGGTCTCCTGCTTATATGGCAGACGCTCTATCCATCTGAGCCACCGAAGACACAGAGGATAGTGCGACTGCAGGGGTTTATCTCTGGCACGCCTCCCGCGAAACCCACATTCTCAACGTATTGTCCCGCACTAAATTCGTAGCAACCCCGCTCATTATACTCGCGGGACTTGTAGACCGGAGCGAGTTCATAATACTTCGAATAGGAACGAATGTATGCAATCGTACCATTTCTGTTCCATGACGGTTTCAGTTCAGATGTTTCACTCATCTACTTCTGCTTGAGGAACTGAAATAGACATGACGCCGTACACTTATTATGTAATAATGCGAAAGAAAACATAACGAAGCTTCCACCAATCACTTAAGCAAATATCTTTGTATTAACACTTGAACATTATGTCTATACATTATTGGGAAGATTTAAAAAAAAAAAAAAAAAATAGAAAACGGCACAGTGTACGTCTCCTGTATCTACAGGAGTCTCGTACATTAAACTTTGCATACGACCCCACAAGAAGTGGTACAATCATTCTATCTACCCTATTGCAGACCACGACAAGCAACTCAGAGACTATTCTTTTTTCCTCTGCAAACGTGGACACGTAACACATCCGAACTGAAACCGTCGCAGAACGGAAATGGTACGTTTCCGGACATGGATAACTGTAATTTTCGAACATACTATAACTGAAGCATTTTCTCAGTATGTCGACTATACTGATGTGTAATTATATTTCTGGAAAATCTAGGAATCTCCAGATGACATCTAGTTACCGTCGAAATTGTTCATGAAATAAACCATTTCACATAAATGATCTTGGTTTCTAATATTAAAAAATACAACATTATATCTCCCAAAAAATGTGTAATTTATACACATTTCAATAAAAACGGTATTAAGACGGTCACATTATGACCGAAACCGGTTACCATTGCATATAAATATTTTATCGCGATCAAGACTATTTTAAGCCATTTTCAAGTGGTTATTGATGTCTTGAGAATATACTCACACACGATGATCATGCTGTGTGTGTGTGTGTGTGTGTGTGTGTGTGTGTGTCTGAGAGAGAGAGAGAGAGAGAGAGAGAGAGAGAGAGAGAGAGAGAGAGATGGGTGAGGGAGGGGGGGGGGAGAGTATAAAACAGAAACGAACCTTGAGCGCAGTATCTAAAGGTAATCTTACGTCAGACGCTATCATGTACGAAGATTCCAGTGAAGTTTCATGCGCGACCGTCGATGGCGGCTTTGGGTGGCGCTCCGGAGTTGGGTCGCCCCGGAAGAAGTGCGCGCAGCACGTGACTGGCAGCTGATGGGGGCAGGGGACGGCAGATAGGCAGCCCGCCACGCCGCCACTCGCCCTGATTAGGGCGCGCCAGGTTCGGGTCGGCTCCGGCGCGCTTAACGGCCGCTGCGCCGTAAAGTCTCCGGAATCCTAATTGCCGAACGCTGCAGCCAAGTTCGTTATTGCGACGAGACGCGACGCTCCGATCCCGAACAGATATTTTGTGCTGCTATTTGGCCGCCGCGTGCCCGAGGCGTGTCGCACGTACTCCGGCGTTTACGACGGCTCGTTCTGGCGGAACAGTTTGTCAGGAACTCAGCTACACTTACTGACTCAAACTTTTTGCCTGCGATTATGCTAGTTTTCGAGGAAGGAGTAACGGATTGCAGCATTCTTCAGCTATGTAGAAATTGCATTTAGCAGGTCGTCCAGTACACTACGCAGAATGTGGAGGAAGGATGTAACTGATTTGTCTTTTCCATTGATTACTGTGCATCTGGTTTATCCTCTGTATTGACCACTGTGCATTACCTTTCTTTATAACGCCATACTATAAATATTTATTCGTTGCAAAGCTACTTATCGATGTAAGAGCAACAGATTACTCTCGTCTCATGTTTCTTACCTATAAATACAGGGACCAGTCACATTAATGTGACCACCACCTACGCTCGACATGAAAGTGAAATAAACCCTCACAGGCGGCAGGCAGCAGCACTAGCGGAAGAGGGTGTATAAAATGTTTCAGGGGAGGGGACCGGGGGGGTTGGATGAGGAGAAAAATGCTGTCGGTGTCATAATACGCAAACAGAGGGCTTTATCTAGCGCCCAAAAGATCATGACCATTGGCTTTCGGGACAAAGGTGGCAGCATTTACGTAAACGCTAATCTGTAAACTGTTTACTTGCCGCCGTGGTTAATATATACCGTGCATGGCAAACTGGCGCTATCCAAAACCGGCACCAAGGAAACTGGTGAACTGCGAGACATTCACTACAGTACTTTAAAATTGCTACACCAAGAAGAAATGCAATTGGTAAACGGGAATTCATTGGACAAATATGTTATACTAGAACTCACATGTGATTACATTTTCACTCAATTTGGGTGCATAGGTCCTAAGAAATCAGTACCCAGAACAACCACTTATGGCCGTAATAACGGCCTTGATACGCCTGGGTATTGAGTCAAACGGAGCTTGGATGGCGTGTACAGCTACAGCTGCCCATGCAGCTTCAACACGTTACCACAGTTCATCAAGAGTAGTGACGGGCGTATTGTGACGAGCCAGTTGCTCGGCCACCATTCAGCAGACGATTTCAATTGGTGAGAGATGTGGAGAATGTGTTGGGCAGGGCAGCAGTCGAACATTTTCTGGATCCAGAAAGGCCGTACAGGGCCTGCAACATGCGTCGTGCATTATTCTGCTGAAATGTAGGGATTCGCAGGGATCGAATGAAGTGTAGAGCCACGGCTAGTAACACATCTGAAATGTAACATCCAATGTTCAAAGTGCCGTCACTGCGAACAAGAGGTGACCGAGACGTGTAACCAATTGCACCCCATACCACCACGCCGAGTGATACGCCAGTATGGCGATGACGAATACACGTTTCCAATGTGCGTTCACTGTGATGTCGCCAAATACGGATGCGACTATCATGATGCTGTAAACAGAACCTGGATTCATCCGAAAAAATGACTTTTTGCCATTCGTGGATCCAGGTTCGTCGTTGAGTACAGGCTCGGCTCTGAGCACTATGTAACTTAACTTCTGAGGTCATCAGTCCCCTAGAACGTAGAACTATTTAAACCTAACTAACCTAAGGCCATCACACACACCCAAGCCCGAGGCAGGATTCGAACCTGCGACAGTATCGGTCGCAAGGTTCCAGACTGTAGCGTCTAGAACGCTCGGCCACTCTGGCCGGCCGTGGAGCACACCATCACAGGCGGTCCTGTGTGTCATGCAGCGTCAAGAGTAACCGCAGCTGATAGTCCATGCTGCTGCAAACATCGTCGAACTGTGCGTGCAGATTGTTGTTGTCTTGCAACCGTTCCCATCTGTTGACTCAGGGATCGAGACGTGGCTGCACGAGCCGTTACAGCCATGCGGATAAGATGCCTGTCATCTTGATCGCTAGTGATACGAGGCCGTTGGGATCCAGCGCGGCGTTCAGTGTTACCTCCTGAACCCAACGATTCCATATTCTGCTAACAGTCAGTGAATCTCGACCAACGCGAGCAGCAATGTCGCAATACGATAAACGGCAATCGCGATAGGCTACAATCCGACCTTTATCAAAGTCGGAAACGTGATGGTAGGCATTTCCCCTCCTTACAAGAGGCATCACATTTCACCAGACAACGCCGTTCAACTGCTGTTTTTTTTTATGAGAAATCGGTTGGAAACTTTCCTCATGTCAGCGCGTTGTAGGTGTCGCCACCGGCGCCAACCTTGTGTGAATGCTCTGAAAAGCTAATCATTTGCATATCACAGCATCACCTTCCTGTCAGTTAAATTTCGCGTCTGTGGCACGTCATCTTCTTGGTATAGCAATTTTAATGGACAGTAGTGTAGATGACAGAGGTGGACGGCGACTGCGGAGGAGTGTGTGGGCGAACAGATAGGCAAGTGTTGAGAAACTGACCACGCAGATGGAAAGTGTCTACGAAAGGTTTCTTCTCAACGACCATTCAGCGAACGTCGCTACGTATGGGCCTCCGCAGCATGTGCCTGGTTCACCCATGCTGACTGCTGTTCATCTGTGACGTAGGCTGGAATTTGCACCCCAGTACTGCAACTGGATATCTGCTGAGGGGAGACAGGTGGCCTTTTCAGTTGAATCACTTTTTACGTAGTTTTTTGCCATGTAAGCCGTGAAACGTCTGAATGCAAACATCCTGCACGCATTGTGGTCTGGGGAATGTTTTCATGGCATTCATTGCGTGATCATTCTGAAAGACACAATGGATCAACACGAGTTTGCATCTATCCTTCGAGATCGTGACCACTGCAATATGCAGTTTCGACACGCTGGCGTTTACCAACAAGACAATGCAAAGTCTCACATAGCTTGCATTGTACGTGTGTGGTTTGAAGAGTAACAGAATGAGTTTGCCGTCTGCTCTGGCCATCAAACTTGCCACATTTAAACCACATCAAGAATCTGTAGGACCTCCTCGATGGCGCTGTTCATGCCAGGGCTCATCAGTCGAGAAGACTAGTGCATCTGGCCGCATCACTGGAGAGAGTGTGGCTCCACATCCCCGTCAGTACCTTCCAGAACCTCGTCGACTCTCTTCTTGCACATCTTGCAATGGTATGCGCTGTAAAAACTTGTTATTCAGGCTTCAGACAGTTCATCGAATACAGATTCTGTAAATCTGTGCGAAAGGATTTCCCAAAAAATATGTCGTCTTTCTTTCGAGGATTACCATTTGCGTTCCTCGAACATTTTTCTTTCACTTTTGTACGCTGCTATACTGAAGTGTAGCGAACCTGGTCGTCCTGATTGATAAGGACTCCAAACACTGGAACAATATTACAGAAATGGTGGCAGAAACATCCTGAGATTTCTTTTAAATGCGCTTTGTGTTTTCTCATAATGTTTCAAACGACTCTGACTTCCGCTAGCCCTAATACAAACGTGCACGAGAATGTGCACAACTCAGTACCTGCAGACTGAAGCGCCTAGAACTGCTCGGCCACATCGGCCGGCGCTCTACCCTTCATTCGATCCTTGCGCAACCCTACATTTCAGCAGGATAACGCACGACCGCATGTTGCAAGTCCTGTACGGGTCTTTCTGGATACAGAAAATGTTCGACTGCTGCCCTGGCCAGCACATTCTGCAGATCTCTCAGCAATTGAAAACCTCTGGTCAATGGTGGCCGAGCAACTGGCTCGTCACAATACGCCAGTCACTACTCTTGATGAACTGTGGTAACGTGTTGAAGGTGCATGGGCAGCTTTATCTGTACACGCCATCCAAGCTCTGTTTCACTCAATGCCCATGCGTATCAAGGCTGTTATTACGGCCAGAGGTGGTTGTCCTGGGTACTGATTTCTCAGGATTTAGGCATCCAAATTGCGTGAATATGTAATCACATGTCACTTCTAGTATAATATATTTGTCCAATGAATAGCATTTCTTCTTGGTGTAGCAATTTTAATGGCTGGTAGTGTATTATGTCACATATATCGACATTTAATGAAAGCTGTTATTCACTGCACCAAAATCTCCAAGTCACTCTGCAACCCCTTACGATTGTCCATCAACGATGCTGTCCTACACAAAACAGCTTCCTAGTCGAGCAATCACACAGTGTTATTAATTCTGTCTGATGAATCACTTATGTATAATGAATACATTAGAAGTGCTGTTACGCTACCTTGGGGCACACCCGATGTTATTTTCGTTTATTTGAAGCATTCTTCTTCCGGAATAACGTACTGGGCTCTCGGAAGTTAGTCTAATAGAGAGTGTTTCCAAATTGTTATTACAGAATATTGTCCTCCAGAATAACGTGTAATCGTACGTTTTTAGCTGTATGGTGTGGTGCCCAACGCGTGTCGGAAACCTAGGAAGACGGAATGTAACTGTTCACCTGCGTCCGTTGTTTGCAAGCTGTTGCGTCTGAATAATGCAAACTTGAAGTTACGAAGGAGAACAGCGCAAGTGCCATAACCCGATTTCCCAGCAACTTTTTTCAGTGGGAGAGAAATCGAAATAAGCGATCACGTTTCCGGCTTAGCCGTAGATGCTCGAACGTTACTGACAAAATGATAGTCAAGGTTTCCCACGTAATTTAGTGGCCTTTTAGTGCACGATATTCACAGCCGAGATAGTGGTGCAGAGGCAGGCGTCACGACTTGTCACTTTTTGGGTCTCGACTTCAAGGCCTAGTTACTGTTTTTATTTTATTTATTTATTTTTTCATTTATCTACAAATGTCCGTACAAACTTACTACATGAATGCTTCTTGTTAGAGGATATAAGGGTGTTATATTAATTCTAAAATGAAAACTGATTTTCGCAATAAGAATCATACATTGATGTAAGTCTGCAGGCATTCGTGACCGTTGTCACTAAAGTTAAAATCTTAGTTGTTATGCCGCGTCGTTTCTCCTTCTAAAATAACCGACATTTTGACCCCTCTGCTGGGATCTTCTTGACTGGATTGGATTGTTTGGGGAAGGAGACCAGACAGCGATGTCATCGGTCAATCTTGACTACATTGCGGTGTCCACTATTGTTGGAACTATCAGAGACCAGTGTTGCGTCCTCTTATATAGGGGAATTTTCCCGCGTTTCTGCTAGAGAAGTGAGAGTATCGATTAAAATACTCTTGGCTACCATTGGCGGTCCATCGTTATAGGCTAATATTGCCGCACTGGTTCAGGAGAAGGGGCGTTATTGGCTGACCTCTAATGGATACTATTGGTGGCCCATCGTCATTGGATAGACAGACACTATTCCACATTTATGCTGGAAAAGGCTTATTGGTTGAAATTCCTCCTATTGCTGTTGGTTGGCCATCATCATTGGCTAGATGCGAAACGGACAAAGAGAGCGGGAAAGTTACCCCAAAATATTATTGTCCGCTTAGGTGACTTGCAGCGCGTTGTTTATATAGCTCGCACACCGCGGCCGTATATTTACTTCCTTTATGGCGGGGAGCCACGATGCCGGATGCCCGTAGCCGTCCTCTCTAGTAAAAGGTAAAAGGTAAATTACTAAGCGATCTGACCTTTCTCTCCCGGTGTCTTGAAAATGATGTTATTCCCAACCCGCCAGAGTTAGCAACCATTTGCAGACAGTGAAAGCCAGGAGGATCTGCCAAAGAGCGAGCCAAGCACTTCTTCGTGAAAGAATTCAGCAGATACACAGAGACTTGAATTATGTTATCTCGGTTTTAACTTATCTGCATTTTTCATTAGCAGCAACATTCTCATCCCAGGACGGAGATAAAGTGGACGTAATAACGTTTCCTGACTCACTGCTATGAAACAAAAAGGGAACTTCGAGAAACTAGCCGCTAGAGTGTAGAAGGAACACGCCTCTGCGGATCCGAAACGAGTAGTGATGAACATCTCGTCAGAAGCACTCAATGAAGCAGCTGTTTCATTTCTGGGCGAAGGTCTGAAATTTCGCAGCTGCACCGAAGAGAATACCTGTTGAATAAATCGTAAGTGCCGTTTAAGCATCCTTGTTTCATTTTCCGACGGTGTAGGTCGAAGGAGAGAGAGAACATGTGTCCAGAGTTCTACATAAATCGAAACCTCCCAAAAGCAAACTATCGGCGCAGGAAGGAAATCTCTTAATTAACTCAGGAGACACGAAAGTATCGTTGTAAAGAAACCGGGTAAAGGGAATGCTACCGTTGTTTTGGACGCTGTGATTACCACAGGAAGATGGAACAACTACTAGCTGATCCTGTGTATCGCAAGTTAAAAAGCGATCCGGCGAACAGATTCGTTCGGAAAGTGAGAAACCTAATCTCAGACTCCAGATGGGACAGCTGTACTACAAAGAATCTAACAATTCGAATACCTATCTCACTCAGAATGTATGGACTACCCAAGGTATCTATGAAATCGGTTCCTTTGATGCCTACCGTCAATGAGATTAACGCGCCAACCTACTTTCTAACACCTCATTTATCTGGAAAACTGAGACATCTAGTTGGTGAAACCAATTCTTTTGTCAAAGATTCGAAACATTTTTTTTTTAAATTATACGCACAGTCAAGATATCTCCAGTTGACATTCTTGTTAGCTTCGATATGACATCGTTTGTTACTAACGTCCCAGTATCAGATACAAAGGAGATAATAACGCAGAAAGTTGCTTCAGATGTTTGTGACTTAAATGAGGCATGTTTTCGTTCGATCTATTTTAAATACAACGGTGAGTTCTACGAGCAGGCTAACGGCCTTATTGTAGGCCCACCCATATCGCCAGTTGCAGCTGACCTTTTTGTGGAATATTTTGAGCAACAGCCATTAAGTATTGCTCCTTTGAGGCCTTTCTGTTGGCTCCGCTATGTGGGTGACACATTTGTTACAGGGCCACATGCCGAAGACGAACTTCATGTGTTCCGCAATTTCTTAAATGGAATTCACGCCAAAATCAAAATTACCTTGGAAGTTGAGAGTAAGGTCGGTCTCCCGTTCCTAGATGTTTTACTGTACAGAAGATTTGATAACGCTCTAGGCCACAGAGTGTATAGAAAGCCGACCAACACAAACAGGTATTAGATGCCACTTGGCATCACCACCCAGCCCAGTAGCAAGCAATACTCAACAATGTCTCCACGTGCCTCCCGTATCGGCGATGACGACGTCCTGGAATCGCAGTGGGATTTTTTACAGAGGACAGTCTAGACTAATGGCTATGATATTTGTTCAATAGAAAGGACTTTTAGGTGGAATATTAGTCACACTAATAACAATGACGAGGAACTGCTTTCTCACTCCGTTAGGTTACCGTTCGTTTCTGTGGTCACTGAACGCATAAGCAGAATTTTAAAGAGTTATGGTATCCAGACATCTACCTTTACTCAAAATAAAATAAAAGATTTTTTCCGACGAAAACGGATGCACCTGATTGCCTCCACAATGCAGGGGTCCATCAAGTGAGGTGTGGCTATGGAAAAGTGTATATAAGCGAAACGAGAGGAACTCTTAAAGAACGCGTTAAGGAACACGAACGGCACAGGCTGCTAAAGCAAAGTGTAAAATCGGCAGTAGCGGAACATCATGAGAACTGTGGCTCAGACATCGAATTTATGAACGTACGTGTACTGGCTAAAGAAACCAACATTTATAGAAGAAAGGTCTGAGAAGCGGTAGAAATGTTGAAGAATGCTTATAATTTCAATAGAGAGGACGACTATAGGCTTCCGCCATCGTTACTCCCCGCTTTCAAGGAAGTAAATACAGTGCAGCGGTGTGTGAGCAATACAAACGACGCTCTGCAAGTTCACCTCGTCGGACGTTAATACTTTGGGCAAACATTCTCGCTCTGTTGCTTTGTTCGTTCCGCATCTAGCCAATGATGATGGCCAACCAACAGCAACAGGAGGAATTTCAACCAATTATCCTTCTCCATCATAAGTGCAGAATAGTTCCTCTATCTCCCATGACGATGGGCCACCAATAGTATCCATGTGAGTTCAGCCATTAGCACCCCTCCTGCATCAGCGTGGGACTGTTAGCCTATGACGATGGCCCACCAGTGGTATCCACGTGAATTTTAACCGATATTCTCACTTATCCAGCAAAATCTCGGGATAAGTCCCTTTTATAAGAGAACGCAGCACTGGTCTCTGACAGTGTTTCAGCAATAGTGGGCACCGCAACATCCTGAAGAAGATCCCAGCAGAGGGGTCGAAACATCTATCATTTTAGAAGGAAATATGACGCGGCCTAACAACCGAGAAGATTTGAACTTTAATCACACATTTTTTACGTAGTATATAATTTAAAATTCTCATATTCTTATATGTTCATTTTTACGATAATTCTTGTATTTTATTATTAAGTTTATATATATTTGATGCAACCTCTTGCACGATACCATTCGAATGCCACTAGCATCGCGCGAAGGTAGATTTGCCACAATGACGTTTCTCGGTATGAGTCTCACTCAGGAAAGATACGTCGTTAAAGTTGCTGAAGATTTCACACGTTGGCTATATTTTGGGAGCAGAACACTCATAACGGATCATTTTACCGAAAACTGGCGCTTGCAACTCAGTATGATTCAAAAAACTTTTCAGGAATTTCACCGAAATTTCTCATTCTTTTCTTCTACTTTCTTAATTCATTCACCAGACAAATGTTACTAGACGAATAAGGAGAACGTCATTTCAATATAAATTGAAAAACATTCTCGTAGTAATCATCAACCGTCAGGGGAAGATAAATAAAAAAACAAAAATATTAATTGAGTTTCTAACACGGGCTGCTAGAGTTAGAAACAGCCTTGCTAGCGACTGAGCTAACGCTTCGCTTGAACTAATTACTCACTACAAGGAACATAAAGTACCTCGAGTGTTCTCAGAAATGGTCCCGTGTCTAAGGATGAGCCGAGACACGTGTTCGCTTATTTTGAATCCTCTTCAACCTAGCGAAGTTTCTGAAAAATCAGGTTATGGCACTTCCGTTTTACTCCTCGTTAGTGAGGCGATGTTGTTGTTGTTGTTGTTGTTGTCCTGAGACTGGTTTGATGCAGCTCTCCATGCTACTCTATCCTGTGCAAGCTTCTTCATCTCCCAGTACCTACTGCAACCTACATCCTTCTGAATCTGCTTAGTGTATCCATCTCTTGGTCTCCCTCTACGATTTTTACCCTCCACGCTGCCCTCAAATACTAAATTAGTGATCCCTTCATGCCTCAGAACATGTTTTACCAACCGAGTCCTTCTTCTGGTCAAGTTGAGCCACAAACTTCTCTTCTCCCCAATCCTATTCAATACTTCCTTATTAGTTATGTGATCTACTCATCTGATCTTCAGCATTCTTCTGTAGCACCACATTTCGAAAGCTTCTACTCTCTTCTTGTCCAAACTATTTATTGTTCATGTTTCACTTCCATACATGGCTACACTCCATACAAATACTTTCAGAAATGACTTCCTCACACTTAAATCAATACTCGATATTAACAAATTTCTCTTCTTCAGAAACGATTTCCTTGCCATTTTCCAGTCTACATTTTATATCCTCTTTACTTCGACCATCATCAGTTATTTTGCTCCCCAAATAGCAAAACTCCTTTACTACTTTAAGTGTCTCATTTCCTAATCTAATTCCCTCAGCATCACCCGACTTTATTCGACTACATTCCATTATCCTCGTTTTGCTTTTCTTGATGTTCATCTTATATCCTCCTTTCAAGACACTATCCATTCCATTCAACTGCTCTTCCAAGTCCTTTGCTGTCTCTGACAGAATTACAATGTCATCGGTGAACCTCAAAGTTTTTATTTCTTCTCCATGGATTTTAATACCTACTCCAAATTTTTCTTTTGTTTCCTTTACTGCTTGCTCAATATACAGATTGAATAACATCGGGGATAGGCTACAACCCTGTCTCACTCCCTTCCCAACCACTGCCACCCTTTCATGCACTTTAACTCTTAAAACTGCCAACTGGTTTCTGGACAAATTGTAAATAGCCTTACGCTCCCTGTATTTTACACCTACCATCTTTAGAATTTGAAAGAGAGTATTCCAGTCAACATTGTCAAAAACTTTCTGTAAGTCTACAAATGCTAGAAACGTAGGTTTGCCTTTCCTTAATCTTTCTTTTAAGATAAGTCGTAAGGTCAGTATTGCCTCACGTGTTCCAGTATTTCTACGGAATCCAAACTGATCTTCCCCGAGGTCGGCTTCTACTAGTTTTTCCATTCGTCTGTAAAGAATTCGTGTTAGTATTTTGCGGCTGTGGCTTATTAAACTGATTGTTCGGTAATTTTCACATCTGTCAACACCTGCTTTCTTTGGGACTGGAATTATTATATTCTTCTTGAAGTCTGGGGGTATTTCGCCTGTCTCATACATCTTGCTCACCAGATGGCAGAGTTTTGTCAGGACTGGCTCTCCCAAGGCCGTCAGTAGTTCCAATGGAATGTTGTCTACTCCGGGGGCCTTGTTTCGACTCAGGTCTTTCAGTGTTCTGTCAAATTCTTCACGCAGTATCGTATCTCCCATTTCCTCTTCATCTACATCCTCTTCCATTTCCATAATATTGTCCTCAAGTACACCGCCCTTGTATAGACCCTCTATATACTCCTTCCACCTTTCTGCTTTCCCTTCTTTGCAGTTACTGTCCCGATGGACAATGTTTTGCCACCACTTGTGAGGCGATGTGGTGGCAAAACTTGTCCATCGGGACAGTAACTGCCTTTTGAAGACCTATAGTTCACCACATACATGACCGAGAAAAATTTAGGCTCATTAACTTTCTGCACCGTATTTTGCCTTGATTTATAGCGTTATTTTGTAAATGTTCATTCCTTTTTGCGCCACTGTAGATGTGGTCACTGTAGATTATCTCCATGTCGTCTTACAAAAACTCACTGAGCGAGATGTAGAATACATTAAGACACGGCTCACGTTTTAAAGAAATTTAACCCCTTTAGATTTCCCGTTGGTTTGGTGAGTCGCTTTGTAACTTTATTACTAAGGGTTGCGGATTGTGGGAGTTGACTTGCTGTGCCTTCGCTTGTACGTGGAATATCAATTTCATTTTAAAACGAGATACACTCCTGGAAATTGAAATAAGAACACCGTGAATTCATTGTCCCAGGAAGGGGAAACTTTATTGACACATTCCTGGGGTCAGATACATCACATGATCACACTGACAGAACCACAGGCACATAGACACAGGCAACAGAGCATGCACAATGTCGGCACAAGTACAGTGTATATCCACCTTTCGCAGCAATGCAGGCTGCTATTCTCCCATGGAGACGATCGTAGAGATGCTGGATGTAGTCCTGTGGAACGGCTTGCCATGCCATTTCCACCTGGCGCCTCAGTTGGACCAGCGTTCGTGCTGGACGTGCAGACCGCGTGAGACGACGCTTCATTAAGTCCCAAACATGCTCAATGGGGGACAGATCCGGAGATCTTGCTGGCCAGGGTAGTTGACTTACACCTTCTAGATCACGTTGGGTGGCACAGGATACATGCGGACGTGCATTGTCCTGTTGGAACAGCAAGTTCCCTTGCCGGTCTAGGAATGGTAGAACGATGGGTTCGATGACGGTTTGGATGTACCGTGCACTATTCAGTGTCCCCTCGACGATCACCAGAGGTGTACGGCCAGTGTAGGAGATCGCTCCCCACACCATGATGCCGGGTGTTGGCCCTGTGTGCCTCGGTCGTATGCAGTCCTGATTGTGGCGCTCACCTGCAAGGCGCCAAACACTCATACGACCATCATTGGCACCAAGGCACAAGCGACTCTCATCGCTGAAGACGACACGTCTCCATTCGTCCCTCCATTCACGCCTGTCGCGACACCACTGGAGGCGGGCTGCACGATGTTGGGGCGTGAGCGGAAGACGGCCTAACGGTGTGCGGGACCGTAGCCCAGCTTCATGGAGACGGTTGCGAATGGTCCTCGCCGATACCCCAGGAGCAACAGTGTCCCTAATTTGCTGGGAAGTGGCGGTGCGGTGCCCTACGGCACTGCGTAGGATCCTACGGTCTTGGCGTGCATCCGTGCGTCGCTGCGGTCCGGTCCCAGGTCGACGGGCACGTGCACCTTCCGCCGACCACTGGCGACAACATCGATGTACTGTGGAGACCTCACGCCCCACGTGTTGAGCAATTCGGCGGTACGTCCACCCGGCCTCCCGCATGCCCACTATACGCCCTCGCTCAAAGTCCGTCAACTGCACATACGGTTCACGTCCACGCTGTCGCGGCATGCTACCAGTGTTAAAGACTGCGATGGAGCTCCGTATGCCACGGCAAACTGGCTGACACTGACGGCGGCGGTGCACAAATGCTGCGCAGCTAGCGCCATTCGACGGCCAACACCGCGGTTCCTGGTGTGTCCGCTGTACCGTGCGTGTGATCATTGCTTGTACAGCCCTCTCGCAGTGTCCGGAGCAAGTATGGTGGGTCTGACACACCGGTGTCAATGTGTTCTTTTTTCCATTTCCAGGAGTGTAGAAAGAAGTACAAAAGAAAAATCGGGTTCCAACATTCTATAACTCTTAGGATATACTTGTATATTTTTCTCGTTTGCTACATCACGCTAAAAGGTGGTATGATTGGTAGCCCATTGGCAGTAATACGATGGGATCCAAATTCGAATCCGATCCAGCACACTTTTGTCACATATAAGCAAAAGAGAAAATCTTATAGTAACAAATACTCAAAAAAATTTTTTTTTTAGAAACATCCAAAGCAACGTTGTTCTTGTGCACAAAAAAGTTTAGATTAAAAGAGCGAATCCAAGACAGAAAACTTTCGACTCGTTCGTTTGTTAAAATATAATAGTGAGTGAGAATAACCGCACTGCACTGCTCCTTGTGCTGATAAAAGGCTAGCAGTGGAACAAAGTAAAAGAACAGTACTAGAAAATGTTAGTGTGTGGTGCAGTGTGTATAACGACCATGATGGCTTCAACATGACTGCTAGCAAACTCGCAATGAACCATGGACGAATATTGCTTGCTGGCTGCTTGATGTGACTAGGTTGTGTGGACTCTCAACAAGAGTACTTGTTGGAAAATACGATACTTTAGTAGGTTTAAGATTTCACAGCGACCGGTTTCGGCAGTCGCCCGCCGTCCTCAGGTGGGCAATCAAGTTTCTCAACACATTTAGAATTTCTTGTCAGATGTCAGTCACTAACATTTCTAGCTTTTATGTGCAAACTGTTGAAACCATAATCCAATCTTTCATACTCGCAAGTCCAATAACGAAGATAATTCTTCCAGTTATGCGAAATAATGAACGTAAGATACGCTCCGCGTAAGTCCCTCGCGAAATAATGTCATCTGTCCGCTGTTACCTGTCCGTAATTGAACCACACACCTCACTACCATATTCCGGACTCAAGCTCGGCAAACTCCACACTGTTCATCCACACAATACATATCATCTACATCCGCCGTGTTGCAGTTCAAAGAGAACCAGTGGCGTATGAAAGGGCACACTACCTGTGGATAAGGGAGCGGTGCACTTACAAAATAACAGTGCACCATCTGTGGTCTAATATTGCGATTTGTGAAGACTTTCCCCTCTACGTATTAGTACCACCACACGAAGCAAATTAATGGAAAATAACGAGTTCCAAGATTTTGTGCACGCTACTCTATTTCTCAGATCATGGACACGTATTGTCTTCGATTACACCAACGTCAAAATTCCGATAGTCTGATGATAGTATATCGCTTGAATCCCCTATCGAGTAAACCTTACGTTTGCACTATAAGAAGTGGAAGATCCTCTCGAGGAAGAAGTAAATGTACTCCATGTGAACAACAGAATAGCTAGTCGATAGAACTTTTGTCACAGAAGAATTAAATGTTCCCTTAACACAAATTATCTACAAACAATATGAGCACAAGAAGGCTGCTCAGATTGTCTCCTAGAACGCCTATATGGATTAGAAACAGCAGAGAGCTAAACGCTTCCTTTACGTAGACCTGAAATAACTAATGACCTTGAGAATTTTCTAAACTTCCTGACCTGCTATACAGGTCAGGTGTTTCTTTACATGTGACCCAAACTAAAAGGAAGGAATATTAGGATTTAACGTCCCTTCGACGGCGGGGTCACTAGAGACAGAGCTCAAGCGCAGATCCCGAATGGATGAGTAATGAAATCTGTCTGCCCCTACGGAGGCATCATCGAACACTTTCAGTTCTCAAATGGCTGCAGTCAGGAGATCTAGACCCCTGAGGCATCAACATAAGGATGTGTTTTGCATATACCTATTCGTGTTCTCTAAATGAAAAAAAGCCTCTAGGCTGTGGCTGAGCTTTTTCACAATATCCGTTCATCCAGGTGTGCCGGTACAACAAGACATGGAGAGCTGTGAAACTATCTAGCAGAGCACACGTACTGGCATAATTGAAGCAGCGCGCGAATCGTGGCTGATACCTGTAAATGCACTGTTCCTGTTCGAGTCGCAGCTATCTTTCGACCATTATTCTGCTGAAATTGAAGAAATAATGCATAGCTCCAACACGTAAACTGCAGGTTTGTCGGTAGTTGCATTGACGGAACGTAAATGAAACGTAGTCATACGGCTGTAGCGGTTTGCAAATCCCCTTTCCAGAAACCTGATTCACATTTTCCGTAGGTTCACTAACTCAACCACCAGCTCCGTGTCTAATCGTGACGTCGTAGAAGACACTTTGAACGATAATCATCTCACCAGTCACTAAGATTCCTAGCTTTTAGACGTACACATGACAATGCCACCTTCCTTACTTGCAAGCCCGCGAGCTCTGTGCCCAATCTCGCAGCCGTAGAAGGGACCTTGAACAACAATCATTTTTTTTTTTTTGAATGTTATGAGAGTGACGATGTGTGTGAAACTTGATTGCGCAACATATTTCATCAAAATATGTTTGTGGACTTGGTTGAGGGCCCTACGTGAGTCGAATCCGTATCTGATTCAGCAGTGAAAAGCAGCCGACAAGTTAATTAAATTGGTCATGAGATACTCCTAGTATATTGGTCAAATTGTCTACATACTATTGAGTGACAACCTGTTTCTTGATAACCTGTTTCTTGTTCGAATGGTTCGAATGACTCTGAGAACTATGGGACTTAACTTCTGAGGTCATCAGTCCCCTAGAACTTAGAACTACTTGAACTTAACTCACCTAAGGACTTCACACACATCCATGCCCAAGGCAGGATTCGAAGCTGCGACCGTAGCTATCGCGCGGTTCCAGACTGTAGCGCCTAGAACCGCTCGGCCACCCCGGCCGGCTGTTTCTCGTTCACAATCGGTTTTCAGCGATCAGCTGAACCACGTCTTCGTAGTTACTTCAGTCTCTGTGAACCACCCACGACCCAAGATTAGTGTGGTGACGCCCACAAATGTGAGAAATCTAGAAATAAAACGTGACTCTTCCACGTATTCATGACTCGCGCAAACGTAGCCTAGATTAAGGAGACTAGTAAGTGGGTAAGTGTCAAAAAATAATTCTTTACTTTTTATCTTAAAACACCTGAAGATGGGCGCAAGCCCGAAACCCAATCGTGTGATCAATAAATAACCTTTTATTGTGACTGGTAGTGGATATTTTTCTACACCCAATAAAGGAACAGTCACGGAGTTCGACAGCATCGACTACGAATAAAATTCTTTAAAAAATTGGTCATAGTTTTATGAACTAGAAAATGCTTACTTCGAGGAAGTTGTACCGAAGAAAAGTCCAAATCTGAGGAATTTAAAAGAGTCTGCACACATGACGACGCCCCCATATCACGCAGGCACAACTTTGTTCTCACTTGTTTGCTTCTGTTGACTTTTAGTCTAAAGTGTGATATACGATTACATTAGTTAACAAATTTAAACTTTTTTCTGTAACTGGTTTGTAAATGGGTGGATTTACCTAATTTTGGGATGCTGAATACGATGGTAAAAATCAGTTTTTCTATGACGTCACATTTCTAGATACACAACAGAATTAAAAATATGGTAATAGCGAAAATTGACACAATTAATTCCAACAAAAATACACATTCAGAACGTTTGAAATTAATACTATTTTGTTTGTATATATGGGCACGATGCCAATAAAAGGTCCAGATTAGTTCAGAAGACACATGGGACGTTCCATTTCGGAAATCCTTAGGCAATTCAATATGCCGAGATACACAAACTCAGGAGTGTGCCGGGAATACCATGTTTCAGGAATTACCTCGTGTCACGGACAGCGCATTGGCCAACGGCTGTCTCTTAACAACCGAGAGCAGTGGCATTTCTTTAGAGCGGTCAATCCTAACAGACAAGCAGCACTGTGTTAAGTAAACGCGGAAACCAATGTGACACGTATGACGATCGTATTAGTTAGGACAGCGTGGCAAAATTTGGTATTAATGATCTATTGCAGCAGACGACCGACGCGAGTGCCTTTGCCAACAGCACAGACTGCAGCGCCTCTCCTGGGTTCGTGACCTTAATGATTAGACCCTAGACGACTGGAAAACCGTGGCCTTGTCAGATGAGTCCTGATTTCAATTGGTAAGAGCTGATGATAGCGTTCGAGTGTGGCGCAGACTCCACTATGCCATGGACCCATGTTGTCAAGAAGGAACTGTGCAAGTTGTCAAATACTTTTTAATAAAAGTCACGACCGGTTTCGCGCCACTGGAAGACGCTGGCTGAAGTGATAAAGAATCTTTATCATCCGTGGATGCATTTTATAGGGACGGGAAAACGTCCTGACTGTTGGTGGATAGTATTCTACAGCCAATAGAAATTTCTTTCAAAATGTCGAAGTTTGATTACTGTTGCTCGCAGTTTAAAATAACTGAGCAAGCTGGTGGTGTCTACATAATGGTGTGGGCTGTGGGTACATGGAATACATTATGTCCTCTGGATGTTCGGTTATTTGGAGACTATTTGCAGCCATTCGTGGAAGTCATGTTCTCAAACAAGCGACTAATTTTGATGGATGGCAAAGCGCCTCGTCGCTGGGCCAAAATTGTTGGTTCGAAGAGGAACATTCTGGAAAAATCAAAAAATGTCTCAGAGCTCTCTGAGGTTATCAGTCCCCTAGAACTTAGAACTACTTAAACCTAAATAACCTAAGGACATCACACACATCCATGCCCGAGGCAGGATTCGAACCTGCGACCGTAGCGGTCGCGCGGTTCCGGGTTGAAGAGCCTAGAACCGCTCGGTCACCGCGGCCGGCTCTGGACAATTCGATCGAGTGGTTTGGACACCCAGATCCTCCGACATGAGCGCCATCGAACCATTATAGGACATAATCGAGAGGTCAGTTCGTGCATAAAATCCGGCACTGGCAACATTTTTCGCTGTTATGGACGGCTACTGAGGCAGCACAGTTCAGTGTTTCTGCAGGGAATGTCCAACGACTTGTTGAGTCCATGCCACGACAATTTGCTGCAGTACGCCTGGCAAAAGGAGGTCCGACACGATATTAGGAGGTACCCCATGACTTTTGTTACCTCAGTGTGTGTACTTAACATGCTTTTCGTGGCCGGCCGCGGTGACAGAGCGGTTCTAGGCAATACACTCTGTAACCACGCTATCGCTACGGTCGCAGGTTCGAATCCTGTCTCGGGCATGGATGTCTGTGATGTCCTTAGGTTAGTTAGGTTTAAGTCGATCTAAGTCTAGGGGACTGATGACCTCAGAAGTTGAGTCCCATAGTGCTCAGAGCCACTTGAGCCATCCTTTGCTTCACTTGCGACACAAAGTACAATTTAGAAAAAAAGTGTAAAACCATATGCCGTAGTTCATATATCAGATTGCTCCCAAAAGATGGTAAGCATTACACGGGCTTACGACTCCTATTCTTTGTGCTACACTATTTATAAAATTCACATCTTTTTCAAGATTTTTCTTCATGTTCACGAAACAGTCCCTCGAATACGGCTTCTGTCACCTTCGGCACTGGTTGCCAACCCTGACGCGCAGCAGAGAGTTGCGTCGCTGGTCGACCGTTGCCGGCGCACAGTCCGTCGCCCTGCGGGCTGGGCTGGCTGCCCCAAATTGGTTTAGTGCGCTCGCGAAAGCCGGCGCGCGGCCGCATCGCAGCGCACAGCGGAGGCGTCTTTCGCGAGATGTTAGTGCCCGACCCGCGCCGTACGCTGGGGAAATACCGCGCACTTGCCGTCTCGTAAATATTTTACAGTCGCTTCGAGTTTAGCGCCGTCTGCCGGCTGCCACCGCTCGGCTGCGCCTTTGCGCCTGCTCTTCTCGCGTGACATTCCCCCGCCTGACACCGCGGACTGCACCACTGGAGACCTTCCGCTGAGGCTGCCAATACCGTGTCAATAATAACTGTAGTCTGATTATGAAGCATGGAGAACAGATCACAGTGATGCACCGCAATAAACTCGTCCGGACAGGAACTTTAGAATTATTTATTGGACGATGTATGAGTGGAGTGCTGACCACAGCCGCACACTGGAATAATCCCGGAGAGGTGCTATCGAATTATTAATTTGGTCGCTGTACCACTGGAGACGCTGACACGTTCTGACACATTATCCGCAGAATATCGTGGTATACTCGGATCGAGGATTCATCAGGTGATCCTCGCGTGATTTAGAAACTAGAGACAAAGGCCAGACTTAACGTCGATATCGACTTCTTTAGAAATAGAGAGGTAGCCTAATTAAAGAAGTGTCACTCTGATATATACGAGAAGGGAATATCTCATGAAAGGAAATCGTGGTATACTATCCGACTCAGGCTAACGTTCGTATGTCCCACAGCTATGAGACTTCGTCTGCTTTATTTAATGTAGTCAACACTTATAATTAGAACCCATCATTTAGTTCTGCTTCTTAAAAAATTTTGCTTTTGATGTGTAAAATTACTAGTTGCCAAAACTGCCATTGCCCAATCATTTTTTATGCCAATTTATTACAAACGAGAACAAAAAATGTACTGTGTTTGTAGCGACGTACCAAAAAAATTACGTTATCTTGCATGTGAAAACACCTTTGAAATTATGAAACAATTGCACAAAGATTTTTGCACAGGTAGAGATGCTGAAGAACTGTATGCAAAGTAAGAAATAAGATGTCAAAGCTGTCAAAGGCGCTACCAGGTGTCGGATATTTCTTTAATTTCATTCGACTGTACGAATGTCTTAACAGTAAACTGTACTAAAACTTAATGCATGATGCGGAAATTCTTCACGCATCTCTGTGTCTGTGACGTCATATCTCCTCATTCATGCGTCACACAGTGACATAATTTTGTAGATACATGCATCGGCATATGTGGATACTGTCTGCGACACGTATTGATATAGAAGAAAAGAAGTAACAAATTTAAACGTTATGCACAATTCGGAAGTTTTTCTCGTATCTCGGTCTGTGACGACATATCTCCTGAACTATATGTTCCATCTTATACTTTTGTAAGTGTATTTATCGTCATATGTGAACATTGCCTGCTAAATTTATTGTGAATACGGTTAGAGCAACAGAAGTAATACATTTAAACGTCTTACATGTTGCGGCAATTTTTCACACACCTCGTTGTCTACGAATCATACCTCTTGAATTATGTTATGTAAATGGTTCTCGCCTCCACAGCGGCTGTTGCCTGACAGTAACGGATATGTGTATTAGATTTGGTGTTATTACTATGACGAAGGGTCTTCCGCCGCTGGCGGGAAAGAGTGATACTACAGAGACTGGCAGATTCAAACCAGTTTAGATGACTGAGCACCCTCAAGAAAGATATGACGCTTATTCAACTCTTAACTTCCTCATCCACCGATCTTGATGTGAATAAAACATGTAGAGACGGTGGGAGTGGTACTTACTTAACCTGTAATGATAGAGATGTAGTTATTTACCCTACCGAACAAGAGAAGGAAGTGTTTCGGTATTTTCAAGTTTCTGTCTGATACCGCTTGGTTGTAATAACGATAATCAACATTTTCTACTGTTTCCTTCTAATTATGACATACATACAAACCTGAAGTGTTTTTTTGTTAATTTTCTGGTTTAATTGTTGCATGTTTTTATTCAAGTAACATTACAATACCTTTCTCTGTCCTAATTTTTATGTGTAAGAATCTTCGCTAATTCTGAATTAATACAGTGTGCCACATTGTTGCTCTTGGATAATACCGGGGAAAAACTGCTAAGCTGGCGAGTAAACAGTGTAAAAGAGCCTAAAACTAGTGAGGTATTTTTAAATAGCCTTATCTATGAGAAAAAGCGACTGCAGAAAAGACGAAATAGTCTATAAAAGAACACGAAATAGTGATAAAGGAAATGTAAGGTTACAGCTGTGACAGCGACCTAACACTGTGAATATCAGAAAGAGCTGTATGTATGACCTTAACGTCAAAAAGATCGTCCACCACCCCCCCCCCCCCCCCCCACGCGCACGCGCACACACACACACACACACACACACACACACACACACACACACACACACAAAATCACAATCACAATTCAGTTACAGGTGTCACAATTGATAACTTAATGGATTATATTTATTAAAGAGGGATGGCCCTAGCATAGTCACAAGAGGATATTGCGTTTCATGAGAATGCTTGGTGAAACAATGGTCACTATGAAATTATAATTTACTGTGGATTTCAAGTTAAGCGCAAGTGCACATGAAAATTAAATCGTTACGTTCGTTGAGTATTAATAAAAGTTTACAACGGAATTAAAATATCAACATCTTGAGAGGGATCGGGTAACGAGGTGGAGGCAAAGACGTGAAGATCTACACAACATCTGGGAGAGAATTACGATCATGGATTTCGCACAGTGGTCGCTGAATGTCAATGAGAGAGGAAAGGAAGAACTATAGAAAGAATCGTACATGTGCTCACCGTCTTGACTGAGCACATGTAGAGTTTGAGATTACTGATCTCGGACATCGCCTCTTAGGTGGAATTACGTACACACGTAATATTCTGTTCCCAGCTTCGTGCCTGCTCTCTTCCTTCCCCTGACAGTGTTTGTCCTTTGAAAAGGCCAACGGCCCTTCTTAATGGCCGGACACTGACTGTCACCTGGTCGTCTGGCCTCTGCTAACCTTGCACTCAATAAGATTCCCAACTACAGCTGAATACCACCAGTAGAACAATGAAATGTAGAAATATAGTAGACATGGCACTCACTGATATTTATTTTAACCATTCTTCAATTCTCATTTATAGTTTGAGCTTCATTTAGATTGGCTGTATCTATTAATTTATTGGAATTTGATTATGGAACATGGCAGTTTTGATGAAATGATTACATAAAATAACTGTTGGGTGAGAACTAATAAAAGTACGTCCTTACAAAATAATATTCAAATTACCACTCTGAGAGTTGGTTAGGTAAGTAGCAACGTTTCAGTTCGCGTTGTGCAATGACAGGTAATTATCGCTTGAAAGGTAGAAAAGGTAATGACCACCAGCATTATCACAATAGCCAATAACTTCTATCGCATACCTACCTGATTTGAGAAATTTGAATTTTAAGCTCGCAATGGACCTGAAAATCGAGCATGATTTTAATGAAAAACATGCAGAGGAAGAATGATCCTCTCGATATCGTAAAAGAAATCCCTAATTAACTATTAGAAAGAAAGAAACATTACCAGTGATCATCATCAGGATTTTGTGATTTACAGAAAGATGCAAATCGGTTCAAAATAAAAAAAAAATAAAAAGCGATATTATAATTATATGAGGATGCCCTGCAAATTCTAATATATTCAAAAACTCTGAATTTGCATCTCCTCCAATATGCAATGTCTAGCTATTAGGTATCAATGAGACAGCCTTTTCCCAAGTGTGGAATGATGCCGTCCTAAACCCAATAAAATAGTTACAGAAATCCACCCAAAGCTATTATACGGGTAAAAATGGCCTTCTATAGCTACAACCGCCTGCCAAGTATTCCTGGAAATTCGGACATTTTCAAATTCAGCTGCTAACAATTTCAAAGCTGCAATGGACAAGGTATCTCTTATTCTGCTTGTGAGAGGTGAATGACTCAAGAAGACTTTACAACATGGAAGCCATCGATTCAATCTGAAAGGAATCTCCTTGCAGAAACTACGTGAGGGATCTGCATAAGGGTAAAGTTGTCAATGTTTCATCCCATGATAATTGCAGTTTGGCTGTCTATCGGCTTCCAGGGTAAGAAAAACTTTGATTTTCAGTTTTTCATATAATTACTGGTCGAATTTAGATGTTTAAAATTCTATCATAGTCTACTCATTAAGAGGTTAAAGATTTAACACAGTATTAGAGTTTTGACACAGTGTAACTCAATGTGTACAAATTAGGCAGACATACGCTTCCACTGTTTAGAAAAGCAGATGAAAATTCACTTGACGTCTTCTTAAGAGACAGCCTCCCCCCTCCTAATCTATGTAAGCGTAGACCGGATGTGTTTTTAATTCAAAGAAATAGCATCGACAATAGTTGAGAGACATATACAAAATAAATTAATTAGAAATAGTGTTGATCCCTCAAAGTACACAGAAATAGTCAGAAGCTGTTGCAGAAACTTTGTTCATTAACATTTTATTTTTATCTGTCATTACTTTTATGTTGTAATTTCATATAGTGACACGTTCCATGATCTTGGAGATTTGCTCCTTAATTTGGTCCTACGAACTTGATGTGTAAATGAGTAAATAAAAGAAACAACGAAAAAAAAGCGTGCCTAATTTAAAAGAACCCAAAATCCCCAAGATTGGCGAAGTTTTACAGAAGATCGAAATTTAGCATCAACTTCAATGTGAGATGCTTTTAATAGTTTCCACAACCTACCCGTCTCGAAACCTGGCAGAAGACCAAAATAGTTTCTGGTCATAAGTAAAGTATATTAGTGACAAGACGCAATCGACGCCTTCAATGCGTGATAATGGTTATGCTAGCGACTAAATCAGAGTTACTAAACACGGTTTTGCGAAATTCCTTCACAAAAGGAGGGGAAGCAAATATTCCAGAATTCGAATCAAGAACAACTGCCAATATGAGCAACTTAGAAGTAGACACCCTCGGTGTAGCATAGCAGCCTAAAACACGTAAGAAAGGCAAGGCTTCGGTCCCAGATTGTATACTGGTCTGGTTCGTTTCAGAATATGCTAATGCAATAACTCGAACCCTGGCAAGAATGTATAATCGCTAGTTCGTAGAAAGATCCGTAGCCATAGACTGGAAGCCTGTACAAATCACACCAATACCCAAGAAAGGAAGTTGGAGTAATCCGCCTAATTACAGATCCATGTCACTAACTTCGATTTGCAGTAGGATTTTGGATCTTACGTTGTGTTCGAACATTATGAATCACCTTAAGGAAAAGATTTATTGATAAATAGCCAACACAGATTCGGAAAATATCGTTCTTGTGAAACATAACTAGCTCTTTATTCTTACGAAGTAATAAATGCTATTAATAGCGGACGTCGAATTGATTCCAGATTGATTTCAAGAAAGGTTTTGACACCGTTTCTCCACAGCAGCTTCTAATTAAACTAAGTGCTTATGGAGTGTCATCTCAGTTGTGTGAATGGGTTTGTGATTTCCTTTCAGAAAGGTGACAGTTCATAATAACTGACGCATCATCATTGAGTAAAACAGATGAATATCTGGCATTCTCGAAGGAAGTGTTACAGGCCCTCTGTTGATGCTGATCTACGGAACCGATTTAGGAGACAATCTGGGCAGCCCTCTTAGATTGTTGGCAGATGAATCTGTCATTTATTGTTTTGTAAAGTCATCAGATGACCCTAAAGAACTGAGAAATGGTTTAGATAAGATACCTGCATGCTTCAAAAGTGGCAATTTAATCAAAATAATGAAAAGTGTGAAGTCATCCACAGGGATACTAATAAAAATCAGCTAAATTTCAGTTACAAGGTTCATCACATAAATCTGAAGGTTGTAAACTCAACTAAATACTTAGGAATTGAATTAAAAATAACTTAAACTGGAGTGACCACATAGGTCATGTTGTGGGAAAAAGAAACCAAAGATTGCACTTAGAAAATATGAAAAGAGACTGCTTACACTACGCTTCCCCGCCCTTTTTTAAGCACTGCTATATGATGTGAGAGCCAAATCAAACAGAATTAACGGAAGGGCAACACGTTTTGCGTTAAGGAGAAATAAGGGGAGAGTGCCACGGATATGATACACGGATTGGGGTCGAAATCATTAAAACAATGGAGCTTTTCTCTGCTGCAGGACCATCTCAAGAAATTTCAGTCGCCATCTTTCTGCACAGAGGGTGAAGAGAAATCACAGCTGTCACGGAAAGATTTAAGTGTTTGAGAGTGAAACGGCAGCTTAAAGGTGGTTCAATAAACCCTCAGCCAGCTACTTAATTTTGAGTTGCAGAGTAACCATGTAGATTTACATGTATTTGATAATGAGAGTATTTAGCGACTTCCAACAATCTTTTCACGTAATTGAAAACCTTCTCGAAAATTTTCTTGCTTAACACGCCCCAGAAAAAAATGAAGGGAAAAAAGTTAATCAGGTACTATATTTCGCTTTTCAAGTACCAAATCTTCAGCATCAGTTATGACGTTTTAGTGTATTACTTCTTTACTACCAACACTATTCGCAACATATTTTGCAATCCGTATCCACCTACACATCGTTGATCACAAGAATCGGCCACCCCTTTGTACACGGAACTGACCATTATAAAAGAAGGCAAAGAATATTGTGTTGTCAGTAGAGAAAGAGCAACAGCAGAGTGAATCGCGTGGGAGAGTACAATAACTTCGAAATTGGACTAATCATCGGATATCACTTGAATAAAAAAACGTGAAGGACATTTCAGCCCACTTAAACTGCACAGGCCGACTGTTGCTGATGTGATTATGAAATGGAAACGTGACGAACAAACCACATCTAAACCAAGGCAAGCAGACCTCACGTTCTGACCAACAGGCTCTGCCGAACACTGTGGTGGATCGTTGTACAAAATCTCATGAAATCTGCCGATGAAATGATACGTGGATTCCGAAGTCCAGGTGGCACAATGTGTGTAAAGAATGTGACAATGGTCTAGCAGCTTCTCATAAGCAACATAGTCCTGTATTCAGTACTAAGTGATGATTGAGTTTGTGTAAAGAACAACGCCGCTGCAAAATAGATGTCTGCAGGCGAGTGATTTCGAGTGCAGAATCACGGCAACCGGATGGAAAGGTTTGGATTAGGCGGATGCCTGGAGAACCTTACCTGCCACTTCTAGTACCAACAGTGAAGTCCGGAGTGGGTGGTGGTACAGTTTGAGGAGTTTTTCGTTGTTAGTGTGTATCCTCTTATTGTGGTTAGGAAATTGCTAAATGCGTAAGTTTAGGATCACATTTTATAGCACTGTGTACTGCGTAGAATAGAGGAACAATTCGGAGATGATGACTGACTGTACCAGCACGAAAATGCTCCCTGTTATAAACCAACATCTGTGAGACAATGCTGGTTCCAACCTAAGCCCAGTGGTATACCTTTGGGGTGAGTTAGAACCAGACCCCAGCTTTCATCAACACTTCCTTCCTTGGTTAAGGCTCTTTGGGAATAATGGTCTGCCATTCCTCCACAGACATTCAGCCACGGCACTGAAGCGCCCCCAACAAGACAGACCACGATATTTTACTAACGTAAAATGTTTTCCAAAGATAAAAACCACATTAGTCATGTGGTAATTTGAAGGTACAAAGTAGAAAGTAGGCACTGAAACAAAATACATTAGTTTGTGAACATTAGACCGCTGTCTATTGCAATGTGATTAAGTCATACTCCATAAAATTTCTTGGTTAGATACCTGTATGGTGCGAAAAGCGGCAGTTAACCCTGCATAACGAAAAGTGTGATGTCATCCAAATGAGTACCACAAATAATCCACTAAATTTCGGTTACACGATAAATCATACAAATGTAAATTCAGCGAAATACTTGGGAATTGGAATTACGAATATCTTAAATTTGAACGATCACACAGATAATGTTCTGGGGTAAGCAGACCAAAGACTGAGGTTTATTGGCAAAACACTTAGAAAATGCAACAGGCCTACCAAAGAGACTGCTTAAACTACACTTGCCCGTTCTCTTCTGGAGGATTGCTGAACGGTGTTGAATCGGCATCAGATGTGATTGACGGAGGGTAACGAAACATTTCAAATAATGGCAGCTCGTTTCGTACTATCGGGGAACAGGAGATAGAGTACCACGGATATGATACACAAACTGGGATGGCTATCATAGAAAAAAAAAACGCGTTTTTCGTTGCAGCAGAATATTCTCATGAAATTTTATTCACCAACTTTCTCCATAGAGTGTGAAAATATTTTATTCGTGCCCACCTAAATAAGGAGGAATGATCATGGTAATAAATATAAAGATATCAGAGCACAGATGTAAAGACTGAAGTGTTCGTTCTTCCCGCGCGCTCTTCAAGACTGGACGAAATAGCTAGAAGACAGTTCAGTGAATCCTCTGACAGGCCCTGAACTGTGAACTGCAGAGAAATCGTGTAAGTGTAGAGATAAACAAAGAATTTTGAAAGACTGAGAAAAGTGAAATTTTAAAGGGACCGCAGAATTTGTGGTCAGAGGCTTTCTGAAATATAGAATGTTCCAAGGTACGTTTAGCTTTCGGGAGCTAGTCACATTTAATTTAAGTGTTTTGCGCAATAACACCATGTATATGCAGGGAACACTGTAGTCTGTTCCTGCTGTGTGTTGTTAGGCAGAGGAGGAGATACGCAAAGCTTTTATAATATCGCTGTTTGACTTCTCTATTAGAATAATGTGAGAAATAACGAACACTGGAAGCAGAGACAGGATTTATATAAGTGGAGTACAAATCGTTGGTGATGGGAAGGATTTGCAGACCCATTATCGATGTTTAACTGCGCCGTATTTCACTATTTAGACGCTTTATTTGTCTAACAACCAAATATGTCATAGTTCGTACTACGCAACACTGTTAGAACGTGTTTACCTGCTTAGGTGTTACTGGGGTTGACAGTCGTAAGCATAAATCAGAGACGGATTTGCAGACCGGTATATGCGGGTAATCTTATACTATTTGGCGGAACTGACTGATATTGCTCTATCTGATTACAACGTTCAACCAACTTTGCTCTACTTAACTTGACTAAATTCGCTTATCGGTAACGAGGAGTGATGATCACAGACTGCACATTCGACTGTGTAAGATATATAGTGGACAGATGCGAAATTTCCGGAATATGACACGAGAACTAAACATTTATAGCATCTCTTTCACCCACACATCACACGTATTTCAGTATTTTGCCTCTGCAGTGCTAGTAATGAGAATTTCTCTCTTATTTCTCAAATTGTCAAAATTTTCGCGGGCCATGAATTCCTAAATCGGTAGAACCAAAGGTGCGCTCACGTTCATTGCCGAACCAGTGAAAAAATGCGAAATTGTAGAAGCTTGTACTTGAGCACTTACTGAAATGGTATAGCAGTTCTTGCATGCTTTGTTTCTTACTGCTTTACCAATAGAAAATATATCATACAGACACGCAAACGGAACGTTTTTATAATAAGTTCGCTTTTAACGAGAATTGGAAGTGACTACTGTTACGACATTTTTAGCTGACAACTGCTACTGTTTCCGTGAATTTAAAATTACATATTTGTATATTGAGAAATTAAATAGGAACTATTATTCCTCTCCTACAGGTGGAAGTGCGGTAATGACGTTTCTCCACTAAGTGCCTCTGCCATGTGGTACACTATTTTAATCCAGTATTAAGCACAACTTAGCTTCGACCACTTGATTTCGTAAACGTTAGTTTACCTGAAGAGTTAATTACAGTTTCAGTACATATATTCTGGTGAGCAATTACGAATCCTACCCACATCAGCCCAACATTACTGTACTGCGACGTCTGTCATAGAGTGTGTGATTATTTCGTGTTTGTTTTTCCCAGATATAAATACGTCACATTCGTCACTAGATTGATACTCGTCACAAAAAAAGACTGTGTGCAATGTGTTCCCATCCATGGAAATTCTCCGTTCTCGATATATTATTAGTAAAGGGGTACATACTATGGTCATATTTATAGAGGTCTCATTTTGTGGGTACAACAGATTTCGCATAATATTCCTCTATACATTCGAACCATAAACTGAAGTACGGTGGATCTGGGGCAGAAGAGCCAGGTGACATTCATTATCATTAAAGAGAAGATCGGAAGAAGATTATTTAGTGCCATCTCAAGAGCAAATCACATTTGACACCGATGACTGGACTTTATTTTTCGAAAAATAAGTGTTAGCGTCTGAAAGTTGGGGACGAAATTTCATTACTAGCAACTACGTCATGAGAATTACTCACGACCCGAGTAAACCTTTACCGTAATGAATTTGGAAATACACAACACCTGCATCAGGCGTGTTGTCGCAGATAACTGTATTGGATCTCAGATCCCATTAAATGCAAATGTGCAACGGCCTAAATTGGCAGAATTACTCTCAAACGCCAATCTCTACAGAAGAGTGGGCGCATTGTGCAAGAAAGCAGGCCTACTCTTTGTCCCTGCTACGTAACGCAACACGCTGTTTGGAGGTACTTACAGCTTTTGCAGGACTATTGGGAGTGTTGCAGAGGAATAGGCTGACCGATATCAAGGTCTAATCCAATTAGGCCATTTGATGAATGCAGCCGTTACTGAATTATTTATGTACTCTTCGTCGCTTTGTGTTGCGAGTTGCTTGTTTTCTTTTACTATTTTGAAATGGTTGAAGAGACTAATCTTTTTCCGTGACGCGTTACAATATTACCCTGACAACACAGAATGGTTCTGTGATCGGTGTGGCCATTATGACGGCTCTGCTTTCGCTGGAGCGCAGAACACGGACTCAGGCTGCCAGCCTAGCGAGACGTGGGCGGGACTTCCTTTTCTTTGTAATTATTGGCTTTCAGCACATGCCCTTGCAGCCGTCTCAACTGTGGGAAGACGGTACTACGTTTGCTGTGACATTTCAGTACACTGATTAGGGTGAAGCCGTAGCCTGGTGAGAAGTTACGGAGGCTTAAACTTGTTATGTGACGCGATGCACCCGGTTTTCGTGTCAGGTATAGCTATACGACCACGAAGACAATACAACACCCAAATCCCATGCGGAGAAAATCTCCGTCCAGGCCGGGAATCAAAATTGCGCCACTTCGGTTATGGACGGGATTTGTCGTATGCGCTCTTCACCCCACCAGTGGCTAAATTCTCATTTGTTTATGATCGCGGCTGATTGCGATGTTACAGTGTCCACACTCTAATATTTAGTGGGACTGAAAGCACCAGCCTTCTCGTTCTTTGATTTACAATTTAAATTATTGGTACGAACCTACATTTATGGAAAAGTTACCGCCTGCGAACGCAGTGCTTTGGTATTTACTATCATTGGCAGTACGTGTGCTGTCGACCGCAGTATGGCAGATCAGAATGCACGAGCAGAGACCATTCACACCAACACGATGTGCTTTCATGACGACGAACGAATTGTCGCCAATGCTAAATAGGTACATAAAATCTCTTCTTTGCACATACAGCACGTTTGTCGGTGAAGTCTATAGGGAGCTGGCTGCATGGTCTGGGTCTACAACGACTAAAATAATTAGCGCTCGTAGGTAAAAAAAATAATATATTGTACTTATCTGGTGGTACGGGAGTCTTCATAGGACGAATATAATTACAAACAGAGAGCTATAGAGGCATCAGATAGACTATAACTAAGCGCCTTGTTAGAGGTTGCTTCCTATCAGCTGAAGGCTATACTACTTTCTTACTTGACAGAGTGGCTGAACGCACGCTAGAGACTTGTTGCAAGCCGCGGAGCGGCGCTAGCCTCGACTCGCGGGTCCAGCGATGTTAGTACGGACCGCGGTCGTTAACTGCAACCACTGACAAGTGTGGTATCGAACGTTGATACCCCACGAAGTTCCAGACACTCGGTTTAGAAGCACTGCATCATGACATTACAAATAGATCAACGGTGATCTAACAAATGTGTAACATAGCTTGTTTGCAAAGTGGTTGCCCGTTCACTAAAGAACCCTGTGAATGCGCTAAACCCTCCTTAACAATAATAATAGGGTTTAATGTTGATATCAGATTACAATGCGATTAGCGTAATGTTTCGAAAGAAAAAAGCAACCACGTTGTAGGTGGGATATCTTTCCCACTCACCAGACGTTATTGCAAGAACGGAATGGAGTTATATAATGGTGTAATATTAAAAAAAAATGGCTCTGGGCACTATGGGACTTAACTGCTGAGGTCATCAGTCTCCTAGAACTTAGAACTACTTAAACCTAACTAACCTAAGGACATCACACACATCCATGCCCGAGGCAGGATTCGAACCTGCGACCGTAGCGGTCGCTCGGCTCCAGACTGTAGCGCCTGGAACAATATGGCTACACCGGCCGGCGAACGTACTATATCGATATTTTGCACAATTGATTGTAAAGTATAACCAGAGGAGATTTTTATTTCTGTTCCGGTCGAATACAATTCGAGTGCGTCTTTAACCACTGCGCCTCTTTTCAATGTGAGTCTCTCTGGTTCTGGCGGCAGTGGAGCGACAATCAGTGCAGCGTCTTGTTCTTTAACTTATTTATAATAAGAAAACAATATTTCTGAATACCCTCGGAATGCAGAGAAATGAGACACTGAAAACTAAAAACGCTTTTTTCTCGTGGCTGGTTAATGTTTTTTTTTCTGTTCGTTGTGAACGGCGTGTCGATATCGAGCAGGAATTTTCACGAGTAGATTGTGACACGTAAGCAAAAAGTGGTCTATCAAGCATCTGATGTCGACAGCGTAATTGCGACACACACACACACACACACACACACACACACACACGTGTGTAAAAATTCAGGAGGAAAGTAACTTTTGCATGGTGTGTCACTGGCAAGTCGAATGGCGCCCAAGCGCTCAGTGGAAGGACTGGACCGCGGCTCGTGTAAACATCATTCAACATCTGTAAAACATTTATTATAAAAGAATATGCAGTGAAAACCTGCTAAACCTGGAGGACAGGAGAGGTAGTTTAAGTTGTTGAAAGGGACCAAAAGAAACAGCTGTCGGTTACCCTCGAACTTACGACCTTTTATTTGATCAAACATTACCAAAGCCAAGAATTATTTTAAAAATACACAGCTTTAGTTTTGGGACTTAATTAGCGGCTGAATGCGCCGTACAATCTCATGCTTTAAGGGCAAGACCACTTTAATCTAAAAACGGCTGAAAGCCAATAACTTAAAGCTCAACCAAAATCATAAATTTAAAAGGGAAAGCCTTATCTTAAAACCAGTTCCTTAATTAGGCTGAAGGCCCAACACTTACGTCTCAATAACAGTAATTTTAAAAATTTCAAAGGCTTTAAATTAAAACAGTTCTTAAATTAGACTGAAGGCCCAAGGCATCTGACGCCTTAAAGGCAAAACAACCTTAATCTAAAAATCGGCTGGAAGCCATAGAATTACAAACAAGAACAAACAAGATAAGGCAGTGCACCCAATGGCGCTCAGAAGTTCCGAGGGTCGGCCTGGAATTCAAACTCTGACGCTCGCTAAGGTGAGACAGGCAGTCGGCCCAACCATTCTCGATCTGACGAAAACCCAATCGACAGACAATCAGCGGACCCGCATACAAGATACCTTCCGCTCCACCCGACCAGCACATAACAGGGAGTTCAATGGAACAACGTAGAAGGTATTGGCGCCCACAACCAATTATACATTGATCTGTCAAACTACACATCGTGCCGCACAGCGACAACACGATGAGGAAAACACACTGCCTGAATTTACATCAACTGCCAGGGCCGGTAACCGGAACGTTAACAGTCACAATGTAGAAGATTCTGCCGGTGCACTTCAAATCAAAATAACCAAGTACAGCTAAACTCCACCGGAGGGTGGCTAAAATTTGCCAACTTGAAAACACGTCGTGGGAATGTCCCAGCAGCCGACAACGAAATCCAAACGGCACAATGAACAGTCGTGAACTGCTGGTAGATTAAGTAAAAACTCAACTTTCTTGTCCGGATCAGTGAGCCACGGACCTCGTAACAATGGGAACAGCAGCACACACGCCGACCACGCGTGGACGCCGCCAGCGGCCTCGGCCAAACTACGCGCCGCCGAGATTTCCTCGCTGCTCCACGCCAACTGCCCAGGCCCGGAAACGGTGAAACGACCCAAATATACGTCGGCCGATGAGGCGACCAACCAAAGGTCGTCCCGCTCCAATCTCCCTCCGTCGGACAGTTCACGTATGTCGCCAGCGGTCGGCGAGCACTGGCTGTCAGCGCCTCACGGGCGTTCCGTCCCCGACTTCACTGCTGCTGCGTCCCGACTGCATTCCTGGTCCGTCTCCAACTGACTGCCAGACACACGACGACCCGGAAATACTATCGGTCGCTCCAGGGATGGTACGGCAGTGCACTTATCGATACGCACTGCTGCTGCCGTTCACGGGCAACTAAGGTAGGAATTTAGTGACGCCAGTAAATGGAATAAGAAAACGAGGTGGCAGTACCGTAATAGAATATAACAAACAATAAATGGGATAAACGCGAGCCGTGCACGGCTCAACATCCAATATTAGAAGGGTCAAACTTCTAAATATACCCAACTGCCATTAGCGCTTAATTTATTTAAAATATACAATAAAAAAGTCTTTAACAATTTAAGAACAAATCCACAGGGCAATTAAATAAAACTTGAACAGGAAATGACAGAATTTAGTCTGATATTGAATTTACACATTTAGGAATAAAGGGAAAAAATATAAATGCCAACATGTGGCGCAGTTACCTCGATAAAGAGGAACACCTGGCCCTCTAGAATCTTATGCAATTCATACTACAAACGGGATCTCAACTAATATGAAACCGAGAACATGGTAGGTAATAAGGACCGCTGCTTATGAATGCATCCCTTTAATTAAGAAGATAATGAAACTCTTAAAAATTTAATAAATTGAGAAATGGCCAATCAACGGTCTTCAAAAATTTTTATTTTGGAAAATTTGTGGCAAGATACTATGGAACCAAATTGCTGAGGTCATCGGTGCCTAGACTTACACACTACTTGATCTAGCTTAAACTACCTTACGCTATGGACAGCACACACTACCATGCCAGACGGAGGAGTCGAAACTCCTACGGGGGGAGCAGCACGAACCGTGACAAGGAACCTCCTCAGAACACGCGGCTACCCAGCGCGGGTTTTGAAAAATTTAAACCTGGCCAGCGGTAGACAATAAAATGAAAGGAAACTTAGCAACACGATCAATCGCCGTCCACCGCCCTCCAAAAAAGTGAATCCAACGGAGTGAGATCCTTCAGACATACGTTAATTAAAACATGAAATCGATAATACCGTCTTTTTTAAAAAAAATAAAACCAAAATATTACAATTATTGCCGCAGAAGGACGTAACAAGGTTACGCAACAATTAGCTGGTGCGTGAGGTGATGCAGGAGGCGGCAGGCTAGGCGAAGACGTTGTCGGCAATTCGTGTACGCAGGCGGCCGGTCCACAAGAGAGCTAAGGGCTCAACAGGTTTTCGGTGTCCTCTGCTTCTGTCACAACAGCCGTAAGACTGAAACAGACTATGGGAACGTTGCAGCTTCACTAGCCCCTCTCACACTCTCCCGTAATAGGATAAGACTCCCTTAGCGGGCACTACCCTCCGTAAAAATTGACATTTTTGCGCACGATTCATCACATTTGATGGCGAGCGTAAGAACTAACAATAAGATTGCTGGAACCACGTCTTACGCATTGCACCCCGTTGATTCTGCCCGGTACTGGGTGTCAAGACACCTGGCCAGGAATGAAATCCAGGCGCCAACAATATCGCTTTCTCTTGACAGCGCGTCTAGCATGCTCCGAGTTCACTGGGCTGACGAACAGCACGGTAATCCGTGGATCCCAACGCGAAAGCACCTAATGGATCAGAGTTTCCAAAACACCAGACGCCCCGTACGTTAGTTCACACGAGCTGAATCCCCAAATGAGGGTAAAATGACCTGAACGTACAAATGAAATAGATTTTGGCGCTCAACGAACACTGGGGCCAACATATCTTCAACAATGCGTACTCAGGAATATAGTGGGAGAACCGCTGTGTCAAAAGGCCTCGTACCAAATACTAACGGCCAACGTGAACCAACCCGGACCCTACACAGCGAATCATTCCCAGCCGAGCCGCGTCCGACTTGATGCCGAAAACCCCAGTACCGCTAAGAGCAACCGCTCGGCCGCTAGCGGTGGCACGGCTACGCCTCCTAGTTTCAAAGCTCTCACTTTGGAGGGGAATCGACAGCCCTCTTGCGCGAACGGCGGAGGATTTGAAAGAAAGAAACCGACACGGTTCACCAAGTAACGCAGCTCTATTAAACTTGGACCATACACAGAAAGAATTACTACAATGTGGTGTAGAAGCTAACTTAAAGGTATATCCAAGGAGACGAACAACGAATAAAAATGACTCTTTTATTCAAAGGCAGCAATTACACCGAAAGCACAGCGGTTAACAATGCATGCTGTGCAAAGTGCTCCCATGCTGGTCACAAGCTTGGTATGGAGCTACTGTAATGGGGAGATCCATTTCTCCGGCAGCGCAGTTGGAAACTAATGGATAGTGAACGGGCAAGTCACACCATTCGTCGAAAATCCTCTCTTTCAGAAAGTTTCTCCACCTAAGCTCTTCGATCCTTTTGTGCATTGTCGTCCATTAAAATTAAGTCAGAGCCGAATGCACCCATGAAAAGACGCACATGTGGAAGGGGTACAGTGTCACGTTATCGTTGTCTAGTGTGTACACCGTGTTCAATGATTTGGAGTTCACTGGCACTTGCAACATTATGCTTCCTCCATAACACTTGGACCACCAAAATAATCATGTTCAGCAACGTTCCAGGGTGCATTACATCTCACCACCTCTTGCCGTATGAAGGTACGTGTGGCATTGTCGTACATGATCGTTCTTAAGGCCGAGGTGCTACAGTGTAGGAAGACATAACGCGTTTGACCTCAAGCAGCGATATGGAACTTACTGCTAGTGCGAGGGTGTGGACCCTGCTGTTGGTGCGTCTTTTGGGCAATGTACATTCTCGCTATAAAACATTTTTGAATTTTCGGTACCAACTTGTTACTCCAGAACTGCTCTTCGCTTGTTGAATTGTGATCGTTATTTGGAACCTAAGGGATGGACTTTCTTCTACATAGAGGGAAATTCAGTAGTCCCTACTTATGGCGTTTTATGCAACCCGCTATGTTATAAAAGGCTTTCAAAAACAAGGCGCACGATTTTTCATGTCCTCTCGCTCGCTGCACGCAAGCTGTTAGTCCTGAAGAGAAAATGAACATGATCTTTTCTAGGAAATTTAATGTAGAGTTATGTTTTAGTTGGGGACCACAGTTTTCTAGTTATTCAAGAACAACATACGGGTATGAGCTTCAAACGCACCTCCACTCCCTTATGGTAAATTTCAAACATATGCTTATTGTTTTGTTTTTTGATTGTTATATCCAGGAAGTTAATTTGACTGTTGTGTTCTCTTTCAGTTGTGAATTTTATATTTTTATGTATCTTGTTTATGTCAGTATGTAGCTTTTCAATTTTTGTTTGAAATTTACCGTAAACCCACAGCAACGAATATTGTCATTCCCCAATCCTCGAACCACCCACACGCACAAAAGCAAGCAGCACTTCGACACATGCTCCATAGACTCAACACAGTACCATTCACCAAAGAAAGCTACCAAAAGGAACTGGACATAATAATGCAGATAGCGCCAAATAATGGTTACAATAATAATACAGTCACAAAGCTAAACAACAAAATTAAAAGTAAAATAAAAGCAGAAAGCTCCAAACCACAGACAACAACACAACAGAGTCAAACACAAACACTCAGTCCCATAAAAACTAAACAGGATAATCAGAAAAAGATGAAAGATAACACAAACTCACCCATAAAATCAACGACATTTTCAAAAAATGTAGCATAGACAATAGACAATACTGTCCAAAACTACACCCCAAAACTGACAAAACACAGAGACATATATCAGGAAGTGGTATGTATAGCTACAGTGTGAAGGTATATACATGGGGCAAACAGGTAGAGATGTCAGATACAAGGAACACATGAGAGCTTGGAAATATGGAACAAATCACTCCACATTTGCAGAACACCTAAGAGAAAATGACCACAAACCAACCACTAGAGGAGATGACATGAAAAGTTTCGAATCAACAATAAAAAACACCTTCTGACCATGCAAGAAAATTACGTCACAATTAAAACCAAAGCAGAGGGGAAAATCCGGTTGAATGACCAAGTACACATACCAAGCAATTCATTATTTACACTAATAGATAAAATAATAGAATAACGTTGGCAGAAATTATTAATATGAAATACTATCCAATGTAATAATAATAGAACCTAGCATCTTTATACTCACTCATCTATGAACCCCTCCACAGAATATTGAAACGAAAAGTCAAAACAGCTGTCATCAAAATTTTCAGTCACTCGCTAACAGCTAGTCCCCCCCCCCCCCCCCCCCCCGAGAAGGCTGGTGCTTTCAGTCCCACTAAATATTAGAGTGTGGACACTGTAACATCGCAATCAGCCGCGAGCATAAACAAATGACAATTTAGCCACTGGTGGGGTGAAGAGCGCATACGACAAATCCCGTCCATAACCGAAGTGGTGCAATTTCGATTCCCGGCCTGGACGGAGATTTTCTCCGCATGGGATTTGGGTGTTGTATTGTCTTCGTGGTCGTATAGCCATACCTGACACGAAAACCGGGTGCATCGCGTCACATGACAAGTTTAAGCCTCCGTAACTTCTCACCAGGCTACGGCTTCACCCTAATCAGTGTACTGAACTGTCACAGCAAACGTAGTAGGCGGTATAAGATCCCATTAAATGCAAATGTGCAACGTCCTAAGTTGGCAGAATTACTCTCAAACGCCAATCTCTACAGAGGAGTGGGCCTCATTGTGCAAGAAAGCAGGCCTACTCTTTGTCCCTGCTACGTAACGCAACACGCTGCTTGGAGGTACTTACAGCTTTAGCAGGACTATTGGGAGTGTTGCAGAGGAATAGGCAGACCGATATACTTATACCGCCAACACCTATCCGAGCTTTATGAAATTGAAATTCAAGCGGAAATATTCCACGCATTCCACATATTACACCCTAATTAGCCTAGAAAAAAAAGTGTTGCATTACTTGTTGAGAACCCGACGTATATTGGTACCAAATGAAAGGCGAAATATTTTTTTTTTATTTCTTATGTTAAACGTCATTAAGCATATTACGATTACAATCTGTCTTGTCAATGTTTATTCCTTGTAGCTAAATGTGATGAGGTGTACTTTGAGATCAAACCCTTGTGATCAGCCAACATGAAGTCGCTCTTATAAATGAGTATATCATTTAGATTTGAGAGGCTGAAAGTAAAAGTGGTACATTTCATTAGAAATTGATCTATGCACTCATTTGGAAAGATAAAGTGTGGATCTCTTTACAGTAAAAGAGTAGTTCTGCATTCTGCGATGATAAAGTTTAGGCTCTAAGCCAATCCCTGGACTAAGAATACAACTAGTACAAGAGGAATAGTGGGCGAAAAGAGAACTGCTGCTATGTTTAATGAAGCTTTACGTACGAATTTTTTTAGAAGTAGCGCAATAGCCTAAAGTGTATGCTTCAGGTTACTTATAGCAATATCTAATGGATGTTTAAATAGACCCCATTTTGAAATAGTGGATGTACATCTTGACACAAAATCAGCATACTGACTCAACAGATCACAAGTTGATTGAACCTGGCCATAAGTACAATGCGAAGAAGCACGTGAGATATGTATTTGTTTCCCAAAATAGGATGGAAGCATTGAAGCAGGTCAACCTAAGGTTTTTCGCAGTGGAAAAGAAAACACAAAACTTTCTTTCAATTAAACCAGTGGACGCCATGACAAAGGGCAAAGCTGGTAAAGAAACTCAAGGGCACACAATACTGCGGAGCAATATTAGCAGGATCAGAATCACCAGAGGAAACTCTCTAACAACGCCGTCGAAGTATCCACTAAAATGTGATCTTGAGTTCAGTCAAGTGGATTTTAGGAGCCACAACAATGGTCATCAATCAATACCTTTTTTGCAGGCTTTGCTTCAAGAAGAGTATGAAACAAAATTTGAGAAGTGGAAAAATCTTCAGGAAACAAAAGAACTAGGTCTCTCCAATTTATCTTCAATTTTGTAACAATATGTTCAATTGCCATATAGTATTTACCATGGATGTAAGAAGAGGAAGTGGAGAAAAACGACTATATGGTCACACGACACAAGGAAGACTGAGAAATGCACAACACAATGGTACAGCAGGAAGAGTTGCCCCAGGAAGGACGTTCTTTAAGCGATATCACGGAAGGAATTTCTGATTCTGTATTAAGGCACTGGCTACGAGGCAATAATAGAAAATAACAATGAATAGCCTGTCGTTGTTGGAACCACAGCAATATCTTTCTGTTTTGGTATTTACTTTGTTTCCTATTTACGTACTATTTTTCAGATTATTCCAATAATTTTGCATTGATTGCACATTTATTTTTCTTTTAGAACATACGTTCTACTATGACCATCATTTATGCTGTACAAAAAAGAGAACTCCACAATAATGCACAACAAAGACAATGGTTGTGCGTTCGCACCTGTTTTGCTTTAAAAAGTCTTGATATGTAAGGCGTATAACTATCTTTAATACTTCATGAAAAATAATACAAAAGCACTACAGTGTCGATACAACCTACAGATATACACGAACTAAGTGACCATTAGAGAAAATATCTACATATACGTGATTACTGTGCTATTCACAATAAAATTCCTGGCAGAGGGTTATGAACCACCTTTAAGCTGTCTCTGTACCGTTCCACTCTCTACCGTTCCACGAGCACTTAAATTTTTCTGTGCGAGCTCTGACTCTTCTTATTTTATCGTGATGATCATTTCTCCCACGTAAATGGGCGGCAACAGAATGTTTTCGCAATCTGAGGATAAAACCGGCGATTGAAATTTCATGAGAAGATCCCTTGCAACGAAAAACGCTTTTGTTTTAATGATTGCCGCTCCAATTCACATATCATATCTGTGGCACTATCTCCCCTACTTCGCGACAATACAAAATGAGCTGTCCTCTGAATTCTTTCGTCATCCGTCAGTCGCGCCTGCAATACTCCAGAATAGTGCGGACAAGCGTGGTGTAAACAGCCTCTTTAGTAGACCTGTAGCACCTTCTTCCTGCAAATCAATTGCGGCCTTTGGTTTACTCTACCCACAACATTATCTGTGTGATCGTTCCAAATATCGGATGACAATACCATATAAGTTATTAATAGCCATTCAGCTTGGCATTGATTCACTTACTCAGTAAGGACTTGCACGACTTGTACTCAGAGACCCTTAATTGGTCTCTTTTTAATGAATAATGAATTGACATTTGTGCAGTAACACCGCTGGCACCTCCCCCTCACTTATCGACCTTAATGGCAGTGAAAAATTAAACCACGTGTACCTAACGGAAATTTGGGAAAAAAAGAATCGGCACCGAAGTTAATCTGTCGGTGAGGAGGGAGGAAGGGTTACATCTAAATGAGAGGAAAAAAGCAAATGAAATTAATGAAATAAATTTTGAAAAAGGGTAAAGTTAATAAGGAAAGTAAATGTATGGTCGTTACGTAAACAATTAATTGGCGTTAATTATATACTTGAGATTTGGGGAAAATTACGATCGCCAGTCCTATGGACAACTACTATAATAACTGAAAAAGAAAGGTTAATGCACATATAATTAGCACTGAAGACGTGAAGGTTGACACGTGCTATGTGAAAACTGAATGTTTCGCTACACTCTGACTTAATTAAGCAACAGAAATAATGAAAGGGGAAAATTGAAAGTTAATTTAATGGCAGAAATTAATAGTGAAGTTTGTTTCTGAAGCACTACGAAATGAAATAAAATAAAGTTAGTCTTGGGCTACCTCAAGAATCATCTCAAAAGCTACTTGAATCTACGCAATTTAGAAATAAGAGATTTAACTTTGAACTTGAATTAAATGACTTTGAACAAACAACAACAATATAATGTAGCACTTACCAAGCTGAGCTGCAGTCACAGGTAAGCTAAAGTATGTTAACAAAACTCGCACTCTTAATTTGTGCTTGTGTAATATAAATATTGTAGCCCACTTGAATACTTTAACTGAACTTTGAAATTAAAGCAGTGAAATGGAATGATATTACTTTAACGCTGACGTCTGAATTTCAACGACACTCGAGTTCACTCCAGAAAAGGAAGGGACCCTGCTTGGTAATGCAATTGGGGCAATGAGCAACAAAGGTTCATGCTAAGTTGCTGTATTTTTCTGATGCAAATGGAACAGTTTGAATAGCTAAGGTCTGCCGTACAGTTCTAAAACTTAACGTGCTTTCAGTCTTCCTTGTTGGTTGATTGAAGGTTTGATATCGTCGATCAAGGAGGTGGCGACAATCACTTATTGTCGGCCGTCGCTGTTGCAGAAGCTGGATGTTGGCGAGCCCTCTTCTCGAGACGGCCACCAGGCGAAACGGGGTCTTGATGTGCACCAGCTAATGTTTCCTGTCCGCGACACCGTGTCAGAAACTATCAAAGCAAGTCGAGCGCAATTACATGCTGCCGAACCCCGAAAGCCCGGCAACTCGCGGGAGCGTCACTCAACACACCTGCTCCACTGCCCTGCCCCAGCCAGACTCTGATCTGCCCGTGCGACACGCGGCAGAATTAACACTACCCAAGATCCTAAACACTTTGGTTCCCCACACGACCTATCGATGTATTTGTTCGATAGCATAGTTTTCCCTAGGCAAGACCCAGCGTAAAAATACAAATAGTATTTACAAAACAAACCAATTATACATCGACATCAAAGAATTACAATATACAGGGTGTTTCAAAAATGACCGGTATATTTGAAACGGCAATAAAAACTAAACGCGCAGCGATAGAAATACACCGTTTGTTGGAATATGCCTGGGACAACAGTACATTTTCAGGCGGACAAACTTTCAAAATTACAGTAGTTAAAATTTTCAACAACAGATGGCGCTGCAAATGATGTGAAAGATATAGAAGACAACGCAGTCTGTGGGTGCGCCATTCTGTACGTCGTCTTTCAGCTGTAAGCGTGTGCTGTTCACCACGTGCAAGTGTGCTGTGGACAACATGGTTTATTCCTTAGAACAGAGGATTTTTCTGGTGTTGGAGTTCCACCGCCTAGAACACAGTGTTGTTGCAACAAGACGAATGTTTCAACGGAGGTTTAATGTAACCAAAGGACCGAAAAGCGATACCATAAAGGATCTGTTTGAAAAATTTCAACGGACTGGGAACGTGACGGATGAACGTGCTGGAAAGGTAGGGCGACCGCATACGGCAACCACAGAGGGTGACGCGCAGCTAGTGCAGAAGGTGATCCAACAACCTCCTCGGGTTTCCGTTCGCCGTGTTGCAGCTGCGCTCCAAATGACGCCAACGTCCACGTATCGTCTCATGCGCCAGAGTTTACACCTCTATCCATAAAAAATTCAAACGCAGCAAACCCCTCAGCGCCGCTACCATTGCTGCACGAGAGACATTCGCTAACGATATAGTGCACAGGATTGATGACGGCGATATGCATGTGGGCAGCATTTGGTTTACTGACTAAGCTTATTTTTACCTGGACGGCTTCGTCAATAAACAGAACTGTCGCATATGGGGAACCGAAAAGCCCCATGTTGCAGTCCCATTGTCCCTGCATCCTCAAAAAGTACTGGTCTGGGCCGTCATTTCTTCCAAAAGAATCATTGGCCCATTTTTCAGATCCGAAACGATTACTGCATCACGCTATCTGGACATTCTTCGTGAATCTGTGGCGGTACAAACTGCCTTAGACGACACTGCGAACACCTCGTGGTTTAAGCAAGATGGTGCCCGGCCACATCGCACGGCCGACGTCTTTAATTTCCTGAATGAATATTTCGATGATCGTGTGATTGCTTTTGGCTATCCGAAACATACATGAGGCGGCGTGGATTGGCCTCCCTATTTCCCAGACATCAACCCCTGTGACTTCTTTCTGTGGGGACACTTGAAAGACCAGGTGTACCGCCAGAATCCAGAAACAATTGAACAGCTGAAGCAGTACATCTCATCTGCATGTGAAGCCATTCCGACAGACACGTTGTCAAAGGTTTCGGGTAATTTCATTCAGAGACTACGCCATATTATTGCTACGCATGGTGGATATGTGGACAATGTCGTACTATAGAGTTTCCCAGACCGCAGCGCCATCTGTTGTTGACAATTGTAACTACTGTAATTTCGAAAGTTTGTCTGCCTGAAAATGTACTGTTGTCCCAAGTATATTGCAACAAACGGTGTATTTCTATCGCTGCTCGTTTAGTTTGTATTGCCGTTTAAAATATACACCCTGTATAAAGACATAGAAATGTCGTATCATCAGGTAACAAAATAAGGAAAAAAATATAGTACAATGATTGGAAAGAGGAGGATATGCATTTCCGGCGTTACGCACTGCCCCCCTCCCCCACTTCATGACGTGTTATGGAAGGAAATAATAATCTCCCCTAAAGATCACTGCAGATTTAACCGTAATTAGAAGTAATTGCTTGTGAAAGTAGAAGCCAATATCGCCCAATTTACGGTAAACTGATTAAGAAAGTTGCTCCGTTTCTGCCGTTTGACGACGATGTGTAAGTCAGAACTGTGGCGGAAAAGGCCGTGGAGGAAAAACCTGGCACGCGCGGTGCGTCCGCGATGAAGTGTGTGTTGTGCCACGCAGCAAGAAACGCGCTGCGCCAGACCCACGGACGCCGGCGCCGGCGCCGCCGAGACAGCGCGCCGCAATTAAACGGCGGGCGGGCCGCGACCGCATCGATTGCGGCCCTCCTGATTAGTCGGGCTCCGCGGCTGGCGCCGTGGCTGAGGCCGGCTACGTGTGCCGGGCGCCAGATGAGCCGCCGGCCCTCCGTCCTCTTCATCTGGCGCCGCGCCGTCTGCAGCGCCACGCAGTGTCGCCATCTCGATACTCGTCACTCGTCCTTTCAGCGCTGACACGGCCAAACGGTGTTTCAAAAAGAATGACCTGAAGTTAGAGTGTAATAATTGCGAAACAATAGAGGTGTGAGACTGGAAATGAGTGCTGACTAACTGGGTGCGCCATAGAGCTAGATGCTCAATCACTGTGTAGCAATATGGTGTCTGCTCGACAGACGGTGTTTCCCATACTCGAGTGTAGCAAGAGTGACTCGTATTTACAGTCCGAGCTGAATTTCCATCTTTTCTGAAAAATATTCGTTTTATCGTCAGTCTGAGGGGAAAGGATGTTTATGCGAAAGAAAGAGCCCCGGTCAACCACGCTCTTCGAATGAAACAGTCGAAAGAATTAGGCAGAAGTTGGCGCGGAGACCACGCAAGCAAGGAACTGGCAGTGCCCCATGCGACTGTCTGGTGAGGTATTATTTTGGTCTATAAACCGTACAGAGTGCAATTACTGCAAATTGTTCGGGTTGGCGTCTCTCCCGGATTCGCCTTCGACGCCGCCATCCCGCAACGCATATGTACCTAACAGGTTATCGCGAGCTGGTCGCCGCGCTATCCGGCTCAGCCTCCAGGGGACCTATTCTGTATCGTTCATACCGTTCGGTGTAGTAGGTTTGTCTCGGTAGTGACGTCATTTTCGGTTCTGTGCCGAAATATCCTATTCAGTAAGCTGCTGACACCTGTTACCGGACGGTCCTCCTACCGATTTTACGACGATTGTGCCGAGATGTTTTGTATTTCGGTGTAGCCCTGTCGAAATAAGAGTTTAAAGATCATTAAATATCAAGACATCAGCTCTGCTTACGTATATTACATGAGTGAGAACTGACGTTACTAGTGACTTTGTGTACTTTTTCCCGCAAATGGTTTAGTTAGTAATTATCGAAACGTGTTTACGACTTTCAAGTAGCAATGGAAAGCAATTATGTGAAGCCTGATATTGGAAACCTTCCAAACTATTGCGCATTTCTGCCTTGCACAGCATCGTTTGGCAACGAAGTCAGACTACGTTCCTCTCCACAATAGTACAAGAATTCAGCATCGCATAGCTGTTGGTAAGCGTGGCCAAGGGTTAGCGCGCGGGAGTGCTACACGTAAAGACACGGGTTCGCGCACGAATGGTTTCAAAATGTTTTTTTTTTCCTCTTCGTATATGCAACACGTTCTGAGACATTGTTATTCGTGTAAGTTAAGATTTTCCGCAATATTCATTATTACTTACATGCAAGAGAGCGCTTCCTCAATAATGATTTCGTAATTCCTGTGTGTTTAAAAAACGAAATATGAAATTGTTGACACATGAAATTGCTGTGAGCGAAAGAATCGACAGTGACCTTTATATTTTCTCTTGTCAGAAATAATTCACCATTTTTTCCGAATATGTAGCGATTTCCGAGTATGCGGTCACACAGGAATCCAGGAGCTCAACTTAAACTACTGGGAGTGTAGCTAGCAGCTGTCATCTTCATAGTCTTGCTTCTCACAAGTATTTATCTGTGCTCGATTACTCAACAACAGTAGACAGAGATGAAAGATCTCTGCCGTAATATTTTTAGATTGTAGCACCATATACGAAACATTTTAATTTCTGAGGTGCATGTTACAAGCTTCGACGAACTGCAGGAGCTCTCGGAAACGCGTGTTTTCAGTTTTGTTTTTAAGACCCAAATCGTTGACGTATCATATGGGGAAGTGGGCTACTTAATCATTTGGATCTCTAGGAGCGAGTTATAACCACATTCTGTTTACCTTCTTATTCTTCGAACCTCTCAGAATCAATTTTTCGGGTGTTTTTATAGATGTATTAGTGCAATGTGGTACTACGCACTATTCTTAACTCATTTTCGGGAAAAGTGAAATCCAAAACACAATGTCAGTGTGAATGGGAATAAGATGACATAATGCGGCATTTACGACAATGTGCAGAATACAGTCATATACTCTGTTTTTTCGGTACTTCGAAGAATAGCGCGCTTGTGTCGTCTGCTAGCCGCTTTGTGTTGGCGCTGCAGTGCGCATGCGCGGATCTGCGGCCGCTTGCTTTTTATTGGCTCGCGCGACGCGAACCGACAACAGCGCTTCGGTTCCCTAGACCCGAATGGTATCGCTCCCGAAATGCATACTGAATAACGTAGGGACTCTAATTCGAGTACTAGACCGCTCAGTGCTCGTGAGTACCGAAACGATAGGCACAAAGGCGGAAAGATACAGAATAGGCACCCAGAGGGCCTCTCAGTGGCCAGACGGAGGGCGCGAAAGATAGCAACAGGGGTCGCTCCAGACATTCACTTCTTCCTGCATCCGCCGCAACCTCGACAGCCAGTAGGAAAATAGTAACTGGCCGACGCACAAGTATTTCTGCCGCACGGAGGCCGTTAGAACCAGACCCGTCTTCGCCAGCCAGCGACTAATGTACCATCACTGTTTGCGCCCTGCCTGTGATCAGACAATCGGGCACCGCCTTTTCCGCCCGGACGGCTGCGCTCCGGCGACCTGTGCTCCGAGCCTTGGTATTCTGCACCATGGACAAGTCGAGCTGCTCGCGAGGTAGGACTTTGAATGCACGCTTTGTTTTGAAGATAGACTTTTCACTGTTCAAGAGAACGTAATCTACGCTCTCAAGACTATTTTCGTTTCACTGAAAAACAATTGCCTCTGATAAACTTACTCTTCACATTTATGGAGGATATTTAATTTCGTTTTTTGTACTGCGTCAGAAACAGAAGACTGTTTGTGATCGAAGGTTACCTGTCCAAATAAACTAAGTTTAATTACATCTACTTGTGATCTTGTGGAAATATTCCGAGTGAGGAATACTTCAGGCTGACTTCAGCAATGCTGTGCTGGAGGATTTGAAAGACGATTCTGATGAACCAACAGAAAGTAAGCGTATGGGGGCTTCTGTACCTTCATGACATTAATAAGCGCGAAAGAGACTCACCTAAATTTAACGTCTTTTGTGCCATTTCTCGTGAAAAAGTGTATGGTGTTGTGAGTGGCAGGAGAGCCAACCGTGTCACTAGAGGAGCCCGAAATGCACGCGTTTTAGCTCAAGCAGGCTGGCGTGAGGTCTGCAACATGACAAGGGAATTAGAATTGAGAAAAACGGACGTAGCTGGTGGAATACTTAACTTTAATCCATTAATGACGAACTCGCTCTTTATGGTACATGATTCACAATATCTATAGTACGGATACTGGCGCCTTGCTAGGTCGTAGCAAATAACGTAGCTGAAGGCTATGCTAACGATCGTCTCGACAAATGAGAGCGTAGAAGTCAGTGAACCATGGCTAGCAAAGTCGGCTGTACAACTGGGGCGAGTGCTAGTGAGTTTCTCTAGACCGGCCGTGTGGCGGCGCTCGGTCTGCAATCATTGATAGTGGCGACACGCGGGTCCGACGTATACTACCGGACCGCGGCCGATTTAAAGGCTACCACCTAGCAAGTGTGGTGTCTGGCGGTGACACCACATATGGTCCCTTCTTTTTTGAGAGAAACACAATGATCGGAAAGAGCTATTTCCAAATGCTGCAGAACTGGCTTTCTCCGCAACTTCAGGAGAACTTCGATGATTTAATTTTTCAACAGGATGGAGTTCCGCCACAGCAACGTACGTCACTTTCGCAATGAAACTGCGTTAACGCTAGATAGAGCGCACGGGACTCTGAGACATTGCTTTTCATTCTTGGCTTCCAAGATAGTCAGACATGAGCCCAATTGAATTTGTTCTTCTGGAGGTATGGGAAGGAAAGCGTGTTCATTGCCACTTAACCTCATGACATAGAAGACGTGAAGAACAGAATAACATCCGCCATAACATCTGTAAAACCAGATACATTGTGTATAGTTTTTGACTAATACTACTATCGTGTAAATGATGTTCTTGCTGCCAATGGCGTACACGGGAAGTATTTGTAATAGCATAGCTAAAACTTCAAGATTTTCTGACTATTTTGCCATCTCAAGTTCGTAGTATCTTTTTATCGATAAACATGGAGTTTTGAAATCAGCTCATTAATTTTCATCCGCCAAACATCAATTGTCCGTCACTCTGGATTAGGCAGTCGGGAAGAACAGACATGTTGTCTGTCGTAGGATGTGTTTCCAATTTTATTTAAGTTCCTGTTCGTCACTCTGGATTAGGCAGTCGAGAAGAAGTGACATGTTGTCTATCATAGGATGTGTTTGCCAGTATTCAGTATTAAAAGATTCACTCGGGTAGTCATGAGGCACAGACACGTGCCACAAATAGTGTAAAGATACATTTTCGTAAACATTGTGTTTGATCATGTACTTTGCTGTATCATAAGGTGTTGTGTTAAGATCATGTAGTCTTCTCGTGCGGCTATATTAAAATACGCGAGTGGCATCTCAAAGAAGTGCTACATTATTTTAGAACAGAACCTCGCTAAAAGTCAGTTTCAGCTTCAAGATACAGAACCTACGACCTGCGTGCTGTTTTCTGCGCTGGGGACATCAACTTGAAGACAGCAGGTTAGTGAACTATAACAGAACCTTCGTATGCCAGACAGTGCAGTGGAAACAACTAGGCGCATCACGTGTACTACATGCACAGAACAAATGTGTTCAGTGACACGTCATCTACAGTAATGCAGAGGACGTAAAGGAGGATGACCGTTATTAAAACCTAAAATCAATTCATTCTTCCTTTCTTGCCGTACAAGGGGAGCGGAATCACAGTGACTGCGTTCGCACGAGACACAAAGCGGTAGCTCCGGGCCTTGTGGTGTGGGATGCTATCGGGTACAACCACAAATCACAAATGGTGCGTGTCCAGGGCATTGCGACCGGTGCGACTTACGTGAATGACATCTTGTTAGCTGTAGCCATTTCCTTTCTGCACGACAAAATCCTTTCCGCAAGACAATGCACGCCTACATGTCGCTGCACGAACACGTGCCTTCTTGGGGTCTCAGAATGTCAGCTTTTTGCACTGGCCCGCCAGATTACAGACTTGTCGCCAATTGGAAATGTGTGAGATATGGCGAAACGACGAGTGCAGCACTGTTAACCGCTGCCAAGCACCACATACGAATTTGGAACTTGGTGAATGCAAAATGGATGGCTGTACCACAGGAAGCAGAACATACTAATGTACATGTCCAGTGAATATGAACGTACTATCGCTAGTCGTTCAAAGTTTACTGTTTTTTTTCTGAACATTAGTGTAACTACCCACTTGTGTACTGAAACATTCTTGTGTTAGTACTGAAACACTACCAGCATTTGAGGGGCCGTCCGGAATGCTGTACAGCATCTGAAGTCCGACATCGCGTCAGGGCAGCCAGCCCTGAGAAGACGTCGGCCATGCCTCAGCCATCACTGACCTAGCAACCAAGCTCCGAGGACGTTGCTAACGCAAGCAGTTGTGTTACGTCACCTATCGTCCAAGCCGCGCTCTGTCAGCATTGTGGGACATCACACACACACACGAGGGAGGCAAGTAGATGCCTCAGACACACTGCCGCTATTTGAAATGTATCCCAGCGGAAAGGATTAATAAGAGAATCTGAAAGCACAAAACAAATCTACTGACTCCTGTCTATGTGAGCCAGTCTGATTAAGTCACCAAATGGAAAGGCAAACAAGATATCTGGGAAAAGTGAATTATTTAGACGCAGCTGGGATTTAGTTATCTCTTGGAGGCCGGTGAGTGCGCCGGCGTAAGGTTGACACTTGTCACCTTGTCAAAGTAGCCGACTTGTCACAGGAAAAATCCAAAGACGCATTATAAGAATACACCAGAATTGAATGTTAGACTAGAATGAAGACGACAATGTGTACATAGAGTGTTCCATAAAGATAACGATGAGGGCCATATCGAGCCAGATTCAACAGAGAACGACATAAGAGGATTCAGTTTTCAGTGTTATATTTCCATTACAGAGTATGTATCGGGCAGTGATGCCCAGCAACAGCTACCGATGGAGTTTTAGAAACTTCAACTATGAGAAGGCATGAGAAGACGGTGACGTATTCTGGTGGACGCAACTACAAATTCTAGATAAATAGTGTGCTTTCATTATAATAGTGGTGAACAGGGACAGTCTGTCTCAAATAGTAACTGCTTAGAACCCGTTAATAACAGGAATATGGAACTGCCTGGCACTTGTATTCAGTAAGATAGGCCATCAGGCCTTAGATTAATAGAGAATTAGTCCAAGGGAAGCGAAGAAATTTTTGAGAATGTACGTTTGGAGCACATTGTTATACGATTGTGAAACACTGACTGTGAGAAAGCAAAAAGACTCGAAGCATCTGATATGTGCTGTGGTGCTGTATTTAGCTGCACTCATAAATTGTGGAATCCGGAACTTCTGCAGGGAATCAATGAGGGAAAACATATGGAAAACACTGACAAGATAGGATTGTGGGACATCAGCTAAGGCCTCAGAGAATAACGTCCATTGTAGTAGAGGGAGCTGTAAAGGGTAAAAATTGCAGAGGAAGACAGAGATTGGGACACACCCAGCAAATAATTGAGGATGTAGTTGTAAGTACCTCCCAGAGATGAAGAGCTAGCACAGGGGAGGAATTTGTGGTGGGCCGCATCAATCCAATCGGAAAAATGATGACTCAAAAAAAAAAAAATGCTAAGGGCCAGTGACTGATTATCTAGCCCAAACGGCCAGTGAATTAGTAGTAGCGTGTTTAATGAGAACAGGCACCTGAGAAAGGTTTCTGAATGATTCTGTAGGGCAGGATACTGTCTGACTATATATCAAGGCGTAGTTGGTCGGACAACTCACATACCAGTGTGTTTAAACAGAAATAAATATGCTTAAAGAAAATAATTTGCTACTTCACCAAATCAGTTGCGCCATAAACAATTCTTCGTCAGGAGTCGCCTGCACTATCCTAGGCTACCGAGGAGCCTTTAGTACCTCTCACCTCAGCTGTAAAGTTTAATTACATTAATTCAAACAACATCAGAGATTGAGAAAGTCGTCAGCGTTCCGAGTGTGCTACGCAGGTCTCATCAACTATAAACTTTTGGAGTGGACCTGTGGTGGGAAATGACATTATACTTGATTCTGGGGTGGACAAACTAATAGAGTCATGTATGATACCAGTTTATAGACAAAAAGTGTCAAACTACTTCCATGGTTAAAGTCAGCCGGAGAAACTGCATACCTGTGTTTATTTTTGCTGTCAAGTTAAAAACTTTTTCGAGTCTTGATAACTGCAGACCACTTATGAAAATCTGGCGGGAATCGAGCAGATGCGAGAACGTAGTAGTGATCAGCAGTATCAGTCCAGGCGATGGCATCGAATGCTCGATACGCAACAAAGTTAATACCTGAAAATGAAATATTTTTAAATATACGCCAAGACTCTTCTCCCCCGATTATTGGAAAAGCACGATCTAGGTGCCGGAACATTGTATCCATTTGACGTTCTTGCTGCTGCGAATATATATTTTTTGAATGTTTATGTAAAAAGTACCATCCACCTAGCTGCTCGAAGGAATGTCAGGATATGTAAGAGAACGAGTAAAAGAGCGCGACTGTAAAATGACTGGGAATAAATTTTATTTACCTTCCTTGTAATTATTTCGTATTGATTTTATTAATTCAAATGGCTCAAATGGCTCTGAGCTTTATGGGACTTAACTTCTGAGGTCAGCAGTCCCCGAGAACTTAGAACTACTTAAACCTAACTAACCTAAGGACATAACACAAATCCGTGCCCGAGGCAGAATTCGAATCTGCGACCATAGCGGTCGTGTGGTTCCAGACTGAAGCACCTAGAACTGCTCGGTCACAGCGGCCGGCTCCACTCTCGAACAGCGCGCGAGAGAAACTAATACTTAAATCTTTCCGCCAGAACTCCGATTTCCCTTATTTTATTATGATGATACTCTCACATTCTGCAAGTGGGTGACATCCCAGAAGAGCGCGGAGAAACGTAGTGTAAGCATTCTCTTTAGTGGACTTGTTATATTTTCTAGTGTTCTTTGCTTTCCCCACAACACTATCTGTGTGATCGTTGCAATTTTCGTTACTCGCAATTGTAATACCTAAGTATTTAGTTAAATTTATAGCCTTTAGATTTGTGTGATTTATCGTGTAAGCGAAATTTTTCCGATTCCTTTTAGTATTCATGTGGATGACGTCACAGTTTATGTTATTTAAAGTCAATTTCCACTTTTAGCGCCATACCGGCAAATGACAGCATCATCTACGGACAATCTAAAAGGGCTGCTGAGATTGTTTCCTAAATCGCTTATGTAGATCCTTGGGGATTGCCAACTATTACGTTTTACTCGACGAGTTTCCGTCAGTAATTACGAACTGTGTCTTTCTGACAGGAAAGTACGAATCCAGTTACAAAACTGAACAATACTGTATATACAAACAATTGCTTAGAAGTCACTTGTGAGGAACGTTTTCAAAAGCTTCGGAAGCTTAAAGAGCTACTTGTATTTCACAAGACCGATATTTTCTACATCTGTGTTGACTTTTTCAAAATAACTCGTTTTGTTCGGGTAGTTCATAATGTTCGAACACAATTTATGTTCCAGAATCCCACTGTAAAACAACGTTAGTAATATGGGTCTGTAATTCAGCGGATTACTCCTATTTCCTTTCTTGGGTATTGATGTGACCTGTACAACTTTCCTGTCTTTGGGTACCGGACGTTCTATGAGCGAATAGTTGTATATGGTTGTTAAGCAGGTAGCTATTGTATCAGCAAATTCTGGAATGAACGTAACTGGTATATAGTCTGGACCGGAGGCGATCCCTTTATTAAGTGCTTTAAGCTGATTCGCTAAACCGAGGACATTTACTTCTAAGTTATTTATGTTGGCAGTTGTTCTTCATTCCAATTCTGGAATATTTACTTTGTCTTGTTCTGCGAAGAACTTTCGAAAAACCGTTTTTAGTAACTCTGCTTTAGTGTCACTGTCGGCGGTTACAATTGTTATCGCACAGTAAAGGCATTAACTGCGTCTTGCCGGTGATGTATTTCACTCACAGCCAGAATATCTTCGGGATTTCTTCCAGATTTCGAGAGAGTTATATTGTGGAAGCTCTTAAAAGCATCATGTATTGAAATTGGCGCTAAATGTTGAGATTCTGTTAAATTTGCCGTTGTTGGTGATTTTGCGCTATTTTAAATTTGGCATGCTTTTTTCGTTGCTTCTATGGCAGTGTTCTGACTGTTTTCTGTAGAATGTTTTGCGTTTTGGTGTAACTTTTAAAGCTCAATCATACTTCATTAAAGAAAAATAACTCCCAAATGTTATACACTTTGGACGGTATATATTCACCACCCGATTTAGCTCCTCGAAGGACAGGTCAAAAGTCACCAAGAATCTAAATAACATTATACGTGACGGATAACTGTGCTTTCTTAACTGACAATGTGCCTACTATATCGTTTCCAAATACAAATGCTTCTGAGGCACGTTTATAAGCAATCGATTGTATCCTGCTATTGGGTTGTCGATACGCTACGTTCATTGAGCAGCGTGTCGACCCAAACAGGGGCTGTCAAATACAGACTCGGCGCCCTTAGATAGCAACTGTGAAACGCAAGCTGTACGATGGCAAAGAAAAATGAAATAATATCGTGCAAAAATACCCAGAACCCCATAGCTAAATTCTTGGAGTTCAGCGTGAAACATAGTTTGTCTCTCTCTTGCTTTCTCTCCCATAACCTTCGTGTAACTTACGTATCATTCATTACTATTACATGGTGGTTCATTGTAAGTGCTAAGTGATTAATAATTATCGCGTCCACATCCTGTGCATTGGACTTTGGTTTGATTCTCGCTGCATACCGTGACGGGGAAAACTGTAATACAGTCCATTCAACCCTGTAAAAAAAATTCTTGAGGGTATTTTTGTTCTGTCGTTACAACTACAAAAATGCGTGATTTTTTCACCTTACGCGTTTCGCTTTATTGAGATAAAGCATCATCAATGGTCTGTAATTAAGGTTTTTTACACTTTGATTTGCTTTTAGATCGAAAAACAATTCGTTGAGAATAAGTTGATTTGCACTTACCGCGATTTTCGGTTGACTGGACTAAAATTATGAGTGTCTTAAGCAGAAAAACAACGTCGTGCTAGCAGACGGCATTCCCAGATGTAAGCGAGAAATCAACCGAAAATCACCGTAAGTACAAATGAACTTATTCTTAACGAACTGTTTTTCGATCTAAAAACAAATCAAAATGTAAGAAACTTAAATACAGACCACTGAAGATGCTTCATCTCAATAAAGCGAAACGGGTGTGGTTAAAAAGATCACACGTTTTTGTAGTTCGAAGGACAGAACAAAAATACCCCCAAGAATTATAAATCAGCTACGGACACTATCGATACACAAATGAAGCTTGTAAGAAACGGTGACTACTTGAAGTAGAATTAGACATTTTTGGTTCCCAAAACTAACATTAGTTACCGAGTCAGTAATAACTAATCACATAACCCTAGAATACTACTTTTCAGTGACGCCTCACGTAGGGGTTAAAACACCCGTTAAGACAAATAACCCTGCCAGAGGAACATTCACAATTGAGCATTACAACAGAGACTGAAAGTAACGCTTCAGTTGTAAGGCTTTATTTTTTATTTTTCAGTGATTAGACCACCACCGGTTTCGGGCTATTGCACGTCCATCATCAGATGTGATACTGGAAATAAGCAAGAGAGAACAGCTGCAATAGTACACATGAGAAAACAAAACAGAAGTAACACATATTTTCAGAAAACGGCGGTCGGGCTAGGTCCGTAAAAGGAAAATTCAATAGAAAAAAAAAAGAAAACACCAGCAGTGAAGTTCTGTATCTAGCTAAACAATGTCTTCTCTTCTTACTCAGATAGAATTTCTCGTTCGGCTGTAATCATCTAACGAGAAAACTGGAAACTGCATCAGCAGGGAAATAGTGCGAGTCCATAAAGCGACAGATTATTTGGTGTCGCTTTCCCCATTGACTTATGCTTTACCGCTCATAGCTCGTCCGATGATTTTTAAAAATGTTTTATGATTTTTGTGTTTCCCCATGCGTACTAGTGTGTTAAAAGTTATTATTAAGTTCGGACTCCTGTTTGTTTTCATTATCACATCTGATGACAGGTATGTGAGCCGTGCGTGGCTCGTGTTCCCGCTATCATGTATTTTACACCCTGGTTTTAACGTACTTCCCCCTCACTACGTTAATTTAAATTACTGCTGTCACTGTGCTGCTGCTTTACCTGACCGTAACCGGCGCTACCAGCGCCTATCAATGTATCCCCTCTGGTAGTATTTTTGCTCGACTGCTATTACTTCCCGGTCGTTGCCTGTCGTAAGGGAGTTCGCGTCGCGAGTTGGGGCTATCAGTCAGTTGGAACGCGTGTGGAGTGCAGTCCGGACTTGCCAGTCAGGGAGTTGCAATGCGGCACTAATGCAGTCGGATTGGGGCAGAGAGCTATGCGCCGACATGGCTCACTTGACCTTTGCCGCCAGGCATCACTTGAGCCGGGCCACGTTCTGGATGGATAGTCGGTCGGTCGTCCTACCGGACGACGCGCTTTGGACCGCCGATCGTTCATGAGTCGGCAGTGTGTGTCTGCAACAACTCCCGATTTTAGAAGTTATTGTGGGCCTTCCGCCGTTGGTGTTGCAGAAAGGAAATTTTTAAACTTAATGTATTGTTTTACCGATTGTTGCAATATATATTTCCTTAATTTGCAGAATTTAACATTACGGCCTTCAGCCATCTCATTGTGTTTGTTTATCACTGTCTATGCACCTCGTGGGCCATCAGCCACGTTCTCATCTTAAAACATCGTGGCCTTCTGCCTTCAGTAATCATCATAGTATATTTTGAATTTTGAAGATTTAATACGGCGGCATTTAGCTCCTTTAGCTCCGCATGCTGATCTTATATACGTATACGATTTATCTTATTCGAAAATTTAATTCTTTCAAGAGTGTATTTGTGAACTAAATGATAAAAAATTACAATTGTGAAATGATTCCGACCTCAACTCCCTTGACCCTTTGCACGTTAGCCCTGCGCGATTTAGCGGGCATTTCATATGTAATAACTAGAAACCTGTCGTGGTCTAACCATTAAAAAATAAAAAGGCCATAGAAATGAAGTGATAGGGCATGAACACGGAGTAACGTTAAAACTTTCGCAGTTACTCAATAACGCATCTACCACTTTTCTCGTAAATGTATAAGCAGCCCATTCAGTTAAGTTGTATATCTAGATGATGATGTCGTTTTACTGCGCGTGTTTGATTATACTAGCTTTGTTTGTCTGAGATGAGTGGTCAATGGAAGTACACCTAAATTTCAACATCATTCTGTAGCACTACATATCAAATGCTTCGATTCTCTTCTGTTCCACTCTTCGAACAGTCCGTGTTTCATTACCATACAATTGTTTTGCCAAAGATAGTCTGATTTTCATGTCCTCCTTATGACTTGTGTCATGGGTTATTATACTGCCTACGAAGCAGAATTTCTTAACATCATCTACCTCGTGATCACACATTCCGATGTTAAGTTTCTAGATTTTCACATTTCTGCTACTTCTCATTACTGTCGACTTTCATGGATTTACTCACCATACATATTCTGTACTCAATAAACTGTTAATTCGATTCAACAGATCCTGCAATTCTTCTTCACCAAAGTTACTGGACTAAGTAGGTCGTAGCTGGTTACCGCTCTACATCTGTGAGGCAACATATGTATTTGTCGAAATTTCATGAGGAGTACGCCTTAGGCACTCAAAGGACTTATGACTCGACCCTACAAATCAATAATGTTATGACTTATTTCAGAAGATACCATCCTTAAAAAGACAGTACGAGAAATCAGCAAATGGGAGGAAAACTATGAATAAAATTCAAAGACGGACAGTCAATAAAAGCATCATAGTTGGTCTTAAAAGGAGGACATAAGATGAACATAAATACACTCCTGGAAATGGAAAAAAGAACACATTGACACCGGTGTGTCAGACCCACCATACTTGCTCCGGACACTGCGAGAGGGCTGTACGAGCAATGATCACACACACGGCACAGCGGACACACCAGGAACCGCGGTGTTGGCCGTCGAATTGCGCTAGCTGCGCAGCATTTGTGCGCCGCCGCCGTCAGTGTCAGCCAGTTTGCCGTGGCATACGGAGCTCCATTGCAGTCTTTAACACTGATAGCATGCCGCGACAGCGTGGACGTGAACCGTATGTGCAGTTGACGGACTTTGAGCGAGGGCGTATGGTGGGCATGTGGGAGGCCGGGTGGATGTACCGCCGAATTGCTCAACACGTGGGGCGTGAGGTCTCCACAGTGCATCGATGTTGTCGCCAGTGGTCGGCGGAAGGTGCACGTGCCCGTCGACCTGGACCGGACCGCAGCGACGCACGGATGCACGCCAAGACCGTAGGATCCTACGCAGTGCCGTAGGGGACCGCACCGCCACTTCCCAGTAAATTAGGGACACTGTTGCTCCTGGGGTATCGGCGAGGACCATTCAAAACCGTCTCCATGAAGCTGGGCTACGGTCCCGCACACCGTTAGGCCGTCTTCCGCTCACGCCCCAACATCGTGCAGCCCGCCTACAGTGGTGTCGCGACAGGCGTGAATGGAGGGACGTGTCGTCTTCAGCGATGAGAGTCGCTTCTGCCTTGGTGCCAATGATGGTCGTATGCGTCTTCGGCGCCGTGCAGGTGAGCGCCACAATCAGGACTGCATACGACCGAGGCACACATGGCCAACACCCGGCATCATGGTGTGGGTAGAGATCTCCTACACTGGCCATACACCTCTGGTGATCGTCGAGGGGACACTGAATAGTGCACGGTACATCCAAACCGTCATCGAACCCATCGTTCTACCATTCCTAGACCGGCAAGGGAACTTTCTGGTCCAACAGGACAATGCACGTCCGCATGTATCCCGTGCCACCCAACGTGCTGTAGAAGGTGTAAGTCAACTACCCTGGCCAGCAAGATCTCCGGATCTGTCCCCCATTGAGCATGTTTGGGACTGGATGAAGCGTCGTCTCACGCGGTCTGCACGTCCAGCACGAACGCTGGTCCAACTGAGGCACCAGGTGGAAATAGCATGGCAAGCCGTTCCACAGGACTACATCCAGCATCTGTAAGATCGTCTCCATGGGAGAATAGCAGCCTGCATTGCTGCGAAAGGTGGATATACACTGTACTAGTGCCGACATTGTGCATGCTCTGTTGCCTGTGTCTATGTGCCTGTGGTTCTGTCAGTGTGATCATGTGATGTATCTGACCCCAGGAATGTGTCAATAAAGTTTCCCCTTCCTGGGACAATGAATTCACGGTGTTCTTATTTCAATTTCCAGGAGTGTAAAAGCAAAACGAGGATAATGGAATGTAGTCGAACTAAATCAGGTGATGCTGAGGGAATGAGATTAGGAAATGAGACACTTATAGCAGTAGATGAGTTTTGCTATTTGGGGATCAAAACAACTGATGGTGGTCGAAGTAGAGAGGATATGAAGTGTAGAATGGCAATGGCTAGAAAAGCGTTTCTGAAGAAGCGAAATTTATTAACATCAAGTATGGATTTAAGTGTCAAGAACACATTTCCCAAAGTATTTGTATGGAGTGTAGCCATGTATGGAAGTGAAACATGGACGATAAATAAAAAATGGTTGAATTGGCTCTAAGCACTATGGGACGTAACATCTGAAGTCATCAGTCCCATAGACTTAAAACTGCCTAAAAACCCAACTAACCTAAAGACATCACACACATCCATGGCCCAGGCAGGATTCGAACCTGCGGCCGCAGCAGTAGCGCGGTTCCAGACTGAAGCGCCTAGAACCGCTCGACCACAGCGGCTGGTTGACGATAAGTAGTTTAGAGAAGAAGGGAATAGAAGCTTTCGAAATGTAGTGCTACAGAAGAATGCTGGAGATTAGATGGGTAGATCACATAACTAATGACGAGGTATTTAATAGAATTGGGGAGAACAGAAATCTGTGGCACAACTTGACTAGAAGAAGGGATCCGTTGGTAGGACATGTTTTGATGCATCAAGGGATCACCAATTTAGTATTGGCGGGCGGTGTGAAGGGTAAAAGTCGTAGAGGGAGACCAAGTGTTGAATACACTAAGCAGATTCAGAGGTATGTAGGTTGGAGTAGGTACTGGGAGAGGAAAAAGCTTGCACAGGATAGAGTAGCATGGAGAGCTGCATCAAACCAGTCTCTGCAGTGAAGACCACAACAACAACAACAACAGTTGATGATTTATATTTCTCAGTAATTACAGCACGTTGCAGGAGCTGATCATACCGAAACTGTGATAAACCTCAAGCAATGTCCTGAAATCAACGTGGAAACCTCTTCTTATACCCTAACATCAACAGCAGTAGAAAATGGTATTACGTGAGTATGGTAAGTTACGAATTTGAGGATAGGACAGAGAATGAGTTAGTGTGAACAGTTCAGTGACAGGCTTGTTCTCACCAGAATCGACAGCAAACCAACACCGACAACAGTAGTTCAGATACACATCCCGACGTCGCAAGCACAGCATGAAGTGATACGGAAAATATATGAAGATATTGAATGAGTAATTCAGTACGAAAATGGAGAAGAAAATATAATTGTCATTGAGGGTTGAAAGCGATTGTAGGCGAGTGAGTAGAAGAAAGGGTTACGGGTGAAAATGGGCTTGCTAGATGGAATGAGAGAAGAGAAAGATTAATTGAGATCTGCAATAAATGTCAGTTAGTGACAGCGAATACACTGTTCAAGAATCACAAGAGGTCGAGGCATTCTTGGAGAAGGCCTTGTGATACAGGAAGACTTCAGTTAGATTACATCATAGGCAGAGATTACGAAACCAGATACTGGATTTTATGACTTATCCAGGAGCAGATATAGACTCAAATCACAATTTAGTAATGATGAAGAGTAGGCTGAAGCTTAAGAGACTAGTCAGAAAGAATCAATGCGCAAGGAGGGGGGATATGAAAGTACTCTGGCTACAGATACTACGATAGGAAATAACTCAGTTGAAGAGGAATGGATATCTCTGAGAAGGGCGAAGACAGAAGTTGCAGAGAAGCAAGGCAACTGCGAAGAAACTTTGGTTAGCAGATGAAATAGTTCAGCTGATCGACGGACGAAGGAGAACAAAATCTTTCGGGGAAATTCAATAAGACAGAAATAAGTCACTTAGGAATGAAATAAACAGAAAGTTCAGGGAACCTTAGGAGAAATGGATGCATGAAAAATGTGAAGAAATCGAAAAGAAATGATTATCGAAAGGACTGACTCCGTATATACAAAAGTAGAAACAAGACTTCAGTGAAATTAAAAGCAGGGGCGGTAACAATAAGAGTGCAATGGGAATTCTACTTGTAAATTCAGAGGAGAGAGCAGATAGGGGGAAATAGTAAACTGAAATCTTCTACGAGGGAGGAGACTTTCCTGATAACCTTAGAGAAGAAAAAAACAGGATTCGATTGGGAAGAGATAAGGGATCCCGTATTAAAATTAGAATTAGAAGAGCTTTGGAGGAATTAAGGTCAATTTAGGCAGAGAGGATGGATAACATTCCGTCGGAATTTCTAAAATCGTTGATGGAAGTGGCAACAAAACGATATTCACGTTAGTGCATGGAATGTATGAGACTGACGATATGCCATCCGACAGTCGGAGAGGCATCGCGCAACAATTCCGAAGACTGCAAGAGCCGACAAGTGTGAGAATTATCGCACAATCAGCTGTCCTCATGAAGTTCAAATGGCTCTGAGCACTATGGGACTTAACATCTGAGGTCATCAGTCCCCCCTCATGAAGTACATTAATAGCTGCAACAGGTCTCCAACTAGCAGTACATAACCATTTCCAGTCATTGATCGATTCAGATGGGCCTCAGGACCCCGTCTAGTCCGTGTAAACACAGACCACACCATTATGGAGCCACCACCAGCTTGCGCAGTGCCTTGTTGACAGCATGGATCTATGGCTTCGTGGGTCTGCACCACACCGACCCCTACCATCAGCTCTTACCAACTCATATCGGGACTCGACTGACCAGGCCACGGTTTTCCAGTAGTCTAGGGTCCAACCGATATGGACACCAGCCCAAGAGAGGCGCTGCAGGCGATGTCTTGCTGCTGGCAGAAGCACTCGCGTCGGTCGACTGCTGCCATAGCCCATTAACGGAAAATTTCACCGCACAGTCCTAACGAATACCGTCTTCGTACGCCCGCGTTGATTTCTGCGAGCGTCTCACGCAGTGTTGCTTGTCTGTTAGCACAGGAAACTCTAGGCAACTGCCTCTGCTGTCGGTCGTTATGTAAAGGCTATCGGCCACTGCGTTCTCCATGGTGAGAGTTAATGCCTTAAATTGCATTCCCGGCACGCTTTTGACCTGTGGATGTTGTGAATTCCGTAACGTATTCCAAAATGTAATGTCCGAAACGTCTAACTCCAACTATTGTTAATTGTCGTTGTACAATTACAATCATGCGGGAACTTTTTCAATGAAGAACCGAGCAAAAATGACAGCTTCAGCAGTTCATTCTCCTTTTTACGTTATTCTACCCCCTCTGCATGTGTGCACATCGTTATCCCATTAATTTTTTCACCTCTGTGTATAACGGTATACTAACACATGTTCGTGAGTTTGTCTGACCTATGACATTAAGAACGTCTGAAGACGGAGCTGTTGTCCAGTACCAGGACGTTTACAATCTCGACGTAAAGAAACCGTGGCAGTGGTCCAAATGCAGCAGAGATCATCGTGAGGGAAACCAGTTCGAGTCCCGATAATAGCGTAGGGAAGTTTCGAAAACCAAGTGAAATAAAAGGCTTCAGTGCATCTGTCTTTATACCACTACAATACAATGGCAAGGGTCGTGTTCGACGCATCTCGTCGTGAGGGCCGCTCTCAGTACTCACGTGCATCGCCCGTATCGCTAACGTTCCACGTAACTCTATTTCAGTGACGTTGTATTATCTTTACAACATTGCGAAATATATAGAAACGTACCGAGATTGGTTCGTCGTCAAAGCACCAGCCTTAAGTTTGAAAAGAATATTTGAGTGTAACGTCTTGTCAACATGATTTTAATTGTCGATGGAGCTCTAGTCTAGCCGGAAAAGGGTGAGAATATTCGGCAGGGATTGGGCTATGTGCTGTGGCTTTGTTTAGAAAACACAGAAACTTTAAATGAGTTTGCTCAAAAGGGAATTCCAGCCCAACCCTCTTCAATAAGAGCCAAATGTGCGCTTAAATTAGTTTTTTGTATAGCCATGTTCATGGACATCAGCCAAAGGTCTTTCACTAACGTTCAGGGAAACAGTAAGTAAGTTGCCTTTATCAGTTAGAAGTAACTTAGTTATTCTCGATTTAGGAGATTTAACAATAATTACATGATACTTAGCAACATGTAAAGATGAAAAATAGCAGTGCGAGTAAGCTACTACAAACAGCATAGTGAACGTATTATAGTGGCCAAGATAGACACAAAGCCCATGCCTACTACAGTAGTACAAGTTCATATGCCAACTAGCTCTGCAGATGACGAAGAAATTGAAGAAATGTATGATCAAATAAAAGAAATTATTCAAGTATTGAAGGGAGACGAAAATTTAATAGTCATGGGTGACTGGAATTCGACAATAGGAAAAGGGAGAGAAGGAAACATAGTAGGTGAATATGGATTGGGGCTACGAAATGAAAGAGGAGGCCGTCTGGTAGAATTTTGCACAGAGCATAACTTAATCATAGCTAACACTTGGTTCGAGAATCATAAAAGAAGGTTGTATACATGGAAGAATCCTGGAGATACTAAAAGGTATCAGATTATATAACGGTATGACAGAGATTTAGGAACCAGGTTTTAAATTGTAGGACATTTCCAGGGGCAGATGTGGACTCTGACCACAATCTATTGGTTATGAACTGTAGATAAAAACTGAAGAAACCGCAAAAAGGTGGGAATTTAAGGAGATGGGACCTGGATAAACTGAAAGAACCAGAGTTTGTACAGAGTTTCAAGGAGAGCGTAAGGGAACAATTGACAGGAATGGGGGAAAGAAATACATTAAAAGACGAATTGGCAGCTCTGAGGGCTGAAGTAGTGAAGGCAGCAGAGGATCAAGTAGGTAAAAAGACGAGGGCTAGTAGAAACCCTTGGTAACAGAAGTATTGAACTTAATTGATGAAAGGCGAAAATATAAAAATGCAGTAAATGAAGCAGGCAAAAAGGAATACAAACGTCTCAAAAATGAGATCGACAGCAAGTGCAAAATGGCTAAGCAGGCATGGCTAGAGGACAAATGTAAGGATGTAGAGGCTTATCTCACTAGGGGTAAGATAGAACAGCCTACAGGAAAATTAAAGAGACCTTTGGAGAAAAGAGAGCCACTTATATGAATATCAAGAGCTCAGATGGAAATCCAGTTCTAAGCAAAGAGGGGAAGGCAGAAAGGTGGAAGGAGTTTATAGAGGGTCTATACAAGGGCGATGTACTTGAGGACAATATTATTGAAATGGAAGAGGATGAAGATGAAATGGGAGATACGATACTGCGTGAAGAGTTTGACAGAGCACTGAAAGACCTAAGTCGAAACAAGGCCCCGGGAGTAGACAACATTCCATTAGAACTACTGACGACCTTGGGAGAGCCAGTCCTGACAAAACTCTACCATATGGTGAGCAAGATGTATGAAACAGGCGAAATACCCTCAGATTTCAAGAAGAATAGAATAATTCCAATCCCAAAGAAAGAAGGTGTTGACAGATGTGAAAATTACCGAACTATCTGTTTAATAAGTCACAGCTGCAAAATACTGACGCGAATTAATTACAGACGAATGGAAAAACTAGTAGAAGCCGACCTCGGGGAAGATCAGTTTGGATTCCGTAGAAATTTTGGAACACGTGAGGCAATACTGACCTTACGACTTATCTTAGAAGGAAGATTAAGGAAACGTAAACCTACGTTTCTAGCATTTGTAGACTTAGAGAAAGCTTTTGACAATGTTGACTGGAATACTCTCTTTCAAATTCTAAAGGTGGCAGGTGTAAAATACAGGGAGCGAAAGGCTATTTACAATTTGTACAGAAACCAGATGGCAGTTATAAGATTCGAGGGACATGAAAGGGAATCAGTGGTTGGGAAAGGACTGAGACAGGGTTGCAGCCTCTCCCCGATGTTATTCGATCCGTATATTGAGAAAGCAGTGTAGGAAACAAAAGGAAAATTTGGAGAAGAAATTAAAATACATGGAGAATAATGAAAAACTTTGAGGTTCGCCGATGACATAGTAATTCTGTCAGAGACAGCAAAGGACTTGGAAGAGCAGTTGAACGGAATGGATAGTGTCTTGAAAGGGGGATATAAGATGAACATCAACAAACGCAAAACGAGGATAATGGAATGTAGTCGAATTAAGTCGGGTGATGCTGAGGGAATTAGATTAGGAAATGAGACACTTAAAGTAGTAAAGGTGTTTTGCTATTTGGGGAGCAAAATAACTGATGATGGTCAAAGTAGGGAGGATATAAAATGCAGGCTGGCAGTAGCAAGGAAATCGTTTCGGAAGAAGAGAAATTTGTTAATATCGAGTATATATTTATGTGTCAGGAAGTCGTTTCTGAAATTATTTGTATGGAGTATAGCCATGTTTGGAAGTGAAACATGGACAATGAATAGTTTGGACAAGAAGAGAATAGAAGCTTTTGAAATGTGGTGCTACAGAAGAATGTTGAAGATTAGGTGGGTGGATCACGTAACTAATGAGGAGGTATTGGATAGGATTAGAGAGAACAGAAGTTTGTGCCACAATTTGACTAGAAGAAGGAATCGGTTTCTAGGACATGTCCTGAGGCATTAAGGGATCACAAATTTAACATTGGACGGCAGTGTGGTGGGTAAAAATCGTAGAGGGAGACCAAGAGATGAATACACTAAACAGATTGAGATGGATGTATGTTGCAGTAGGTACTGGGAGATGAAGGAGCTTGCACAGGACAGATTAGCGTGGAGAGCTGCATCAAATCAGACTCAGGACTGAAGACAACAACAACAGCAACATGTACGTTTGAGTGACTGAGCGCACCCTGATCGTCGTGATATAATCAAACAGGACGCAAAAAAACCACATTGTGAAATGTGAAATACACAGTCAGTTTTAGCAATTAACAGCTTACAGATAAAAGCGAAACGCTCCGCTACATTATGTCTGGACGGTATGATTAAAATGTAAGCAAACGTAAAAAATGTTTAATATCCTCCAAGTGGCAGCCTACATGCGTGACAGCTTTGATTCACCAAGTAAAACTTTTTACTGTCTTTACTGTGCTTAGATTATTTCACGGACGTCCACATGCAGTGTATGTTCCACATGGAATATAAAAGGATAATTAATTAAAATTATATCAAACGGAGTGGACTGCTACGTTGAGAGTGCTATAAAACAATAGACTGATTGGATGGATAATAAGACAGGTGGAGAGATGTACGTAATACGTTAATTTACAAATGTGTGACTCCTGTAAACAGTTGTATAAAAAGAATACGGAAAGAAGGGATATAGTCGGATAAGAAGGTGAAACCAGGGACCCTGATTTTTCTCTTTACTAGTTTGTAACAATGTTTTTTGGCCGTTAGGCCACGAAGACAGCCGGCAGATTCAGTACCGCCATGAGGCTTGGTAGTGTCAGACTTCTTGTTGTAGAGTAAAATACGTTGTTAGGCTTTTTTGGTTGTGTACGTGTCGATATTTTATGCTCAATAAGGAACTTACACCGTCGTATTACAAGCTGAAACTAGTAATACAATGAATCATGGTTTTATGGACATATTTATTTATTTATTATTTATTTATTTATTTATGCATTTATTTTACCTGGCAAGATTAGGGCCTTCAGGCCCTCTCTTACACCTAACCAGGCATACTCAGTTTGAACGAGTTACAGTTTCTACTTAACATTAAGGACATATAGCCTATTATGCAGTATTGATGTTAAAGAAAAAAATAGATATTATAACAGTAGTACAATGATAATTATAACAATAAAGAATAATTATAACAATCAATAATAATAATAATAATAGTAATAATAATAATAATAATAATAATAGTAATAATAATAATGACTATGTATATGAAAGTAAACATACTTTTCTTTTTTGAATGTCAGTCCCATTGTTAGTTGGGAATTTTCTCGTTATGTTCTTGCAGCTTGTGAGTTATTCTCGTCGAGCAGAGACATAAGACGTTAGAATGGGGTGAAAGACATATATAAGAGGTAGATAGGTTAGAGGAAGAGAAATAGAACGGTAAAATTCGAAGCTGTGATGGAGAGGAGAAAGAAAGAGATGGGAGGGGCACAAGAATGGTGGTTATACCGTCCCTAATATGTAAGCTTTGAGTTCCCTCTTGAATGTTGAGTAGTTCTGGATAAGACGCAGATCACAGGGGAGCGCGTTCCATAGTCGTATGGCTGAGATGGAGAATGACACGGAGAAAGATTTTGTGTTATGTAAAGGTACAGCCAAGATGATAGACGTATCCGATCTGGTGTTGCGATTGTGGAATGATGATAGGTGTTTAATGTGAGAAGATAAGTATTGGGGGCACCAGTGGCTAAGAAATCGATGAAGTAAGCACATCGTGTGGAGATCGCGTGCCGTATGTGGGCGTATCCAACCTAGCTGGGAGTATGAAGGACTGATATGATCATACAACCGAATATTGCACACGTATCTAACGCAAGCATTCATCGCTAGCTCGAGGCATCTAGAATTTTCACTATTTGTGCCGTGTTGAACTACATCGCAGTAGTAAAGATTAGGCAAGACTAGTGTTTGGACTAATTTTTGTATAACATGGGTTGGAAATATTTTTCTAAACTTTTGAATTGCATGTAGGGAGGAGAGCGATTTCAGGCAAGCTGTGACTGTTTGTTCTTCCCAGTTTAGGTGTTCATCCAAGATTATTCCATGTTAACCGATTCTTCACTGTCTTTCTTAAGCAGAAGGAATTTTACAGATAACATGGAGTTGGGGGAAAACTGGATGGAAGCACTGGGGTAACCTCATATTATCCACTGACTTCGTTAAATGTAACTAACGTGTGTGGTGTAAGAAGTATATGCTTCTAACGATACGCTGCTTGTGGGCACACATTTTAATAACCACAATTTAATAATTAGATGTAGAATTTACAATTATTTTGCACCCATTTTTATATTATTATTGTCACTAATAATTTGATTAATTATTCCTTATTGAAGAGGTATAATTTCATTTCAGGTCAGGTGATTAAGTGGTTCATATCGTCAGGAAAATATGACATTGCCTAACGGGAATCCAAGGAGAGTTTCAACCCAATACCAAATAGTTCAGTTGTTTAGGCTTTTGTATAATACACTGGAGCGCAAAAGAAACTGGTATAGGCAAACGTATTCAAATACAGAGACATGTATACAGACAGAATAAGGCGCTGCGGTCGGCAACGCCTATATAAGACAACAAGTGCCTGGCGCAGTTGTTAGAGCCGTTACTGATAGCAGGTTATCAAGATTTAAGTGAGTTTGAATGTGGTGTTATTGTCGGTGCACGAGCGATTGGACACAGCATCTTCGAGGTAGCGATGAAGTGGGGATTTCACATATGACCATTTCACGAGTGCACCACGAATGTCAGGAATCCGGTGACACATCAAATCTCCGACATCGTTGAAGCCGGAAAAAGATCCCGCAAGAACGGGACCAACGACGACTGAAGAGAATTGTTCCACGTGACAGGTTCAACTAGGTTGAAATGGCTCTGAGCGTTATGAGACTCAACATCTGAGGCCATCAGTCCCCTAGAACGTGTAACTACTTAAACCTATTTAACCTAACGACATCACACACATCCATGCCCGAGGCAAGATTCGAACCTGCGACCGTAGCAGTCTCGTGGTTCCGGACTGAAGCGCCTAGAACTACTCGGCCACCACGGCCGGCATAATATTTTTGGTCGTGAAGGTATAGCGCGAGCTTAGATCTCGTGGTGGCAGGTACCGACGCGTGATGTTGCAGTCACTTCTGAAAGTTTGTGCGCTTTCCAGTCCATTAATCCCTCCAAGAAGTGGGAGCCAAAGAGATGAACTCTATTCCGTGTACTGTCAAAAGCATCATACTCGATAATACTGACGGGCCGGCCGGTGTGGCCGAGCGGTTCTAGGCACTACAGCCTGGAACCGCGCTACCGCTACGGTCGCAGGTTCGAATCCTGCGTCGGGAATGGATGTGTCTGATGTCCTTAGGTTAGTTAGGTTTAAGTAGTTCTAAGTCCTAAGGGACTGATGACCTCAGAAGTTATGTCCCGTAGTGCTCAGAGCCATTTGATCCATTTGATAGTACTGACGGGATTTAAATAGTGTTATTGCACTGACCAAGATTAGTTATGGCAGGTGAACTGGTAGGCTTACGTTTGAGACCAGGAAACTTCGCATGACCATAAATGCCCTCTTTGCCTGTGTCTGTTTGCTTTTTATGTCTTCTTCCTTCATATGTTATCGTTATTTTGCTGCAACTTAGTCTACTTCGTAGTCAACAATTTTGATAAGTTTCTCAGTATTTTTATATCTGCTACTTCTAGTTAGTTTGTGTTTTTCTGGTTTATTTTCAATTCTGTAGTCATTAGGTTGTTGATTCCATGAACAGATCCTGTAATTCTTCTTCAGTTTCACGAAGGAAGGTGATGTCATGTTAGCTTAATGTAACATTTTGAACTCGTTTGTAAGGAAATAAGACGTTTGAAGCTCTTTTATATACGAGAATGTGATTCTTTGAAGAACCGGCGGTGACGGTTTCCTGGCACAAACCTAAAGAGAATACTTATAAACATATTTTGTTTAGAAAGGTGCTATGGGGTCGAGTGAACGAGAGAGAGGGGAGGGGGGGGAGGAGGCAGAGGGAACTGTAAGCAATGAGGCGGTACAGTGGATCCTGGGGGCTTGTTACATATAGCTCATACAGCGAAATAGCAGCTCTGACCAACTAGGAACAGCGCGGCAGCTTATAATGTTGCACGATTTTTTGTATGTCTCAGTCGCAAAGTCTCCCAGTTGCCGTAACTGTGTACATCACAGCCGTTAGTCGCATGGCTTTTGTACCGTCTGTAGCCTTTTGTGCTTTTCAGTTGAAAGGTGACAACGAAGCCGCCAACTCTCTGATGTTTTTCGACGTGCGAACTAAATGATGTTTCACACTACAGGTTTCTAGGGGTGCTAGAGGGAACTTAGTAGATAAAGTTTTGGTAAGGCATGGATGCACAGGAATGTAACGTTTGGATGTAAAATAGGTTTGAAGATCCGATCACTTTCAAATAGCGGGGTTCAAATGGTTCAAATGGTTCTGAGCACTATGGGACTCAACATCTGAGGTCATCAGTCCCCTAGAACGTAGAACCACTTAAACCTAACTAACCTATACACATCACACACATCCATGCCCGAGGCAGGATTCTAACCTGCTACCGTAGCGGTCGCGCGGTTCCAGACTGAAACGCCTAGAACCGCTCGGTCACACCTGCCGGCAAACAGCGGGAAAAAGGTGCTCTTGACCTGTGTGCTCCAGAAGAGAAAGGCATGGGCAGTGTTTCGGGTAATCGTCGTCGGGTACGCTTGTACATTACGAAGGTCTTCCTCTTCCAAGACGAGAGTCTGGCGCGTCCGTGCAGCGCCGCACTCAGCCCCCCTGTTGCGAAGTTACCAGTTTCTAGCTGGCGCTGCTGTAGTTAGGCGAAAGTAGTATGTGATGTCATAACTGCAACAGGCACTGATGATGGTGCCCACGTCTCAGTTTGTGGGTGTACCGTTATGAGAGAGGTCTGAAAGTGCACCGGTCATCAAACTTATTTTAAGTCCTAACGGTCTATTTCTGGGCACGAGTCACTTACCAAAACAAAGTCTCCTTGACAATCCGTAGCAGCCTGTAATAGGAATTATGAAACAACGTATATGGCCTGTAAGCGGGAGCATCTCAAAGCATGACTGTAGACTCCAAACAGGCAATGCATCTTTCGAAAGAATGAATTGCAAAGGTAGTTGACGCCGGGAGAATGATAAACGTCGCCATTCGTATTAAAAATCCTTATTACTACTCTGAGTGCATGAGGTTTGAGTACAAATTTCTCGTAAACATGATGTCTAGCAAGCAGGCCATTATGGTGGACACAAAATACTAAGCGTGGGCAATATTTGTTAGCTGCTCCAGAACATTGTCAAAAATATGGCTGGATGATCCTCCTAGGTCTTATTTTAGGAGTCATCCATTAAAAAAATGACAGGCTATCGAGATTAACTGTATTTTCTATCGTCACCTCAAATGGACATTCATGAAAACATCTAGGTCGCCTTTACAAGCCAGCTTCGACGAAAATCAAAGGTTGTGATAGGCCGCCATTATCTGGTTGGTCCTAATCGCCAACGACCTTACAGCACAAGTATCTTTGGGCTAAAGAAGGCCTCTTCCATGTAAAAGAACGTATTCGTGGCCAGCATCCCGGAAAATTAGTGTGGCTGTACCGAAACATGAATATTTATTAAAATAACATGACAAATGGTGAAGCACAGCTCCAGTATCTATACCTTATTTCACTGCAGTAAAAACAATGCTCACAAAGGATTTACTCAAATCTCTCGAGAGTTCAAAAGCAGCTTAACAACTTGAAAACGCTGTGCAAAAATCAGAGCGTTTTAAAATGTAGCTTGACAGGTATAAAATCAATATACAACAGAACATGAAAATTATGACGTAAGTTGACAAAATAGGTTGCTTATCTGTGTTCCATGGTTCCGACTTTAGAACCCAACCGATCTTGCTCAAGCTGGCAGCTTGTAAGCACCCTTCTTTTACCATACACGCTTGATAATTTTGGCTCAATAACCAATCATATATTTCATATATTAAACTAGCTATTACTCAGAGCTTTCCCTGAAACAATCCAGTATTGCAAACAGGGCACAACAACATGTAACAGCATCAGTTGAACGTACCCTTTGTAGCCGTCGTCCGTCGATCTGCTGTCGTCGACTTCTCTGGCGTGCGATATTTACGTTGTTATCTAATGTGTATGCCCGGCTTTTAGTTATATCTGTACCTCAGATGGAACAGCCACAAACATCTTCACTGTAACGGAGACTAAATTTCGGGTTTTGATGATAATAATGTTAACATTTTGCTCAGTGGATCACCCTTCATTTGTTACTGGCTTACCGAAGACAGGATAGTTAATAACGTCTTCGGATGTTAGTTATTATTTACAACACTACTGGCCATTAAAAGTGCTACACCGAGAAGAAATTCAAATGATAAGCGGGTATTCATTGGACAAATATATTATACAAGAAATGACATGTGATTAATTTTCACACAATTTGGGTGCAGAGATCCTGAGAAATCAGTATAAAGAACAAACACCTCTGGCCGTAATAACGGCCTTGATACGCCTGGGCATTGACAAAGCTTGGATGGCGTGTACAGACCATGCAGTTTCAAAACGATACCAGTTATCACGAGTAATGACTGGCGTATTGTGACGGGCCAGTGCTCGGCCACCATTGACCAGACGTTATCAGTTGGTGAGATATCTGGAGAATCTGATGGCCAGGGCAGCAGTCGAACATTTGCTGGATCCAGAAAGGCCCTTAGAGGACCTGCAACATGCGGTCGTGCATTATCCTGCTGAAATGTAGGGATCGCAGGAATCAAATGAGGGGTAGAGCTACTCGTCGTAACACATCTGAAATGTAACGTCCACTGTTCAAAGTGCCGTCAACGCGAACAAGAGGTGACCGGGACGTGTAACCAATGGCACCCCATACCATCACGCCGGTTGATACGCCAGTATGGCGATGACGAATACACGATTCCAATGTGTGTTCACCACGATGTCGCCCAACACGGATGAGACCATCATGATACTGTAAACGGAATCTGGATTCATCAGTAAAAATGACGTTTTGCCATTCGTGCACCCAGGTTCGTCGTTGAGTACACCATCGCAGGTGCTCCTGTCTGTGAAGCAGCGTCAAGGATAACTGCAGCCATGGTCTCCGAGCTGCAAACGTCGTCGAACTGTTCGTGCAGATGGTTGTTGTCTTGCAAACGTCTCCATCTGTTGACTCACGGATCGAGACGTGGCTGCATGACCCGTTACAGACCTGCGGATAAGATGCCTGCCATCTCGACTGCTAGTGATACGAGACCGTTGGGACCCAGCACAGCGTTCCGCATTACCCTCCTAAACCCACCGATTCCATATTCTGCTAACATTCATTAGATCTCGTCCAACGCAAGCAGCAATGTCGCGATACGATAAACCGCAATCGCAATAGGTTACAATCCGACCTTTATCAAAGTCGTTAACGTGATGCGCATTTCTCCTCCTTACACGAGACATCACAACAACGTTTCACCAGGCAACGCCGGCCAACTGCTGTTTGTGTATGACAAATCTGTTGGAAACTTTCCTCATGTCAGCACGATGTAGGTGTCGCCACCGGCGCCAGCCTTGTGTGAATGCTCTGAAAAGCTAATCATTTGGGTATCACAGCATCTTCTTCCTGTCGGTTAAATGTCGCGTATGCAACACATCTTCGTGGTGTAGCAATTGTAATGGCCAGTAGTGTAATACACACGTAATTATCGAAATAACTTTAGTTTTTTTAAAACTTTTAATAATAAACAAGTGATTATGAACGATTGTGTTTTGTATAGAGGGAAAAGGACCGTTGGTCCTACAATTACTCTCAGCAATTATGGCAATAAAATGTCCGTGATTTTTATAGTTAGTCACTCAAAGATATTATAGCAAGGAGTATGGTCCACTACTATACTTCGATGCAATCAGCTAAACTTCGTACGCTTTTTTTTCCACAAAGCTAAGTGTCCAGTTCCGTTCTTAATCGTATATTCAGTTTAACGTCCCTTCGTAGAGTCCACAGATGGTGGGATTTAGATATAAAGTAGCCGTGTTAAACCCTCTTTGATTTCCATGAAGCGACATTTTTCTGTGGGCGTTATTCTGACGAAAGATTATGTTTCGATCATTTTCATTAAAAGTTTTTCAGTTCTATTAATTATTACCTATATTATCGATAACCTCTTCCCTAAACGAAAATAAGCTTGATAATATTGTTCTTAATTAAAAGAGCGGTTATACACTCTCTGGTGAGGCCAAATAGCTTAAATAGAACAGAAATGCCTTACAAAGACGTACCTTTAATAACAAGTAATAAATGAAATCAGCCTCTACAGGCCACTAGCCACTGGGAGTTAATCTGAAATACTAGCACCTCTCAGCATGTAACAACATTTACGTTCACTACGCCATAGGTCACCTAACAACCGATTAACGAAAGCAACCCTTACAGCTCGCAGTCTGGTGACTCGGCTGTCAGAGGAGTCCTTTACCACCGTCCGCAGTCACGAGGAAGCACCTATAACCGCCAAAGGGAGCAAACACCGTCTCCGAATAGTAACTCAGTGAATTGGAGTGATGCCAACTCTGTTGACGAAACAGAACATCGAAAGTGAAGAAACATTGAAAGTGTAGAACCCTTCGGCAGTATCACCTCAACTTCTCGCCCCTTCTGTTGATGTCCGTCAGTGGACGACAGTCTCGCGTAACTGCTGTGTCCGTGTACAGAATAGACTGACGTCTGTACATGTTTCGTAAATTGCGTAAGCCCGTAGGTTAGAACATTCTGCCAGATGTAACCTATCTCCATTTTGAGGCCGCAGACAAATACTAAAGAAGTTCTCTTACTTTTAATTCGAGGTAAGCTCTTTGGCACCGTAGGATGAAGTAGGTCTGTCCCCGCTTCAAGTGTGATGTGAACATTCCAATTACATATTATTGTCTGGAAATTCCTTTCTCGTCTGTGTCGTAAGCAATTCTGTGTGATCTGTGATCAGAGGCTACAAGAGAATTCCGTCGCGGTGCTACTCGTTACAGGTAAAACCTGTTTTTTTATGTGCCGAAAGTAAATGCTACTGGCAGACGCCTCATAATCTGTTTGGGTAGGGAGAGAGAAATCCATATGCATTAAGCATTTACATGATGTATTTTAATATATGGCTATTTATTTATATTCATCAATTTACCTATAGGTCACCAGTTTATCTTCATACGACACTTATCATCAGCAAACGCTAACCCTGTAAAATTCCTATATTTTCTAGTGCTTTCCATAATACATTTCACTTTCTCGTAGCCTATCCACAGTACGTGTGTAAATTAAACACTCTTATCTTCTCGATTCATTTGACCGTTTCGGGATTAAAATTTATTTAGATATATTTAAAAAATAAAAACTCAAAAGTTGTCTCCCTTTGTGATAAATAATTCACTCTTGCTACCAACAGAATTTTAAGCTGAACGATTTTGAACATCTGCGAAGTCGGACACATGTGGTCCCTGAATCTAACTACACATGAGACCAAAATTAAAGCATCAAACCACAATGTCTCCGTTCTGTGTCTAATTCACAGCATAACCATACAAATTGTCAAGAGACGTCAGCACGATTGTGTTCTGCACGGAAGATGGCATTCCGGCTATGGACAACCACGCCAATTATGACATCAGGGCACTTATCAAACAGGATATTGCGTGCTGGGTACTCCCACAGCCACAATCACACAAAAATGATAGGCCGCTGGACCTGATGGGATACCAGTTAGATTTTACACAGAGCGCGCGAAGGAACTTGCCCCCCTTCTTGCAGCGATGTACCATAGGTCTCTAGAAGAGCGTAGCGTTCCAAAAGATTGGAAAAGGACACAGATCATCCCCGTTTTCAAGAAGGGACGTCGAACAGATGTGCAAAACTATAGACCTATATCTCTAACGTCGATGAGCTGTAGAATATTGGAACACGTATTATGTTCGAGTATAATGACTTTTCTGGAGACTAGCAATCTACTCTGTAGGAATCAGCATGGGTTTCGAAAAAGACACTCGTGTGAAACCCAGCTCGCGCTATTCGTCCATGAGACTCAGAGGGCCATAGACACAGGTTCCCATGTAGATGCCGTGTTTCTTGACTTCCGCAAGGCATTTGATACAGTTCCCCACAGTCGATTAATGAATGAAGTAAGAGCATATGAACTATCAGACCAATTTTGTGATTGGATTGATGAGTTCCTAGATAACAGAACGCAGCATGTCATTTCAATTGAGAGACGTATTCCGTAGTAAGAGTGATTTCAGGTGTGCCGCAGGGGAGTGTCGTAGTGCCGTTGCTATTCACAATATATATAAATGACCTTGTGGAAAACATCGGAAATTGACTGAGGCTCTTTGTGGATGATGCTGTAGTATATCGAGAGGTTGTAACAGTGGAAAATTGTACTGAAATGCAGGAGGATTTGCAACGAATTGACACATGGTGCACGGAATGGCAATTGAATCTCAATGTAGACAAGTGTAATGTACTGCGAATACATAGAAAGAAAGATTCTTTATCATTTAGCTACAATACAGCAGGTCAGTGACTGGAAGCAGTTAATTCCATAAATTATCTGAGAGTACGCATTAGGAGTGATTTAAAATCGGATGAGCATATAAAATTAATCGTCGGTAAAGCAGATGCCAGAATGAGATTCATTGGAAGAATCCTAAGGAAATGCAATCCGAAAACAAAGGAAGTAGGTTACAGTACACTTGTTCGCCCACTGCTTGAGTACTGCGCACCGGTGTGGGATCCGTACCAAATAGCGTAGATAGAAGAGATAGAGAAGATCCAACGGAGAGCAGCGCGCTTCGTTACAGGATCATTTAGTGATCGCGAAAGCGTTACAGAGGTGATAGATAAACTCCAGTTGAAGACTGCATGAGAGACGCTCAGTAGCTCGGTACGGGCTTTTGTTGAAATTTCGAGAACGTACCTTCACCGAGGAGTCAAGCAGTATATTTCTCCCTCCTACATATATCTCGCGAAGTGACCATGAGGATAAAATCAGAGAGATTAGAGCCCACACAGAGGCATACCGATAATCTTTCTTTTCACGAACAATACGAGACTGGAATAGAAGGGAGATCCGATAGCGGTACTCAAAGTACCCTCCGCCACATACCGGCAGGTGGCCTGCGGAGTATGGATGTAGATGTAGATACATAAATGGTGCACTATGTCATAGAGAGACGCCTACCATACGTTCTGCGGAGGAGGGCCGTAGGAAGAATAGAAGCGGGACAGTCACAAATTGATGTGGCCCGATGGCTTGAAGTGAATCGTTCTGTTATTTCTCAGATGTGGCGACATTTTATAAAGACCGAAAGAGTATCCCGAAGACCAGGGCAGGACCGACCAAGTGCAGTATCAAAAAGGGAGGACTTTGGCCTTAAGGGAACGACGATACGACCTTAGCACTTCAAGGCAACTGGGATATGACCTCGCAGCATCCACTAGACGTGTTGTATCGAGGCAAGCGATGTACAGAAGGCTTCGGCAGAGTTGCATTTATTGTTGGAGTCCTGGTGTATGTGTACCTCTGACGCGTCTTCAGAGAAGCGAACGTCTAGATTGGAGTCGCCAATCTTCCACCTGGACGGTCGGACAGATGAGTCTTGATTTCGTTTGGACAGTGATTCTCGGCAGATTCACATGTGAAGGAAAACGATTTAGGGACCCAAATATTGTGGAAAAAGGACAGTATCGAGGTAGAGCGCTAATGGTTTTGACGGGGATTGTGTTCACCACTCGAACACCTCTTCATGAAATTGTACAGGTGAATCTGTAAGGTTTAAGTGTTGTCAGGCATCTTGATGAGATATTGGAGCCTCGTGTGCGGTTGTCGTGAGACACTATATGCCCAGACTTCGTATCGATGGACGATAATGCTCGACCTCATAGAACACGTGTGGCTGAAGTTTTCTTGAAAAAGGAAGATGATGCACGCGTGGTGTGGCCTGCTCGCTCTCCCGATTTGTATCCCAAATAGCATGTGATGCACTAGGGAGATGGATTGCATCACGTCAGCATCCACCAACCATTCTCTAAGACGTGCGAGCAGTTCTGCAGAAACAACTGACGTTATTACCTCAGCGTTAGATTGAAAACATCATTCACCGTATGCCCCATCATTGTCAAGCCTTTATTGCTGGTAGAGGTCGTCACACTCCGTACTGAGCACATTAACGAGTGGTCAGAAGTTGTGTGAAAATCCGTTAAGCTTCAAAAAAACTAAGAACATTTTTCTATGAAACTTCCTAGAAACTTCCTAGAAACTTTCCTAGCAGATTAAAACTGTGTGCCGGACAGGTTTCGAACCAGTGACCGTAGCGGTCGTGCGGTTCCTGACTGAAGCGCCTAGAACCGCTCGGCTACACCGGCCGGCTACTGAAGTGTGTAGAAAAGTCTCAAAACAAAGTCTATGATTCCAGAATGAGATTTTCACTCTGCAGCAGAGTGTGCACTTATATGAAACTTTCTGGCAGATTAAAGCTGTTGGCAGGGCCGAGACTCGAACTCGGCACCTTTGTCTTTCACGGGCAAGTGCTCTACCAAGTGAGCACGACTCACGCCCCGTCCTCACAGCTTTACTTCCGCCAGTATCTCGTCTCCTACCTTCCAAACTTTACAGAAGCTCTCCTGCGAACCATGCAGGAAGGTAGGAGACGAGATACTGTCGGAAGTAAAGCTGTGACGACGGCACGTGAATCGTGCTTGGGTAGCTCAGTTGGTAGAGCACTTGCCCGCGAAAGGTAAAGGTCCCGAGTTCGAGTCTCGGTCCGGCACACAGTTTCAATCTGCCGGGAAGTTTCAAAGTCTACGATTTTAAAAACACACATTTACTACTTCGGACGTTCTTGGAATGGAGAAGATGATGATTTTATCTGATTTTCATGAAACAGACACACTATAAATAAACGCCGCCCCATTTAATCGCTGATAGCATGCAAAATATTCACTCCATGGTCAGTAGTATTTTTCTCCAAACCCCAAAATATCTCCGTACATGCTAGCAATAGATAGATATAGAAGTCCCAATGTTTAAAAATTCATATTATTTTAGTGGGACATATGAGTCTCATCTACCACGAAAGGGTTAATATATGAGGTGCGTAATGGTGACAGGTGGAGGTTAGCATGTAAACTTTTTGCTAAATGTGATACCTGAAAACGCGTTATGCACTACTTTCTCTGTGTAGCTAAGTTGTGCAATTGTGAAGCTGATTGCATCGTAACGTGCCACAGAACAATGTTCCTCTCTCTTTTGGTTGCAGAGCGCTGGAACCGCGACCCGGACGCGAACAGCATCCAGAACGCCATCGGCAACTTTCACCACGGTGAGCCTGCTGTAGCGTGTGCGTGCTGTGGTGTGCTGCTCTGTGGTGTGGTGTGACGTCGAGCGCCCTCGGTTTAAAACCCCCACCCCGGGCCGCCGGCCGACAGCCGGCGCATTCCGTGCCGAGTGTTCGTTTCATATTCCGTCACAAGCGGCAGCGGCGTCGCTGCGGGCCTTAAGCCCGTTTCAGATTACAGCCGGCGCCACGCGCGCTGAGATAAAAGTGAATGTGCAAGCACAGGATATTAAATATTTGCAGGTGAAAGGACACAGTGCTCGCACAGCTGAGCTCACCTCCAGTTTCCTTCTTTCTTCTTTTTTTGTTTTTTTTTTTCCCCTGCTTTTTGATGCCCCTTTAAGCCTTGATTAGCACAGCTCGGCGGAATAAAAGAATATCTGTAGAAAAACAGAGGGGTGAAAACAGATGTTCTGTGGCGTGAACTGTTATTTCACCTCGTTACTTTCATTAGATCAGCTTCAAGTAGCATCGTTTCACTACCACTCAGAGTGTAATTTTCGTTATGACACAGAATCTCCGTGCCTTTTCCTACGGAAGAAATAGCACGAATGAGCGTAAGTGAGGTCATAGCTAATACAGCAGTGAAAACCGACCAGAATAGTTTTAATAACGCATACTTGTATTCACAATCAGGTCACGGTTCTGCTGTAACTAGTGAATTCACTAGCTTCGGATGTTCCGCATTTATTCCGTACAAAGTGGAGTTCAGATAAATGCATAATGTCATGGTTGGACCTACCTGTCACGTTTCGGTACTCATAAACACAAATTTCAATGTTTTCCGTTGAATCGGACTTTGTGTGTAATCATTATTATTAGAATTCAGTTATACAGTAGCAAAAGTCCTCGCTGTTTCTTAACTGCTCATACCACGAATACTTGCTTCTACGTTTCACTTTTGTTCATGAATCTGGCGCGCCATATACCCCTCAGTTTTCAAAGCATAGAACATGAATCATAGCCGTCCATTTGTCATTTTCGTACAATATACATAACTGTTTTGGTGCGTATCAGATTCATATTTCATTACACGCTATGTCGAATTTCATAGATAGGGCAGAGAACGAATAATTTTTCGAAAATAACTTGTTTTGGGACGTAATACTTGCTGTGTAGGTGAAATATGAAATGCCATTGCGCAAGCCCCCCTCTCTCCCCCTACCGCCCCTGTTTCACACGAAATCGTGTCAAATGGGAGAACTCGTCAGTTTTTGCCAATTTGGCCAACGTTTATTTCCGGAACTAGGAAATGGTGTACATATTTTCGTAGTTGGATAGTTCAATTTCTTCTGGTTGGTCACCACAGACCTGATACAGTTGAATCCCACACACGAAATGCAGCCAGGCTCGGAATTAGTAGTGGTGAATAAAGTAAAATTTTAAAATACAGCCTGGTGGAAAAGCGTTTAAAGGTATCGAATTCAATAATAGTAAGATATTAGATACTGCAGTGAATAAAGTGTATTCATTGTCAATAAACAATAAGGTATCAGTAACATTTATCATTATTCATAAAGCATCAGATGGATTGGTTCAAATGGCTCTGAGCACTATGGTACTTAACTTCTGAGGTCATCGGTCCCATAGAACTTAGAACTACTTAAACCTCACTAACCTAAGGACATCACACACATCCATGCCCGTGGCAGGATTCGAACCTGCTACCGTAGCGGTCCCGCAGTTCCAGACTGTAGCTCCTAGAACCGCTCGGCCACCTCGGCCGGCCATCAGAGTGTCTTTAAGGTTCCATTAAGTAATAAAAAAGCTTTCAAATGTTTCGTGCCTGATCCAGATAGCACGAGCTGTCCAGCTCAGCAAACCCCTAAAAGGTATAGTACTTGCTGAATATGTAGTCACAAATGCGTTGCCACGTCCGTAACGAACATGTTGCACCATGTAATACAGATTGACCGTTGACTGGACAATCGAATACCAGCAGATTCCTTTACAAAAGCGTCAGTGCGATAAACAAACAACATCGCTGCATATCCCAAAATGAAACTTTACCAAGGGCAAAAAATGAAACAAAAATCTGAACAAGTTAGGGATTTGATGTGGTCTGACGAATAACAGGAAACCTCAAGAGGCGATTTGAATTTTAATGTCTGCTCCAAAGAGCCAGAAATTCTCCCATCTATCTTGCCTTTCATGCACCACCCACACTTTGACTTCAGCACGTTCACTCCTGACTAAAAACAACAAAATAAAGAAATCTTGCTAGTAATATGGTCAGCACATATTAGTGTATTGTCTGTGGTTGCAGGATTCATGTTAACGAACATGCACAAACCAGGTCAGTGTAAGTTTCTCGAAGATACCGACAAGACACCGATGTTCCTGTGCGAGGCGCTGTAAGCACAGAAAGGACGACTTCACTGGGTAGCGGGTCCACATTTGCGGGTGACAAATCCTACACGACTCCCCTCGACACAAACTTAAAAGCGGTTAGTGCCGTAGTGCACATGCTATATACCGTGATGCGTGCCCTAATTTACCTCAAGTGAGACACTTGACTAAGAGCTCCTCAACTTCTGCTTTGCAGAGACTTAACCCACGGCACTGGAGTCGTTCTCCACTTAGAACTTTATACATGGTTGCGACGGTACACATGGGACCGTGATAGGACTGGAAAATAACAGCCAACCAGTTGCAGAATTAAAAGTTTACTAACCCTTGATCATGGTTTCGACAAATATAAATTTTGTATGTTTCAGAAGGGAAATGTACTCGTAAAATCACAAATTGAGAGAAACGGCTGTTTGGTGCAAAGCTCCCTTGTCTAGTACGATGTGCATGTCATCTACAAATATCAATAGTTAAAATGCATAATTGAAGATAGTAGTCTAATGTTGTAGACTTTTGGCGTAAAACATTTAAAATAAAACACTAGTGCTATTGGATCCAGCTAAGATTTATATATACACGTGAAGTAACACCACTTACAGTACTAAGGAAACGGATGACGTAATGTTGTAAGACTTAAGATCCAAAGATGGCAATATAGTTTGGCCGAAACTGGTTACCTACATGTGTATATATAAGCGGTCTTGGCATTTGAAAGTTTCTCCAGAGTGTTTATCGTAAAGCCATACTAAATGTCAGCTGGCTCCAGTGGCATCACAAAGCCCTGTAGTCTCGGCTACTACCTTCAGTTGCATTTCAACTGTTGATATTTGTTGTTGACATGAACATTGTACTAGACAAGAGCCTTTTTGACCCAACAGCTGTGTCCGTCAGCATGTGATTCTACAAGCCCATGTCCCACCTGAAGAAGACAAATTTATATTTTTCGAAACCATAGTAAAGGCTTGATAAATCTTTAATTGTGCAACAGGTAGGCTATGGTTTTCCAATCCTATCAAGTTTCGTTGCCATCTGTTCGTTTCTTAACATGACTGATCACAGGACAGGCTAAAGGCCTAGGCGACAAAAAAGGCTGCCTGGGATGTCGACCTGAGAGGGGCGTCATAGGTGCCCTAAGTGCTAAATTTGTGTATAGGGTGTATCATAATTAACAGTGGAAATACAGGAATGAATGTGTACAGTAATAGACATGTATCCGCAAACAGTCTGTTTGCGAGACAAAAATTTCTATTAAGCTGATGTCTAATAGCCGTCAAATTTCTCTCAAGGCCTCACCTTAATCTGCTCAAGAATGAGGAATGAGGTACATCTACACCTACATCTACTTAACTACTCTGCGACTGACACTAAAATGCCTGGCAGTGGGTTCCTCAAACCACCTTCAGGTTATTTCGCTGCCGTTCCACTCTGTAAAAGCGCGTGAGAAAAGTGAACACTTAAATCTTTCTGTACGAGCTATGATTTCTCTTACTTTATCAGGATGAACATTTCTCCCTGTGTAGGTTGGCGACAGTAAAATATTTTCATATTCAGACGAGAAAGTTGTTGATTAAAATTTCGTGGAAGGATCTCGCCACAAAGCAAAACGTTTTTGTTTTAACGATAGCGACCCCTACTCCCTTGTCACATCAGTGGCTCTTTCTCCCCTATTTCGCGATTGACTTATCTGATCTCCTCCCTCAGCCCTATCTGAAAGGATCCAATACCGGACAGCAATACCCCAGCAGAGGACGCGCAAGCTTAGTGTAAAAAGTCTCTTTAGTAGACCTGTTGCATCTTCTAAGTATTCTGCCAATAAAACGCAGTCTTTGGTTTACTTTCCCCACAGTATTATCTGTATCATCGCTCCAATTACGTGATTAATGGGGCACAGGCACATTTTGCAGCTGATATCACACGACATCTAATGTGTCAGTATGGTCCAAGACTGACACGTGAAAGATGATATGCTTTGTATATATACTTCACTTCCTTCAAAAGATGATGAAATAATTTGTAAATTACAGAATTTACAAGTTCCATTATTAAAGCAAAATAATAACAAAAATTATGTATTGTTGCTTTGCACTTATTTTAATACAGAGATAATACACTCCTGGAAATTGAAATAAGAACACCGTGAATTCATTGTCCCAGGAAGGGGAAACTTTATTGACACATTTCTGGGATCAGATACATCACATGATCACACTGACAGAACCACAGGCACATAGACACAGGCAACAGAGCATGCACAATGTCGGCACTAGTACAGTGTATATCCACCTTTCGCAGCAATGCAGGCTTCTATTCTCCCATGGAGACGATCGTAGAGATGCTGGATGTAGTCTTGTGGAAAGGTTTGCCATGCCATTTCCACCTGGCGCCTCAGCTGGACCAGCGTTCGTGCTGGACGTGCAGACCGCGTGAGACGACGCTTCATCCAGTCCCAAACATGCTCAATGGGGGACAGATCCGGAGATCTTGCTGGCCAGGGTAGTTGACTTACACCTTCTAGAGCACGTTGGGTGGCACGGGATACATGCGGACGTGCATTGTCCTGTTGGAACAGCAAGTTCCCTTGCCGGTCTAGGAATGGTAGAACGATGGGTTCGATGACGGTTTGGATGTACCGTGCACTATTCAGTGTCCCCTCGACGATCACCAGAGGTGTACGGCCAGTGTAGGAGATCGCTCCCCACACCATGATGCCGGGTGTTGGCCCTGTGTGCCTCGGTCGTATGCAGTCCTGATTGTGGCGCTCACCTGCACGGCGCCAAACACGCATACGACCATCATTGGCACCAAGGCAGAAGCGACTCTCATCGCTGAAGACGACACGTCTCCATTCGTCCCTCCATTCACACCTGTCGCGACGCCACTGGAGGCGGGCTGCACGATGTTGGGGCGTGAGCACAAGACGGCCTAACGGTGTGCGGGACCGTAGCCCAGCATCATGGAGACGGTTGCGAATGGTCCTCGCCGATACCCCATGAGCAACAGTGTCCCTAATTTGCTGGGAAGTGGCGGTGCGGTCCCCTACGGCACTGCGTAGGATCCTACGGTCTTGGCGTGCATCCGTGCGTCGCTGCGGTCAGGTCCCAGGTCGACGGTCACGTGCACCTTCCGCCGACCACTGGCGACAACATCGATGTACTGTGGAGACCTCACGCCCCACGTGTTGAGTAATTCGGCGGTACGTCCACCCGGCCTCCCGCATGCCCACTATACGCCCTCGCTCAAAGTCCGTCAACTGCACATACGGTTCACGTCCACGCTGTCGCGGCATGCTACCAGTGTTAAAGACTGCGATGGAGCTCCGTATGCCACGGCAAACTGGCTGACACTGACGGCGGCGGTGCACAAATGCTGTGCAGCTAGCGCCATTCGACGGCCAACACCGCGGTCCCTGGTGTGTCCGCTGTGCCGTGCGTGTGATCATTGCTTGTACAGCCCTCTCACAGTGTCCGGAGCAAGTATGGTGGGTCTGACACACCGGTGTTAATGTGTTCTTTTTTCCATTTCCAGGAGTGTATTTATTGAAGCTAGAATATCAATAAATGTATTTTTTATACCTTCACAAAAAGCGTATAAATGTCTCCGAAATTACCTCAAATGTAAATAAATGGTTTCTTCTTTCAAGATTTAGCATTGGAAGTAGATTCATAAATATATTTCTGTTACAGAGGCATGTCAACGTAGAACTTATTTCAAAAGCAAACAACGACCCATTTCCCGGATCCTTAGATTTAGATTTACTTTTGCATATCCTCTCAAAAACCCAGGGAAAAACAACGAATTTTTGAGGCAGGAAAGGGACAAACGATATGTCGCTAGTGTGAATAAATGTTCTCGACTCTATCCGACCTCCTCGTCATCACTAACACGTCTCACAGGACGAACTGAACATAAGTGACAACTTAGCCATATAGACAGAACTATTTGATGGATTACTTCACAATAAAGAATATTCAGAAAGGCTGCTGGTTACTATGCAGTCAAACAGTTGTGCTTGGACAGTATGATGGTGTGCAGGAAAGGATAATGCGCACTCCAGGAGAACGGTTAGTAGCCCCCAGGGATCATCACGAAATTGCCGTGCAACACCACCTCTGGCCTTAAGAACGACACCAGTTCGTTGAAAAAGTGGGTCCACGTGTATTTTTCAGGCGTGTCAGATAAAACCACTCATTGACCATTATGACCTGCAGATTTATCAAATAGCCTTTTGATTTGTTTATTTTATTTACTCATTTATTTTTGAATCATGAGTTTTGTGACTGGTTTTATGCGGCCCACCACGATTTCCACTCCTGTGCCAACCTCTTCATCTCAGTGTAGTACTTGCTGCCTACGTCCTAATCTCTATCTTCCTCTACAGTTTTTACCCTCTGCAGCTCGCTTCAGTACTATAGAAGTTCTCTGATTCTCTCCCAGATATCCTACCATACTGTCCATTCTTCTTGTCAGTGCTTTCCATATATTCATTTCCTCGTCGATTCTGCAGAGAACCTCCTCATTCCTTATCCATACACCAAAGTTTCAATATTCTTCAGTAGCACCACATCACGAATGCTTACAATCTCTTGTGTTCAGATTTTCCCACAGTCCATGTTTCAGTAATATACAATTCTGGGCCAAACGTGTGTTCTGAAAAATTTCTTCCTCAGATTAATATCTGTGTTCGATACTAGTAGACATCTCTTGGTCAGGAATGTCCTTTTTGCCTGAGCTTTTCTGCTTTTGGTGTCCTTCTTGTTCCAACTGTCATGGGTTATTTTGCTGCCTAGATAGCAGAATTCCTTAACTTCATCTTCTTCTTTACTATCAATCCCAATGTTAAGTTTCTCGTTGTTCTCATATCTTCTACTTCTCATTACATTCGTCTTTCTTCAATTTACTTTCAGTCGGTAATCTGTACTCATTAGACAGTTCATTCCATTCAAAAGATCCGATAATTCTTCTTCACTTTCACTAAGAGTAGTAAGGACATCAGTGAACCGTATCATTGATATTCTTTAGCCGTAAATTTCAGTCCTACTCTAGAAACATTCTTTTATTTCCATCATTGCTTCCTCGATGTATAGATTGAACAATAAGAAAAGGCTTCCCCCTTGTCTTACGCACGTTTTAGTATGGGCACTTCGCTCTTGGCCTTGCAACCTTATTGCACCTTCTTGGTTGTTGTACATATTGAATAATACCTGTGATTACCTACAGCATAGCCTCATTTTTCTCTGAATTTCGAACATGTTGCACCATTTTACATCATAATCTCGCATACATTATCAATCACAACGTCAGAACTGCCTCTCTGCTGACTTTACCGTTTCTAAACGCGAACTGATCACCATGTGTGAGTGTGTGTGTGTGTGTGTGGAGCTTACCGCCGCTCAATGCAGAGGTTGTCAGCGCCCATGTGATCTAACAATTCCTCCATTTCTTTTGCCACTGTTCTGTATATCATTTTTGTTAGTAAACTGAAAGCATGACCTGTTAAGCGGATTGTGTAATATTTCTCGTACTTGGCGGCTCTTGTAGTCATAGGAATTGTGTGGATGATGCTTTCCAAAAGTCATCGTATATCGTCAATTGCATACACTCTACCAACATGTATAGTCGATTGTCGTTGTGTTGCGACATCCGACGATGATTTTACAAATTCCAATGGACTGTTATTGATCCGTTCTCCATTATTTGATCTTAAGTCTTCCAATGCTCTTTTAAATTCTGGTTATAGTACTGGATATCCTAACTCTTCCCTGTCGACTCCTGCTTCTTCTTTTGTCACGTCATTGGGTAATTCCTTCCCCTTCGATGTACTCTTTACACCTATCCGCTCTGTCGTCTGCATTTAACGATTGAATTCCCATTGCACTCTTAATGTTACACTACCTGCTTTTAATTTCACCGAAGTCTGTACTGACTTTTGTATATGCTGAGTCAGTCCTTCCGACAGTCATTTCTTTTTCGTTATATGCTGAGTCAGTCTTTCGGATAATCATTTCTTTTTCGATTTCTTCAAATTCTTCATGCAGCCATTTTGCCTCAGTTTCCCTGCACTTCCTATTAATTTAATTCCTAAGTGTCCTGTATTTCTGTATTCCTGAATTTCCTTGAACCTTTTTGTACTTACTTCTTTCGTCAATCAGCTGTGGTATTTCTTCTTTAACCCCTGGTTTCTTCGCAGTTACCTCCTTTGACCCTATGTTTTTATTTTCATCTTCTGTGATTGTCCCTTTCTAGAGACATCCATTGAACTGAAATGCCCGCTGAGCTATTCATTATCGCAGTATCTACGGACTACGAGAAGTTTAAGACTACCTCGTCACTTCTTAGTATTTCCGTATCCCGTTTTGCATTCATTCTTCCTGACCAGTCTCTTAAAAATTCAGCTTACTCTCCGTCATTATAAATTTTGACGTGAGTCTACATCTTCTGTTGGGTGCGCCTTCAAATACTCTACCTGATGGTAGAATCTCTGCCCGACCTTGTTGTAATCTAACTGAAATCTCCCGGTATTTTTCAAGTATACCTCCTCCTCTTGTTATTCTTGAACAGGGTATTCATTATTACTAGTTCAACTTTATTGCAGATCTCCCCTACAACCGAATTCCGATCCCCTACGATTATTAAATTTTCACTTTCCTTTACGTACTTACCCGTACTTACGTACTTTACGTAATTACCCGTTCGGCATCCTCATATACTTTCCCTATCTCTTCATCTTCTGCTTGCGACATCGGAATGTGTATCTGAACTGTTCTTGTCGGTAGTTTGCTGTCGAATCTAATGAGAATAATCCTATTACTGAACTGTTTATACGAGGGTCACTCCAAAAGAAAGGCACACTATTTTTTTTAAATCCATATTTTATTCTACATGTTTGAAAGTTTTACAGTGTGTAGATACCTCCTTTAGGAACAATATTTTCATTTCTTCCCATAATTTCTATCCCTCTCAACTACCTTACGCCATCTTGGAAACAGCGCCTGTATACCCGCATGGAAAAATTCTGGACCAACCCGTTGGAGCCACTGTTTGGCAGCGTGCACAATGGCGTCATCTTCAAACCTTGTTCCTTGAAGAGAGTCTTTCAGTTTCCCAAAGAGATGATAGTCACATGGAGCCAGGTCAGGACCGTAAGGCGGGTGTTTCAGTGTTGTCCATCCGAGTTTTGTGATCGCTTCCATGGTTTTTTGACTGACATGTGGCCGTGCATTGTCGTGCAACAGCAAAGCATCCTGCTTTTGCCGATGTGGTATTTTTCACTAGCAGAACGTTTGATGTAGGTCCAGTAAAAACTAATGTTTTTTGCTTAATCTCAGAAAAATTATGATGCACCTTATGATTTTGTATTTCATGTAATAAATGATCACAGCATCAAAATAAAAACTATCTTATTTATCATGTGTTGCCAAATCCATCATGATTTCACAATTTTTTATTGAATAGCTTTTTTTGTTGCTTCTGAGACAAGGATATCATAGACCTCTCTCATGCAATTTTGAAAATCCAGCCATTTATGCACCCAAGGGTTCAGTCGAAACAGGTGGGGGTGGGCGCGGCGCGCCTGGTTACCAGAAGAGATCTCGGTAACTGACTGATATGTGCCCTGATACACAACTGGGTGGACTGATCTTCGATCAAGAAGCTGACTGGGGAAATCCCTCTGAATATTTTTTTTGTTTGGCACCACAAGCTGAGGCAACATTTTGGAAGTCACCTTCTATGACCTTTTGCTCTCTACAGAAAACTTTCCCAAAAAACACTGAAATAGCACACCTTTTCTTTTGAAGTGGGCAACTACCCTCCAGTGTGCAAGCTGAATATTGTTCCTAATAGCTTCCTGGTTTTCCCTAATGACTTTAGGATTGTTACTCTCTGGTAAGAGGTACTTAGTGGACCGCAAGTTAGACATTGTTGGATTTATGGAGAAGGCAAATATGAGGTTGGCAGGGGTGTATAGTGGTACTGAAAGTGACATTAAGCCATCCAGTGGACTGATCCCACAAAGTCTAGGAATGGGAATGGAAAGTAATCAGGGCTAACATTTAATTCCAATCAACACAGCTGGCAGGCGTGTGTTGTACGTAATAAATGGCGGCACTGGAGTTGCTCTTAGCTCTCATACACCCCTCACACAGGAGAACTAATTTCCTAAAATCACCATTTAACGTGTTCTTTAATTTTCATTGTTGTTTTGTACATCCCTAGCCCCCCCCCCCCCCCACACACACACACACAGAGAAAGATGGACGTGCCAGAAAAGAGGGAAAGCAATTCCTTGGATATCCGTATTTTGTCCTTCCCATCATAGCAGGTTCAATAGCAGATCATCCTCTATTTAGTGAGTACCCAGGTACTTCTTTAAACTCGTTGGTTTGTCATTTTACACTGGGGCAAAAGACATCCTGCATCCTGTCCCTGCTAAATTTCAAAACCGTTCTGGGCAAAATAACTATTACCTTTCGCTGCCGAGAAAGCAATTTAAAAAGCAGATTAGTACCACAAGAAAAAATATAAGATTATGAACATATTGAACGCCTTGTGGCAATATTTAAAAAAAAGTCCATGGAATTCCAAAATTTTAAAACTGCGCAAGGCCTTCCTGCAAATGATAAATTAATAATTAAAAAAAGATTATGACCTTTAGTGAACTGTAAGTTAACTATAAGTTTTAGTTTCAGTTTAGTTTTAGTTAAGTCATTTTCCGTAGATTATTTTCCCGATTATTTTATCGATATGTTGTGGAACAAGTCAGATTACAAGGTATATATACACAGATGAATAGTGCTAATATTAATATTACTGTAATTTTTTGTTCTACACATGCAACTACATTTAGAGGCACATTTTTTTACCAGTTCTGAAACATAAACTCGTCCATGGAACAGAAGGGGTTGTCAAAAAGAAATGATTTTAAGCTAGATTTAAAACTTGATATGCTACCTGCCAGATACTTTATGTTGTTGGGCAAATGATCAAAGATTTTTATTGCTGAATAATGTATTCCATTTTGAGCAACTGACAGCTTCAATAACAGACAGGAAAGGTAATGTTTCCCTCTAGTGTTGTACTTATGAACACTGTTCTTCGGCAACTGAGATGGATTATTTGTAACGAATTTCATTAGCAAATATATGTACTCTGATGGTGCAATTAAAATACCTCACTCCTTGTAAAGATGCCTACATGACTTCCTTGGGTGAAAACCACTAATTATTCTCACTGCTCTCTTTTGTGCAATCTACACTCTGTGTTTAAGTGGTGAGTTACCCCATAAAACTATTCCGTAAGACATTATGGAGTGGAAATATGCAAAGTACGTTAGGAGGCTGATCTGTGTATTACCAAGACTAGTGATTATACGAAGAGTGAAAGAAGCTGAACTTAATTGTTTGAGAAGCTCGGTAATACGCTTCTTCCAGTTCAAGTTGTCGTCAAAGTGAACACCCAAAAATTTGTAGAAATCTACCCTGTTAACTAAGCCCTGTTCATATTATATATCAATTGTCGGTATGACTCTATTCAGTGTACAGAACTGGGTAGAGTGAGTTTTTTACGAATTAAAGAAGAGTCAATTTTTTGAGAATCGCTTAATAATTCTTTGAAAGACATCCTTAACAATATCTTCAGCTGCTTTTTCTCGAATGGAATTTATTATAACACTCGTGTCACCGGCAAAAAGTACTAGTTCTGCTTGCTGAACGTTAAGTGAGAGGTGAGTCACATGAATAAGGAACAGCAGAGTAACCTAAATTGAACTCTGTGGGACTCCCTTTGTGGTAACTCCCCTTTCACTAGAATTTACCACCCTCCCAACATTATTTATGCTATTCAGCACAACCGTTTGCTTTCTGTACATTAAGTATGATTCAAACCAGCTGTGTGTAAAGCTTTCGGTTCCATAAAACATGAGTTTTTCTAAGAGTGTGACATGATCCACACCGTCAGATTCCTGGAGAGAAGACAAAAAATACCAACTAGCGATAATTTGTTACTTAGAGCTTGTACTATTTGATGGGTAAATGTGTAGATAGCATTCTCAGTCGAGTAGCCCTTCCAGAATCCAAACTGTGACATGCTGAGTAAATTGGTTTCATTTAAATGTGAGACTACTCTCGAATACATAGCTTTTTTGAATATTTCAGAAAATGAAGTCAAAGTGAGATTTGTCTATAATTATTTAAGTCACTCTTGTCCCCTTTCTTATGAAGAGGTTTGGCAATTCCGCAACTCAAACTGTCTGGAAAAATTCCCTGTGCCAGCGAAGCATTACATATATCACTAAGGACCCGACTTATTAAATTAGAACAACACTTCAAAATTATGTTAGAGACTGACTACATCAACACCATATGAGCTCTTGTTTTTCAGTATATTTATAATTCCCCTAATTTCAGTGGGGGTGTTGGTGCTATTTCTAAAGGCCTAAAGTCCTGGGGAATGACATTTTTAACATTTTTTTTTTTGCTTCTTCAACTAAAGCCTTTAACCCTATTATTGCTGCTACATTCAGAAAGTGATTATTGGAAAGACTTGCAATTTGTGAATTAGCACTCACAACATCACCTTTTTCCTTTATTGCTATGGTATGCTGTGCATTGTCAGGCTGCCCCGTCTCCCATTTGATAATATTTCATATAGTTTTAATCATATTATCCGCGTTATTCCTCCCCCCATGAACCATGGACCTTCCCGTTGGTGGGGAGGCTTACGTGCCTCAGCGACACAGATAGCCGTACCGTAGGTGCAACCACAACGGAGGGGTATCTGTTGAGAGGCCAGACAAACGTGTGGTTCCTGAAGAGGGGCAGCAGCCTTTTCAGTAGTTGCAAGGGCAACAGTCTGGACGATTGACTGATCTGGCCTTGTAACAGTAACCAAAACGACCTTGCTGTGCTGGTATTGCGAACGGCTGAAAGCAAGGGGAAACTACAGCCGTAATTTTTCCCGAGGGCATGCAGCTTTACCGTATGGTTAAATGATGATGGCGTCCTCTTGGGTAAAATATTCCGGAGGTAATATAGTCCCCCATCCGGATCTCCGGGCAGGGACTACTCAGGGGGACGTCGTTATCAGGAGAAAGAAAACTGGCATTCTACGGATTGGAGCGTGGAATGTCAGATCCCTTAAACGGGCAGGTAGGTTAGAAAATTTAAAAAAGGGAAATGGATAGGTTAAAATTAGATATAGTGGGAATTAGTGAAGTTCGGTGGCAGGAGGAACAAGACTTTTGGTCAGGTGGCTACAGGGTTATAAACACAAAATCAAATAGGGGTAATGCAGGAGTAGGTTTAATAGTGAACAGGAAAATAGGAATGTGGGTAAGCTACTACAAACAGCATAGTGAACGCATTATTGTGGCCAATATAGATACTAAGCCCACACCTAATACAGTAGTACAAGTTTATACGCCAACTAGCTCTGCAGATGACGAAGAAATTGAAGAAATGTATGATCAAATAAAAGAAATTATTCAGATAGTGAAGAGTGACGTAAATTTAATAGTCATGGGTGACTGGAATTCGGTAGTAGGAAAAGGGAGAGAAGGAAACGTAGTAGGTGAATATGGATTGGGGGAGAGAAATGAAAGAGGAAACCGACTGGTAGAATTTTGCACAGAGCATAACTTAACCATAGCTAACACTTGGTTTAAGAATCATGAAAGAAGGTTGTATACATGGAAGAACCCTGGAGATACTAAAAGGTAACAGATAGATTATACAATGGTAAGACAGAGATTTAGGAACCAGGTTTTAAATTGTAGGACATTTCCACGGGCAGATGTGGACTCTGACCACAACCTATTGGTTATGACCTGTAGATTAAAACTGAAGAAACTGCAAAAAGGTGGGAATTTAAGGAGATGGGACCTGGACAAACTGAAAGAACCAGTGGTTGTACAGAGTTTCAGGGAGAGCATAAGGGAACAATTGACAGTAATGGGGGAAAGAAATACAGTAGAAGAAGAATGGGTAGCTTTGAGGGATGAAGTAGTGAACGCAGCAGAGGATCAAGTAGGTAAAAAGACGAGGGCTAGTAGTAATCTTTGGGTAACAGAAGAAATATTGAATTTAATTGATGAAAGGAGAAAATATAAAAATGCAGTAAATGAAGCAGGCAAAAAGGAATACAAACGTCTCATAAATGAGATCGACAGCAAGTGCAAAATGGCTAAGGAGGGATGGCTAGAGGACAAATGTAAGGATGTAGAGGCTTATCTCACTAGGGGTAAGATAGATACTGCCTACAGGAAAACTAAAGAGACCTTTGGAGAGAAGAGAACCACTTGTATGAACATCAAGAGCTCAGATGGAAACCCAGGTCGAAGCAAAGAATGGAAATCAGAAAGGTGGAAGGAGTAAATAGGGGGTCTATACAAGGGCGATGTACTTGAGGACAATATTATGGAAATGGAAGAGGATGTAGATGAAGATGAAATGGGAGATACGATACTGCGTGAAGAATTTGACAGAGCACTGAAAGACCTGAGTCGAAACAAGGCCCCCGGAATAGACAACATTCCATATGAACTACTGACGGCCTTGGGAGAGCCAGTCCTGACAAAACTCTACCAGCTGGTGAGCAAGATGTATGAGACAGGCGAAATACCCTCAGACTTCAAGAAGAATATAATAATTCCAATCCCAAAGAAAGCAGGTGTTGACAGATGTGAAAATTACCGAACTATCAGTCTAATAAACCACAGCTTCTAACTATTAACACGAATTCTTTACAGACGAATGGAAAAACTAGCAGAAGCCGACCTCGGGGAAGATCAGTTTGGATTCCGTAGAAACACTGGAACACGTGAGGCCATACCAACCCTATGCCTTATCTTAGAAGAAAGATTAAGGAAAGGCAAACCTACGTTTCTAGCATTTGTAGACTTAGAGAAAGCTTTTGACAATGTAGATCTCTTTCAAATTCTAAAGGTGGCAAGGGAAAAATACAGGGAGCGAAAGGCTATTTACATTTGTACAGAAACCAGATGGCAGTTATAAGAGTCAAGGGACATGAAAGCGAAGCAGTGGTTGGGAAGGGAGTGAGACAGGGTTGTAGCCTGTCCCCGATGTTATTCAATCTGTGTATTGAGCAACCACTAAAGGAAACAAAAGAAAAATTCGGAGTAGGTATTAAAATCCAGGGAGTAGAAAAAAAAAAAACTTTGAGGTTCTCCGATGACATTGTAATTCTGTCAGAGACAGCAAAGGACTTGGAAGAGCAGTTTAACGGAATGGATAGTGTCTTGAAAGGAGGATATAAGATGAACATCAACAAAAGCAAAACGAGGATAATGAAATGTAGTCGAATTAAGTCGGGTGATGCTGAGGGAATTATATTAGGAAATGAGACACTTAAAGTAGTGAAGGACTTTTGCTATTTGGGGAGCAAAATAACTGATGATGGTCGAAGTAAAGAGGATATAAAATGTAGACTGGCAATGGCAAGGAATTGTTTCTGAAGAGAAATTTGTTAACACTAAGTATAGGTTTAACTATCAGGAAGTTGTTTCTGAAAGTATTTGTATGGAGTGTAGCCATGTATGGAAGTGAAACATGGACGATAAATAGTTTGGACAAGAAGAGAATAGAAGCTTTCGAAATGTGGTGCTACAGAAGAATGCTGAAGATTAGATGGGTAGATCCCATAACTAATGAGGAGGTATTGAATAGGATTGGGGAGAAGAGATGTTTGTGACACAACTTGACAAGAACAAGGGATCGGTTTCTAGGACATGTTCTGGGGCATCGAGGGATCACCAATTTAGTATGGGGGGGGGGGGGGCAGCGTGGAGGGTAAAAATCGTAGAGGGAGACCAAGAGATGAATACACTAAGCAGATTCAGAAGGATGGAAGTTGCAGTAGTACTGTTAGATGAAGAGGCTTGCACAGGATAGAGTGGCACGGAGAGCTGCATCAAACCAGTCTCAGGTCTGAAGACAACAACAACAACATCCGCGTTATTAATTTCTGTCAGAACACATACGCTTCTCGACTCCTTAATGACTTTCCTTAAAATATTACAGTATCTTTTGTAGTAAGCATGTAGCGTCTGATCCTGACTTATTCTGGCATGTCCATATATTTATCTCTTCCTCTTACACGATATCTTAATTCCCTTAGCAATCTATGGCTTAATTGACTTTGTAATGACTTTTTTGGGTAACATTTCAGGATAGCAACTCTCAAATATTGAGACAAATGTACGGTGGAATAAATTGAATTTGGCTGAGCATTATTTTTTGTGTATACTTCATTCCATTCTACCTCTTCTAGGTTGCACTTAAAGCTCTGTATCCTGTTCGCATTAATAAACTTCACTGTCTCGTATGAACGTGCCTGAATCCTGTAAGGTGCTATATCTGTTATTTCCATTAACAATTGGGTACACATTAATTGTCTCTGCCTGAGTACTGTCTATGAAAATGTTATCGATAAGTGACCTACTATCCTGCTGCACACGAGTTGGAAAATTTACAACGGATACTAGATTGAAACAACCAACAAAAGATTCTAGCTCATTCATCCTATTCGTATCTTTTAAGATATCTACATTAAAACCACCACAAACCACTAACAGCTTCTTTTTGTCTGACAGGTTTTTTATGAATAGCTGAAAGTTACCTTGAGGGGATTTGTAGATTGTTACAATTACTATAGAAGTATATTAGAGTAGCACTCACAAGCACATGCTTCAAGGATCTGATCTACACAAAAACTATTTGTTTCAATATTTTTTACTTCGGGTCCAGTTTTTATATAAGTGGCAACTGCTAATTTTTCCATGTTGACTCTACATAAATAAGATGCTAATTTGTAATCTCTTAAATTTAACTTCTCCATCCCTGCGGTTACATGGTGTCCAGAGAGACACAAAACATCTATGCCTTCAAAATTTATCCCATTTTCTAGGCATACAAGATGCTCATCTATCTTATTTTTCAGTCCTCTAATGTTTTGATGAAACAAAAAAATTTTAATTCTTTGGATACTGCTACAGACATTTTGGAACTGTTCTGTTTTAATCACTTCTGCCTGTAACCTGACTCTAACCTAAAAAATGTGTCCCTCTAACTCCAGTATTCACAGTTGTTTTGTCTTGTGAGCATGTGGCCCCCCCCTTACATTTTCTGCAAGAACATCAACTAATCTATCCTTCCCCCTCCGATTTAGGAGTAGGCCATGACTAGTGTAACTCCACCTCCCAATTGCATCAACAGGCACAGCACAGATATGAGATTTAGTTACTAGTTACTGCCAACAATAACTCACCCAGCTCTCTGTTAACACGGTTGACAACCGTATTAACCCACGGCTGGTAATGGCGCTGCAAAACATCCACAAACCCCACACGAGTATGTGTTGTGGCTGAACCTATTACATCCAGGTCACGCCTAATACTTTATTCGGAATTGCTAGTTAGTCTGTTTCCTGCTTCTCCTACTATAAGAACATGGTCCTCGCCATAAAAATCTTTGCACAAGGCCCCTAGGTTCTCTGTAACCTGGCTAAGCATAGCACTAGGTTTCACAATGCTTGTGACCTGCTACTCGACTCCAAGCCTGTCCTGTAGCAACTAGCCTACACCTCTCCTCTGACTGTTACCTAACAACAGGACTCTTTTACTTCCGCTTTTCTTTACTCCCGACCTAGCATTACAATTGTTACTACGAGTCTGCTGCACCCTACTTTGCTCGAAACTAATTGAGCCTCTACTACTTCAGGTAACAAATCAAACTGATTACTCACTGGAATCTGAAAAGTGATTTCTCGGGTTTTCTCCTTCTGGCTACGACTTGCTACCTGTTCCCAGCTCCCATTGTCTCTTTTCCCCTTCAACCTAATTCGAAGTACACCATTTCTAGTTCAGCCTGAGGAGCACAAATCTTTTTTCCCTGTTCAATGATTTTATTGTCACAGCTACATAACCTATAGCTCCAATGGCGAGCCTCATCTGGCACTATAACAGCTTCCCCGCTACAATCTCCCAGTGAAACACCAACCCACAATCCTGACATTTCATTCCTGTGTGCACTAATCTACGAGAACATCTGTCACGCACGGTAGATTAAACAATACAAATTACACTATAAACAAACAATACAAATTACACTACAGACAATTCCCCTAACCAGTTAATAATTAGCAGAAAGTAACTTAGCTTGCGGTGAGATGAGCAGAGAACTTCTGGACGTCAGGCGAATGTAAAAAGCGCGGTGTTAATTGCTGGCGTATGTTATAATGGCGGAAATCACGAAACGAGTACGAAACTGAAGAGGCTCGATATTTCGTAACGACAAATTCGAACAGGCGTTATCACTGAATTATGTACGAAGACTAATGGAAACAGAAACACCCCTAACGACTTTACTGCACAATATGGAAAATTAACTGCATGGAAGTATAGAAACACAGAAAACACGAACCGAATTCAAATTATACACGAACGATACTCTTCACAATACAGACAATACCTGAAAATTATTGAATAACCACATAACTTACTGCTGTCGATAATGAAAACAAACCCACGCCAACGGCTTGCACTTTAGAATAGTTATCTTTTCACGAAAACTGGTCAAGTATAGTGGAAACATCAATATACAGATCACAATAGATACTAACTTACTTATTTAAGCTACAATATTGCCTTAATAAATTGTTTTTCCACTAGTGAACAACTACATTTTTGAGTGCACTGAGCAAACACACACGCCAACGGCTTGCACTTTAGGACAGTTAACTTTTCACGAGAACTACGCAAGTAAACGTGAAACCTTCAATATATAGATCACAATTGATACTAATTTACTTATTTAAGCTAAAAGATTGCCTTATTAAATTGTTTTTCCGCAAGAAAACCCCTATATTTACGAGTGCACCGAGTAAACAAACACGCCTGCTCCAAAGAGCTTACAAGGTCTGCAAATCAAAGTTAATATATACAGATTGCTACACTGAATGACTGACGAGGACAACTGAGGATAATAATAATAACAACAATTTTCAGTCAGTAACGGCCAGTTACAATTCGGAGACTGAAATCCGACACATGATGGAACTAGCTAAGATTTATTTTTTAACCAGAACAAGCGCCTTAGAACATTAATAAACATGCTGCTAACGTGGTCTTAGACGCTAGGTATTTAAGTAAAACGCCTTCTGACAACAAATTAATAAATAAAAAAAACACCTTGATGTAAGAAGCAAAAAATGTTTTTGAAAAGTAATAGATATTCTTTATGATGTATTTAATAGAAAATGTTAACGGCCAGGAACAGTAAATACGGGACAATTAAATTATTTTTGCCCACTGATGCAACAGAGAAAGACAGAACAGTAGATAATAAAAGAAAATGGTGCCAATACCACAAGTATCGAGCCCATCCAAAATGTGGCCCAAACACTTAAAAATTACTGTAGAAAATTACTGGTTGGACAGCTGCTTTAATAAAAGGAGACAGGAATCTTTATTAGCCACTGCTTTCAGAAAATAAATAGTACATCAAGATGGCTTTTTGTTCTGTACTAGTTTCCAGTTAAGGCACCTGACAGAAGGCAGACTGTAGCGTCTAGAACCGCTCGGCCACCCCGGCCTGCACATATTGTATACCACCCGTCTCTCCCTGTAGCTACCCCTACTTTCCTCAGAATTTCGAACATCTTGTACCATTTTATATTGCCGATCGTCTTTCCTAGGTCTACAAATGTATGAATGTGTCTTGATTTTTCTTTAACCTTGCTTCCATTATCAACTGCAACGTCAGAATTGTCTCTCTGGTGTCTTTACCTATCCTAAAGCCAAACTGATCATCATCTAACACATCCTCAATTTTCTTTTCCCATCTGTATATTATTCTTGTCAGTAACTAAGGTGCATTAAGCTGATTGTGCGATGATTCCCGCAGTTGTCAACTCATGCAATCTTCAGAATTTTGTGGGTTATATTTTTCCGAAAGTCAGATGGTATGTCACCAGACTCATACATTCCGCACACCAACTTAAATAGTCGTTTTGTCGCTACTTCCCCTAATGATTTTCGAAATTCTAATGAAATGTTATCTTTCTCTTCTGCCTTATTTAATCTTAAGTTCTCCTTAAGCTATCTTAAATTCTGATTCTAATACTAGATACCTTTCTCTTCTAAATCAACTCCTGTTTCTTCTTCTATCACGTCAGACAAATCTTCCCCCTGATAGAGGCCTTCAACGTACTCCTTCCACCTACCCGCTCTCTTATCTGCATTTAGCAGTGGAGTTCGCGTTACGCTCTTTCCTTTCTTTTAATTTCACCCAAGGTTATTTTGGCTTTTCTGTATGTTGAGTCAGTCCTTCCGACTATCGCTTCTACTGCTTTTCTTATTTATTTCATTCCTCAGCGACTTGTATTTCTGTACTCCTGAATTTCCCTGATTAGTTTCATACGTCCCTCTTTGATCGATCAGCTGAAGTATTTCTTCTGTTACTCATGGTTTCTTCGCAGTTACCTTCTTTATACCTATGTTTTTCATTCCAACTTCTGTGATTTCACTGTTTAGAGATATCCATTCCTCTTCAACTGTTCTGGCTACTCAGCTATTCGTTATTTCTGTATCTATAGTCGTAGAAACTTCCTGCATATCTCGTCAACCCTTTGTACTTCCGTATTCCACTTCGTTCCATACTGATCCTTCCCGACTAATCTCTCCCACTTCTTTGCATATTGATTGTTGCTGACTAATCTCTTAAACTTCAAGCCACTCTTTATCACTGCAACATTGTGATCTGAGTCTACATCTGCTCCTTGGTATCACTTACTATCCTGTGTCTGATTTCGGAATCTCTTTCTGACTGTAATCTAATTGAAATCTTCTTTTATCACCCGGCCTTTTCCACGTATAGCTCCACATCTTGTGGTTCTTGAACAGAGTATTCCTTATTACCAGATTATATTTATTGCAGAACTCAATTAATCTTTCTGTTGTCCCATTCCTTGTCCCAATCCCTCTATTCCTTCTCCTGTAACTGCATTCCAGTCCCCAATAATTATTCGATTTTCATTTTCCTTTAGGTGCTGTATTACCCTTCCACTATCCAGATACTGTCTCTGTCTCTCCATCCTCAGCTTGCGACGTCGGCATGCATACCTCAACTATCGCTGTCGGTGTTGGTTTGCTGTCGATTCTGACAAGAACAACCCTATCACTAAGCTGTTCACAGTAACACCCTCTCTGCCCTATATTCCTGATCACAACAAATCCTACACCCGTTATACCATTTTCTGCTGTTGTTGATATTGCCCCACACCAGACTCTATTATGATTCCTCTCACCGTTCGACCTTTATAGGAGCCTATTCGGACTTTTGCCTATCCTGCAATATAGTGGAATAATACTCCAATCGTCTATAGCTTACAGAAATTACAACCTGTCTATCGCAAAAGAGGCGTTTTCCGACGCAGTGTTTTAAGAATGCTAACGAAAATCTGAAATACACTTCAAGACAACATTAGAAAAGAAAAAGAAACGACTCACGACGAATATATTATTCTAGTGGTACGGAAATCTGTAATGTAAGCACAGCGGAAAAAATGATTAAACTTTCAGAAAAACTTGATTACTTATTCAACAGAAAGAGATTCACAAATTGAGCTAATCAGTGAGACGTTCATCCACCTCTGGCCATATGCAAGCAATTATTCGGTTTGACGTTGAATGATGGAGTGGTTGGACGTCCTGTTAAAGGATATCGTACCACATTCTGTCCAGCTGGAGCGTTAGATTGTTAAAATTTCGAGCTGGTTGAAGATCCCTGTCCGTAATGATCCAATAGTTCTCAGTTGCGGAGAGATTCAGCGATCCTACTGGCCACGGTAGGGTTTGGCAAGCACGAAAACAAAAAGAACAAACTTCGCCATGTACAGGTGGGAATTATGCTGAAACGTAAAGACGGACAACAAAATGGGGAGTAAAACATCATCGACGTACCACTGTGCTGTAGTGTTACCATGCACGACATCCAAACTGTTTCTATTATGAAATGAAATAGTACCCGAAACCATCACTCGTGCTCGTCGGGCCGTATGACGGGTGATAGTGAGGCTTACATCCTACCACTTTCCAGGGCTTCTCCAGATACGTCATCCGCCTGTAATCTCATTGATTGGAGTTGAATTGTCTTCAGTAGTGCGTTCCGCTTCGAAATGAGCTCCGATGGCCAGTGAAAAAGTGTCTGGAGACGCACCGCACAGCGCTGGCATATCAACCTAACTGTCTAGTGCCAAATGTGATGATCAAAGGTGCCATTTTATTGCATACCAAGACCCCTTTACTTGTCATCCGCGACGTTCTTACAGTTTAGCACCAAACTCTAACTTGACCAGCAAGGCCACCGGATTCTTCCTAGCTGAGAACGTCTGGCGAGTTATGGGAAGGGCCGTCCAGTCAGCTTGGGATTTTGACGGCCTAACGCTCCAGCTGAACAGCTTTTGGCGCTATTCTCCTCAGGAGAATGTCCAGAAACTCTGTCCATGACTGCTTGCATGAGTTAAAGCGGTTGGCAACGCTTTATTCAGTTTCTCAATTTGTGAAGCTCTTTCTGTTGAATAAATCTTTCAGTTTTTTCAAATTTCAATCATTTGTTTTGCCTGTACTTACATCACACCTACAGATTTCCAACCCTTTAATGTGATTTCTTCACGTCGCATTTTTTTTGTCTTAGAGTCTAGCTTGCAAAAAAGACTCTCTACAAGTAGATTAGATGAAAATGAAAGGTATTTCCGATAGAATAATTTACGCTGAAGCAATAAATCTCTAGAGGACCACGAGGGCGTGATATAACTGAATTACTCAAAAAAGCAAGGTGTCAAGAAAGAAGATATCTGTCGAAAGAAACTTACCGCTAAAGCGGAAATTGTAAAACTGCTGATTAGAAGAGTAATGCCGAAGAAACTGGTAAAACAAATGTTTCTGAAATACTCTGAATGTTATCTGGAAAGTTTTGGCGTATTAGTATTACTAATTCATGAGAAAGTCGACAAACCTGGCACCCGTCCTCAAAGTTTTCCTGTCAGTGTAAAGGAAAGCGAAAAATTGAATGGATGTAAATTAAACATACATGATTAAATGCAGCATCAAAACATCTGTTTCGTTATCGCATTATCAGTATCGACGAAAGCGATCGTCATCGTCATAATTCTGCGACCCAGGTTCCATTAGGACGACTCAGAATTCCACTTTCAAAAACATGACAATCTTATCGTTGGAAAATTTTTCTGAGAGGAGCCATAGTATAATTGCTACTGTACATATATCAATGGAGTGGGTAAAATAAAACTGGTTTGGAAAACATTTCATGAACGTTAATGGAGGACAAATGAGGAAATACACGAGCACAGCGCATATAATGTAATGTTATTTTTTCTTTGATACACAGTTCAATCAGATATAATTTGATCAGGACTTTTCTGATACTTTTAGAACACGTTTTATCACATGAACGTCACTTTACTTATCACTTTCACAGAGTGGGAGGCTATTCTTAGTAATTAGATAAACAAAGCTTTATACCAAGTTTTGCCGACCGGGGTGGCCGAGCGGTTCTAGGTGCCACAGTCTGGAGTCGCTACGGTCGCAGTTTCGAATCCTGCCTCGGGCATGGATGTGTGAGATGTCCTTATATTAGTTAGGTTTAAATAGTTCGAAGTTCAATGGGACTGATGACCTTAGAAGTTAAGTCCCATAGTGCTCAGAGCCATTTTTATACCAGGTTTTTATTATCAGTCTCAGAACGCTCGCGGAAATGTTTCAATTTTGTGATTGTAGCGCTTACTTATTTTTATTGCACAAAAATTTGGTTAAATTTTACAGTAATGTTCTTTGAATAATTTTGTACTTCAGGAAGTTGTGTCATACTGTGTACAAAATCCGTAACAAATTTTACCTTTTTATCTGCAATAGTTAAGCAGTGAATATTTATTATATATTGAAAAACGAAAGTTGCGAGATAGGAAAAAGATTTGTCTCATAAACAGGTTCCTTAATATTGGCCACATCCGTACATTTGTTTTCCTTGGGCTCCCTTTTCTTCTAGTCTGATCCTTTGTCGTGCCCTTTTGGCAATATCCTTCACTGACATTTCAGAATTACCAATACACGCTTTGTCAGTCTTCTTCAATACGTTTTCAGTGAGGCATCCTGCATCAAATGCAGTTCTTCCATTGTTACCATCAATGAACACCAGACAAGCGTCAAATGAGGTACCTTTAAGAATCGCAGTTGTGCAAAATGTTGACTGTGTTTGTGTGGTCCTCATCATTTCATTATCGCCATCATCATTCGTGGCAGCGGATAGACTGACTGCATAAAAATTAGATTGTGTGAAAATTGGGAATTTGTACGGTGATGAGTGTACAGTTGATTGCCTCACAAACCAACATCATATGGAAAAGTTAATATAAATTTCGAGGAATTTGAAAGAAAGGGCAATCGGAAGTCCAGTGTTAAGCACACAGGAGAGAGCGGATAGGTGAAAAAAATGACAATTAAAACATCTGTGACGGGGAGAAGAAGAACTGGGAGTCGAAATGGCCGACGCAGGGAATCCAACATTAGAATTTAACACAGGTCAAATAAGGCAACAAGGGATAGATAATATTGCTGCGAAATTTGTGAAGTCATACTGGGAAGTCGAAACAGTTCGACTATTCAGATTGGTGTACAGAACGTAGGAAACAGGAGGTACACCATCATACTTTAGGAAGAGTATCATCCACGTAAATCCAAAGATAGTAAAAAGTCTTTAGGAAAGGTAGAGGCACCAGGAAACAGTTCTGACGTTGCGCTTGGGAGTGGAAAATCCAAGACACGTTCAGAGGATTCGCCAACTTAAAAAAAGTGTTCTACAACGAAAATTGGTACAAGACTTTCAAGTTCTCAAGGACGGTATATGTTAGCTATTGGGTAAAACAGATTATATATATAATATATGTGGAAGAACCAAGAGGTAAAAAATAAGACTGTAACACCGACAATGAAGAGCTTGTATAAAATGTGTGTATGACAGGAATGCACTCTTTCACCGTTATAGTTCAATTTTTACATCGAAGAAACAATTATAGAAACGAAAGAAAAGTTCAAGAGTGAGATTGAAATTCATTTTGAAGCATGTCAGTGATAAGATTCACCGACGACGTGGCTAGTCTCAGGAACGTGAATAAAAATTCCTCTTACAAGGAAACCGAAGGAAGTCGAAGATGACGAGAAGCATTTGAAATAAGGTTAGTGAGAAGTTTAACATCAAAATTGGTGACAACATAGTAGATAAGTGAAGGAATTCAGCTATCGTGAGACAAAATAACCTACGACGAATGAAGCAAAGAGGAAAAAAAAAAGCTACTAGCGTGAAACATAGGCCATAATTTGAGGAAGAAATTTCTGCGATTGTACGTTTGAACTGCAGCACTGTATGGTAGTTCATCATGGATTGTGTAAAAAGAGTAAAGAATAAAATAGAGGTATTTGAGATGTGTTTGAGATGTGCTGCACAAGTACCTTGAACATTACGTGGACTGTTAAGTAATGAGGAGCTGCTCCGCGGAATCGCCGAAGAAAGGAACATGTGGAAAATTCTGAGATGAAGATGGGGCAGAATGATACGACGTGTGTTAATATACGAGGAAGTAACTTCCATGCTACTATGGTAAAATTTGTAGTGGAAGGCAGAGGCTGAAATACATTTAACGAATTACTAAGGACGTAGGGTACAAGTGCTACTGTGAGGTGAGGTGAAGAGGTTGGTCCAAGACACAAATTGAATGCCACCAGCGGCAAACGAGTCGGAACATCAATGGAATAAAATAAAAAAATGATTTTTGTGGTTACTGTACTACCAAGAAGCGACGGGATAATCCATTAACACGTTTTTCTCAATTAAACGACTTGAATATAAATACTGATGCCTGATAACGAGGGTTATCAAACGCCTCCCGAAGAAAAGAATAACAACAGAGCAAAGGAATGTATGGAGGACAGTTGAAAGCTACAAATATTTCTTTCAATGTATTGATGACTGAGTATGAACAATCCACACAGTGGCCTCTTGCTCTCCACAAACCGGCTTGAACCTAATGAAAAGTACCCTTATTATATGATATAATAACAAGTAATCTTTTGCAAGCCTTTTGAGTGAATTTTCATTGCACGGGTGTAGAAACAGATAATACTAATGAGTTGGCGCCGTTTCCAGCAAAGCCGAGAACCGTGGACGTTGAACAGCAGGGGGGAGAGCTAGCTGTGATGAAATACCAGCGAAATAATTTCTCCGAGAACTCGCTGAATGTCGACATGCGTTTCGCGTTTACTGTTTTCAGAGGTTAATAAAAGTTTGTTTGTAAGATATAGCGGAAACCGAAGAAGGGGAGTTCTTTCATTTAAATATTAATTTTCTGAAATGGAGCACAAATTTTACTTCCTTCGCCTTATTCAGAAAAGGGACGGAGCTGCCGAAAAGTATCATGCAGCAGCTTGGAAGAATTACGCATAAATAATGAAATTCTTTTGAAATATACTACGGAGTTCTGGTGACTGATTTCCACGAAAGCGAATGAAAGGTCACTGCGTGTCCTGTTTTCAATCGCAGTGTGGTTTTTAAAGCCTAGTACGATCTTCCATGGAAGGATCGCAGATAGGACGAGATAGCATTTATGTCCAGCTGTCAATAAATATTTGCAAATTTTTCCGGCATGGCATCCTCAAAAAAATCTTCAAAATAAGTGCCTATCAGACGTTAACATACCGAACAATGCACAGAAACTAAGTGAAGCAGTCCACGTTATCAGGGGCGAGATTACAGCCTGTAACTTAATAAACTGCGCTCTGGGAAACTCCAAAAGCATTCCAGAAATCCATAAATGAAAGTGCATCTCCAAGAACAGTTAAATATTCAAGCGGAGATAAAACAATCTCAAGAGTGTAGTTAAATATCGAACAGGAAAATGTTCAGCGCGATTTTTTCCCTTTTAATCCAACGGTGGACATAAAGCGCTGCTGCAACTATCAGTAAAACATAACCAGTGATTTAAGTTTACGTAAAACTAGAAACTGATAAATTTAACCAGAAAGTGATAAATTTAGCTTATAATAAATTAATTTGTGTAAAATTTTATAAAAACTCATCTCTGGAAACGTATGTGTAGTAACGAACAGCAGAAGCAGGGACGACCACAGTTTTGCATAACCATTGCCTAATATCAACGTACAGTGCTATCCTTCAAATTTGCAACTCTGTGATGATGGCATGCAACAAACGTGAAACTGGAGTGAAGTGTAATAAATGCTTGGATATGCAAATGTTTAGCACTTCCGTGCAATCGCACGAGTAACGCCACCTGGATTCTCTACACATGGTTATGCAGCTGCACCTGCCGACGTCACCTGCAATTCTATATCTGGCCTTCAAGAACCACGTGCGAAGTTTTCATATTCTCTCGTTTGCTGTGCCCATATTGATAGTCCTATAGAACAAATGGAAACGTCATTTTGTAGGAAATTTTCATGTAGTTAAATTTTGTACTGGGATACGACATCTTTGGAGGCCAAGGTTTCCGAGTTATTCAAGAAAAACGCAGCTCCATCCTCACACTCATCCCTCACTAGTCAGGATTTCTAGTATGTTGTACGTTGCACTCCCTCCTCCCACAGTACAAACATTTCCGGCTGTACGAACTGCTCCCGATTTGCGACGTATCTGGGGCCTATTGATAGGGCTATTACGCCGCAACATAATCGGCTACTAATTTAAGAGTTCCAATGAGAGAAATGAAAGAAAAGGAGCGTATTGGATGGACCCGGCTGTCTGCACAAAACAGTAAAAGGCAGTGTCAAGTGTGACAGAATTCTGTAAGTTAAACTACAGAAAACACGTGGGTGGCAGTTTGTGAAACGGTTCCTAATCCTATGCATCGAGAGTTGAGCTTTCTATTATATGTTAATGACAAAAATTAATACACACATATATCTTTTACGTAACTTGGACTAGTTCATTTACACTTCACATTAGAGTGTATGCTGAAAATTGGAAAAGTTATAGATAATAAGCTAAATACAAATTTAGAGAATTTCGTTTGATGTAATCTGATTCTACCAGATTGATGGATAGCCAGGAGGGGAGTGCTACTAACAGCAGTGACGTTGTGATACATCAGGAGACAAGCTGTGCTGCGAAACAAGTGGCTCTGGACCTGTCGCTTCGCTTGATACCACCAACAATTGTGAGGTTGTGTTAGTTTATACTTCTGTTCTTCTTTACCGGCTGTGTTCAAGCTGAATAGATGAACATTACTTCTATACATTACCTGAGTCTTGGTCAGGATGCAAACGTGAGCTATTTCAACTCCTGAATCAGATAAGCGAATGATTAGATTAGCACTACACGGCAGAGTGCTAATACGCTAGAATTAAAAGAGCAAAAGGGGGTCGGTAGCAAAGAGTCAAAGCTGTGATTAGTAGTCGGGGAAAACCAATGTAGTACAGCACTGGAGGAAAACACGCTGAAGTGCCAAAGAAACTGGTAAACCTTACTAATATCTTGTAGGACCCTCGCGAGCACGCAGAAGCGTCGCAACATGACGTGGCAAGGACCCGACTAATGTCTGAACTAGCTGCATGGCTGCCCGTAAGAGTACAACGGGCTGGAGATCTCTTGTGAACAGCACGTTCCAAGGCATCACAGATATGCTCAATAGTGTTCACATCTGTGGAGTTTAGTGGCCAGCGGAAGTGTTTAAGCTCAGAAGAATGTTGTTGGAATCAGTCTGTAGCAGTTCTGGACGTATGGAGTGTCGCATTGTCCTGCTATAAATTGCCCAAGTCTGTCGGAGTGCACAATGGACATGAATGAATGCAGGTGATCTGACGGGATGCTCACGTACCTGTCACCTGTCAGGGTCGTTTCTAGACTTATCAGCGGTCCCATACCACTCCGACTGGACACGGCCCAGAGCCGCCACCAGCTTGTACAGTCCCCTGTTGACAAGCAGCGTCCATTGATTCATGAGGTTGTCTCCATACCCGTACACGACCATCAACTCGAAACAATTCTAAACGAGACTCGTCCGACCAGGCAACATGTTTCCACTTATCAACAGTCCAGCGTCAGTGTTGACGGGCCCAGGGGAGGCGTTGAATTTACATCTATATCTTCATTTATACTCCACAAGCTACCCAACGGTGTATAGCGGAGGGCACTTTACGTGCCTCTGTCAGTACCTCTCTTTTCTGTCCCAGTTGCGTATGGTTCGCGGGAAGAACGACTGCCGGAAAGCCTGCGTGCGCGCTCGAATCTCTCTAATTTTACATTCGTGATCTCCTCGGGAGGTATAAGTAGGAGGAAGCAATATATTCAATACCTCATCCAGAAACGCACCGCCTCGAAACCTGGACAGCAAGCTACACCGCAATACAGAGCGCCTCTCTTGCAGAGTCTGCCACTTGAGTTTGCTCAACATCTCCGTAACGCTATCACGCTTACCAAATAATCCTGTGACGAAACGCGCCGGTCTTCTTTGGATCTTCTCTACCTCCTCTGGTACGGATCCCACACTGATGAGCAATAGTCAAGTATAGGTCGAGCGAGTGTTTTGTAAGCCACCTCTTTTGTTGATGGTCTACATTTTACAAGGACTCTCCCAATGAATCTCCTCCTGGCCTCCGCCTTACCAACAACTAATTTTATATGATAATTGCACTTCAAATCGTTCCGCACTCATACTCCCAGATATTTTACAGAAGTAACTGCTACCAGTGTTTGTTCCGCTAACAAGTAATAATACAATAAAGGGTCCTTCTTTCTATGTATTCGCAATATATTACATTTGTCTATGTTAAGGGGCAACTGCCACGCCCTGCACCAAGTGCCTATCCGCTGCAGATCTTCCTGCATTTCGCTACAATTTTCTGATGCTGCAACTTCTCTATATACTACAGCATCATCCGCGAAAAGCCGCATGGAACTTCCGACACTATCTACTGGGTCATTTATATATATTGTGAAAAGCAATGGTCCCATAACACTCCCCTGTGGCACGCCAGAGGTTACTTTAACGTCTGTAGACGTCTCTCCATTGAGAACAACATGCTGTGTTCTGTTTGCTAAAAACTCTTCAATCCAACCACACAGCTGGTCTGATATTCCGTAGGCTCTTACTTTGATTATCATGCGACAGTGCGGAACTGTATCGAACGCCTTCCGGAAGTCAAGGAAAATAGCATCTACCTGGAAGCCTGTATCTAATATTTTCTGGGTCTCATGCACAAATAAAGCGAGTTGGGTCTCACACGATCGTTGTTTCTGGAATCCATGTTGATTCCTACAGAGTAGAGTGTGGGTTTCCAGAAACGACATGATACGGGAGCAAAAATCATGTTTTGAAATTCTACAACAGATCGATTTCAGAGTTTTGCGCATCTGTTCGACGACCCTTCTTGAAGACTGGGACTACCTGCGCTCTTTTCCAATCATTTGGAACCTTCCGTTACTCGATAGACTTGCGGTACACGGCTGTTAGAAGGGGGATGTTTCGTTGAATGGTTCGCAGACACTTGTTGTAGGCCCAGCATTGAAATCTGCAGCAATTTGCGGAAGGGTTACACTTGTGTCACGTTGAACGATTCTCTCCAGTCGTCGTTTGTTCCGTTCTCGTCGGCCTTTTTCCAGCAGCAGCGATGTCGGAGCTTTGATGTTTTTCCGGGTTTCTGATATTCAAGGTACACTAGCGAAATGGCCACCCGGGAAATTCCTCACTTCATCGCTATTCGGAGTTGCAGTGTCCCATCGCTCGTGCGCTGACTATAACACGACGTTCAAAGTCTCTCAAATCTTGATAGCAGCAGTAAGCGATTTAACAACAGTGCCAGACACTTGTTGTCTTATATAGGCGTCGCCGACCTCGTCGCCGTTTTCTGCCTGTTTACATATCCCTGTTTTTGAATACGTAGGCTTATACCAGTTTCTTTTGCGCTTCAGTGGATGTTCGTGCATTTCAGACATCGGCTACGGCGAATGAACTGTGAAATGTAGTAGGCTGACTTACCTCCTCACCCATGTACCATACACGTTTGGGCTCTAATGACCACGGGACATTAACACCTAATTTTCCTTCCTACAAGCCAGTTTACTCTCTAGAATCAAGAGAAGACTTCATGAAACGGTGTTGTCGAGATATTCTGTACTTTTACAATACAGAACATGTATATATTGATCATTGTATGCATGTGTGTGATATGTTTGTTTCAGAGTCGCTGTACCCGCGGTTTGCTGAGCCCATCCCGAACGTGACCGTGACGGTGGGCGGCACCGCTGTCATGGCTTGCGTCGTGGATAACCTCAGGGGCTACAAGGTAACCGCACACTGTTTACCCGTAGGTCAGCGTAAGCACGTTTTTGTGGTCTTCAGGTTGAAGTCTTGTTTGATGCTACTCTGTACTGTGCAAGTCTAAATCTGCTTCCTAAATCCATTTGAACCTGCATACTATACTTGGTCTCCCTCTATAAATTATTACGCAGCACACTCCGGTCCAAAACTAAACAGGTGATCCCTTGACGTCTCAGAATATGCCCTATCAACCTCTCCCTTCTTCTAGTCAGGTTGTTGCCACAAATTTCTTTCCTCTCCAGTTCCATTCCTTACGTCCGCATTAGTTACGTGATTTACGGAATAAATAAATGTGTAGATATTACGTTCATGGGTAAACTGGTAGTTCTGAAGAGAAAGAAAAGAACATTATACTAAGGAGGCGATGCATAAGAAACTCAATGAGATTAAAATTTTTCCCTTCTGCATCCTAAATAAGGAAAGTAATTACACATTAAATTTATAAGAAATTAAAGACATACTCTATAAGATATTAAAATGTTGTGGCTCTATAATATGCAATATCCCTAGACAAATGGGCAGTACTGAGTCAATTCATGTTATTCTATAGCACAACTTAGAATATACCCTTGTCATATTTCTCCATTCGGCATAAGGTTCGGGACATGTCAAGAACAAACCTCAAGTCTCTCTTCATTAACCACTTTACTTAGTTTTTGGAAAGTATTGAATATAAGAGTCGTCAGGCACCTCTGTAGTTTTGGGATACTTAACCATTTGACTTACGTTCTAAATTACTGCTACTGACAGAGATTTCATCAATTTTTTAATTAATAAAATATTTGTGTATATACTTCGATGAAAATTTAAGCTGAAAAAACTGTAATACATAAGCTAAAGCTTTTAAGCTGAGCTAATATTATCATAAGAATAATTACCAACTTCTGGATGAACAAATCGCTGATTAACGGATGCGGAATATTTTCATTCCGTTACGATCTTTTGCCTCGATCAAACGCATTTTAATGTGGAAATCATTACATTCTAGTAGATAACTTGCATTTTCATGGAACACATGTTTCAAGTATGACCAACTCAGTTTATATTTAAGAAACAGCATGCAGAAAATTGCACTAGTATTCTCACGTGATTAACAGATTGCGCTCAGTCATGTGCACAGGGCGAAGTTACAATCGACAAGACATATGCATCCATCATGATGATGATGCTTTTGTTAATGTTCTGTCATTTCGTTTGAAGGAGAAGGCACAATCGTTTGTGGAGATGAAACACGTGTAATGCCAAGATCGGTGACATGCCAAGGAAACAAGTCCATTTTTGGGTGCTGTCAAAAATTCACCTTTAATGATTGTAGTGGATCACAAAGAAATATTAAGTGGTGTATTATGTTTCCTTCCCTTACGGTATACGTACTGATGAAATTTTAAGTTGTAATAACATATAATTTGTAGTTAAAGCTTTCAGACTGAGCTAATATTTTTGTAAGAATAATTGCTAGCTTTGGACGAGCAAGTTAATGAACTTACGAGTAATGGATATTTTAATTCACTGAAGTATTCCGTGATATTATTTTGAGTTCTGCAAAAGGTTCATTGTGCAAAAGGAAGTAATCAGAGTTTCGAGTGGTGTTCAAACACAGTTTATAGTCATATTTTTAATGTGTAGGCAATATTAACCGTGGTCACAGTATCTTATTTAAATGATATTAAGAAGTTTGACAAGGAGACATTGTCGACAATCCAGTTGAGCTTAAGAGAACATAACTAATCATCAATATAAGACATAACGGAGCATAGTCTGCATTATCCTCCAGTAAATATAAGTCTAGTGCAGGAAGAAGTGAATTAAACAGCGTAAATTATCGCAGACTTGTAGTGCAACGTCTTAGACCTCCTAGCAGCCGGCCGCGGTGGTCTAGCGGTTCTAGGCGCTCAGTCCGGAACCGCGCGACTGCTACGGTCTCAGGTTCGAATCCTGCATCGGGCATGGATGTGTGTAATGTCCTTAGGTTAGTTAGGTTTAAGTAGTTCTAAGTTCTAGGGGACTTATGACCACAGCAGTTGAGTCCCATAGTGCTCAGAGCCATTTGAACCATTTTGAACCACCTTCTAGGAACAAACAGACTTGTACTCATCGTATAAATTAATGCAAAGGAAGGCATCAATGATCACAAAGCTATGTTATAAAATATGACTAAGGGTGTTTCAAGGAACGTTGAAATATAGGGAAATTGCTTCGCAAGAGTGACAGGATAGAGAGTATAAAATATCAGAGTAGTCCACATCAGATATTCACTGCCGAGGACGTAAATGTGGCACAAAAATGGAAAAAAAAACCAAACGTATCGTTCAATATGCCTTAGAGAATTATGTTCCGAGCAAGGTTGAGAAAGGATTGGAATGATCCACCGCAGTTTAGCAGCCGTGTTAGAAAGCTGATGCCCGCATCTCGTGGTCGTGCGGTAGCGTTCTCGCTTCCCACGCCCGGGTTCCCGGGTTCGATTCCCGGCGGGGTCAGGGATTTTCTCTGCCTCGTGATGGCTGGGTGTTGTGTGATGTTCTTAGGTTAGTTAGGTTTAAGTAGTTCTAAGTTCTAGGGGACTGATGACCTAAGATGTTAAGTCCCATAGTTCTCAGAGCCATTTGAACCATTTTGAAGAAAGCTGGTGCTCCATCACAGTTTGAAGAGAAGTAAAAACCTACTTGACAAACTAAAGCTGAACGAACCGAAAATGAGCGAAAAGGAGATCAATGACACAATTGAATTCGTTTGCAAAATTTTGTCCACCGATCTGACTAAAATTAAGAGATTTTGGTCCTACGTAAAATCATCAAGCGATTCGAGATCATATATTCAGTCACACAGTGACGAAATTGGCACATAAGCGGAAGACAACAGAACGAATATCGTAATAATGAATTCGGTCATCTGAAATTGTTTCACTGCGAAAGATCGTAATATGGTCACATCTTTCAATCATCGTGCGAAAGTACAGATACTGACGTAACCGACTGCCGAAAAGAAATGCGACTACAGTCGCTTGGTACAGGAAAGGCATCAAGCCCAGATGAGATAACTATAAGATTCTACAAAAGTTACACCAAAGAATTTGCTCCCCTTATAGCAGTAGTTTATAGCAATTTGCTTGAGCAACAAAGAGTACCTTGCGCTGGTAAAAATCGCAGATCATTCTCGTTTTCAAGAAGAGTCACAGGACAAATGCACATAACTGCAGGCCTATAGGGCGTCGACGTCAGTCTGTTATAGAATTGTGGAACATGTTTTATCCTCTACTGTACAACTACAGATAATGAGCAGTGCTCCAAACAATATACATAGTAAAACATCTAGGAGGAAGTATCCAGAGTGACCTTAACTGGACTGAATTTATACTTATATATTAATATATATTACATATCGTTATATGTTAACTGGACTGAGCACGTAAGACAAACAGTAGCAAAAGCAAACGCCAGACTGAGATTCATAGGAACAATCTAAGGAATGTAATTCATCTACTAAAGAACTGGCTTACAAGGAGCTTGTTCGATCGACTCTTGAACGCTGTTCATCATCCTAGGATGAGATAGAGATAGAGAAGATCCAACGAAGAACGTAGCGTTTCGTCACGGGAGCTCTTGCCGACGCGAGAGCGTTACAGAAATGCTCAGTGAACTCCAGTGGCAGACGTTACAACAGAGGCGTTGTGCATCACGGAGAGGCTTACTACTGAAATTTTGAGGGGTTGCTTTCCGGGAAGAACGTGCGAACATATTACTTCCGCCCACGTTCATTTCACGACTAGGAAATTCGAGAAATTAGAGCTAATACAGAGGCTTACTGATAATCATTTTTCGCACGCGCCATTCGCGACTGGAACTGGTTACCAGAAGTATTCGGAGTATTGAGGTGCATGTAGATGCAGAATAGTGATAATCAACTTGCAGAAAATTAGAAACCTACCACAACGATATAAAGTAGTCTCTGGCACGCACTGTGTAGTGGCTCGAAGTATGTACATAAATCTGGAACTAGATGTAGAGGTTAACGTAGATTACTCATCCAGAACTTCGAGTGCCTCCATATGTGGTGACGCTTCCCGCCACCAACACGAAGGTTAATCTGGCGCACAGGCAGTACATCATTACTTATTGTTACGGGAATTTTTAAGCCATGATATTACTCTAAATTCCAAGTCGTACCTTGGTGCAGCACGCTACCTTCATTCATGAGGTAGATGCAAAATTTGATGTCCTCTAGCTCCCCAACTTCCCCGCATCTCAGAATCGCTAAGTTTTCTGCAGCGAAGAAGAAGAAAGTGTCCTCTTGCGGAGAAGGAGGAGGAGTTTACTGTTTAACGTCCCGTCGACAACGAGGTCATTAGCGACGGAGCACAAGATCGGATTAGGGAAGGATGGGGAAGGAAATCGGCCGTTCCCTTTCTAAGGAACCATCCCGGCATTTGCCTAAGCGATTTAGGGAAATCACAGAAAACCTAAATCAGGATGGCCGGACGTGGGATGGAACCGTCGTCCTCTCGCATGCGAGTCCAGTGTGCTAACCACTGCGCCACCTCGCTCGGTTGTCCTCTTGTGGTTAGCGTCGAACGGCATAGAGCAATTGTCAGTCCATGTATAACAGACGTGGGATATGGACTATTGTTTGTATATGGGATACCTGAGTGCACGCAGGTTTTAGGAGAGGGTGAAGATGAAGTTGGGTAGCCACCATTCATAAGACGCGCGTACATGAACTATCTGAGAAACATTGCTGTCGCCTTCAACTGTTAAAAATTATTTATTCCTGGTTTACTGTTGCAGTTGCTGCCTTTCATTATTTAAAAGTGAAACACAGTAAACCAACAAAAAATTTGATAGTTGGCAACGGCCATGATGTCTTTTAAGAGTTTATCCGATTATGAAACCCATGGAAGAAAAAATAACATGACAAGCTTTATACTACACGTGTCTGAAGTATTTAATTCATAGAGCTCAGGACGTGAAGTGTGAAAGCGTGAGTTGTGTTTTTGTAGTTGGTGTTTCCAGAACTCATTCTGATTGACATGGAGGAGGCCTCTTTGTTCCAGATACGTCATTACGTTTGACCTCTAACTTTTGAGATTCTAATCATATGGATGTCATAGATTACGTAAGGCAGTTCTGTGGATAACTTTTGGCGCCCTTCTTGTGCTTTCTTCCCACTGCTGGTCACAGTTCTTCTATGAGTAACCTACAGTATATTACGAACCACTATTCCAGAATTTCTGTATAGAATCTGACAGTCACTATCGAGTCCTGAAACCTCACTCACTGTTACCAATTTAGCTGTTTCTCAACGTGACTGACACTAATATCAACATCATTCACTGTTTTCAGCCATGAGAGAGCTAAATTGAAACAGTACTCTTTCGTTCGAAAACGATATTAATTACTTTTTCTTTTGCTTTGCTACCCTCAATTTCGGTTCCTCTGCAATCTATGTGCGTCTGGACACTAACTATGTGAATTTTTTGAGAAGAGTTTAGATAACATTAAGTATGGTAGACGCTGAACTCTCCCCGCATTGCTTTTCTTGTTGATGCAACGAATATCAGCTTGCTCTAAGCGTACAAAAAGTGTAAGTTAATATACTTGAGTAGGAAAATCAATCTCGTCATGTTCGAATACAGAAGTAACAGTAATAGTAGTGTGCTGCCTGACACGCTCACGTCGGTTAAATATGTAGGCGTAACAATGCAAAGCGATTTGAATTTGAACAAGCACGTAAGGACGGTAGCAGACAAGACTAACCGCCAACTTTGGTTAACTGGGAGAATTTTAGGAAAGGGTAGCTCATATACAAAGGAGACCGCGTATAGAACACTAGTGGTGGCCGTTCGTGTATAGTGATTGCGGGTTTGGGATCCCCTCCGGGACGGATTAACGGGAGACATCGAAGCATTCAGAGCTAACCGCTAGATTTGTTGCCGGTAGGTTCAATCAGTTCTTTCGGACATGCCACCACTCATCAAAATATATGCACCTTGACTTCCATTAATAATCACTCAGTGCAACTGCACTCTCGTGTGCTTAACTTCGCAAATAGGTACATAATTTACATTACGGTCCACTTATTTCACAACATTTGTTACATCAGCAAAGAAAAATGGTTTTGAGTCAGTTGTCATTTTTAGTGGCAAATCATTTATATATATCAAGAAAAGCAATGGACCTAGAACAAAATCTTGTGGCAGCCTCGCATCACGTGACCCTAGCTACGTCCACAGCATGGTCCACACAATCAGAGACCTTTGTTAAGCGAATGAAAATACCTTCTGTCCTAAACCTATCGTTTAGCCCTACTAGTGTAACACACAATACCATCAGGATAACGCCATCTGCTTTTTGATATACTACTTGTACGGAAACGAGATGGCCATTATAAGAGTCGAGGGAGATAGAAGGGGAGGCGGTAGTTGATACCGGAGTCAGACCTGGTTGAAGCCTATTCCAATTGTAATTCCATGTATACATAGAGTAACCACTAAACGAAATCAAATAAATATTTGAGAAGGTATTAGAGATCAAGCGGAAGAAAGAAGAGCTTTGGGGTTTATTGATGACGTTGTAATTCTCCCACAGTAGGCAAAGGATCTGGAAGAGCAATTGACAGGAATGAACACTGTTTTGAAAGTAGGGTGTAAGATGAACATTACCAAATGCAAAACAAGGGTATGAAACGTAGTCGAACGACATAAGGGGATGCTGAGAGAGCGGTATTAAGAAATGAGATACACTAAAAGAAGTAGATGTGTTTTGCTATTTTGGCACTAAAATCTCTGACGATGGCTGAAGTGGAGAGGACAGAGAATGTAGACTGGCTACAGCGAGGAAATCGTTTCTGAGGAAGAGAGATTTGTTATTATCTCTACATTTCTATATCATATAAAGACTGAAGGCTGTTGCTCGCATCCGTCTTCATATGTAGGCTACTCACAGGAAATCCTGTAACGAATTTGATCCCATTTTGGGTAATAAATACAGTGATGCACAAAGAAAGTTTTTATATATAATTTATAAATATTTTGTAAGAATTGTCTGAATTATGACAAATTAAAGTTCAATTGTTGAAACGATGCCATTGTCACCTAGAAAACTGATGCCATAACCCAATAGAGCAGCAGAGCCTCGATAACACAGTAAACTGGACAAAACTCACAATTGGTGTCGTGGTCTAATTTTTGCTCCACTGTTTGTCATATAATGAATAAACTTTTACAAATGTTACAATATTTTTAATGTGCTGTGTAATGTATGGGGAACAAGGGCTGTACATGCTAATGGGCTGTAATATCAAAAGTTTTTGTCAATATAGTGGTTGGACACTGAAAGATCGAATATCATCTGGGTCACGTTAATTTTTTGGTCATCAGTCTTCTGACTGGTTTGATGCGGCCTGCCACGAATTCGTCTCCTGTGCCTAACTCTTCATCTCAGAGTAGCACTTGCAACCTATGTCCTCAGTTATTATCAGTATGTCTCCCAGTCTCTGTCTTCCTATACAGTTCTTGCCCTCTACAGCTCCCTCTAGTTCCATGGAAGTCATTCCCTGATGTCTTAACAGATGTCCTGACATCATGTTCCTTCTCCTTGTCCATATTTTCCACATATTCCTTTCCTCTCCGACTCTACGCAGATCCTCCTCATTCCTTACCTTATCAGTCCACATAATTTTTAACATTCGTCTGTAGCACCAGATCTCAATTGCTTCGATACTTTTCTGTTTCGGTTTTCCCAAAGTCCTTCTTTCACTTCCGTACAAAACTGAGCTTCAAACGTACTTTAGCAACTGCAATTCGCGCTCTTGATGGACTGCAGATTTTCGAACAATGGGGTAGTGAGTTACTCAGCTTCATAATATCGTTACATATATGACCAATAACGAAAAGATTCTGATGTGAGACTTACAATTTGCAATAATAAAATATTTTTTTCCCGTCTGTTTCCCTCCAGTCGCTTGAGAACAATTAGTTACGAGTAACCAATATGAATCAAAAATATGTAGTGCTTTGTTTTTTATGCTACAAGAAAAATGTTTTATGAAAAACTACATCAGCTTCTTTGCTTCGTTAAGATATTACAGCCTATTTACAAAATGGCTCTGAGCACTATGGGACTTAACTGCTGAGGTCATCAGTCCCCTAGAACTTAGAACTACTTAAAGCTGACTAACCTAAAGACATCACACACATCCATGCCCGAGGCAGGATTCGAACCTGCGACCGTAGTGGTCGCGCGGCTCCAGACTGTAGCGCCTAGAACCACTCTGCCACCCCGGCCGCAGCCTATTAACATCTACAGTTCTTGTTCCATATACATTACACAGCACATTTCAAAGTGTTATAAGATTTGTAAACGTTTCATTCATCATATGAAAAACAGTAGAACAAAAATTAGACCCTGGCACCAGATGCACATTTGGTCCTATGTACTGTGTCATCGAGGCTCTGCTGCTCTGTTGGGTTATGTCACCAGTTCGCTAGGTTACAATGGCATCGTTTTAATTCATCATAAAGTTCTTTAAAGAGTGTTGCAGATTACTGAGCCGTCAGCTTTCAGTCTTCCTTGAGTCAAACCTAGATGCGAGTTCGATCATCTGCATGCCATGAGATGTCACTCCAAAAGCCAATTCAGTATGGAACACAAAACATTCGGTCGGACAGCTGTCCTGTTGTGACCTGCTTACATCGTGTTAGTTATCTGAAAGTGATGATACTCTGACGCTTAACATTATTCTCTGAAATTTATTCGCAGGCCGGAGTGGACGCGCGGTTCTAGGCGCTACAGTCTGGAACCTCGAGACCGCTACGGTCGAAGGTTCGAATCCTGCCTCGGGCATGGATGTGTCTGATGTCCTTAGTTTAGTTAGGTTTAAGTAGTTCTAAGTTCTAGGGGACTGATGACCTCTGATGTTAAGTCTTATAGTTCTTAGAGCCATTTGAACCATTTTTGACATTTATTCGTAACTCCACGCAATGGCCCGCAAACAAAATACGCCAAACCACACAAGCCGTTTGGCCGTAAATACAAAATATAGGGTTGCTAGTATGATATAAATTTAAGTGTCAACAAGTCTCTTCTGAAAGTATAGAGTGTTTATAAACGCATTATAATATTAATTACATTAAACTTACAGTTATAAATGATATGTCAAATGAAAGAGCAACTCAAGTAGTTTTACGAAGAACCTTACAAATCTTCAATGTGAGCACCATTTGTCAAACGGCACATATCAAGTCTATACCCGGGTTCTTGCCAGACGTTGATAAGTGTGTCTTCAGTAATTGTAGCAACAGCTGCTTCAATCTGGATTCTTAATTCAGGTAGGTGTGCTGCTAGCGGAGGCACGTACAAACCATCCTTGATGAAGCCCTAAAGGAAAAAATCGCATGGTGTTAGGTCGGCTGAACGTGGAGGCATTCATGAATATGTAGCAAATTTACAATAACTCACGTTAAGATATTCGACATGTCAGTTAATTACATCAGTTTTATCACAACTCTTGATTGTCCCCAAACAGACTAAAAACGTATTTACTTTACCCTTTCTTTCCATCCGCATGTCATAAACTGCTAGTTTGTCAATTTAATTTCCTTTAATCCTCTTGTTGTGTCATGGTATCCCGCTTATGCTTTTCATGAGTACAACGTCCAAACAAAAATCCAGACACTTGTTAGTGGATATGAATGTGGGTTGTGTCCACCCCTCCGCTTTATAACGACTTGAACTCCTTAGTCGACACTTTCAGTGAAGCTTCTGGATGTCTGTGGAGGATTGGAAGCCCATTTTTCCTCAAGAGGCAAAACTAGAGAAGCTACTGACGTTGGGTTCCGAAGCGGAGTCGACATTCTAACTCATTCCAAAGGTGTCCGATTCGTTAAGGTCGGGACTCTGGGGAGGCCAGGTTATTTCAGGAACGTTATTGTCCACAAACCATTGTCTCACAGAGGATGCTTTGTGACAAGGTGCACTGTTATGATGACACAATCATCTAATTGTTCTTTTGTTGTACGTAGAGCCCAAAGCTATAAAAAGGATTCATACCCTGCCGCATTTAGCGCAATAAAGGAACCACAACCAAACCGCAGAAAGCACCCGCATGCCGTACCCCACGTCCTCCCTACTCAACTGCTGCCGCTACACACCAAAGCAGGCAAAATTCTCCAGTCATCCGTCAAACTCAAACCCTTCCGCCGAATTGCCATAGGGTATAGCGTGATTCATCACACCAGATCACTAGTTTCCAGTCATCCACTGTCCAGTGGCGTCGCTCCTTACAGTGTCTTAGCACTGACAACAGAAATGTGTGGCTGATGAGAGCTGGTCGAAAATTCACTCCATTCTTAGTATCTCCCTACGTGCAGTCACTGTGCTAGCTGGACTACTACTATCCCCTTCTCAAATTACTTCCGCTCATTTCATGCGACTTTTTACAACCGCCCTACGTAGTTCTCGACGGTCTTTGTCCGTCAGTAAAGAAAGTCTGCCCGATCTAGATTGTTCCTTCCCGTGTCCTCTTCACAGTTACATCAGCAAGACTTAACGTAGGGAATTTTAGAATGGTTAAAATGTGATCGATGAATTTGTTACTCAGGTGGCATCTAATGACTAGTCGACGTGCGAAGTCACTTAGCTGTGTTGGCCGAACCAACAACTGTTACTGCTTCTCTACTCACAACACAATACATCCCGCCTCCATTTACACTGGCAAGTCCGCCTCTCGTGACATCTGGTGGTCAATTTTGCATTAAATAGGACTGTCCAGATATATATGATCAGATAGTGTAATAACGAATTTTCCTCACCTGTTGACGTATATGAACTGAGCAGCAAATATCTTCTTTGTAATGGGTACCACAGCCATAAGTGCATTAAACGAATGTGGTATTTTGCCTCTTAGGCTGTATTTATTGAGACTTCTGCTCGGTCCACAACTAGTTCGGTTTTTATGCGACTATCGAGTGTTTAGCTAGAAAAAGTTGCAATTTAAAAAAATGCCGGTGAATTCATATCATTTGTTGCAATATTTTTTGGTTTACAAATTCTATTGCTCTTATTTTGGTGCTCAGAATGCCAAATGATCGTCAAAGGGAAGTTTGAGAAGAGGTGCTATCTTCACTGCAAGTTCTTTTAAATTCTGAGTCCACTACTGGATCCCCCATCTCTTCCCTATCGACTCTTGTTTCTTCTTCTATCACGTCATCAGGCTAGTCCTCCCAATCATAGAGTCCTTCAGTGTGCTCTTTCCACCTATTCGCTCTCTCCTCTGCACCTTGCACTCTTAATGTTACTTATAATGTTGCTTATAATTTCACTGGAGGCTGTTTTGATTTTTCTGTATGCTCAGTCAATTCTTCCGACAGTATTTTTTTTTTCGATTTCTTAACATTTTCATGTAACCATTTGCCTTACCTTCCCTGTACTTTCTATTTATTTCATTCCAAAGTGACTTTTATTTCTTTGTTCCTTAATTTTCCATAACATTTTTGTACTTCATTTTTCGCTGATCATCTGCAGTATTTCATCTGTTATCGACGGTTTCTTCACAGTTGTCTTCCTTGGCTCTTTCAAACTCCTGTGATAGTCCTTTTTAGAGATGTCCATTCCTCTTCAACTGAACTGCCTATTGAGCTATTCATTATCGCAGTGTCTATAGCCTCAGAGAACTTCAAGTATATCTCTCCATTCCACAGTACTTCCGTATCCCACTTAAACGCGTACTCACTCTTCCTGACTAGTCTTTAATAGGTTCCACAACGAAACATTGTCTCGAAATTTGGTAGAAAATCCGAAGAAATTCTGGTCGTATGTAAAGTACACAAGCGGCAAGACGTAGTCAATACCTTCGCTGCGCAGTGCCGATGGTACTGTTACCGACGACTGTGCCGCTAAAGCGGAGTTATTGAACGCAGTTTTCCGAAATTCCTTCACCAGGGAAGACGAATGGAATATTCCAGAATTTGAAACACGAACATCTGATAGCATGAGTTTCTTAGAAGTAGATACCTTAGGGGTTGCGAAGCAACTCAAATCGCTTGATACGGGCAAGTCTTCAGGTCCAGATTGTATACCGATTAGGTTCCTTTCAGATTACGCTGATACTATAGCTCCCTATTTAGCATTCATATACAACCGCTCGCTCACCGATAGATCTGTACCTACAGATTGGAAAATTGCGCAGGTCGCACCAGTGTTTAAGAAGGGTAGTAGGAGTAATCCATTTAACTACAGACCTATATAATTGACGTCGGTTTGCAGTAGGGTTTTGGAGCATATACTGTATTCAGACATTATGAATCACCTCGAAGGGAACCATTTATTGACACGTAATCAGATAGCTTCATTTATTGGGTGAAGAACTGCAATCCATATGAAGTAATGAGGTCCATGGTAATGAATTCGACATGGCCGATAATCCTTATAGTACTATTCTACAGAAGAAGAAAGTTATCATTTAGCAGTTGATTCCATAAATTATCTGGGAGTAGGCATTAGGAGTGATTTAAAATGGAATGATCATATAAAGTTGATCGTCGGTAAAGCAGGTTCCAGACTGAGATTCATTGGAAGAATCCTAAGGAAATGCAATCCGAAAACAAAGGAAGTAGGTTACAGTACGCTTGTTCGCACATTGCTTGAATACTGCTCAGCAGTGTGTGTCTATAGCCTCAGAGAACTTCAAGTATATACCTCCATTCCACAGAACTTCCGTATCCCACTTAAACGCGTACTCACTCTTCCTGACTAGTCTCTGAAACTTCAGGAAACTCTGCATCATTACTAAATTGTGACCTGAGTCTGTATGTGCTACTGGGACCGTCTACAATCCTATATATGATTTCTGTATCTCTGCGTGACTATGATATACTGTAACTGAAATCTTCCGTATCTTTTGGCCTTTTCCAAGAATACCTCCTGCTCCTGGCATTCTTGAACAGATTATTTGCTATTACTAATACATAAATTATTGATCTCTTTTAGTCATTCTCTTTTCTCATTCCCACTACCAAGCTAATAATCTCCCGTAAACCTTTCTTCTACTTCCTCCTCCACAACCCCATTCATCTCCCTTTACATACTGAGGGACCCGTTCAATACCCTCACATACATGATCTGCCTCTTCATCACCTGCTGGCGAAGTCGACATGTACATCTGAACAGTTGTTGTCGGTGTTAGTTTGCTATGGGTTCAAGAGGAATGGACATCTCTAAAAAGGGCCATCACAGAAGTTGGGAAGGAAAACATAGGTACAAAGATGGTAGCTGCGTAGAAACCATGGGTAACAGAAGAAATACTTCAGTTGATTGATGAGAGGAGGAAGTACAAACATGTTCCGGGAAAATCAGGAATACTGAAATACAAGTCGCTGAGGAATGAAATAAACAAGAAGTGCAGGGAAGCTAAGACGAAATGACTCCAGGAAAAATGTGAAGACATGGAAAAAGATATGATTGTCGGAAGGACAGACTCAGCATACCGGAAAGTCAAAACAACCTTTGGTGACATTAAAAGAAACGGTGGTAACATTAAGAGTGCAACGGGAATTCCACTGTTAAATGCTGAGGACAGAGCAGATAGGTGGAAAGAATACATTGAAAGCCTCTATGGGGGTGAAGATTTGTCTGATGTGATAGAAGAAGAAACAGGAGTCGATTTAGAAGAGATAGGCGATCTAGTATTAGAATCGGAATTTAAAAGAACTTTGGAGGACTTACGGTCAAATAAGGCAGAAGGGGTAGATAACATTCCATCAGAATTTCTAAAATCATTAGGGCAAGTGGCAACAAAACGACTATTCACGTTGGTTTGAAGAATATATGAGTCTGGTGACATACCATCTGACTTTCGGAAAAGCATCATCCATACAATTCCGAAGACGGCAAGAGCTGACAAGTGCGAGAATTATCGCACAATCAGCTCAACAGCTCATGCATCGAAGCTGCTTACAAGAATAATATACAGAAGAATGGAAAAGAAAATTGAGAATGTGCTAGGTGACGATCAGTTTGGCTCTAGGAAAAGTAAAGGCACTAGAGAGGCAATTCTGACGTTACGGCTAATAATGGAAGCATGGTTAAAGAAAAATCAAGACACGTTCATAGGATCTGTCGACCTGGAGAAAGCGTTCGACAATATAAAATGGTTCAAGCTGTTCGAGATTCTGAAAAAAGTAGGGGTAAGCTATAGGGAGAGACGGGTCATATACAATATGTACAACAACCAAGAGGGAATAATAAGAGTGGGCGATGAAGAACGAAGTGCTCGTATTAAGAAAGATGTAAGACAAGGCTGTAGCCTTTCGCCCCTACTCTTCGATCTGTACATCGAAGAAGCAATGATGGAAATAAAAGAAAGGTTCAGGAGAGGAATTAAAATACAAGGTGAAAGGATATCAATGATACGATTCGCTGATGACATTGCTATCCTGAGTGAAAGTGAAGAAGAATTAAATGATCTGCTGAACGGAATGAACAGTCTAATGAGTACACAGTATGGTTTGAGAGTAAATAGGAGAAAGACGAAGGTAATGAGAAGTAGTAGAAATGAGAACAGCGAGAAACTTAACATCAGGATTGATGGTCACGAAGTCAATGATGTTAAGGAATTCTGCTACCTAGGCAGTAAAATAACCAATGACGGATGGAGCAAGGAGGACATCAAAAGCAGACTCGCTATGGCAAAAAAGGCGTTTCTGGCCAAGAGATGTCTACTAACATCAAATACTGACCTTAATTTGAGGAAGAAATTTCTGAGGATGTACGTCTGGAGTACAGCATTGTATGGTAGTGATACATGGACTGTGGGAAAACCGGACCAGAAGAGAATCGAAGCATTTGAGATGTGGTGCTATAGACGAATGTTGCAAATTAGGTGGACTGATAAGGTAAGGAATGAGGAGGTTCTACGCAAAATCGGAGAGGAAAGGAATATGTGGAAAACACTGATAAGGAGAAGGTACAGGATGATAGGACATCTTCTAAGACATGAGGGAATGACTTCCATGGTACTATAGGGAGCTGTAGAGGGCAAAAATTGTAGAGGAAGACAGTGATTGTAATACGTCAAGCAAATAATTGAGGACGTAGGTTGCAAGTGATGAAGAGGTTAGCACAGGAAAGGAATTCGTGGCGGGCCGCATCAAACCAGAAACCAGTCAGTAGACTGATGACGAAAAAAAAAAAAAAAAAAGGATTCTGGTGAGATCAACCTTGTCACTGAACTATAAGAAGCAGAAACCCTCTCTCTGCCCTAACTACCTAATAACGAATCTTACATCCACTTTACTCAGCTGACCAGAAATCCTTGTCTTCTCTCCATTTCACTTCACTGACGCCCGCTATTCTAGACTGAGTCTTAACATCTACGTTTGCAGATGCTCTAGCTTCCCTACCATGTTCATACTTTTGACATTCCACGCCCCGACTTTTAGAACATTATCTTTTCACTGGTTATTCAGTCCTTTTCTCATAGTCACCTCCCCCTTGGCAGTCGCATCCCAGAGATTCGAATGGGGGAATAGACCGGAATTTTTAGCTAATGTAGAGATCAGATGCTTTTCCAATTACAGTGCACATGTCCTGTGGATACATTTTATGTGCCTTAAATGCAGTGGTTCCATTGGCTTCTGCATCCTCATGCCGTTGATCACTGCTGATTCTTTCGCCTTTTAGGGATAGTTTCCCAACCCAAAGTCAAGAGTGCCCTGAATCACTGTCCCCTCCTGCGCCCTCTTTGAAACGTCCGTTGGCAGAATGAGGGTGACTTCTTATGCCGGAAGACTTTGGCTGCCATTGCTGTTGATTTTTATTCAAGAACCCGGAACCGAGGACATTTTGACTACTAATCAAAGATGCTACCACCCTCACAATTATTTTTTCAAATACCACAATCATGGCAGGAAACCGATGTCGCGACGAGGATGGAGCGGTCAGTATTACCACTCGGTAAGACTATCGATGCATAGATTATCGGAATAGAATGTTATAATGACCATGAAAGAACCGGTACTAAGAGTGCAAAAGGGGTGGTCAGCTCCTCATTAGAGTAATACCCCAACTTCGGGGAGCGTTAAGAAATACACTACAAAGAAAAATTAGGATTGCAGACAACTGCGCAAAGTAGATCACTTAGGAATCGCCAATAAAGAATGTTATTTTTCTCGCCGTCACCAAGCAAGTTCTAGACTCGCATTCAGGAAGACGACAGTTCAATCCCGCGTCTTGCCATCCTGATTTAGGTTTTCCTTGATTTCCCTAAATCGCTCCAGAAAAATGCCGGCATGGTTCCTTTGAAAGGGCACGGCCGACTTCCTTCCTCGTCCTTCCCTAATCTGATGAGACCGATGACCTCACTGTCTGGTCTCCTCCCCAAAACAACCCAACCCAGCCCATAAATGTTTGGAACACCAAGCAAGTAGTGAACTGCATGTCATCAAATCCACTTCACGTAGTTCTTGTTTGTTTGTGGGATGTATCCCGAGTCCAGAGGTATCTCGTGAGCAGTCATACGAGCAGCTAAGACCAGCATCTGTCACACCAAGAACCAGACACCTTTAGCGAATCGACACACCAGGCGATGCTTGTCTGTATCCAGAACATCACAGGCGACACACAACGGAATGTCTGCAAGGGAATTCTACAGAGTCGCGACCAGCAGACTTACTTCACATTGACTGAAAGATACCACGCAGACCGGACGTCAATGGCAAGATAAGGAGCGCACACCGATCGTCAGACGATACGCTAGTCGAAGTGGTGACGCTTCCGCCAAATCACAAGGCACGTTGGACAACGTTACCGCAGCACCATCTGTGAGTTACCGAAAAGGGCTATCGCTCTGTCAGGTACTTGATACAGGCTTAAACCGCCCCTATACCACCGGTGGGTGAGTCTCTCGTACCGTTATCTTGAACAGCAACGAGTGACAATGGATGGCGGAATGGGGTGTCTGGGCCATTTGGGAGATACGTGACGCCAAATAGATATTTATATATTGTGTCCGCCACGACGACAACGAGAAGCGGATGAGTCTCATTACACGAGTGATTCGTCATGCTTCTGACTGGTCCATACCAAAGTCCTCTGGTCATCTTCGAAGGCCACATATCCTTTACTGGACATATGAGAGCCGTTCATCAATCTAGGTGAGGAGTGTGAGTCCGTGACGGTTTAAGTACCGCCCATCGGCGAGAAACCTCGTAGCCTCTCGAATGACGAGAGCGAAGTCTCGACACATCATGAAGGGGAGCAAGAAAAGGTCACGGCAAGTGTTCCTGGACTCTGTCATGTGTTGAACATGGTCTCCAACAGTATGGGGAGCCATCAGGAGGCTTTCAAAAATGGTTCAAATGGCTCTGAGCACTATGGGACTCAACTGCTGTGGTCATAAGTCCCCTAGAACTTAGAACTACTTAAACCTAACTAACCTAAGGACATCACACACATCCATGCCCGAGGCAGGATTCGAACCTGCGACCGTAGCAGTCGCGCGGTTCCGGACTGAGCGCCTAGAACCGCTAGACCACCGCGGCCGGCAAGAGGCTTTCAGGTGCCTACAGCGGCGTTCTTGGAATAGGACTGTCTACAAATAACAACTTGACATATCACACCGACAGTGGCAAGGAATTTTGCACTGACTACCGCCGCTGCCTCTTACTGAAATGTTGGGGTGTGGGTACCGTGCCGTAGGACATGTTCGATGCCAATATTGTTACTTTATACAAAGGTAAAGGTGATCGCGCCGATTGCAACTGTCACCGTGGAAACCCACTTATGAGTATACCCGAAAAAACATTTGCCCGTGTGGTGTTGGGCAGACTTCAGAAGGTTCCCGAGCGCATACACCCTGAGGAACAATGTGGGTTTCGTCCCCAACTATGTACAGTTGATATGATCTTCACACCCTGGCAAATATAGGAAAAGCGCCACGAGGAGAAAACCCCTTTGATTATTGCCTTTATCGACCTAAACAAGGCTTCCAACACGGTCAACAGAGAAGGACTGTGTGCTGTACTTTTGAAGAAAGGGTGTCCTCCAAAGCTCTTGAAGATGATCAACGCTTTTCACGAAGATATGGAAGGTGCTGTGGTCCTCGATGGAATCGCATCTGACCCGTTTGCTGTGAAAAGACGGGTTCGTCAAGGCTGCGTATTGGCTCCCACTCTGTTCAATATATTTTTTTTTCTCAGCACTCCTCAAAGTTGCTTTTGGTGAAACTAACCTGGGCATTCATCTGTATACCAGAGGTGACGGGAAACTCGACAACATTTCTGTATCCAGATCCAAGCGCTTCCGAGAAGATTTACTTCTAAATAGCCTTTTATTTGCTAACGGTGCTGCATTTGTAGCGCATACTCAAGACGATCTGCAACAGCTTGTCGATAAATTCTCTACTGTATGCAAGCTCTCCTCCACGTACATAATCAAAAGAAGACCGTCGTCATGGCACAAGGAAACACAGATTCGCCTGTCATCAAACTGGACGACTCCTCGCTGAAGGTAGTCGATAAATTCTGCTGTCTTCGTTCAGTAATGACAGAAGATCTCTTCCTGGATGACGAGATAAATAAACGAATAGGAAAGGCTAACAGCACTTTCGGAATGTTCCTCACACGAGCATGGGACAACAAACATCTTACGTTGTCGACAAAAATACTTCAATCATGTGTCCTGAGTATTCTCCTGTATGGAGCTGAGACTTGAACATCTTTTACCAAACAGGAACGAGAGCTCATCTCCTTTCATCCGCTTTGCTTAGGGGGCATTTTGAGAATATCATGGAAGAATCATGTGACAAATGATATGGTTCTGAAAAATGCAAGACAACAGAGTATCACTGCCACGCTCAAGCGACGTCGCCTGCGGTGGTTAGGACGTCTACATACTATGGACCACTCCCGTCTGCCCCGTCGCACATTACTCAGTGAAATAGCAGGAGCAAAGAGACCTTGTGGAAGATATTAATTACGCTTTAGGGATTGCGACAAACGTGGTATGTGCGCATTTAATATTGAGAATGATATGTCGGAGCAACTCACTGACGATCGCAGCAAATGGAGGAAACTGACTGCAGATGGAAACAAGATGCACGTCCAAGTATGGCTGAACAACTTAGCTGCAAAACGATCGCGCAGACATGAGCTTATGATTAACCCTCCTGCTGGAGCGACTCATTATTGCCTCACTTGTGGGTGTCAAGTTGGCTCCCGCATCGGACTTCTGAGCCACTAAAGAAAGTGTCTCCAGGATGCCACTTAAATCTTCCGACAGGAGGCACCAGACCGTTCTATATACCACCACAGTCATCCAGGACCCAGTGCTCCATCGTTATCGTGCCACCATGGAGAGGGTCGAAACAGACTTCCAGTCCATCATTTCGGAATCTCACACTTCTCTGAGGGAGCTGGATTCAGCGCTATCTGATGTTCGTGATACGGAGCCTGGTCACGAGTAAATCCTGTACAGGATGCTGTAGCACTTGCAGACGGTTTCAAACGAAATCCTCTTCGGATGTTTTAATTCTATATGACTTACAGGTCGATTTTCCGACGAATTTTGATACCAGGGTACTACCCACCGCGTCCCAGTAGATATCGTACCGTCGTCTTATCGATTTGTGTAGGGAAATCATGGTCATCCATCGTATGGTCTGGATATGAGAGACCAGGCAGCTCCTTAGCCGCTGTCAGTGTCGATTCAGGAGATGACGATCAAAGGCGACGGACATGACCCTTCTAGAGGCGAAAGTCCAGTAAGTTTTCCTACATAACAAGCATTGTCTCAGGGTGTTTTTTGAAATCAGTAAATCGTACTACACTTCTTGGAGGCACAATATTCTCAATCAGCTACAGGCAACATGACTTTCGTGGCCACTTTCCGATCTTCACTTGGTCTTTCCTCTCAAGACGCCGTTTTAGGTACATAATTGGTGATGTGCTGTCAGATAGTTTTATGCAAGAGGATGGTGATCCTTAGGTCAGTGTTTGAACTGTCACAATCTTTGCTACAGCCATTAACAGTATAGCATCCGCAGTAGGAAGTCCTTTCCAGTGATCCTTATTCATGGACGATTTCGTGGGTTTCTACTCCTTTTTCCGTTTCGCAGCCAGCAATGAGTCGTCAGTTGCAACTCATAGTGAAGAGAGCGGAGGAATGGGCAGCTAAGACTGCTTTTACATCTTGTGCAGATGTGTATGTGATCATTTTAATCTTTTACGTCTGCTCCAGTTCTATAGGGCTTTCGTGCTATCGCAGCTGGACTACAGGCCCAAAATGTGCGAGTCAGTGAGGTCTTCTTGCCTGAAGATCATTGACGCTTTACACTATGAGGGAATCAAGCAGGGCACAGGCTGTTACAATGCCAGTCCCATAACCAGTCTCTGGGCTAAGGCTGGTGAACCGCCACTTATCACCCTGCGGGAACTCCTCATGGTACATCAAGCGTCTAAGCTTATCGCCAATGCCAATTGAGCGGCGTATCTTTACCAATCGCACACGGGCAACGAAGACATTTGAAATCCTCGTGAAGTGTCTACTAGAGTTCCTTGGTGTGGGGCACGTACAGGCTGCCACCCTGGTTACTGCGGAGGCCCAGAGTAATTTTAGGTTTAATGAAGTACGGGAGAGCTTGCATTCATGCGTACGTTCTTTGTAAGATGTATTCTGACATTTCAACTAGCAGCCGTATTCACAGTTGGATCTGTGCAGGGATACTTCGTTGGCTACTCTATTGTTCCCCCTGATCGTGTCTTCAAGATTCGGTTGGCTCCAGACTTCGATGCTGAAGTATCGCGTTCTTGAGGGGACTGTTGCAGATGAGACACCATGAGTGCCCTGTAGTCTGTGCGAAGCTTATATCCAGCCAATAAAGTAGTCTAAAATATCCAGGACGCTTTTCTACACTTAAAAGGCTGGGGAACAAGGCGTCTTTCTGCTGGGCGACAGGGCACAAATGTATTACGGGGAATAGAAGGGCAAATGTGACAGTCAAGGAGTCGCGACGTGTTCCTCAGTTCAGTGTGCCATCCCGCCTACATTTTATCACCTCACAGAGTCATATGCCGATGAGAAAAAGAAAGGCTAGAAGTGACAGACAGTAAACTGCGTCTAGTGAAGTCAACAACGCAGCCGTGGCGTATCTCCTTCCAGGCCCGCACGCACAATGACGTCCTCCTTACTGCATCACAGTACTATGGCGCACCTTGCTTCCGCGAGAGGACCCTCCAAAATGTGCTGCTTGTGGAGTGCAAATCATTGTGTGCCACATTTTACTCGACTGTGTTTTATTTTCGGATCAGAGGGTAGAGGCAAATTTTCCGGCCGATCTGCCCTCTATTTTAAGGCAGGTTCAAATGAATCTGGTTAGAATTATAAGGCTTTTTGCTATGTCCGATTTGTTTCACATGTTATAATGTGTTAAGTGAGTCACTGGCTCACCCATGTTTTTTGTAAGTGGTCGGCAGGTTACATTTCCTTATGCTTCTATTTTAGCTCTTCTCTCCTATTTCTTATTTGGCTTCCAGTTTTTGTAACTTTAAGGTATTTTACAAATTGGTTCATCCTTGTTCTTCGTAAGTGAAAGTATTATACAAACTGGCTTATCCTCGTATTTTTTTGTGAGTGGTCAGCAAGTCACGTTTCCCTGAGCTGTTATATTAGCACCTGTCTCTTTTTATGTTTTAATCTCACGTGTAGCACCTGTCACCCTTTCTGCGTTGTGTTACAGCGTGTAAGATAGAGTTGTTCGAGTCAACAACAGTGAAGTCGGAGTGAGTTTAATTTTGCAAGTTTACTACTCACTGAGTGACAAAAGTTTTAGCCATTTTCTCCACATTCGTCACACACACACACACACACACACACACACACACACACACACACACACACACAATATTTGAGCAGCTTTGTCTTCAGGCAGTACATAGGTTACTACTCCCAGGTCATTAATATACAACATGAACAGCAGTGGCTCCAAACTCTTCCTTGGGGTACGACTGGAGTTACTTCTAGAACTTTCGGCGACTCTCCTACCAATATAACGTGCTGCGTCCTCCATGCCAGTAAATACTTAAGCGAATCACAGACTTCATTTGGTACCCCATATGGTTCTGGTTCCATTAACAAACGTTGGTTTGGTACCGAGTCAAATGCTTCTCGGAATCAAGAGCTCTTCTCGGAATCAAGACCTACTGCATCTTCCCAACTGCCTTGATCGATGACTTTCTGGAGGTCATGTGCAAACTGGGTTTCACATGATCGATGTTTTCGAAATCCTTGATGCTACCGGTAATAGTGGATTAGCAGTTGTATGTGCGTACAATGAGGACAAATGATTCTGCATACAGAGTTCATATACATCAATGGAGTGTTGAGCTCAATAGTACAGTGGCGAACTTCCTGTCATTTGTTTAGGTTGTTACTATAAGATGTAAAGCGTTGGTACGAGCAAAAAATGGTACTCGTATATGGTATTAATTCCATCTAATAGCTCTTTCTCGCGAAGTACTTTGTCAGCTTAGGATCCATCTGTCTAATTTCCACCCAACAAATTTGGAAGACCCTACCAGTCTCGCCTTGTAGCCTGCGTCGCCGATTTTTGGAATTCATGTAATGCATGACTAAAAGGACGAAGTAATGTTAGCGAAATCTTTTCTGTACCTGACGACAATTACTATAGAATTTACGGAAAGTGCAAAATCGAGCAAGCCAGAATCAGGTCGAACGGGGAATTGTCGGCTCTACCGTATTGGAAACGTCACAGAACTAGACATTTCTTGAGATTACGTAAGATATTATAATCTTTTGTTATGAGACCAGGGCTCCGAGGTGGCTGATCTCAAACTACGAAGTAAGTTCCGAATTGCTCGACTGCGACGATGGCAACGTAGTTTCACTGCTCGTATTGCAAAATATTTTCACTAATTAAATTTTTCGATATTAGGTAGGTGTAACGTAAAACCTATAAAAATTCTAAACACATCCTGAAGTGACCGTTTCCAGCAACTTCCATTTCAAACGTTCAACTAAGTGCTCTCCACCTCCACATTCTTCCGACCTTCTCTAATTTTCCTGCAGTTAGTTCTGAAGGACTAGTGATTTCAGATAGCTCTCAGTCAGTAGTATCTCCTTTCACAACGAAATCTACTTAGCAACCGCAGTTCAAACATGAAAAACTTGATTATTCTCACAGACGCTTCAACTGGCTTTTGCACGAAGAAAGAGGAAAACGGTATCAGATGGTGTATTCGAGTACAGCACAACACGCTACAGCACCACCAGAAGCTCATTATCGCGAAGTATCAATCTTTCGAGCAGACTGATCTCCACTCTTGAGAGAGTATTGACTTCTCTCATGACTCTGGTGTAATGTTTGATATTAATTCTTATTACGAAAAAGTTAAGACGAAGCGTAAGCCTAGCTAAACTATAAAGCTTTCGTTTTGTATTGTTCGTGACATCACAGTTTTCAATAAACTTTTTCCTTGCAATTTATAAATATGTTTTTTACGTAAATAAAGTTCATAAGACGACATTTTACATAGTTCCCTTTCAGCTGGTTTCATACTATACTTAAATTTTCTTGAAAGACATTCGCCATTTTCTGTAATTTACTTAAGGCCCACTGTTGCATTTTTGACCTTAAAGCAATTTTGGAGTGATCATAGCTTTGATTATGGAAACCAAGAAAATTACGAGTAAACATCGAAGTGAAAGTGTTATCATAAGACTACATTATGTCTTAATATGCCCATGATATAGAAAAACTGGAGATCAAACGACAACTACCAGCTACAGCGTGTCTACATCTGTAACGGCTTTTGCATGTCATGGACTTGTGAAGATGTTAAAAAGGCAGTCTACAGAGATTACTTTTACTTGTTACGCATTAGTGATTTTTCTTTCCGCGATGAATACTGACAGGACCAAGCTAAGCTTATTTCTGTTTAATGTTTTCTATCGTGGTGATGTTGCCGCTCACCACTGAAAATAGCATAAACGCTGAATTTGTAACAACGGTGTAAAGTACACCCAATGGTGGAAATATCATGACTTTTTTATTGTAAATAGCAAAGTACTTGCATAAATAGTATCCTGTCGTGATGGTTCATTTCAGTATCAGCATGAAAAATCTTTTATTTACCTGTAATGATAATCTGAGATAGCCTCATTATTAGGCATAGATATGTATGTGAAAAGAATTATTGGTAGATTCTAAACGGTAACAGTCAAAACAACTGCAAGAAAAATTTATTTTCTTCATTAGGTAGGAAGTAACAATTTTTCCATGTCAGAATGTCACTTTGACAAACCGCGTTGTTGTCCACAAACCTTTTAAGAATTGCTTCATCCTGTAAACAATGAAAATAATGGATGTCTTATTCCGACTGGTTCTTTAAGAAGTTGAGCACCTAGGAACAGAATCATGATTAGTCAGATGCACAGAATTGTGCAAGAACAACAAGCTTAAAATTTTATTCTAATACTACCTGAGTACCCGGAGTTGCCTGGGTATGTATTTATTCCATTCTTATATTAGTCCATCTCCTCCTTCTCCGTCTTTATGTCAATCTCCAGCACTCCCCTCTCTGCCCCTTTCCTCCAGCCGTCACTCTACCCATATCTCCCTCCCCTCTCTCTATCAATTTACTCCTCTCCCTTCCATTCATCTGTTCCTTCCGCCTTTACCCACTTCCTCCCCCTCTTCTGATCCTCCTCCACGTTTCTTTGTCAATATACTCCTCGTTCCCACTCTCCATCTCCTCCTACCCCCACTCTCTGTTCATCTCTTCCCCTGTCTCCCTGTTCATCTCCTCCCGTTTTCCCCTCCATCTTCTTATCTTAACTTTCTCAGTCCATTTCCTTCTACCCCTCTGTTCATCCCTCTGCCCATCTCCTGACTCTCTGCCCATTTTCTCCTCCCCTATCTCTGTCCATCACCTCCTCCACCTATTTGTGCCTATCTCCCTCCTTGCTGCCAGTTCATGTCCTCGGCCTTCCCTCCTCTCCACGTTGTCACACTCACCCCAGTAGCAGGCCAGTGTTCTCACGCTCACCCCCCAACCCGCCCACCCCTACAGCATATCATTCCACATTATAACTAACGAGTGTACCAAATTTGATTTAAAACTTTCCAGGGGCTTTGGATGAGCTTTTTATACGCAAATTTGGCTGAATATGCACCCGTTAAACGTATTTAACAAATTTCAACCATATTTGAACACATATTTCAATTATAGGTCTAGCGAATTTTGCCCAGGAGTTGCATTTTAAGGGTAGCTCAATCTTTAGGACATCGCATCTCCTGAACTAAGTGCATTGCAATGATATAACTTCTCACGTACATCTAGTGGTATAAGTACCTACAGCCTGAGAAATGTGATGTCAGTAGACGTAGTAATCAAGCAGTAACAGATTAAAACGTCGTACATGAAGCAGTAGTTTTCACCCATATAAGTCTTTTTTGCGTCATTTCTCCCGAACTATGTGTCGTACAGTGATATATTTCTGTATGTACATTCATCGGCAGATGTGGATATTGTCTACGAGAAGTGTCGCGAATAGAGTTGGTAGCAATGAAGTAATAAATTTAAACATCTTGCATGGTGCGGTAGTTTCACACACATCTCAATGTTTATGACACCATACCTCTTCAACTATGTATCACACAATGACATAATTTTTCTGATACGTTAAATGATATAATAGAATACTGTTTTCAAATTTTGTCACGATTACAGTCAGTAGAAGCAGAGTCATAAATAAAACATCATGGTTCATGCGCTATTGTTACTGGAAGAACAGCGAAAATGTAGTAAGCTATAAACGTTTTTCCTTTCTCCATTTTTGGTAAACATTTTTGGAACAGTAATCAATAAAGTATTATATTTTAACTAAATCTCAGTCTTGGTCACAACACTTATGTCTCAGTAACATAGGTGACCGGTTTTGGTTATATTTATATAACCATCTTCAGACCCATGGCTTCCTTGGAGGATGGTAGGCGGAGTTCTCCTCAGCTGCTACGAAGTCAGTTCATGCTCTCATTCTCAAATACTGGCTGACGGCAGTATATGTACTCTTGCGTCGTGGGCTATTTTACTTTTTCACCTCCACCCCTTTCATAGATGGGTGGTTCATACCCCAGTAGTAACTCTTCACAGACAGTAAATGATATGTCTGCAAAGTTTGCGTGAAATAGATCCAGTGATGTAGCAGAAGATGTGGAACATAAATACGTACGTATACACATACGTTCGTACATCCTTCCAGACGTGCATTTTTGTGGATAATGCTGCCAGTCTGATCTCCGTTAAAACAGCTGCCGAATCTCGGAGTAGCGCTACAAATTATCAGATTTTTTTAATCAGTCAACGACCTTCTCTGACACCTTTGGTAGTTGCCTCGCTATCAAACTTATTGTGCTCGTTATGCAAGTATACACGATGGGCGAATCGCCTTTTTCAGCCCGCTGTAATTTATACTACGACTTGATTAAATTGCAAATCATCCTACAGGTCATGCATTTTTAAAGAGTGTTATTATTCTCGAGAGACGCTTTTATAATAGCCAGTAGAGAGCAACGGCACGCTCAATTGAATATTTATTGAGTTGATTTCCTGTACGTTAATTGTGCGATAGAAACGGTATTTTATGTTATTGTCAGCGCTAGTGGAATGACCGGAACCAAAATATTTGTCTTTCATTAGCATTTTATAATCTTCGTTGTGTGTGTTTTACATCATCTCGGAATAATGCAAGAGATTAAATTGTGATTCTTGGCTTCCCCAGCCATATATATCTCACTCTAATTCATACGCTAACACTTCACTCTATAGACAAAACTTTCAGAATAATTACCTCATATCTTGAAGCAGAACTTTTTTTTGTCATTATGCACTATTGCGATATGGAAATGACACTACCTTTGATAGAACTTTTTAGAAAGTTCTCGTGAAAATGAATTTAGGTTATCTGTGTTAACAAGTTAAACTCTTTTGTAGTACGTATCTGTTATGAAAATGAAGCCCATACGAATTTTATAGGAATTATAGTACATTCTTAACAGTTTATCAAAGTTTGTGGGCATTTGTAGAGACCTTATTTTTGCTGTCCAACGTGCATCCCTCTGTCTCTATATAAAATCAAATACCGCCTGCTGTCTATCGGTCCACTGAAAATCTTCTTGTTTACGGTGCTGCTGATTCAAGGGCGCGGTCCTCGGGGCAAAATTAGACATGAGTAATACCTTTCTTATTTTTTGTTGAAGGAAAGGTCTGAATAGCCTTGGTGCGCTTTTGGTTCTAGCAGCAAAAACTAAATGACGTAAACAGGAAATTCCATTGTGGGCCAGATTAATTTTAGTTTGTTTAACAGATAAACTAATTTCTTGATGTCGAATGAAAACGTGGCGTAAATGATCTAAATATTCCTGGAAGGTTCTGCTATGCATCACTACATCGTCAAGATAAGGAATATGAACACACGTAAATCTGTTTCTGTGGTGTTCGGTCGTGAGACTGGTTTGATGCAGCTCTCGATGTTACTCTATCCTGTGCAAGCTTCTTCATCTCCCAGTACCTACTGCAGCGTACATCCTTCTGAATCTGCTTACTGTATTCATCTCTTGGTCTCCCTCTACGATTTTTACCCTCCACGCTGCCCTCCAGTACTAAATTGGTGATCCCTTGATGCCTCAGCCGGCTGGTGTGGTCATGCGGTTCTAGGCGCTTCAGTCTGGAACCGCGTGACCGCTACGGTTGCAGGTTCGAATCTTGCCTCGGGCATGGATGTGTGTGATGTCCTTAGGTTAGTAAGGTTTAAGTAGTTCTAAGTTCTAGGGGACTGATGACCACAGATGTTTAGTCCCATAGTGCTCCCATTTGAACCTTGATGCCTCAGAACATGTCCTCCGAACCGATCCCTTCTTCTGGTCAAATTGTGCCACAAACTCCTATTCTCCCCAATTCTATTCAATACCTCCTCATTAGTTACGTGATCTGCCCACGTAAATCTACGTTTACTAAAAATTAAATGCAATAACTGTGAAATATTCGTGCCTCTGTTGATAAACAAAAGAGAATGCGATCGAATTTAAGTAAATTCCAATCGGTACAAAAGATATTTGGATCGTATCGTCAATGGCACCAGCCGGTAGGCTTGGTTTAACATCTAACGCAGCAAGATAACACGGCTTTTGATTGAGAGCACGATACTCTACCACTGGACTACTGCTCTTACCGGTTCCCTTTGGTACCAGATAGACAGATGAAGCGCAGGGCAAGATGGCTGGCCTAATAACCCCCTCAGCAAGTAACATGTCGATAATCTGGGGGGAGGGACAGGGGTAACGGCTATATCATCAGTCTACTGAATCTGATACTGAATTTTATCAGTAACCCCCAATACATACGGAATGTAGTTCACAATCCTTAAAATTTGTGGGGGCTCTACTTATTTCAAATGAGGAACATCAAGTTCAACAGAATTATGTTGAAAGTCATTAGCGCTTTCTGCCCAATTACGATTATGTAATTCATAAATCTTGTTCTGCTGAAATTTAAAATTGCACTTGTTGCCAGAATAATAAAGTACCAAAGCGGTTTTCATACAACCTACCAAACTTATAAAACAGTAGGAGACAAACAAGAAAACTGCCGGCTATGACATACCCTGCATACTTACGCTACGGTACCGTGTACCTAGCCGACCAATGGTAAAACGTACCCGCTGGCCGTCTGACATTTCAGAATAACTGGTTGCAATGGAGAGAATTTGCTTATATCCCGGTGCTTAAGATACCACTCATAGTCCTAAGTCAGGAATACTGGTCCACTAGTCCAAAAAGCAATAGAGCACATGGGCTCATGGTTGATGACCGCGCACGCAAATGGAATATATTCCTCAGAAATAGCTCCCAATTTATTACGTCCTTCCAGAGGCAACTCCCTATCCCCCACCCCCTCCCCGTCCTTCTGCGCTTCACAAATCACAACGACCAGTGGTCCTACGGTGTCGAATATTTAGAAATCTCTCACGTCGGACTGCGCAACTACCAACAAGGTGTCCGGTCCTACTAGAATTATAACAGTTCCTGTTGTACCGAGTCGCACCTCACTCTTATTTTCGGACAAAATGAGTTTTAAATGTAGGCTCTTTTACTTGATCCCTGTGTTGTATTTTTCATCACTGAAGCTAATGCTCTCCACAGTTATGCAGAAACTGTCAAGAGCTACCGTGTTTATCAGTAAGCAATATACGTTAACGATCTTTAGCTCGCATTCCCTCCAAAATATTACTGACAGCTTCTGCTTCAATGACCTTTAAGTACAATGCCGACATTGCGGTCCTAATTTGTTAGATTTATTGGAAGAATGTTTCATCGCTAGTCTGTACCAGAAAAACCAAAATTCTGGTTAACTAGCTCGTTTCTAGCCCTTCTGGATATGTTCTCCTGAACAAACTTTTCACACAAACATTTTAATGTGTCTCCAATATACGAAACCTCGGCAACGTCTCTACTCAAGTAAAACGTAAATCCGGAAACATCTTCAGCCATCTCATATTTCGAATGTAATTTCACTACGCCATATTCAAGCCCTCTGACCACGTGTAGGAAGAATCCAACCTCATTCAGTAACTTGTATTCATAGACTTCTTTTACAACTACACGATCCTTCGTTCATGAATTGAAGACTGGAGCTTCCTTGAGCTAACGGATAAAGCGCATTACATGAATAATAACTGAATGATACATCTGAAGTTTACCGGCATGGTGTTCTTATCGAACGGAGACCTATAACAGTTTAACAAATGTTTTACCTGTTTCAATAGATAAAATACCAGTGTACTGAATAATGGACAAAATAGGATTAGGTAACTTTTTACACCGTTTAGACCTCTCTATACCACAACTATTCAACAACCTGTCAGCCGACACTTTGCCATTTTAATACATGAAGTCGGACCTTCCACTGCAAAATCTTATTTTCGAATTCATAAACGCCAGAAGTTGTTTCGACCGTGTATTTACTGAATTTAAATTTTGGACTCGATTACACAGATTATTAATCCGTACATGAGCCCGGTAATTCTGAGCTCAAGACGGGCTACTGGATTCTTCGATCTCAGTTTTCTCCTACTGATCAGAGAGTAAGGTGGAACGAACACGGACGGCAGCATCTATCCTTCCGATGTTGGCCGCATTGGCATGTAGTGGGGACCCATCATGCCACAAAGCCATCCAGCAACGAAGCTTTAACTCACACTGAATTTGTTCTTTTTTAAGGCATGAAACCTCCAGTATGACTCTTAGCTCCGTAACTGGCAACTACAGCATTTGACAAACACTTGTAACGCCTGGAAACAGATAAAACACACACGATAAAAAAAATGTGAATACGGACAGTAACAAAGCTTTCGGAATTCTCAAAAAAGAAAATTTATAAATCCTTAAACCTGCTAACAAAAGGATCCATTAAAATTACATAGAAACACTTCTTAAACCCAATGGCAATAAAGAGTGGTAGAGCTCCGTCTTATAACGATGTGTGCCTGTAAGGCCAGCAAAGCCAGCCATAGTCTAGCACACAATTTTCCTTTATCCTCGCAGGGGATCTGTAACCATTACAACTGAAAATATAATCAGAGTCAGACGGCACTGCAAAGAAACTGAGAGAGCAAATGATGCCTGGCCATTAAAAGTAACCTGAAGTTTGCGCTTCTAATCACCACGTGCAGTAACACACAAATGACTCAGACTTGATAGATAGGAAAGCTCAAAGCGTGTTTTTCTTTTTTTTTTAACTTTCTTACCGGATTAAGTTTTCTTTGGTTTTCCGCTCGTGGTAGCATACTCTCAGCTGCCATCGGTTTGCAACTAGCCCATCGGTTCAGACTGTAAAGTGTTCTGGCTGAAGTTTCCTCAAATGCAGTGTACCGTGTGCGTCTCTTCTAACAGTGTCTCAAGTCGGCAGAAATCAGGCTTCACTTCGAACACCAGAGAAACACTTCTTAGATTCAAAGCCAGTTAACGAGGGGCACACTTAGAGGGACCCTGTGCACACAGCACTCTTACATCGGGAAGATGCGGTACGCCGTGAGCGCTAGTGCGAAGTGATAGAACTTCCTGCTGCATTACAACGTATAAAGGTACACTACTGGTCATTAATTGGACAAATATATTATACTAGAACTGACATGTGATTACATTTTCACGCAATTTGGTGCATTGGTACTGAGAAATCAGTACCCAGCACAACCACCTCTGGCCATAATAACGGCCTTGATACGCCTGGGCATTGAGTCAAACAGCTTCAACACGATACCACAGTTCATCAAGAGTAGTGACTGGCGTATTGTGACGAGCCAGTTGCTCGGCCACCATTGACCAGACGTTTTCAGTTGGTAAGAGATCTGGAGAATGTGCTGGCCAGGGCAGCAGTCGAACATTTTCTGTATCCAGAAACGCCCGTACAGGACCTGCAACATGCGGTCGTGAATTATCCTGCTGAAATGTACGGTTTCGCAAGGTTTGAATGAAGCGTAGAGCCACAGGTCGTAACACAGCTGAAATGTAACTTCCACTGTTCAAAGTGCCGTTAATGCGAATAAGAGGTGACCGAGACGTGTAAGCAATGATACCCCATATCATCACACCGGGTGATACGCCAGTATGGCGATGACGAATACACACTTCCAATGTGCTTTTACCGCGATGTCGCCAAACACGGATGCGACCATCACGATGCTGTAAACGGAACCTTGATTCATCCGAAAATGTGACGTTTTCCCATTCGTGCACTCAGATTCGTCGTTGAGTACACCATCGCACGCGCTCCTGTCTGTGATGCAGCGTCAAGGGTAACCGCTGCCACGTTCTCCGAGCTGATAGTCCATGCTGCTGCAAACGTTGTCCAACTGTTCGTGCAGATGGTTGTTGTCTTGAAAACGTCCCCATCTGTTGACTCAGCGCTCGAGAACTAACTGCGCGATCCGTTACAACCATGCGGATAAGAAGCCTGTCATCTCGACTGCTATTGATACGAGGCCGTTGGGATCCAGCACGGCGCTCCCTATTACCCACCTGAAACCACCTTTATCAAAATCGTAAACGTGATGGTACGCATTTCTCCTCCTTACACGAGGCATCACAACAACTTTCCTCATGTCAGCACGTTGTAGGTGTCGCCACCGGCGCCAACCTTGTGTGAATGCTCTGGAAAGCTAATAATTTGCATATCGCTACATTTTTTTCCAGTCGGTTAAATTTTCATCTTCGTGGTGTAGCAATTTTAATGTCCAGTAGCGTACAATAGAGTGAAGTAGGTTTTTACAATATTTACTCATTTCATGTCATACATTGCCTGGTTCTTATTACCCTCTCAAGCTTTTTTCCATTATTAATTACTTATCTTTTAAGCGCCCAAGAAAGATAAAATTTGTAGTCTACGGAAGTTATCCTTCGGTTGTTCCCGTCTGCCGCAAAGGCCACAGCCGCTGGCGTGGCACGTGACTGCATACCCGCTGCGCTTTGCAGGTGGCGTGGGTGCGCGTGGACACGCAGACCATCCTGTCGATCCACCAGCACGTGATCACGCAGAACCCGCGCATCTCGCTGTCGCACGGCGACCACCGCTCGTGGCTGCTGCGCGTGCGCGACGTGCACGAGTCGGACCGCGGCTGGTACATGTGCCAGCTCAACACCGACCCCATGCGCAGTCGCCAGGGATACCTGCAGGTGGTCGGTGAGTACCACTACCTCCCACTTGTCATTTACTTTTCTGTGGAACTCACAACTGTTACTTGCAGCACGCGATGTAGTATACAGCGCGGTCAGAAACTGTCAAAAGAGCTTGTATGGGTGTTGCAGGGGAGTTTGTGCTGAGAGCGCCGTTTCCGAATTACTTAGCTCTGTAGTTAGCCGTTCAGGTCGTCACACATGAAGATTCAAGCAGCCTGCTAGAGACAGTGTTTCCATTCGCGTACTTCGTTCGGTTTTCTCAAACCGAGCAAACGTAGCTTTTACTGGCCTAGCTTAAATTTATCATTTACCAACAGGTGTATTTTAGCGGCAGTGAGTATTTAAATAAGTGTAACTGACGGCTCCACAGTGCAAGCATTGCTTGAGTTTGCACCAGCAATGACCTGATTGGCTATCTTCAATGTTAAACAACTCAAAAACGGTACAATGTATCGAATATTTTCTTAACAATTATTTCTCAGTACATCATCCTCTGCAACAGGGTGTTACAAAAAGGTACGGCCAAACTTTCAGGAAACATTCCTCACACACAAAGAAAGAAAATACGTTATGTGGACATGTGTCCGTAAACGCTTACTTTCCATGTTACAGATTACTGCTCTTCAAATCACATTAATCATGGAATGGAAACACACAGCAACAGAACGTACCTGCGGGACTTCAAACACTTTGTTACAAGAAATGTTCAAAATGTCCTCCGTTAGAGAGGATACATGCATCCACCCTCCGTCGCATAGAATCCCTGATGCGCTCATGCAGCCCTGGAGAATGGCGTATTGTATCACAGCCGTCCACAATACGAGCACGAAGAGTCTCTACATTTATTACCGGGGTTGCGTAGACAAGAGCTTTCAAATGCCCTCATAAATGAAAGTCAAGAGGGTTGAGATCGGGAGAGCGTGAAGGCCATGGAATTGGTCCGCCTCTAACAATCCATTGGTCACCGAATCTGTTGTTGAGAAGCGTACGAACACTTCGACAGAAATGTGCAGGAGCTCCATCGTGCATGAACCACATGTTGTGCCGTACTTGTAAAGGCACATGTTCTAGCAGCACAGGTAGAGTATCCCGTATGAAATCATGATAACGTGCTCCATTGAGCGTAGGTGGAAGAAACTAAAATGAGCTCTAACATGGGAATTAAGCGTTTCCGGACACATGTCCACGTAACATCTTTTCTTTATTTGTGTGTGAGGGATGTTTCCTGAAAGTTTGGCCGTATCTTTTTGTATATATATATATATATATATATATATATATATATATATATATATAAACGTGATGGTACGCATTTCTCCTCCTTACACGAGGCATCACAACAACATTCCTCATGTCAGAATATATATATATATATATATATATATATATATATATATATATATATATATATATATATATATATATATATACTCCTGGAAATGGAAAAAAGAACACATTGACACCGGTGTGTCAGGCCCACCATACTTGCTCCGGACACTGAAAGAGGGCTGTACAAGCAATGATCACACGCACGGCACAGCGGACACACCAGGAACCGCGGTGTTGGTCGTCGAATGGCGCTAGCTGCGCAGCATTTGTGCACCGCCGCCGTCAGTGTCAGCCAGGTTGCCGTGGCATACGGATCTCCATCGCAGTCTTTAACATTAGTAGCATGCCGCGACAGCGTGGACGTGAACCGTATGTGCAGTTGACGGACTTTGAGCGAGGGCGTATAGTGGGCATGCGGGAGGCCTGGTGGACGTACCGCCAAATTGCTCAACACGTGGGGCGTGAGGTCTCCACAGTACATCGATGTTGTCGCCAGTGGTCGGCGGAAGGTGCACGTGCCCGTCGACCTGGGACCGGACCGCAGCGACGCACGGATGCACGCCAACACCGTAGGATCCTACGCAGTGCCGTAGGAGACCGCACCGCCACTTCCCAGCAAATTAGGGACACTGTTGCTCCTGGGGTATCGGCGAGGACCATTCGCAACCGTCTCCATGAAGCTGGGCTACGGTCCCGCACACCGTTAGGCCGTCTTCCGCTCACGTCCCAACATCGTGCAGCCCGCCTCCAGTGGTGTCGCGACAGGCGTGAATGGAGGGACGAATGGAGACGTGTCGTCTTCAGCGATGAGAGTCGCTTCTGCCTTGGTGCCAATGATGGTCGTATGCGTGTTTGGCGCCGTGCAGGTGAGCGCCACAATCAGGACTGCATACGACCGAGGCACACAGGGCCAACACCCAGCATCATGGTGTGGGGAGCGATCTCCTACACTGGCCGTACACCTCTGGTGATCGTCGAGGGGACACTGAATAGTACACGGTACATCCAAACTGTCATCGAACCCATCGTTCTACCATTCCTAGACCGGCAAGGGAACTGGCTGTTCCAAGAGGACAATGCACGTCCGCATGTATCCCGTGCCACCCAACGTGCTCTAGAAGGTGTAAGTCAACTACCCTGGCCAGCAAGATCTCCGGATGTGTCCCCCATTGAGCATGTTTGAGACTGGATGAAGCGTCGGCTCACGCGGTGTGCACGTCCAGCACGAACGCTGGTCCAACTGAGGCGCCAGGTGGAAATGGCATGGCAAGCCGTTCCACAGGACTACATCCAGCATCTCTACGATCGTCTCCATGGGAGAATAGCAGCCTGCATTGCTGCGAAAGGTGGATATACACTGTACTAGTGCCAACATTGTGCATGCTCTGTTGCCTGTGTCTATGTGCCTGTGGTTCTGTCAGTGTGATCATGTGATGTATCTGACCCCAGGAATGTGTCAATAAAGTTTCCCCTTCCTGGGACAATGAATTCACGGTGTTCTTATTTCAATTTCCAGGAGTATATATATATATATATATATATATATATATATATATATATATATACCATGTATTAATAGTGAAAACTGATACAAGAAAAAGTACACGATAAGATAATGGAAGTAAAAACGGCTTGTACACATGGGTCTCTTGCTGTGATAATGTATGATTGCGAGCCGAAACTGTCTTTAGTGTTAAGTATTATCTTAGTTGATGCAAATGTATTTGACATGTAACTTTTACCATTAAGTTTCTATAGAACTGTGTTTCAGTGTCACACATACCCCTACTTCAAGAATGTAGCAGATGAATGGTTGGGCAGCGACACATTTTCCTTCTGATGTGAGGCATCTAAGACGCCAACACTGTCCAAGATGTATAGGTCGAGAAGCACCTGTACCTTGGTCTCAAAGGTTATCTGACGCGAATCACACTGATTTTTCTGTCTGAGGTCACCTCAGATGCGAAGTGTGCAAGCACTGCCATTGATATGGCAGAAGAACTAGAGCAGCGATTTATACAGTCCAGTCAAGATTTACTAGAAAATCTTGGAGTTTATGAAAGAATTCGAAACTCAGAGGCAGAGACGCGACGACACCTTGCACACCTTCTTTAACAGAAACGAGTGTGCAGCAAATGGTAACACACAGCGTTCTGAAGCAAAGTTGTATTTCTTGGTACGGGGCGTCATGCGTGAAATTTATAGAAAATTTTAGACTTCTAATACATTTGTACTAACACAATGCATCATAATGAGCCGGCCGTTGTGGCCGTGCGGTTCTAGGCGCTTCGAATCCTCCGTCGGGCATGGGCGTGTGTGATGTCCTTAGGTTAGTTAGGTTTAATTAGTTCTAAGTTCTAGGCGACTGATGACCTCAGAAGTTAAGTCGCATAGTAATCAGAGCCATTTGAACCATTTGAACCATCATACTGAAGTCATTGGTGGCACATTCACAATTATTTCCCAAATGGCCTGTTTGCGAACCCGTGTTAATTGGAGATTTTTCCTTCTGTTTTCCTGTAGTTTCACGCGTGCCTGTTTACGACTGTCATCCGTCGTCTAGTATCTAGGCGGCAGAATTAGTGTCCTTTTTTTCTTCTGGGTTCCACCTCCGTACCTTTCCTTGCCCCTATCATTAATTCATTTTAAACATCCCTACCATCGTAATGTGTTGCTCTCAGTAGTTCCCGTTACGTTCTGTTCCACTTCCATCACTTTCCTTATTCCTCTATTCTGATGCAGTCCAATCTTGAGACTCCAGCAGTTCATTTCCAGTAAATCTTGAATACCAGTTAAACTTTCTCTTCTCTCTCTTATTTTCAAAACTTCTTACTCGTATGTACAATTCTTCTTAACCACTGTTTTGCATGTATTCTTTTTTTGTTTTGTTTGTGATCATTCACTCGAAAGGATCGTCCAGTATTTAGCATCTTCTACACTCCTTCCATTCTCGTGTGTCATTCATCTAGGTATCTACAGGGTGTTTCAAAAATGACCGGTATATTTGTAACGGCAATAAAAACTAAACGAGCAGCGATAGAAGTACACCGTTTGTTGCAATATACTTGGGACAACAGTACATTTTCAGGTGGACAAACTTTCGAAATTACAGTAGTTACAATTTTCAACAACAGATGGCGCTGCAGGTGATGTGAAAGATATAGAAGACAACGCAGTCTGTGGGTGCGGCATTCTGTACGTCGTGTTTCTGCTGTAAGCGTGTGCTGTTCACAACGTGCAAGTGTGCTGTGGACAACATGGTTTATTCCTTAGAACAGAGGATTTTTCTGGTGTTGGAATTCCACCGCCTAGAACACAGTGTTGTTGCAACAAGACGAAGTTTTCAACGGAGGTTTAATGTAACCAAAGGACCGAAAAGTGATACAATAAAGGATCTGTTTGAAAAATTTCAACGGACTGGGAACGTGACGGATGAACGTGCTGGAAAGGTAGGGCGACCGCGTACGGCAACCACAGAGGGCAATGCGCAGCTAGTGAAGCAGGTGATCCAACAGTGGCCTCGGGTTTCCGTTCGCCGTGTTGCAGCTGCGGTCCAAATGACGCCAACGTCCACGTATCGTCTCATGCGCCAGTGTTTACACCTCTATCCATACAAAATTCAAACACGCAACCCCTCAGCGCCGCTACTATTGCTGCACAAGAGACATTCGCTAACGATATAGTGCACAGGATTGATGATGGCGATATGCATGTGGGCAGCATTTGGTTTACTGACGAAGCTTATTTTTACCTCGACAGATTCGTCAATAAACAGAACTGGCGCATATGGGGAACCGAAAAGCCCCATGTTGCAGTCCCATTGTCCCTGCATCCTCAAGAAGTACTGGTCTGGGCCGCCATTTCTTCCAAAGGAATCATTGGCCCATTTTTCAGATCCGAAACGATTACTGCATCACGCTATCTGGACATTCTTCGTGAATTTGTGGCGGTACAAACTGCCTTAGACGACACTGCGAACACCTCCTGGTTTATGAAAGATGGTGCCCGGCCACATCGCACGGCCGACGTCTTTAATTTCCTGAATGAATATTTCGATGATCGTGTGATTGCTTCGGGCTATCCGAAACATACAGGAGGCGGCGTGGATTGGCCTCCCTATTCGCCAGACATGAACCCCTGTAACGTCTTTCTGTGGGGACACTTGAAAGACCAGGTGTACCGCCAGAATCCAGAAACAATTGAACAGCTGAAGCAGCACATCTCATCTGCATGTGAAGCCATTCCGCCAGACACGTTGTCAAAGGTTTCGGGTAATTTCATTCAGAGACTACACCATATTATTGCTACGCATGGTGGATATGTGGAAAATATCGTACTATAGAGTTTCCCAGACCGCAGCGCCATCTGTTGTTGACAATTGTAACTACTATAATTTAGAAATTTTGTCTGCCTGAAAATGTACTATTGTCCCAAGCATATTACAACAAACGGTGTATTTCTATCGCTGCTCGTTTAGTTTTTAATGCCGTTTCAAATATACCGGTCATTTTTGAAACACCCTGTATTATGTGGTTGTGTTTTTCTTGGAGGGGGCTTGCACCCCTTGTTGTTTTGCGTGGCGCCGGCCGCTGTGGCCGAGCGGTTCTAGCCGCTTCAGTCCGGAACCGTGGGACTGCTACAGTCGCAGGTTCGAATCCTGCCTCGGGCATGGATGAGTGTGTGGTATTTACGTTAGTTAGGTTTAAGTAGTTCTAAGTTCTACTGGACTGATGACCTCAGATGTTAAGTTTCATAGTGCTCAGAGCTTGTTTTGCCTGGCACTTCACAGCACTGGCCTACATTGATGTTTTAAGCACCTTCTTGCTTTCCACTTTCAAGAGCAATTCGGGGATGGCGACTGCATCTTTCAACACTGTCGAGCACCCGATCATAATGCACGGCCTGTCGCGGAGTGGTTACATGACAATAACATCCCTGTAATGTTCTGGCCTGCACAGATCTCTAACCTGAAACCTATAGAACAGCTTTGGGATGTTTCGGAACGCCGACTTCGTGACAGAACTCTGCGATCAACATCGATACCTCTCCTCAGTGCAGCAGTCCGTGAAGAATGGGCAGCCAATCCTTAAGAAACCTTCCAGCACCTGATTGAATGTATGCCTGCGAGATTGGAAGCTTCACTAATGGGCCAAGACCATATTGAATTCCAGCATTAACGATGGAGGGCGCCACGAACTTTTAAGTCATTTTCGGCAAGGTGTCCGGATACGTTTAATCATATAGTGTAGATAGAGAATCATTGGCGCCAGCGATTCCCCCACGACTCAACGCAGACGTTTCAGACAAGGACCATGCGAGGATGAGCATTGCCGTGGCCTCAAGTCATACCGTTTGGCTCTGCAAATCGAGACGCCAGGAGTATCACCACTGTGCCTCGGCGCCATGCTAATGGACAATCGTCATCTGGGTAGTGCAGGAACGCGATTCATTGCTGGAAATGTGATACTGTGCTTCGTAAATCCATGATTAATGGTCAGGGCATCACTCAAAACGCAGCCGTTTGTGTTGTGGCGTTGACAGCAGCCTACATAAGGGACGATAACTCGCTAGTCTGGCTGCTTCTAGTATCCGATGAACAAGACTGGACGATACAGAATTTTGCAGGGAGTCCATTACTTACTCTCGGATGGCAGGGGCAGATGAGACAGGGTAACAAGGTTTTTGGTGCCCACAACGGCGATCCTCCCGTACGGTGGTCACAGTGGTCGACCGACATCTTGAAGACGAGTTTGCCAGCCTCACTTTCCTTTGCAATCCAACATCGGACCACTGTCACATCGCCGGCCGTTGTGTCCGAGCGGTTCTAGGAGCTTCAGTCTGGAACCGCGCGACCGCTATGGTCGAAGGTTCGAATCCTGCCTCGTGGATGGATGTGTGTGATGTCCTTAGGTTAGTTAGGTTTACGTAGTTCTAAGTCTAGGTGACTGATGACCTCATATGTTAAGTCCCATAATGCTCAGAGCTATTTGAACCAGTGTGACATCCGAACGCCCCAAAAATCTGGATATTGTCCGATTCGTCCAGCCGGCCAAATCAAATATGCGGTCTCTTCTATACTCTGTCAGGTGCTGATAACGCTGCCCTTCAAGAGTAGATCAAATACTTTTTGAATCAGGTGTAAGTCTCTTCCCCTGAGGTCTTTTTCTCACAGATGAATTTAAAGGGGGGGGGGGTGTAGGATATCAAAAATTTAAAAAAATCCATTTTTCAAAAATATGCCTGTTTTGTAGCACACATCTTCCTGAATAGTTTTATGTATAAAACATATATATTCTAGAGATTACAAGGCACGTTATTTGGGGTTAAGTTTACACCCCTTTGCACAACATTATTCTGTCATAAGTAAGTTAAGAATACCATCACAGTAGTTATCTATTAGCTGCTCTTATGGAAGCCCTCAAACCTACATTCAGGGACGTTGCAAATGTAAACTTATTGAAGATATGTCTTCATAGCGATACCCCAAAACTCAAATGAAAGTTTTAACCCATGTGTATATGAAAGATCGGCAAAAACAATTTTTGTAGAAAGAAATGTAGTTGCTATTAGTGTTTATGATGCAATTTCATGTTTTAATTATGGGGTACAAAGCAGGAAATAAGTTTTATCGAAAATGGGAATTAAGCTCGGAGTGAAGTGCATCAAAGCTTTCTATGCGATAGACAGAGAACCCATGAACCATGGACCTTGCCGTTGGTGGGGAGGCTTGCGTGCCTCAGCGATACAAATAGCCGTACCGTAGGTGCAACCACAACAGAGGGGTATCTGTTGAGAGGCCAGACAAACGTGTTTTTCCTGAAGAGGGGCAGCAGCCTTTTCAGTAGTTGCAGGGGCAACAGTCTGGATGATTGACTGATATGGCCTTGTAACAATAACCAAAACGCAGACAGTTGCCACCACCCTTCACAGAGGAATGGGGTACTAAAAACTCTAGTACATAGGGCGCGCACTATCTCTGACACAGAAAGTCTACCCCAGGAATTGGAACATCTGAGAACTGTGTTACGAAAAAATGGGTACTCAGAGTGGCAGATCCAACGTGCTCTCCGCCAAACCACTGCAGCACAACCTGTTGAGATGGATGAAGTCACGAGGTAGGAGGTAGGCACTGCATTTATTCCACACACAGGCGCACTCTCGGGGAAAATCGCCCGCATTCTGAAGAAACGCCGGGTCGGAACTGTGTTTTGTCCTCCGAATAAAATTCGTGCATTGGTGGGGAGCGCCAAAGATGACCTCGGTTTGAGGAAGGCCGGCGTGTACCAGATTCCGTGTCAATGTGGCAAGTCGTATATTGGTCAGACGATGCGTATCGTCAAGGATCGATGCCGAGAACACCAGAGGCACACTCGACTGACGTATCCGAGCAAGTCGGCGGTCGCTGAACATTGTTTGTCGGAAAATCACGCTATGGAGTATGACCGCACGAGGATTCTGGTACAGACGTCGAGATACTGGGACAGCGTTGTTAGAGAGGCCATCGAAATTCGCACCAATGACGACCTCATAAACCGTGACTGTGGCTATAATCTTAGCAAGGCTTGGGAGCCAGCGATTGGGTTAATCAAGAGTAAATCGAGCAAACGCATAGTTGTGACGACCACGGCGGAAAGAGCCATCACACCGACGTCATCTCAGACGCCGTCGCAATCTGTTTCACCGCGCTACCGTGGCGCGGGGCGCGGACGGCGGAGGGAGCGCGCCACGGGCGGAGGGTATTTAAATCGGCCGCCGCCGCGACCGAACCCAGTTCCCCCTGAGCAGTCATAGCGTACGGATCTCCGTGCCGGCATGTTCACAGGAGCTCAGTCCGTCAGTTCACCTAGCGACATGTTTGATCGCCGAAATATTGTGCCCGTTGGACACTATAGACCGGCAGTACACCCGTGGATATTTTGATTATCAAATACGCCGGGAGAAACTCAAGAATCACACCTCTAAATATGGTTTGTATGCCGTGCAAAATTCATGGGAGACTCTCTCTTACCTATAGCAAAAAATGCAGCCAATAGTATGTGCAAAAATGATGAAAGTTCACATGTGAAAAAATTCACACTGCTATCAGTGTGAATCGTGAATCCTTCCTGGTCATGCTGGCAAGGTTTTATGAATTTACTTGTAAAAGTATAGACACTGGAAGTTAAAATGTCCTGTGGTGCCTCTCTTGCTCCAAGTCGACCCGTTTGACGTTCTACGCCCTCTGAAATAGAATTTCATCTGAATTGTGAAGTCAACGCTGCGTTACGTAAATTCTTTGCCACCGTGCGTTACAGCACTGCACAACTGCGGACGTAACATGACGTTCACCGTGTAATTCGTTTATACGAAGCTGACGAAGGGAAAATTCTGTCACAGAGCTGCGTCGCGCATAGTCCGCTTCGGATTGCGTGTTCTAGCAACTTGCTAGATGGAATTACGCCGAGTAACTGCATTACTCTTAAACTGCGACTTCTTTACAATGTTTTGTTCACGAACACAATAATCTGAGGGACATAAATAGTCTTTAATCGGATTTGTCGTCACAGAAAAAGCCTACGGGCGATCTGCTGGCGCAGCGTTTCCGTGCTCGCGGTCTGTGACAGATTCTTAGGGGAAGGATTTCCTCGCCGGCCAGGTATTGTTGAGTTCACGCACCCCTGTCCCCCACCCCCTCCCCCACCCGCTCACCTTCACCCCACCTCCACCTCTTTTCTTGGCTGGAGCGTCGCCGTGGCGGATCGGGAACAACTTTTCCTGTTAAGCTTCTCCCTTCCCAAACTACAGTTCAACTGGCGAGCGGGCGTCCCCAAGCGGATACAAAGAGCCAAGTTAACGCGAACTCCACCAAAATAAACGAATGTTTAGGGGTGCCGAAATGGGTGGGACAGATGCAAGCAGAACGATTCTAGCCACAGTAGAATTACCAAGGGAAGTGCTTTAAACTTAAGAGTATTTAACGCTATCGATGGAAAACTACTTAAGATTGCATTTCACTAACGGAGTTTCTCCGTACTTGTGATTGCGAACTTAACTCTTCATACGTGATTAAAGTGCTAGCGAAAGCTCTGTGCACTGCATTTTGCTGCTCCTCATCAATAGTGTCTATTCCGTACTGCTCTCTCTCTCTCTCTCTCTCTCTCTCTCTCTCTCTCTCTCTTTCTCTCTCTATCGCCCCTCACCCCTACTCCTGCGACTTTCTGATGGATCTGTGTGAACACAAGACCTCAGAGTTTTTTGTCCTCGGAGTCTTGTGTAAATACAATTACGGAACACTTTTGAATATCGGATTATCATAAATTTTTTACTATTTTCTTCACATTTGTACAGAAAAAGCGCCATTTTACGTTCATGAGGCGAGTTTTAATATCTGCTACAACTAAGTTATTCCAAAAAGCGCGTACAGAAGCACCGTATTAAAGATGTCGCCACCTTACTACCTTGTCCACCTCTGTAGCTGAATTATGAACGCGTATGCGTACGATCAGTAGAGGCCGCGTTCGATTCATGGTAGTGAATTTTTAACAGAACCACAATATTAATTATCATGCGACCATTCTGTATTTTGCTGTTGTTGTTTTTGTTGTTGGTGTTTTTGTTGTAGTCTTCAGTCCTGAGACTGGTTTGATGCAGCTCTCCATGCTACTCTATCCTGTTCAAACTTCTTCATCTCCCAGTAACTACCGCAACCTACATCTTTCTGAATCTACATAGTGTATCCATCTCTTGGGCTCCCTCTACGACTTTTACCCTCCACACTGCCGTCCAATACTAAATTGGTGATCCCTTGATGCCTCAGAACATGTTCTGCCAACCGATCCCTTCTTCTAGTCAAGTTGTGCCAAAACCTTCTCTTCTCCCCAATCCTGTTCAATACCTCCTCATTAGTTATGTTATCTACCCATGTAATCTTCAGCATTCTTTTGTAGCACCACATTGCGAAAGCTTCTATTCTCTTCTTGTCCGAACTATTTATTGTCCATGTTTCAATTCCATACATGGATACACACCATACAAATAATGACTTCCTGACAGTTAAATTTATATTCGATGTTAACACATTTCTCTTCTTCAGAAACACTTTCCTTGCCATTGCCAGTCTACATTTTATTTCCTCTCTACTTCGACCATCATCAGTTATTTTGCTCCCCAAATAGCAAAACTCCTTTACTACTTCAAGTATCTCATTTCCTAACCTAATTCCTTCGGCATCACCCGACTTAATTCGACTACATTCCATTATCCTCGTTTTGCTTTTGTTGATGTTTATCTTATATCCTCCTTTCAGGACACTGTCCATTCCGTTCAATTGCTCTTACAAGTCCTTTGCTGTCTCTGACATAAGTACCACGTCATCGGCGAACATCAAAGATTTTATTTCTTCTCCAAGGATTTTAATACCTACCCCAAATTTTTCTTTTTTTTTCCTTTACTGCTTGCTCAATATACAGATTGAATAACATCGGGGAGAGGCTACAACCCTGTCTCACTCCCTGCCCAACCCTTGTGTCTGTAAAAAATGTAAATTTCGTGTGTCTAGGTCGTCCCATCGGTAGACCGTTCGCCTGATGCAATTCGTTTGATTTGACGCCACTTCGGCGACATGCACGTCGATGGGGATGAAATGATGGTGATTAGGACAACACAACAGCCAGTTCCTGAGCTGAGAAAATCTTTGACCCAGCTGGGAATCGAACCCGGCCCTTAGGATTGACATTCAGTCGTGCTGACCACGCAGCTACCGGGGGCGGACATTTTTTTCTCTTCAATTTATGGGTTAGATGTGTGTAAAAACTAGCAACCATCCCTATGCTCCATGAGTAAACTTGTTCTGGATGAAGGTAACAAAATAATGATCTTAAGCATAGCTGCAGCAGCAACTGTGCAGAAATAATATTTGGAATAAAAACAGCCGTTAATTGCGTAAGATGGTAGGCAAAAGCTGTTCACCTAGGTTTCAACCCATATAAGTGGGCCTTCTTCAGAAGTCTTATTACGTTTCAAATTCCGATAACGATGTGTCGGTGGTAGGCTTACTCATAATTAAAATTGACAAATTACTATAGCCAGTTTTAATTTGATCTAAGCCTATTGGTGGCACATTATGATCAGCATTTGAAACGTAATAGGACTTCTGAAGAAGGTCAAGTTATATGGGTTGAAACCTAGGGCAAGAGCTTTCGACTACTACTTTCCGCAACTGGGAGCTGTTTTTATTCCACATACTTACAAAATAAGGTTCGCGATTCCGGCATAATAATTTTACTGACATAAATTACTGATGTAGGTGTAGGTGTGCTTGACTGCAAATTCAAACGTTATGTGTCCCAGGTTCGACCACCCAGACACTGCTTAGTTTTTGAATATCTATCTGTAGCAAAGGCGGTAGAAGACTTGTAATGCCATGTGAAAAGAGAGCGGCAGAGCAGATGAAGGTTCAGGAAAATTTCATGCCTTTCGAGTGCAAAAATACCCTTAAAGGTGGACGAATCAGGCTTGATTATCGATATGAGGTTGCGAAATGCAAAGAAAACAAATGAACTAAAGATGCATAATGTGAATCCACTGGACATGTGGCCTGTTATTGAAAGTGTCATGATCTCCTACTTGTCAAAAGATTCCGGTTAAGTCCCTAATTCAAATAGATTGGAGGTGCCTGTCAGAGTGGAGTTAACACTGGTTAAAATATTGAAATACGTGAGAAAGGTGGACGCCTGCCACTGATTTAAGTAGGATACTATGGCTCCGGTTTTAATGCTTTGAAACATTTCCCTTTATATAAAATTTAAGTCATAAGCGAACAGAAAAGTTATCTGACTAACTTTATGTTATACGCATGTAGCGTCTACGAACTTTCTCACAGCGCCACTGAATAATGAAATGGAGATTTGACATAAGATACACCGGCATATATTGTGACCGTAAGATGTAAAAGAGATCTGACGTGGATACTCTCAATGTGTGATAATGAATCACCCCTGATAGGTGTGATTCCTGCAATGTAAATGGATATTCACACTGTACTCTAAAAAGTTTAATAAACTAAAACTAGCTCGTGAGGTAACTAAAATCGACGTCTTCGTCGCTGCGAACACGTTCCTTGAGGATCACTGCAACATGTTATCACATTTAAAAATAAGAACGTGTCACCCCTGCTGAGGGCAGTTTATTCTGTCTCGTCTTTGAGTATGATGATATCTAACGTATTTCTTTTACGAAAGATATTCTAAAATGATGTGAAGATTTTGATAAAGATCAGAGGAGTGAAAAATAACTTCGCCAGAATTTCACAGTATATTTATATTGTCTAGGAATGTATATACAGCGCATTAAATGGATACAAAATCTCATGTATTACATACGAGTTCCCTTCAATCGACTACACATTTCAGAAGACAACAGAAAATCATCCTGAATTCGTACAAACGGCCATATTATTGCATATACGGTTCTCGGGTGAGATGTCGGAAGTCGTGAAGTTTCTACAATATTTCATCGGCGTAATTGACAGACATCTTCAGGTGTGTCGAGCACACTACTGAGGCTGTCACCGTAGACTCCTACTTATGCCGGTGTAAGAAAAAGTCGTGCAGGCGTGAACGCGCCAATTCAGTGACCAACAGCGCAGATATCCCGATCGGTAGCGAGAGAGAGACAGTTGCGCTACCTGCTGGATGATGAACCAACAGCGTCGATGCAAGGGCGGAGGCTGTCAGTTATACTGAGCGCTGCCCTCGGACTGCCCAGCGCCCCCTGTCGGGAAGCATCTGCAGATATCATAAGTGTCTGAGTTGGCGTGTGCCCCTCCTCACAGTTGTAATCGGAATTTCTACGTCGCCACCGCAGCATCACCCCTTGTACCAACAACAGTTCCTCTTTATGGTCACTGTGATTTTAGCATGGGCGGCTCTGGATCTCAAGCTGTGCTAGTTAGGTATCCTGTATCCTTATTTAGCAGATTAATCGAGCTGCGAAGTTACGCTGCTCCTTTGATAGCACTGTTCCAGTACGAAGACGAAAGAGAGAATTTTCGGGTTTTTGTAATGCATACTGTGTCCTGTACTGTGACAATGCTGAACCACTGCAGATTTCTCTGCCGTGACCCCACGTGTATGTTGTCAGTGATTGACGTATCTCTCCTACACGGTGAGAATAGTTTGTCCCGCAGCTACAGGGAATTTATTGACACCAGGCCTTCTTAAGAAAAGATTACCTTTTACTTGGCCTAAAAGAGCTCTGACCTTCGGTGACGGACGGAAGATGCATTTGAGATCGTTTGTAATCTTCCTATTTTCGAAGGAACACCTCAAGACGACCATCACTCTTTGTTTTAGACTCTTAGAGCTCCTCACGTTGTCTTACACGCCCGTTGTGTAAGGCACCGTTCAGAATATCCTTTCTGTAAAACTGCGTTACGGAGGTGGCGTAGCTCTTTCGATAAGCTGTCTGAATGTGATATGGCCCGTGCTCTCTGGACGCCACTTCATTGTGCAGGATAGTGTCAACTGTTGGCCTGTAAGCGACAATCCCTTTGTGTAGGTTGACACCGTCTTCCACGTATTACACCGGATGGCTCATGACAAAGGGCTCTAGGGCGGCCGGCGGCAGCGCACAAGTATGATTGACAACCTCTTCCCGTGTGTCAGAGTTTTACGGTCATCTGCGCTGCTGAAGACCGAATTTGGAGCGTTCACACCTGTGCGGTTTCTTCTTAGCCTGGCATAGATACGCTGAAGAGCCAAGAAACTGGTACTCCTGCCTAGTGTCGTGTAGGGCCCCGCCGCAACAAGACGTCAGTGGACTAGACTAATATCTGAATCAGTGCTCGAGGGAACTGATAGTATGAATCCTGAAAGGCTGTCCATAAATCCGTAAGAGTACGATGGTGAGGTGGGAGTGGGCGGGGGCAGTAAAGGAGATCTCTACTGAACAGCACGTTGTAAGGCATCACAGACTTACTCAATAATGTTCTTGTATGGGGAGTTCGATGGCCAGCAGATATGTTAAAACTCAGAAGATTGTTCTTGGAGCCACTCTGTGGCAATTATGGACGTGTGGGATGTCACATTGTCCTGCTGGAAATTCCCAAGTCCGTCGGAATGAAAAATGGATATGAATGAACGTAGGGGATCAGACAGGATGCTTACGTACGTGTCACCTATCAGAGTCGTATCTAGACGTATCAGGGGTCCCATATCATTCGAACGCCCTACTGAATTACAGCACCTCCACCAGCTTGAACAATCCCATGTTGACATGCAGGGTCCATAGATTCATGAGTTAGTCTCCACATCCGTACACGTCCATCCGCTCGATACAATTTGAAACGATATTTGTCCGACCAGGCAACGTGTTTCCAGTCATCAACAGTCCAATGTCGTCGTTGACGGGCTCAGGCGAGGCGTAAAACTTTGTCGTGTAGTCATCAAGGGTGCACGCGTGGGCCTTTGGCTCCGAAAGCTCATATCAATGATGTTTCGTTGAATGGTTCCCACGCTGACACTCATCGATGACCCAGCATTGAAATCTGTAACAGTCTGCAGTAGGGTTGCACTTCTGTCACGTTAAATGATTCTCTTCAGTCGTCGTTGGTCCCCTTTTTGCAGGATCTTTTTCCCGCCGCAGCGAAGTCTTAGATTTGATGTTTTACCGAATTCGTGATATTCATCGTACACTCGTGAAATGGACGTACGGGAAAATTCCCAGTTCATCGCTACCTTGGAGATGCTGTGTACCATCGCTCGTCCGCCGACTATAAATGTTCAAATTCATTTAAATCTTTATAACCTGCCATTGTAGCAGCAGTAACCGATCTAACAACTACGCCAGACACTTGTTATCTTATAAAGGCGTTGCCGATGGCAGCGCCTTATTCGCCTGTTTACATATCTCTGTATTTGAATATGCTTGCCAATGCCATTTATTTGGCGTTTCAGTCACAGCCTTAACAGTATGTTTGCCACCTACGATATCAGTCAAAAGTACAGGTGAAATATAGAGGAAATTTCACAACGACATCCAACAACTCGCCCGAGAACCATATGTACACAGTTATAATTATTTTCAGTGAATGAAAAAGCAATGAAGGAAGCCAATGTAGTCTCAGATAACCAGAAATTGGATGCTGATTTCCGTATGTTGTAGCGGTGCTGTAAACTTGATCCAGGAACTAACATTGCCCAGGAGAAATACGACTGCAGAGTATTTCACATGAGTAAAAGTGATGTCCCACGTAATGTAGATGCAGAGCAATGAAGCAACCATGTCACCAAAATTCAGAACGATGTCACTTCAGTTTGCCCATTCCAATTTCAAAAGAAAATAAGTCTAACACTAAATAGTTCGGTACGAATGCAGAGTCTGTTCACGGCAGCATATGGAAGAGACGATAAGAGCGTTTCTTTGGCCACAAGCCATGCGTCCCACTCTAACCGACTCACCGTGCCAAGAAAAACGATTGTCTGGCTAATCTCAAAGTTTATGCAACTTTCATAAGACATGTCTTTGTATAGCCCAGCAACACACATAGCTACCCTAGCAGATGGAAGAGCGTCTGCAGGTTCAATGAGACGTACCATGGTTATCGATACGTGTGTGACGATTGAAAAATGTATATATATATGTGTCTATAACAGCACCAAAATTTTTTAGTACTTTAATGGTTACTGTTTCATCGGAAATATGTCTGGATGTGAAAAGAATACGTAACGTGAAAGGTGTCTACAGCCGACGACTTTCAAAATTAAAGCTAGAAAATCTTTAGAGGGAAGTTCATTGGCCGACACTGGATGCAGTAAGAGTGAAATGCAAATAATATAAAGATGTTGGTCAAATGAACGTATGCTAATAACAGCAATGTCAGAAAAACGGGAATAGGTTTCTGCGTACTATGAGATCTTATGCTCACAAGAATAAAAATAACACCAACAACTATACATAAGGTACGAATGCCTACAACACAGGCAGAAAATATGATTGAGTATATAAACAAATTGAACGAATAAGTCAATACATAAAATAAGTGATAAGGAGCTACAATGCAATCGTTGCAGAATTAAAAAAAGTGGAGGTGGGGAAGAATACGGGCTCACAAACAGAAATTAGAGAATAGGGAAACTCCTTAAGTTCCGCAATGAATTTCAATTTTTAGTGTCAAATTCACTGTCGAGAAAACTGGGAAAGGATACAGTACTTTTGGAAAAATGCAGGAGATACACGAAAACACTAGCTGGGTTACGTTACGTTAAAATCAATGTCAAGCACGGCTGTGCAAACGGATATCACGGAGTGAATTTGAAAGCTTTCAAACAGTAGACCTACTTACATAGTACATTGATAAAATATGCTTATGAGGCAAGAAATTTCGTATCACATGACAATGCGAGCAATAAGATAGAGGAAGGGAGTGTTACTGAAGAACAGAATACGTAATTACAGATTTCTGTGGTAGATCAGATCTTCCCCTATCACAATATAAAAATGTAAACTCAGTCCACAGGCCCTGGCGGGCGCATTGGTACGACCGACCGCCGCGTTATATTCTACGAACGGCGTCGTTGGATGCGGTATAGAGGGACGCGAGGACAGCAGGCTGCTCTCCCGGCCTTTGTTAGTGTTCGTGGCCTAGATCTGCTGCTACTGGGTCAAGTAGCTACCCAATTGACATTACGAGGCTGAAAGCACACCGTTACAGTCCTCCAGGAAAAATCCCTTTTAGTACCGAGAATCGAACTCGAGTCCTCCATTTGGCAATCATCCACGCTGACCTCCCAGGTACGAAGGTGGATCCTACGACGAGGTATATTTGAACGGTTCGGGAGATATCACGTACATTCAGCCATGGCAAGAAAAATCTTTAGAATCCAGTGTCAGTAAGACCATCAAGCATGTGTCACCCATTGATAGATACAGGCCGCCTCTTAATTTATCCATGCAGTACGAACTTTAGCGACAGAAAATTACCGCTAAAGGTCCAAGTGTTAACAGTGCTGACCTGTGTATTTAAATTAAAATAAAAAAAACAAGGGGCATACTACCACTATATGTGAAGTATGCAAAATGTAGATGGGAATGGAATAAAATGATGAATGTGGTAAATAAATAAATAATTAGAGCGCGCATGCTACCATAGATATAGTGAAACAAGGAAACACTCAAAATTTAAACGATGATATAACAAACCAGTGCTATAGGTTTCGCAAAAATGATTTTGTAGGAAGGGCAAAGGGACCAAATTTCTCTGAATAAGAGATATTATAAAGAAAAGTCCCCCTGAGACAATTATTAGTGCAATGGGCAGATTATTTTCTTCAGTTTTTGATGTTTGTGCGGAATGTTTCAGAATAAAAAAAAGATTACTGCAAACAAATTTTCCACACATAATTTTAAAAATAAAAAAACTTTGTACTTTAACTACTATCCTGCAACGTGCACACTTCTTCCTATACTGTTTCTGATTGCTAATGCAATGCTCAGTTTTATAGTTAGTAAATTTAATTCTTATAAACTGGCTTATCAAGCAGGGTGAATAATATATTCATCGAAGCTTATTGATTGTTTATTTCCAAAAGTAGTTCAAACAAACTGAAAAATGCCCTAACAGATTAAAGATTTATCAAAAAATCTAATGGATGAAAGAATTTAATCCGGGAGAAACATGTGATGAATTAATATGATCAGATTTTACCACAGAAATAAATAAATTTAAAACAGGAGTAGCCTAAAGGAATCAAATCAAGAGAAGCTGAGGGAATTAATAAGGGATAGCCAGCAAAATAACTGACGACGTTACAATTATAGATCTATGAAATGCAAGTGGCAACACCAAGAACAACTACTCAGAAAAAGTAAGACATGGTAACATAAAATATAGATTCAAGAATAGTGAAAAATTTTGCTTCGAGTCCATTATTACATTGAAGTTCAACCTGAACGTTAAACACTGCCAAGAGAATAGAAGTTTTCGAAATATGGTACTAGAGAAGATCTCTTAAGATGGATGGATCGAATCAGCGAGAAAGGAAACTTATGATACGATTAAAAGAAGACATGAGTCGATATGGCACATATAGATGCATCGTGGAATATTTAGTTTGGTTGTGGTGGAAGCGTCGGCGTTAACAGTAGCATAAAGGACCAAGACTGGCATACACTAATCAGGGTCAAGTAGCTATAGGGTACATACATGAAAATTCTTGCACAGGTCAGCCTAGCGTGGAGAGGAGACCTGCAGCAAACCAGTCTCCGAAATGAAAAGCATAAAAAATGAAGGGTGCTCTAAAAAGTCAAGTCAAAGAACAATTTCAGAATTGCTATAATCATCTGAGATGCACGACCTGATCAGACGAATCTGAAAACTACTGATCGATCAGCCTGACATCAGACAGGTCACCAGAATAATATAATTATCCAGGGACAGAAAGAAAAGTTGAAGAGTTTCTGAGGAAAATCGGATTCAGGAAAGGTACGACAGGTGCAACTCTGACGTCGGAAAAAATAGGAAAAAAGAGATAGTCGAATACCAGAGAAAGCCTTAAAGAAGTAAAATGGGATGAGATGTTCAAAATCCTAAGACAAAGAGAGCATAAGGGCAATGTACAACTTCCAAAGATTGAGTAATGACTGAGGAAGAGAAAAAGAAATCGATTTAAGTTAGCAAGTGAGATTGACGACTGTTTGCAGGGGGATAGTCTGATGACGGTACTTAGTGCCGAAACCAGATGCAAATGTGCAAAATAAAAGTGTGACTGTAGATTAAAGCCAATAATTTTTACTAGTTGTGCTAGTCGCTGTTTCATCTGACAGTCCGCCTGACATACGGAATTAAGAATTGTCCAAGCGAGAATTGTACACTCCTGGAAATGGAAGAAAGAACACATTGACACCGGTGTGTCAGACCCACCATACTTGCTCCGGACACTGCGAGAGGGCTGTACAAGCAATGATCACACGCACGGCAAGGCGGACACACCAGGAACCGCGGTGTTGGCCGTCGAATGGCGTTAGCTGCGCAGCATTTGTGCACCGCCGCCGTCAGTGTCAGCCAGTTTGCCGTGGCATACGGAGCTCCATCGCAATCTTTAACACTGGTAGCATGCCGCGACAGCGTGGACGTGAACCGCATGTGCAGTTGACGGACTTTGAGCGAGGGCGTATAGTGGGCATGCCGGAGGCCGGGTGGACGTACCGCCGAATTGCTCAACACGTGGTGCGTGAGGTCTCCACAGTACATCGATGTTGTCGCCAGTTGTCGGCGGAAGGTGCACGTGCCCGTCGACCTGGGACCGGACCGCAGGGACGCACGGATGCACGCCAAGACCGTAGGATCCTACGCAGTGCCGTAGGGGACCGCACCGCCACTTCCCAGCAAATTAGGGACACTGTTGCTCCTGGGGTATCGTCGAGGACCATGAGAGTCGCTTCTGCCTTGGTGCCAATGATGGTCCTATGCGTGTTTGGCGCCGTGCAGGTGAGCGCCACAATCAGGACTGCATACGACCGAGGCACACAGGGCCAACACCCGGCATCATGGTGTGGGGAGCGATCTCCTACACTGGCCGTACACCTCTGGTGATCGTCGAGGGGACACTGAATAGTGCACGGTACATCCAAACCGTCATCGAACCCATCGTTCTACCATTCCTAGACCGACAAGGGAACTTGCTGTTCCAACAGGACAATGCACGTCCGCATGTATCCCGTGCCACCCAACGTGCTCTAAAAGGTGTAAGTCAACTACCCAGGCCAGCAAGATCTACGGATCTGTCCCCCATTGAGCATGTTTGGGACTGGATGAAGCGTCGTCTCACGCGGTCTGCACGTCCAGCATGAACGCTGGTCCAACTGAGGCGCCAGGTGGAAATGGCATGGCAAGCCGTTCCACAGGACTACATCCAGCATCTCTACGATCGTCTCCATGGGAGAATAGCAGCCTGCATTGCTGCGAAAGGTGGATATACACTGTACTAGTGCCGACATTGTGCATGCTCTGTTGCCTGTGTCTATGTGCCTGTGGTTCTGTCAGTGTGATCGTGTGATGTATCTGACCCCAGAAATGTGTCAATAAAGTTTCCCCTTCCTGGGACAATGAATTCACGGTGTTCTTATTTCAATTTCCAGGAGTGTAGTTTACTGTCAGTTCTGTTGCTTTTACTTCGAACAAGGAATGAATTAACTGAAGAGTTTTTCACAAGGTAATTAAAACTGTAGTGTGAAAATATACCAACACTTAGCTTCATTGACAAATAAATTTCTTCCAGCAAATGTGTGGGAGAAGTAGAAGACTTGTTGAATGATGTAAATATCACACTTACAACATAGGCTACGTTGACGATGATGATGAAAAAGAAAGAAGAATTGCGACTTGCTTAATATTAAAAGAGAGATGGGCACCACAATACAACATTTTCACACCAAACACAAGGTTGAAAACCGTTTGTGAAAAATGAAATCTATTATAAGTCGATTGGTGCAGGCGGAGGAATGTCTTTTCAGCAAAACATCTTCCATGGTATCTAATAGTGATCTAGAAATAAAACTATATTTGGACCGTTATGTGGAAAGATTAAGTTCGAAATTAGAAGATAATGCATTTGTAGAAAATATTCCATGAGAAACACTTTCTAGATCTAGAGGCAGGTTTCAGAAAAGCTCTCAAAGCATCTGGGAAGAAATGAGGCCAGCAGCAGAGGAAATATATTGTATGGCAGATTCATGTGTGTAGAACAGGCTGTGACGACTGTAAGGTTTCTCGAAGAGTAACGAAACAGAGTAATAGATGGAATGTAGCAACCGTCCAGCAGAAGAAAATAATAATCAAAGTTTTCTACGAAATTCCGCTAACAGGTATATCAGCTCTATCGTTCAAGAAGGTGGTCGAGGATACAACAACATTTAAGTCATGGCCTTGTAACATTAGCCAACTAGGCCTTGTTGTGCTGGCAATGTGAACAGCTGAAATCAAGGGTAAGCTAAATCCGTTATTTCTCTCGAGCTCAGGGAGATCCATTGTTTTGGTTAAAAGATGATCGAAACGTCTTGGTTAAAATCTTCCAGAGGTTCCAGAGATACAATAGCCCTCCATTCGGATCTCCGTCCAGGTATTAACCAGGAGGATGTCAGCATCAGGGAGAAAACTGGCATTCTACGGGTCGAAGTATGGAATGTCAGACCTCTCAATCATGTTGGTAAATGAGAGAATTTAAAAATGTAATTGGATAAGTTGAAGTTAGATCGTGATAATTAGTGAAGTGCGGTGGCAGGAAGAACACGACTTCTTGACAGGTCAGTATGCGGTTATAAATATAAAATCAAATACACACATCAAAAAAAGTTTTCCATCACCTCGGTTCCGAGAGTTCCGGAATCTGTACAGAAAGCTGGAATAGAGATCAACGAAAACATCATTTTCGCCCATTTTATTGCTCGCGAAAACCACACATCGCACGTTGTACCACCAGACAGCGAGCCCTTCAGAGATGGTGGTATACTTTGCTATACACACGGTGTACAGGATCGTCTTTTTCGAAAGCCATGTTGATTCCTACAGAGTAGATATCTAGTCTCCAAAAAAGTCTTTACACTCGAACATAATACGTGTTCCAAATTTCTACAACTGATCGACGTTAGAGATTCTGTGCCGTTTATTTCGAAATAAAGCGGTAATGCAGAAATCTCGATTGCTCACAACGTGCTGCACGGTATAAAACAGATCGTGTGCTCGGCTGTTGCAGTGTCGCCGACGCTGGAGGAGCAGTCGGCGCCGTCGGAGGTGGTGGTGCGCGAGTCGCAGGACGTGACGCTGTCGTGCCGCGCCAGGGGCCACCCCGAGCCAGCCGTCACCTGGCGCCGCGAGGACGGCGGCACCATCGCCTACGCCGGCCGCCACGGTGCGTGCGCCGCGCCGCGCCGCGCCCCCTGCTGCCTCACAGTACGGCCGAGGTCGTGCTCTGTATTACAGCAGCTCACCGCGGCTTTCATGGGACACCCATTTCGTTGATTACGTATTCAACGTTTTCATCCGACTTCGCAAAATATTCAGTCGTTTATGGTGCGAATGAGAGGCGTGTTTAGTGTTAAATATTCCGGCTATTGAACCTCCAGTGGTACAAGTCCCTCAGAATCCAAATACCAAAGACACCTACAGGTCTAAAATGTGATGAATATCACACCCTCAGTCTATTTTCGCACACGTCGAAAATATTGACAACAATAAGCAATAAAAGGGGAAACGTACTTATCTGGAAAGCTTCTATTCTCTTCTTGTCAAAACTAGTTATCGTCCAAGTTTCACTTCCATACAAGGCTACAGTCCATACAAATATTTTCAGAAACGACTTTCTGACACTTAAATCTATACTCGATGTTAACAAATTTCTCTTCTTCGGAAACGATTTCCTTGCCATTGCCAGTGTACATTTTATATCCTCTCTACTTCGACCATCATCAGTTATTTTACTCCCTAAATAGCAAAACTCCTTTACTACTTTAAGTGTCTCATTTCCTAATTCAATTCCCTCAGCATCACCCGATTTAATTTGACTGCATTCCATTATCCTCGTTTTGCTTTTGTTGATGTTCATGTTATATCCTCCTTTCAAGACACTGTCCATTCCGTTCAACTGCTCTTCCAAGTCCTTTGCTGTCTCTGGCAGAATTACAATGTCATCGGTGAACCTCAAAGTTTTTATTTCTTCTCCATGAATTTTAATACCTACTCCGAATTTTTCTTTTGTGTCCTGCTTGTTCAACATGCAGATTGAATAACATCGGGGAGAGGCTACAACCCTGTCTCACTCCCTTCCCAACCACTGCTTCCCTTTCATGGCCCTCGACTCTTATAACTGCCACCTGGTTTCTGTACAAATTGTAAATAGCCTTACGCTCCCTGTATTTTACCCCTGCCACCTTCAGAATTTGAAAGAGAGTATTCCAGTTAACATTGTCAAAAGCTTTCTCTAAGTCTACAAATGCTAGAAACGTAGGTTTGCCTCTTCTTAATCTTTCTTCTAAGGCAAGTCGTAAGTTTAGTATTGCCTCACGTGTTCCAACATTTCTACGGATTCCAAACTGATCTTCCCCGAGGTCCGCTTCTATCAGTTTTTCCATTCGTCTGTAAAGAATTCGCGTTAGTATTTTGCAGCTGTGACTTATTAAACTGATAGTTCGGTAATGTTCACATCTGTCAACACCTGCTTTCTTTGGGATTGGAATTATTATATTCTTCCTGAAGTCTGAGGGTATTTGGCCTGTCTCGTACATCTTACTCACCAGATGGTAGAGTTTTGTCATGACTGGATCTCCCAAGGCCGTCAGTAGATCTAATGGAATGTTGTCTACTCCCGGGGCCTTGTTTCGACTCAGGTCTTTCAGTGCCCGGTCAAACTCTTCACGCAGTATCTTATCTCCCATTTCGTCTTCATCTACATCCTCTTCCATTTCCATAATATTGTCCTCAAGTACATCGCCCATGTATAAACCCTCTATATACTCCTTCCATCTTTCCGCCTTCCGTTCTTTGCTTAAAACTGGGTTTCCATCTGAGCTCTTGATATTCATACTAGTGGTTCTCTTCTCTCCTAAAGTCTCTTTAATTTTCCTGTAGGCAATATCTATTTTACCTCGAGTGAGATAAGCCTCTACATCCTTATATTTGTCCTCCAGCCATCCCTGCTTAACCATTTTGCACTTCCTGTCGATCTCATTTTTGAGACGTTTGTATTCCTTTTTGCCTGCTTCGTTTACTGCGTTTTAATATTTTCTCCTTTCATCAATTAAATTCAATATTTCTTCTGTTACCCAAGAATTTTTATTAGTCCTCGTCTTTTTACCTACTTGATCCTCTGCTGCCTTCACTACTTCATCCCTCAAAGCTACCCATTCTTCTTCTACTGTATTTCTTTCCCCCATTCCTGTCAGTTGCTCCCTTATGCTCTCCCTGAAACTATGTACAACCTCTGTTTCTTTCAGTTTATCCAGGTCCCATCTCCTTAAATTCCCACCTTTATGCAGTTTCTTCAGTTTTAATGTACAGGTCATAACCAATAGATTGTGGTCAGAGTCCACATCTGCCCCTGGAAATGTCTTACAATTTAAAATCTGGTTCCTAAATCTCTGTCTTACCATTATGTAATCTATCTGATACTTTTTAGTACTTCCAGGATTCTTTCATGTATACAACCTTCTTTTATGATTCTTGAACCAAGTATTAGCTATGATTAAGTTATGCTCTGTGCAAAATTCTACCAGACGGCTTCCTCTTTCATTTCTTCCCCCCCAATCCATATTCACCTACTATGTTTCCTTCTCTCCCTTTTCCTACTGACGAATTCCAGTTACCCATGACTATTAAATTTTCGTCTCCCTTCACTACCTGAATAATTTCTTTTATCTCATAATACATTTCATCAATTTCTTCATCATCTGCAGAGCTAGTTGGCATTTAAACTTGTTCTACTGTAGTAGGTGTGGGCTTCGTATCTATCTTGGCCACAATAATGCGTTCACTATGCTGTTTGTAGTAGCTTACCCACATTCCTATTTTCCTATTCATTATTAAACCTACTCCTGCATTACCCCTATTTGATTTTGTGTTTATAACCCTGTAGCCACCTGACCAAAAGTCTTGTTCCTCCTGCCACCGAACTTCACTAATTCCCACTATATATAACTTTAACCTACCCATTTCCCTTTTTAAATTTTCTAACCTACCTGCCCGATTAAGCGATCTGTCATTCCACGCTCCGATCCGTAGAACGACAGTTTTTTTTCTCCTGATAACGACATCCTCTTGAGTAGTCCCCGCCCGGAGATCCGAGTGGGGACTATTTTACCTCCGGAATATTTTACCCAAGAGGATGCCATCATCATTTAATCATACAGTAAAGCTGCATGCTCTCTGGAAAAATTACGGCTGTAGTTTCCCCTTGCTATCAGCCGTTCGCAGTACCAGCACAGCAAGGCCGTTTTGGTTAATGTTGCAAGGCCAGATCAGTCAATCATCCAGACTGTTGCCCCTGCAACTACTGAAAAGGCTGCTGCCCCTCTTCAGGAACCACACGTTTGTCTGGCCTCTCAACAGATACCCCTCCGTTGTGGTTGCACCTACGGTACGGCCATCTGTATCGCTGAGGCACGCAAGCCTCCCCACCAACGGCCAGGTCCATGGTTCATGGGGGGCATGACCTGTATAGGACTGACAATACCGACGGCAGCTGAGTACTGCAGTTTCACCAGCGAGGGCGCTGTCGCTGAGCGGTGTGGCCCTTCTGTCTTCGCGACTGCAACGCATGCGCGGCAGTACCATCAGTTTGTAACTCTAGAAAAAGTCTTTATTAAGTGAACGGTACTTCTTTGATAAAGATTATGTCTCTTATTGATCTAGATTTCAGGGACACGTGAATTATATATGAACTACGTTTGCGAGCATGTATTTGGAATGTGTGAAAACTGAAGAGTCATCACGAACAGAAATGGTGAAATCCAAGAGAGGAGTGTGTCTGGGGTGTCAGTTGTCAGTAGTGTTGTTCATACTATATATTGAGAAAGACATTAAGGAATTTAAGAAATTTATCGAAGGACTAAAACTCAGGGGATTGGAGATAAAAACGGTAAGATTTTCTGATAACGTAGCTGTCATTCAGGAAAACGAAGGGGAACTGAAAAAAATACAAGAACTTACAAGATCATATACCACAAGGTATAGTGTGGAAATCAATCCACAGAAGACAGAAATTATCGTAAGCAACCGACACGACAGATGTACTACTCAGACCAAAAAATTTCTTTGACTACTTCGGCAGTAAAATAAACTCAAATACAACAACTTCAGCCGGTAAAGAGAAAAACTGCAAAGCCCTTGGTCTCATAAGAAAAAGTGGCATCGATACAAAGAATCACACCCAATTCCACGTGCAGTCCCAGATCATGGGCAGATTAGTAGACACCTCTGTCTGTTAGTGGCGATTCATTTTATTGGTGTTCTTGATGCAGTGCTCTTATTCGCATCTGCTTTCGAGAATCGAAAACCCACTAATATAATTCCAAAAAAAAAAAAATTATTTAAGTGGTGTGACCAACATACTCGTTCCGAAGTGGACGTTGGTTCTGGCTGAACTTGTTGATTTTGTCGACGGATTGGCTGTTCTGTGGTTACCAGAGTTAGAACGCACTGTCTCATCAAAAGTATCCTGATACCTCTATGTAACGTGGAACTGACCACATGGCCAGGCGGATCTCCGCAGGTATAAATGGAGGCAGCGATTATTCTTTTGCCAGTAGACAAGCGGTAATAGGAGGATAAGTCGCTCAGGAGAACTAACTGACTTCGAAAGTGGACCAGACATTGGATGTCCCATGAGTAACAAATCCGTCGGGACATGTCATACGTTGTGAAATTGTCAAGTCCACTGTTGGTGATGTAATCGTGACCTGGAGACAAGAAGGAACAATCACAGCTAAACCAAGACCATGTAGAGCTCACTTATTGACGGAAAGGAGCCGTCGAGAATTTAGGACGGTAGCTGTCGATAATAAGGTGAAATAATCAGTAGGAACCACTCTTGAGTTCCAGCTTGGGGTGGAGTAAAGAGCGACGCCCGTTGACATTGTCCGAGTGATATTGAACGTTGAATCACGCTGTACTTCATGGCAATCCGATACGTATGTTTGTCCAATGCCTAGAGAACATAATCTATTATAATGCGTACTGCAAACCGTACGGAGAAGATAGTGCTGTGGTCCGGGAGTTTGTGAGAAGATCGTGTTATGCATGGTGTAAGAAGGAGAAAAGTCTACCAGACTGCAGGAATTTGGCAGGATCGTGGTCTGTCGAGACCGTTGTTCTCCAAGTTGGTAGCTCGCGTTGGCGGGATCCCACACTGTCGTGCGAATATGGAATCGTATTAAGGAATGCCATAACGCGCTCTACAGGACTAGCACTTGAGAGGACAGACATACAAGGTAGGGGACAGCTCTGTCATTCATGGTAAAATCTTCTTAGTAATTAAGTCTCGCTGTATTTCTCTTCAAACTTTCTCAGTGCTCGATGTTTCGATTCCTCTGCTGGAATCTTCTTCAGGATTTCACTCGTGTCACTGGACGACACAATGACATCCTCTTGTAACTTCAGTCTCTTTTCAGTTCGAATACGGGATCGTTTTTCGTGGTTGTAACTTTAAGATAACACTAATTGTGAAAGGATATAAACATATTTTATAGGGAACGAAGCACCAGGAACGAAGCAGCAGCCTCGAGCTGTCAAGAAGTGCAGTGCAATGTTCCTTCGAACACGCAGTACCACGGCGACTATAGCAGTGAAAAAACACAGAAAATGTATTCGTAGTTGCGATATGAATCACATTCGGCTGCGTATAGGAATGACGACAACAAAAATTTGTGCTGGACCGGGACTCGAACCCGGATTTCCTGTTTCACGCAAGTGGTCGCCTTACCTGCTTCGGCCATCCATACGTCGTAGTCTGTCTGTCACACTCTGCAATCGTACGTTACTTATACTCGCTACAAGGAAGGACATACACTACTGGCCATTAAAATTGCTACACCACGAAGATGACTTGTTACAGACGCGAAATTTAACCGATAGGAAGAAGATGCTGTGATATGCAAATGATTAGCTTTTCAGAGCATTCACACAAGGTTGGCGCCGGTGGCGACACCTACAACGTGCTCACATGAGGAACGTTTCCAACCGAATTCTCATACACAAAGAGCAGTTAACCGGCGTTGCCTGGTGAAACGTTGTTATGATGCCTCTTGTAAAGAAGATAAATGCGTACCAGCACATTTCCGACATTGATAAAGGTGGAATTGTAGCCTATCGCAATTGGGGTGTATCGTATCGCCACACTGCTGCTCGCATTGGTCGAGATCCAATGACTGTAGCAGAATATGGAATCGGTGGATTCATGAGAGTAATACGGAACGCCGTGCTGGATCCCAACGGCCTCGTATCACTAGCAGTCGAGATGACAGGCATCTTATCCGCATGGCTGTAACGGATCGTGCAGCCACGTCTCGATCCCTGAGTCAACATATGGGGACGTTTGCAAGACAACAACCATCTGCACGAACAGTTCGACGACGTTTGCAGCAGCATGGACTATCAGCTCGGAGATCATGGCTGCAGTTACCCTTGACGCTGCATCACAGACAGGAGCGCCTGTGATGGTGTACTCAACTACGCACCTGGGTGCGCGAATTGCAAAACGTCATTTTTTCGGATTGATCTAGGTTCTGCTTACAGCATCATGATGGTTGCATCCGTGTTTGGCGACATTACGGTGAACGCACATTGGAAGAGTGTATTCGCCATCCCCATACTGGCGTATCACCCGGCGTGATGGTATGGGGTGCCATTGGTAACACGTCTCGGTCACCTTTTGTTCGCACTGTCGGCACTATGAACAGTGGACGTTATACTTCAGATGTTTTACGACCCGTGGCTCTACCCTTCATTCGATCCCTGCGAAACCCTACATTTTAGCAGGATAATGCACGACCGCATGTTGCAGGTCCTGCACGGGCGTAACTGGATACAGAAAATGTTCGTTTGCTGCCCTGGCAAGCACATTCTCCAGATCTCTCACCAACTGAAAACGTCTGGTCAATGTCGGCCCAGGAACTGGCTCGTCTCAATACGCCTGTCTGTACTCTTTATAAACTGTGGTATCGTGTTGAAGCTGCATGGACAGCTGTACCTGTACACGCCATCCAAGTTGTGTTTGACTCAATGCCCAGGCGTATCAAGGCCGTTATTACGGCCAGAGGTGGTTGTTCTGGGTACTGATTTCTCAGGATCCATTCACCTAAAATTGCGTGAAAATGTAATCACGTGTCAGTTCTAGTATACTGTATTTGTCCAATGAATACCCGTTTATCATCTGCATTTCTTCTTGGTGTAGCAATTTTAATGGCCAGTAGTGTATTTATTTAGAGTCGAGAGCGTTATGTTGGCCAATAAATAGTAAATAACAGAGCCGCTATATGTCAAAAAGTTAAATACAGCGTTCCTGCGGACATGCTTGAGTTGCTTCACTGAAACTATTCACAGCATGGTTCAAGCCGTCATGAAGGTGGAAGATGAACGAACCCCGTATTAATGTCCGCCTATAGGTGCCCGTAATCTTTTGGTCACGTAGTGTACTTTTATCAGTACTGTGAGTGCATGTTGCTTTGTGTGACACCACGGTAGCCGCCTGAGATGTGGCCCCTGCTGTGCCGCAGTGCCGGAGGTGCCCAGCGAGGAGCTGCGGCTTGTGTCGGTGAGCCGCCTGCACACCGGCGCCTACCTCTGCATCGCCAGCAACGGCGTGCCGCCCAGCGCCAGCCGCAGGATCGTGCTGCGCGTCCAGTGTGAGTACCCTTTTAAATCAGAAACCAAGCATTCTTCACTCCTGCGAGGATACACAGTAGGTGTGCTCTGGCAGGTGACATCACGGCTGACGCTCTAGCCTCACCGTAACGCACACAAGGTAACAGGCTCACCGCGCACACTTCTACCCTCTCTGAGAATGCCCTGGGTATTTTTCATGTTACTGTGTATTACCATTATTAACTTATTAGTTAAGTAAAAACTGCTACCACCATTTAAAAACAGCCTTTCCAGTATCTTCAGATAACCTGTTAGTACACCGCTCTTTCATAACCACTTTCTGTTAATAGTAAGAAAGAGAGCTCTGGACCACTTTCCGAAAATGTTATGCAATGGTAACTTAAAACAATATGACCACTTACTTAATAGCTCGTTTGTCCGTCTTTGGAACGAAATACATCACTGATTCTGCGTATCAGGGATCCGACAGATTGTTGGTGGGTTTATAGAGGTATGTGACAATAGATGTAACTCGCGTTAATAACAGGCCGCTGATCTGCGCTGGAGGTGATGGCGCCCGATAGCGACCGAAGTGGGTTCCATAAGATTCACATCTGGCGAATTTGGTCGCCGAGACATCAATGTGAGTTCACTATAATGCTCCTGAGACCACTGTAGCACGGTTCTGGCTCTGAGACACGGACAAGTACACTGCTGAAAGATGACATCGCCATCGGGGAAGACATCAGGCATTATAGGATGCACGTCTTCGCAGCTGCCAGCGTGTCTTCGATTACTGCCACAGGTCCCATTCAAGGGCAGGAGAATGTCTCCCATACCATAATAATGCTCCCATCAGCCTGCGTCCGTGGCACGCCGCCCGTTTCGAGGCGCCGTTCATCTCGATGAAGGCATCTGTGGAGACGACCGTCGACGTAGTGTAGCAAAAATATGGATTGGAGCTCGAATCCCTATGGTCCTGTACCCACTGAAATTGTAATGGAGGATGTCGTTTGACCAACATGTGAACGCGTAGGGGTAGTCTGCCGCGGAGCTCCACGTTCAACAATGTGCGATCAATAATGTGCTTCGCCACACTTGTCCGTGCACTAGTATTCTGCTCTTTCAGTAGAGATGCCACAGATCACCATCTGTCCTACTTTACAGAGCAGATAAGCCTCTGAACTCCGTGTCCTGTGAAGAATCATTGACTTCCAACCATTTAGCACCCAGTGGTAGTTTCACTGTCTTTCTACCTCTTTCCGTAGATTCTCACTAGAGTAGCACGTGAACATTCGACAAGCTTCGCTGTTTTCGAGAGCTCGCCCATAAATTCTGCATAATAATAATAATAATAATAATAATAATAATAATCTGCCGCTTCGGTCGCAGGTTCGAATCCTGCCTCGAGCATGGATATGTGTGATGTCCTTAGGTTAGTTAGGTTTAAGTAGTTCTAAGTTCTAGGGGACTGATGACCTCAGAAGTTAACTCCCATAGTACTCAGAGCCATTTGAACCAATAATAATCTGCCCTTTGTCAAAGTCGCTTATCTCATTGGATTCCCCGATTTGCAGCCCATATCTTCGCGACGGGATCCCCCGTCATATCTTCTCCGCTTACATACCTTTCCTACAGTGTCAAGTGTGTTGAACGCCCCCAGGCGGCAGACAACTTCGCGGTGGGCAGTGGTCATAATGTTTTAGCTTATCAATGTACGTTAAATAACTCAGCTTTACACAGAGAGAGATGAGCCTATGAATCTGCGTTCTTTTGCGTAAATCCTTGTATCTATTTTCCCACAATTTCCAATTGTTGGCAGAAATGCACAGTGTCGTTTTACAGCACAGTCTGTGTTCTTCATTACTTGGTAATACAGTATAAGTACCTGTGAAAGTGCTTCTACGTCTTTACGGAACTTTGTTTTTGCTCGTGTATTTTTCTCTGATTTTTAGGTTCATAATTTCTTTATAAATAACCTCTCTAGGATGGAAAATACAAGGTTGGAACAGCATCAGCTTCTGCTTTTGTTTTGGAGAAAGACTTAACGGTTAATTTTTCTAATCTCTTTCGTAATCCACATGATAAAAATGTACTAAGCACGTTTAGTCACTAGCAACCGTAACCACATCGGCCCGTCGAAATGGATTTGTCTGTTTCATTTTTGTCTCATTGTTCTTAGGAATTAAATGAAACTTAACTCTTAAATCTTTTTGTTATCTGCAGTGGTTAGTAAAACTCACTGTCGCGCAGAAAACCATTAACTTCCACTTTAAAAAATTCAAAACCCCTCAATCAGCCGATGCCTGTAGCGTACTTCTGCACTTAATCATCGGTCACGGATGATGCTGGTTTATCTAGAGTATTTTCAACTCTAGATAACTGCAGGGAAATGCAGTAGCACGTGTGGAGGTTCGACACTTGTTGCAGCATTGGCAGTTATCCCTCAGCATCAAGAATGTAACGTACTGAGAATACATACACAGAGAGACCTATTATTGTATGATTAAATGATTGCGGAACAATCAATGGAGCCTCTCACATCCATTAAAGAATGTTTTAGTATTTTAAAACGGCAATGACAACACCGTAGGTTACGATAGTGCCTTGTGCCCGGTGTCGGCTACGATGTAAGTGCCGTAGTTTGCTGTGGTCCACTCATTTCGTGGTCCCTACTGTGCATTTTAATAACTCTACATTCTTTGCCAAAAATCGCATTAGTCTACCTCGAAATATTCGTATTTAAATTACGCTATTTTACATACATTCCAGTCAGTTTTTCCACACTCACTGATGGGGGAACCGGGCGTGTTGTAGGGTGGCCAGTTGGGGAGTGGTAACGGAGCGAGGAGGCCGGCGTGAGAGGCCCAACCGGCGACTAACGCGAGCACAAGCGCTACCGTCCTGGGCGCGGAGTCCGGCGAGGCTGATTTCCAGTGCCGCCCTCGTGAGTAGTCTGGCCAGCCAGCTCTGCGACATGGCACACCGATGAGAGAGTTAAAGCCAGTTTCTCTGTGCTAAATTCTATGCCCTCTTTGCAACAGGCAAGCTTCAGCTTCGATTGATTAACTTCTGTTAAGTTTTGGATAATCAGGCCAGAACTTTTATTTTCTCATTGACACCTATAGGCTTGTTACGATTGTCACCAGGATATCCTAAACTGTGCGAGCTGATGCTGTTTCCTGAGACAGAGTGATAACGTGCTTCTTCTATGCTGTGGCTGGACACGCTCCCTTACCCCCCCCCCCCCCCCAACACACACACACAGAGCTGACTGGCCAGGCCACGCACGAAGGCGGCATTCGAAGTCGGCCCGCAAATAAGCCTAAGAACCACCAGCCGGACATGATGCCCACGACGGTTGCGCAAGTGCTCGCGTTAGTCGCTCTGTTACCACTCCCCAAGTCGCCACGCCACAACACGCCCTGTCCCCCATTAACAGCCTCGAGCAAAGATCTTCGTGGACGAAAACCATAAGGACATCACTCAACAGATCGAGCTACTGGCACCTGGAATTAGAAAGGCGACATCAGCAACCCCGCCATGGCTCGTTGATATTGGCAAAGCAAAAAGACTTTTTTTGGAAACGTACAGCAGCTTCTTGAGATAACGAAAATCGCTGTTCACACCACAACAGAAAGACGTTTGTTAAGTGCTATACGGGGCGAATACGACCAGAGATACAGTGACTTGATGAGTTTTTTTTGTCAAATAAATAATTGTTTCACTTGTCGAGTGAAACCAGATGTGGTTAAGATGTCGCTTGTTCTTCCTCATTTCATCGATGATTTGCGGCAAGCAGATAGCAGTATTCCTTTGGTCATTGTCTGTTTTGATCCTCCAAAACAATGGTGACATGAAGTCCAGTATAGCGAAAGATACAAATGATGACTGGTCTTTTTCTGTTGGTTGCGGTTCATCCTGGAACACCGAAACAATTGATCATTCCTTAGTAGCTTGCACGAATGTACCAGCGACTCCTGTTAAAATTTATACGGATTTGCGTTTCCTCACTCTATTTTTTTCAGCATTTCCTTACGCCAGGCGACACGAGCCAGTTTTGAGCTTTGTTCAAATTACGCGGAACTCATCGGAAAGAAATCTTTTTCGCAACTGAATGTTCACGCAAAACTGACTAGACCTACCAGAGTCTTCGCAATAGCTAAGGATGTCGGTATCTATCGGTAAGCCACATCCCAGTCCCTTTCAGTGGCGCTGAGCACAGCGTCGTTATTTTTCGTCAAATGTTTGAGCGGGACGAAAGCGAGATTCCCCCTGAAATTACAGAATGAATTAAGAAAAAGAAAAAGGTATGTACTGAAAGAAATCAGGGTAATTCAGAGTAACTTAATAACTGCCCTGAGGGAAAACATCTGTTCGAACTTCACAAGTAAACGAAGACTGCTAAACGCACAAACCGGATATCAGACTAATCAGGGTGAGGTCAGGCTTTACACAGAAACATTTAAGTGTTTGAATGTAACAAAACTAATTAAGAAAAACTCAGCTAGTGGTTTGGTTCGCCTCCGTAGCTGAGTGATCATAGCGAATAACTCTCGCGTGGGGGACCCGAATTCTGTTATCGGTAAAGCCAGGATTTTTCCTTAGTGTGAGAGTGGAATGGGGTACACTCCGACTCGTGATGCCAAGTGAGGACCAATTTGATTGAGAAGTAGCGGCTCCAAGTTGTGTAAGACAACAACGGCCGGTAGAAAGGTGTGCTGAGTTCGAGCTCCCTAAACCGCATCCAGATGACGCCGTATGGCAGAGAATCGCACAGCGGCTGGTCAACATTGCATGCCTTGAGTGGTACATTATAAATTTCAGGTGAAATCGAAATATTTCACGAAAAGCTGCTTTCTCCTGATCTATATAGTGTTTCCCTGGAGGAATCGTCAGTATTCAGGGATATGACATGGGCGACGAATCGGAGCAAAGAAATCTACTAAACATGGGCTCTAAAATGCATACCTTAAGAGCTATGAGCAATTCCCCTTTTCATACTGTGAAAGAAATCCCTTCTACTGCAAGGTCTTTGCTTTCAATATTTTGAGGTTTGGTTCTATGCATCAAAACAAGAAAAATTTCCAGTAAACATAGGTTCTAAGGTCCGTACCTTAAGTGTAAAGAGCACGTGCTCATCTTCGCTAATGTGAAAACATCTCTTCTACAGAAAAAGTGTTCATAGCTCTTAGTGTATGCATTTTATAGGTATGTTACCTTCCCTTTTTTTGCTTCATATGATCTTCCCTGTCGTATACCTGAATACTGACCATTCGTACTTAGTTACCCTGTACACTTAATAATGATAGAATACCGACACATATTTAAACACAGTATATTACATCCTTTCTGAACGAAATTCAAAAATATGAAAATAATCAAAAAGAAAACGTTCAAATGACTTTTGGAAAGATTCTCCTAATATTAAGAAAGCAAATAGATTACAGAAGTACATAAAGTGCATTTGAATGATTTCTCGAAATCTTGTACAGCGGGTACCGCTTCAGAATTTAAAGTTCAATGATTATTTGTTAGGTAGGGAACGGAGACAGGGCAGCGTCATTTGCTGTACGTCAGTTCCAGTATTGTTCAAAGACGCTTCAAATGTTTTTCTAATCTATTTCATTTCTTGCTTCTAGACAAATCATAAGAGTTACAAAAAATCATCCAATCTAAACTTACACAAGAAGTTTGTCTTCCACGACACCGCTTCTTTAAAAGCTCACTGTCAACAAATTTCTCCACCAGTTTCTAAGCTTTCATTGCTTTAACAACAACATACGACAAATTTTAAATAAAGGCAATGTCGGATCTCACTAGAACCATCCAAGGTTCACTTGTAAATTCACTACTGGCCGTTAAAATTGCTACACCACGAAGATGACGTGCTACAGACGCGAAATTTAACCGACAGGGAGAAGATGCTGTGATATGCAAATGATTAGCTTTTCAGAGTATTCACACAAGGTTGGCACCGGTGGGGACACCTACAACGTGCTCACATGAGGAAACTTTCCAACCGATTTCTCATACACGAACGGCAGTTGACCAGCGTTGCCTGGTGAAACGTTGTTGTGATGCCTCGTGTAAGGAGGAAAAATGCGTACCATCACGTTTCCGACTTTGACAAAGGTCGGATTGCAGCCAATCGCGATTGTGGTTTATCGTATCGGGACATTGCTCCTCGCGTAGGTCGAGATCCACTGACTGTTAGCAGAATATGGAATCGGTGGGTTCAGGAGGGTAATACGGAACGCCGTGCTGGATCCCAACGGCCTCGCATCACTTGCAGTCGGGATGATAGGCATCTTATCCGCATGGGTGTAACGGATCGTGCAGCCACGTCTCGATCCCTGAGTCAACAGAAGGGGACGTTTGCAAGACAACAACCATCTGCACGAACAGTTCGACGACGTTTGCAGCAGCATGGACTATCAGCTCGGCGACCATGGCTGCAGTTACCCTTGACGCTGCATCACAGACAGGAGCGCCTGCGATGGTGTGCTCAACGAGGAACCTGGGTGCACGAATCACAAAACGTTATTTTTTCGGATTGGTCTAGGTTCTGTTTACAGCGTAATGATGGTCGCATACGTGTTTGGCGACATCGCGGTGAACGCACATTGGAAGCGTGAATTCGTGATCGTCATACCGGCATATCACCTGGCGTGATGGTATCGGATGCCACTGGTTACACGTCTCGGTCACCTCTTATTCGCATTGACGGCACTCTAAACAGTGGACGTTACATTTCAGATGTGTTACTACCCGTGGCTCTACCCTTCATTCGATCCCTGCGAAACCCGACATTTCAGCAGGATAATGCACGACCGCATGTTGCAGGTCCTGCACAGGCCTTTCTGGATACAGAAAATGTTCGACTGCTTCCCTGGCCAGCACATCCCCCAGATCTCTCATCAGTTGAAATGGTTTGGTCAATGGTGGCCCAGAAACTGGCTCGTCACAAAACGCCAGTCACTACTCTTGATATCGTGTTGAAGCTGCATGGGGAGACGTACCTGTACACGCCGTTATTACGGCCAGAGATGGTTGTTCTGGGTACTGATTTCTCGGGATCTATGCACCCAAATTGCGTGAAAATGTAATCACATTTCAGTTCCAGTACGATGTGTTTGTCCAATGAATACCCGTTTGTCAACTGCATTTCTTCTAGGTGTAGCAATTTTAATGGCGAGTAGTATCTTCAAATGGTTGCTCTCGTGTACAACTGTCCGGGGATTCAGCGTGATGTTGTACTTTTCACGTAAGATACGAAACTGTAGCTGTTTTGTCATTGTTTTATTTGTTCGTAGTTCCGCCGCTGCTGTCGATCCCTAACCAGCTGGAGGCGGCCTATCTGGGGCAGGACGTGTCCCTCGAGTGCCACTCGGAGGCGTACCCCGCCTCCATCAACTACTGGGCCAACGGCCGCGGAGACATGATCCTCTCCGGTACGTACTCTGCCCTGCTGCCGGCTCTAATGCAGTCGCCGCGCTTGTAAACTGCGTAACAGCTACGGGGAAAGACACTCAGAGCTCGGCTGAGGGCACTAAGGCAGCTGGTTTCACTCTGGCACGTCCATTCTTCCAATGCGCATTTCTTTTCCTTGAGTTGGATTGTAAACCGAATCGCACAGAACTTTTAGATTACGCGTGGTTTTTCACGAAAAATTTCCAGTAACAGTTACCAAGCTGTATTAAATCAGACCACTCCGTTTTTACTGGTAGCAAAATATGTGTAATATATCAGTGTAAAATAGATACACTAGTGTGATTAATTTCTCTTGTAGTCGATCTTTTTCGAAACAATGAAATGCACTAGACTATTCCAGGATAAGTTCAACACAGATTTTGCAATTACTCGAATGAAAATTCTCAGAAGCAGTGACGAAAAACTGGAGGACGGGAAGTTGAAAGACTAAAACTGGCTGAATGTTACGTAATATATGATTTATATGAATTTCTTAGTGCTGTAGAAACATCACAGTGAGAATCAGGTTGAAAGGACCACATAAACCGAAAATCAGCCCAAGAAACGTCACCAGATTTGATCTGGAAAATGTAACATATACTAACATACAAGGTTGAAGTTTCAAAGCGATCTGATATTTTAAGTAGCGAGAGATAAAATCGTGAAATGAACAGTAATGAGTCATGGAGCAGAATGAAAGGAGTCATCTTCCTAGCTGCAAGTAATAAGCTGGGAAGAAGCGATTTTATGAATGTGATCCATAATCACTAATTATAAATTCCAGAAGCAGCCCTAATAATGACCACCATATAAAGAAGTACCGGTAAGTACTAATGTATAAAAAATAGCAATGCAACTTGGAGTGATGGAATTTCAACTGAGGTACTAAACTAGAAGGGAGGAGCACTACATACATGTTTGTAGCCCCAGATACAGATAATCTGGAAAACTATGAATACACCACCCGAACGGAAAGAAGTCCCAACATATAAAAAAGCGATAGACTTCGGAAACTGTAGTGGAATGTCACTATTTAACATAGTCTATAAGATTTTATCTTGTTTATTGTTGAACCGATTAAAATAGTAGGTGGAAGCTATATACAGGGTTTACCAAAACTGCTTTCGCAGAAATAGATCCACTACTGACAATATATTTGTAATCAGAACAATAAATGAGAAACTATGGGAATATAAAAGAAAAATACATTACTTATTCATTGACTTTATTGAAGCTTATGACTCCCTGGGATTTGGTTCTTGGATTTTCCGATGAAACGTATAAATCTTTGTAAAATGTGCATGGATGGTAACATAAGAAGTGTTTTGCTAAACGGAATAAAATGTGACCATTCTAAAAATAAAATTGGAGGACGACAGGTAGGTGCTCTGTCCTCTCTTCTTGTTAATGTAGTCTTCGAGTGAGTTGCGAGAAAATCCAAACAAGTACCAGCTGGGATCCTCTAAAGAAATAAAGTTAAGGTTTTAGCGTTGCAGATGATGTAGTGCTTAGTGCAGAAAGTGACATGGAGAACAGACAGTTACTTGTGGAGCTTGTAGAAGAAGCAACCAACTTTGGCCTAAAAGTAGACGCCCAGAAAACAAAGTGTAGAGATGGACAGGACCAACATTTGCATGTAATAATCGGCAACCGTAAATTCGAAAGTGTTGAGCAGTTCCTATATCCAGGTGCAATGATAGACGAACCAAATCAGAGACAAATAGAAGTGAAAAATGCGACTAGAAAGAGATAACACACCCTACAAAATTTCTAGGGTTAAAAATACTAACAAGGGAAACTTAAATGAAGCTACGTAACACTCACCAGACCAGTCCTAGCCTATGGACTAGATATATGGAATTTAGCTAAAAGGGAAGATCACCATTCACCAGCCACAAGCATTTGAAAACAAAGGTTTTATGAATATTTTTGCTCAATAGTATGATAATGAATCGCAAAACTGGAGGAGAAGACAAAATTAGAAATCATTATGCTGTCGTAACAAGAACGATTACGACCACAATAAATTCCAGAAGGCTTCACTGGGCAGGCCATCTGATGAGAATGAAAAGAGTATCAAGTGGTTTCGACAATATCCATGGAGAAGTAATTTGGTAATAGACCAAGGGTAAGACACAGGTGTACAAGGGTAAATGATTTGGGGTTGTTTGCGGGAGTTGACCAGACAGCGAGGTCATCGGTCTCATCGGATCAGGGAAGGACGGGGAAGGAAGTCGGACGTGACCTTTCAAAGGAACCATCTCAGCATTTGCCTGGAGTGATTTAGGATAATCACGGGAAACCTAAAACAGAATGGCCAGACACGGGACTGAACCGTCGTCCTCCCGAAAGCGAGTCCAGTGTGCTAGCCACTGCGCCACCTCGCTAAATGGTAAATGAAATTAAAACAGTATGCAACTGGAAGGTTGTAAATAGGTGACAGGAAACAGCACAAGAGGGAAGCGTTTGGAGGCAACATGTGAGATCGACACGTCAGCTTTGAGTCCCTTATAACAGCTTCCAAAACCACCTTTGTTTACATGCTATGAGGTGAGATCGATGTATCGCTCTGCATTGACACAGTATCAACGCAACTGTTAATTAGGTCTTCTCTTTCCATTTATTTGTCACGACCTTTGCTACATTCGTAATGTATATTTACCTCCCTACTTAGTTGATATACCTATTCCATAACTGACATTGGATCATGTGTCCGGACATAGCAAAATGATTTTCACATGACAAAGAAGAAAGATTTTATCGTTATTCTGGAACAGATTTTATTTATTCACTAATGGGTTCTTCAACTTTTTAAGCTATCGTCAAGTGAAAACTATCACAGCTGAAGGAAAAAAAAATATGCACCTACTGAGCTGAAAGGTGATAAAGAAGTTACAATACACAAAATTGTGAAATTCATCTTGAATATAGATCTGCTCCATTGGACTAATTATTTATCCTATTAAGTAATAAAATGAAGTTCTGGAATTTGACGGTTTTTAATTCGTATTTACAAGTTATAGAAATCTAGCCAGTAAGTAAGATAGTGCACAATATTTTGTCACTATTGATTAGTTGGTATTGACCGGTATGATAAAGGGCTGTGATTTACAGTCATTTCTGACTGTTTCTTTTTTATCGTAGTTGTGTGAGGATCGATGATTTGTTTTTGCCAAACAAAGAGCACTTTTACATATACCTATTTCGTTTCTCGTAACATCTGTATTTAATACATATTTTCTTTCTTAAATGAGTTTTCTGTGTTTTTTATTACCTCTTGCATTATTACTATTACTATTATTATTATTATTATTATTATTATTATTATTACTATATATACAGAAAATCGGTTGGTGAAAAAATTGAAATGTTGGAAAATCAACAGGGAAAACTTTCTTTTCTTCGATTACTATTCTTATTTCACGTGGGAGTAATCATATTGATGAGAAATTAGAAAAAAATGTGACAATCACACTAACATATCTCAAAATCCTGAGAGGAGTTTTCAGATTCATGTGCAAAATAATATAAATTAAAACGAATAGAATGGATCGAGCGAAGAATCGGTGGTAGCAAAAATATTGGAAAATGAAATGACACATTTTCTAGACATTACTGGTCTCATAAAGTTACCTTTATCTATATATACCGAAGCGGTGAGTGATAATTTGTGCCAAAGCCTGGAATCAAACCCGGGTCTTCTGCTTACAAGGCAGGTGCACTGACCACTAAGCCACCTGCGCATAGCGGTTCATACAATTGCACAGACTGCCCTGGTATGGCGCCGTCCTCGATCCAAATTCTCACTGCCACCCCAGTCTACTTTAAATTCTCCCTCACACATGAACAGAATCGCAGAGGCTCTCCATGTTCTGGAATAGCACCTGAGAAAGTAAACGAGAGATCCAGCCTGCAACCCACGTGCAGATACTTATACAAATGAAATGACGAAATTTCAAAGACTTTACTGGTCTCATACAGATACGATTTTATGTACATAGACTGAAGGTGGGAGTGAAAACTTAGACCAAGGATGGAACGTGCCTGGGTCATCTGTGCAGTTGTGCGGACCGCTGTGCGTAAGTGGCTTAGTGGCTAGCGCACCTGCCTAGTAAACAGGAGGACAGATTTCAAAATTTCACTCACCGCTTCGGTCTATACACATAAAAAAGTAACAATTTGTTATTAACTGCCTAGACGTATCTGCTGTAATGCAATGCAGGCATGCAGTGATCAGTAACGACCGCCTCAGTGGATTTTTTCAATAATTTCTTAACATCGTCATAAGTGTTTGGTGTAAATACCAGGTAGCAGTTTGTTGGTGGTTCATTTAACTATAAAAGGTAAAGACAGGTCAGTGACCGGAACTTGCTCTGAAGTGAAATTGCTATCATAGCGATATTATGACTTTCATAACGAAAGAGTAAACAACGATGATCACTGAAAGGTACAGAAACTCTATAGGGCATAGTCTTACGTGCGCTTAAAAATGCCATGACAATAATTCTGTAAATTCCACTGCTTATACCAATTATATGTCCACTACTGAACAACCTGATACAGGGTGGCGCACGAAATGTGTTACCATTTTGTTTTTGAATATAAACTTTATTATCCATACAATCTGAAAGCAACATATACTACAATGAAGAGCCGTACATGGAGATTTGTCCTAATTCAGCACATGCTCAATATGTCCACCATTTCGTTTCCTAACTTCCATCAAACGAACACTGAAGTTAGTGATTACCCTACGGCACATGCCTTCCGTAATTTCACTGCAAGCTTGAAGAATAAGTCTTCTGAGCTCCATTAAATCACGTGGACGTTTCGGGAAATTTTTTTCCTTTAGGTTCCCCCAAAGGAAAAAGTTACATGGATTGAGGTGTGGACTATTGGGGGACAATTTGTCCGTAATTGAAGCTACCTGGAAACCTAAGTGAAACGATCCGCATGTCGAAATGCTCGTGTAAAAACTCCAACACAGTGTTTGCAGTATTTGGCCTTGCTCCATCTTGCAAGAACCACTGCGTGTTGAAGGGCAAGGCAGTAGCAAGAAGCTGTGCAATGAAGCTATTGCGAAGCATGCTCAAAGAACGCTCGCTGTTCACAGTTTCTTCAAAGAAAAAGGGTCCAATAAGTGCGTGACTGGAAATTGCTGCCCACGCTGCAATCCTCGGATGATAATATTGTCGTTCATGATGCACTTGTGGGTTTTCAGTGGCCCAAAAGCGTACATTTTGTTTGTTAACCACACCGTCTAAATGAAGATGCGCCTCGTCTGAAAACCAAACGTTGTTGAAAGTTTCTTCCCTCTCCTCCGCCCACTGAGCAAACAGTAGTCTCTGCTGCTTGTGTTCTTCAGTGAGCTTCTGTGCACATGTCATCTTGTATGGGTACATATGGAGGTCACTTTTATGAATGCGTTGAACGGAGCGTCTGGATATTCCCAGTTGCACTGCTGCCTTTCTACACGATTTCCTGGGACTTCTCTGTACAACAACTCGTACCGCTTCAATATTCGCCGGCGAATAAACAGGCTTAGGCCGAGGTCGCTTCGCTTCCAATACTGTTCCTTCCTGCACAAATTTATCGTACAACCTGTGGATGGTCTTCTTGCAAGGGACCCATCGTGTGTTAAACTGTTGTCGAAAACGCCTCTAAGTCACAACAAGGCTTTTCGTTTCATGAAAAAGTAACACAATTGCCGATCATTGCTGTGACGTCAGTCTTTCGTTGTCAGTCATTGCTGCTTACTAGTCTCAAAGCGGCAGTATCGTGAATTACACGTCATTTCGGAAGTCATTTATTTTTCCAAGCTCTGCTGGTACTGCTGTAGAGATCCCAGCGGAATATCTAATGTGTGTTAAACATTGTGAAAGAAACAATTGGTAACACATTTCGTGCCCCACCTTGTACTTACTGAGGCTCCTGCTTTGGTTACCTCACAAACCATTGTGCACTTAATGTGCTAGGTGTTGAACTGGCCATAGGTGATCGTGGTTCCCTAATTAGTGACGTACTTATTGTTGCATTAGGTGACAAATACGAGGCGGTGACGGTGGACAGCGGCTACCACAAGTATATGCTGCTCAAGATCCGCGCCGTGTCTCCACAGGACTTCGGCGCTTACCGCTGCATCGCCAGCAATTCCCTGGGAGAAGCGGACGGCGTCATCAGACTCGAAGGTAATGCTTTTTGTGCTAAACTACGCTCTGCTACACACAGCACGATGACTGACTCATTTATGTGATTTGTGCATAAGTTCATAGTGTTTCAGAATTTGAGTTCTCTGTCCAACACAGCTCCAAAAATTACTCCTACTTCCAAAACTACTTCCAATAAGAAGCACTTAAGCACAGGCTGGTGATTACAGATTTAAAAAATTGAAGAAGCATTACAGTGCAACCTTACCGTGCCGATCCTTACTTACCCGAGTCTCTGGTTCATTCGGATATTTTGTTTTAGTACACTGTGTAGTATTTATTAGTCAAGATGTAATAAAGGTAATGTCGACAGAAATTAAATTTAAATACAGGCAATCAGCAGACAGTGATTCTGACGCAGTTACATGTTGAAAATGGACTGAACAGCATTGTATTGCCTTTTTGTGATTGTAAAGTGACACTAAGAAAAGTCACTGGTGCCCATGCGTAGGGTAGGTAAAGCGGAATTGTTGAAAAACACTGCTGTGAATTAGAAGTTGGAACTTCAATGGTGTCATATTATCTGGAAGAAACTGAAAAGTTCTGTTTCAAATTGACAATGGTCACTTTACAGAGTCGCGGGACAACCTAAAAATCAAAGAATGAATCTCTCTATGACCCATTTTTCTTGTGGTTTATTGCAATGAGTGAATGTGATATCCAAATTTAAGGTCTCACATTACAAGAACAAGGTATAAGTTTAAACAAGAACTTCTCAGTCATCCATAGTTGTTTTCAAAGATGATAAGATTGTTGTGGATTGTGTTAGCTGTCAGTGACTACTGAAAGTCTTTTCATTTGCTACGATAGCTGCTGAATACTTCAAAAAGGAGTTCGAAATCCTCATTTCTTTTCTCAAGGTGACTCTCGTTCTAGTTTATAACACCAATAAGATGGTCTTTTCTATCGTATGCTATCCGGTAAGACATTAGTTTTCAGATTAGATGATACAGCAGGCTGGGAAAGAATGACAGAATTGCAATCTCTCTTCTGTTAACAGAAAAATAAAAGCTAATGCTCTGAGTCGAGTGTATCGGTCCTTCTTGTCAGGTTCTTGTGTCACAAAAGAGTGTGGGGATGGGTAGCGTTAGCGATCTAAATTATTTTGATCAGTAAGTGCCTAAATACTTAGCTGGTAACCATAACGAAACAACATTTACTTATATAAGAGATGGAAAACCCGTTGAGATATTAACGTTACTGTAAAATTCACGCTTCCCGTTAGTAAAGGCCATCCCCCGTGAATGCTTTTCAAAATAAGCCAAACAAATTATTATAATGTCCAAAAATAATTATGAAGATAAGCAAAACCACTCACGACTTCCGGAATATGTAAGTCTTCAGGCTATCCTTGTCGTTGCCATTGATGATAAAATCATCTGAGTCGTAATGTCGTGCGATATTCCCTTCAGACATCTTCATTGTTGCACTTTCGATCCTTATGCTGGAATGTTCTTCTGGATTCCAGCGGTATTCCAGGATGTCTGAACACTGTCGAAAGACGGTGTCGCGTTCGCTTATGAAAAGCTATTGTCCTGCTTCTCTTACAAGTGAAGGACATAGTCTTTCGATTGTATGTAGACATATAGGAACACCCGTGAAATCCAGAAGAACATCGTAACACAGGGGTCCAAACGTCGAACCGTGGTACAGTAACTGAGAGAAATACACAATTACACGAACATAAATGACACTTTTAGTAAGAGACAATAATTCCGCTGGCAAGAGGCTGGAGCACGTAATGCACCCGCGAACATTGTCGAACGTGGTCGTTTTGTTGGTCCAGGTGTAATGGTTTGGGGAGGCATAATGTTGCATGGGGGTACTAAGTCTTTGAACACGGAGCAGCTCCCGATCAACGTCATTGCGACACTATAGTCCTTCCCTAGATGCATTGTTCTGAGATGCTTTCGCACTTATTTTTATGGATAACAATGCATGATCACGTCGAAACGTGAAGGTGAAGGAGCTCTTGGAACTATAACACGTTTCGCAGAAGAACTGTCCTGCTCGATTTCCTGACTTAAAACCCGCCGAGAAAACCTGGGCTGCTTTGGGAAGACATATTGCAGAAGGCCTCACGCCCCAATTACCACCCAGCAGATATTAACCGTGCTGGTGGAGGTATGCAACGCTCTGCCACAAGACTACCTCCCCAGCTCTCTGGTCAACATGGAAGCACGTTGCAGAGCATGTATGGTCGTCCGTGGTGATCACACAGGCTATTACGAACCTTTTCCCGCCATTTGTAATGTCTAGGGACTGTAGTGGTTTCAGCTAATTATTGCCTTTGAATAAAAGTGTAATTTCTGTTTGACCCATTGCGTATTTCTTTCAGTTACATTCTGTACAATACTGTTGTAGGTCTTTCTATGTATGGTCCAAATTTCACAACATGTTAGTTGGTCGTGACACATCATGCGCAAGTTACTTTCGACTTTAAGTTTGGAACACCAGTGTCCATATATGCTCAAGCGCATCCACAAGAGACACAGAAAAACGCATGTAAAGGCAAACAAACATAAACAGATAAAACGCCTGGTTAAATCCACAGGACAGAACAGGTAGTTGGAATTGTGGAAAGGGGCCGAAAGTGAGCGGCTGTCAGTTATACTCGAACACATATAACTTTATTTAGTTGCACAAACATCACAGAGCAAATTTCCGACCTTAACTATGGACTGAATATGTCACACTGTCTTATGGCTTAAGGGCATAACATCTTTAATTTTTAAAACGGCTGAAGGCCCATGATTTAAAAACACAACTGCAATAAACTTTCAAAAGGCAGAAGGCTCAAAGCTTTATAAAAAAATATTTTAAATGAGGTTGAAGGCCCAAAGAATGCAAGACTTTACAAGTAAGGAACTTTCAATTTCAAAACGGCTCAAGGCCCACTATTTAAAACCCAACAAAAAGCATACAAATTCAAACTATCGGCTATAAGCCAATAAAATACACAATCAAACACCAATAAGGAAAGGCAGTACAGGCAGCGGGGCTCAGAAGTTTCCGGGGGTCGGTCTGCACTTGAAACAGTAACGTAAGCTTCGGGAAGACAGGTAGTCGGCCCAACTACAGCCGATCCGCCGGCAACCCAACCAAGAGACAGTCAACGGACCCACCGACAAGATGACTTGCTTTCCACTCGACCAATACACAAGGAACTCCAATGTCAAAACGTAAAAAGTATGCATGTCAAAACTACATTCAAGTGTTGGACAGCGACAACACGGTGAGTGAAGGACACTGCCTGAATGTTATGCCAGGGGCCTGGGCAGGTAACCGGAACGCTAACGGCCACAAGGCAAAAACTTCCGCTGGTGCACTTGGACTTCAAATAACCATAATGCAGTTTAACTCCACCGTATCGTGGCCAAACTTTCGCCTTCTCGAACACTCGCTGTTGCTCACGGAAATACCCCCAACAGCCAACCATAAAAACCAATGGCACAATGCGAACAGACTGGCTTCGGTAATTAAATCACCACTCAGCTTCGATGTCCTGGGTCGGTGAGCCACGAACCTCGTAGCAATCGGAACAGCTCCCACACACTCCGACACTGCGTAGAGACCGCTAGCGGGCCCGGCCCACTGCACCGCGCGGAGGCTTCCTGGCTGCTCCACACCAACCGACCGACCGCCGCACACCGGCACGGAGACAGCACTAAAATACTGGAGCAGTCGACATCACAAGCTACACACAATTTCACAAACACTAGGACGAAGAACTCAACCAGTGCCAAAAGCGGTGACCGAGTAACGACACGGCCGAACCACGAGTTGAGGCACACACCGCCAACCCATAAGCGACTGCCGAGCAAATACAAGCCTTCCGTTAAGACGACCAACCGACGATCAACTAAGGCCTTCCCCAGTTCAAGTCATGTGTGCCGGCAATGGTCAGGCGAGTCATGGCTATACAAGCCTCACTACTGCTGCAACCCGACCAACTTCTGCCGCGTCCCAACTCTACGAATGACAGCTCCGAACTGCACTACAGGCGCATTACAACTTTCTTGCTTATACGAACTCTCTGCCAACACACGACAGCCGGGATGTAGTAGCAGTCAGCAAAGATTATGCGCCAGGGCTTATATCGATAAGTGCCGGTACTGCTACTCACGTCCGCAGCTCGTGGTCGTGCGGTAGAATTCTCGGTTCCCGCGTCCGGGTTCCCGGGTTCGATTCCCGGCGGGGTCAGGGATTTTCTCTGCCTCGTGATGGCTGGGTGTTGTGTGATGTCCGTAGGTTAGTTAGGTTTAAGTAGTTCTAAGTTCTAGGGGACTGATGACCATAGATGTAAAGTCCCATAGTGCTCAGAGCCATTTGAACTATTTTTTGAACTGCTGCTCACTGGCAGGCAAGGTGGCAACTCCAGTAATGGAAAGTAACATAACGAGGTGGTAGCACAGTAAAAACAGGACATCAAATGAGATATGACACGAACACGAACCACTCACGGCTCAATGGAGGTTATGTTGGCAAACAGTAGCTGAAAGGAAAAAAATACGGCAAATAAATGCAACACGAATTTTGAATCTAGTTTTCAGGAGAGTGCATTTATCCAAAGAAAAACTTATTTGATAAAGTCAGTACACATTTCATTGGAAATTTCTTCTGGTAAACCTTCCGGGATGTAAGGTCGCGGTCCATGAAACTCTTCAGCTCCTAACGTTTCGACCAGAGCTGCGCTGGATATCTTCAGAGGGGTGTTCTCTTCCGGTATGTCTTGTCAGCAAGAGTCACCGGAGGAGAAACACCCCTCTGAAGATGTCCAGCGCAGCTCTGGACGAAACGTTAGGAGCTGAAGAGTTTCATGGACCACGACCTTACATCCCGGAAAGTTTACCAGAAGATATGTCATCCGATCGTGAAAGCCTTCATACTATGATCATTGGAAATTACTTGGTCAGAGTATTTCTGGCGTGAGAGCTTTACAGCAATGCAAAATTTTTAAATTTTTCTCTGTGCATGATGGTTCACGTCGAACCATATCGTCAGCAGTTAAATGGTGGCGGCGAGAGAACTGAAGGGTAGAGTCGTTATATCACTTCATAATTTTGAAAGGAAAAGACGGTCTTGAAAAGTAGTTAAACATTTCGTGTAACCGATGCATTCTGATAATGATTTATAAATTTTCTATGCCCTCGTAAAATTACTCCCTGTGCTTAACGGGTGGAGTCATTCCAGACGTGGAAAGTGTCCTTCCGAATGCCACGAAGAGCACAGAGTGCAGCCAATTGCAGGTGGTGGCTCATGTCGGTTCCAGTGAGTGTGTCACTTTGGATCGGAAGAGAGTGTCTCTGGCTTCTAGCGGCTGACAGTTGTTGCAAAGGATGCCAGTCTTGCATGCGACATGAATGCAGAGCTCACTATTGGCAGCATAGTCGGCAGGACCGATTGCGGACCTTTGGTACAGAGCCAAGTGAAGCTTCTGAATCAGAGGCTCAGATCGTTTTGCGACCGTGTGGGATGCAGGTTCCATGACTTCGGCCATTGAGTGGTGGGGTTTCGGGTTCCGCTGAATAGTTCGGGAGTCCACTACATACAGGAGGCGGCTACACGGTTAGCAGGGGCTGTGTGGCATGGACTGAGTGGTTTTCAGATTAGAGGGCCTCGGCGAAGTACGGAAAGAACTTCAGTATCAAATGGTGTACGTCGGACATAAGAAGACGTAGGCACAGGAACCGTCGTTATAGCAGTTGTAAACTGTCGTAGCTATGTTGGGAAAGTACCAGAGCTCCAAGTGCCAACAGAAAGCAGTGATGCTCAAATCGTTATAGGCATTGAAAGCTGGCTAAAGCCGAATTGCGAAGAACCTAGCGGTGTTCCGAAAGGATAAGCTAAACGCAGTTGGCGGTATCGTGTTTTTTTTCTTGTTAGAATTAGTGTATCTTGTAACGAGATTGAAGAAGATAATTCCTGTAAGTTAGTATGGACAGATATCATTTTTGGCAACCAGAATAAAATAATAATTGGATCCGTTTACCGATCCCCCAACTCAGACAACTGCTGAAAGGTTTTAAGGAAAATTGAGTTTAATTTCAAACACGTACGCGACTCATACAATTATAGTTAGTGGTGTCTATAATTTGCCCTCGATGTGTTGGCGAAAACACATGTTTTAATCCGGAGGTACGCATAGAAAATCATCCGAAATTGTGATAAACGCGTTCTAGGAAAATTATTTCGAGCAATGAGTTCACAAACCCACACGAATAGTAAAGGGCTGTGAAAAACACTTGACCTCTAAGCAACATATACTCGTGAGCTTATAACAAGTATCAATATAGATAAACGGATTAGGGACACATAGGGTTATCCTAGTGAGATTGAATATTGTAACCTCCAAATCTTCCAAAAAATAAACGAAAAATATAACTATTCAAAAAAGCAGATAAAAATTCACTTGACGCGTTTATGAGAGATAACCTCCATTCCTTCCAAATTAACAATGTAAGTGCATACCAGATGTGGCAAGAAATAGTATCAGCAGTAATTGAGAGATTTATACAAAATAAATTAACAAACTACGGAGCTGATCCTCCCTTGGTACACAAAACGGATCACAAAACTTTTGCAGAAATTGTGGAAAAAGCATGCCAAATTTAAACGAACGCAGAATCTACAAGGTTGATGATCTTTTACAGAAGCCCGAAATTTAGCGCCGACGTCAAAGCGAGATAATTATAATACTTTCCACAACGAAACTTGATCTCGAAACCTGGCACAAAATCGAAAGAGATTCTGGTCGTTTGTAAAGTATATTAGCGGCAAGACCAATCGATGACTTCTCTGCGAGATAGCAATGGAAATACTATGGACGACAGTGTTCTGAAAACAGAGTTACTAAACACAGACTTTCGAACAGAATTTCTAAACACAGCCTTTCGAACAGAGTTACTAAACAGATCCTTTCGAAATTCCTCCGCCAAAGAAGACGAAGTAAATATCCCAGAATTCGAATCAAGTACACCTGCCAACTTGAGTAATTCTGAAGTAGATAACCACGGAGTACTGAAGCAACTTAAATCACTTAATAAAAGCAAGTGTTCTGGTACAGATTGTATATCAGTTAGGTTCCTTTGAGAGTGTGCTCATGCAATAGCAATCATATACAACCGCTTGCTCGACGAAAGAACCTTCCTCAAAGACTGGAAAGTTGCACGGTTCACACCAATATTCAAGAAAGGTATTAGGCGTAATCCACTAAATTACAGGCCCATATAAATTAACGTGGATATGCAGCAGGATTTTGGAATATATATTGTGTTCGATCATTACGGATTACCTCGAAGAGAACAGTCTGTTGACACACGGTCAACACGAATTTAGGTAACATCCAACTGGTGGAACACAACTAACTCTTTACCGACACTAAATGTTAGGCGCTATTGACTTGGGATTCCAATTTGTTCCTGTATTTCTAAATCTGAAAATGGCTTTTGACACTGTACCAAATAAGCGGCATGTAGTGAAATTGCGTGCTTATGGAATATCGTCTCAGTTATGTGACTGGATTCGTGATTTCCTGCAAGAGAGGTCACAGTTCGTAGTAACTGACGGAAGGTCATTGAGTAAAACACGAATCTGGAGTTTCCCAAGGTAGTATTATAGGCCCTCTGCTGTTACTTATCCATATAAACGATTTATGAGACAATCTGAGCAGCCGTCTTAGATCGTTCGCATAAGTTGGCTGTCGTTTATCGTTTAGTAAACTCATCAGAAGATCAAAACAAATTGCAAAACGACTTAGAAAATTGACAATTGACCCTAAACAACGAAAAGTTTGAGGTAATCCAAATGCATACTAAAAGGAATCCGTTAAACTTCGTTTACACGATAAATCAGTCTAATCTAAGGGCTGTATATTCAACTATCTACTGAAGAATTACAATTACGAACAATTTAAATTGGAAAGAACACATAGAAAATGTTAGGAATTACTTTTACGAACAATTTAAATTGGAAAGAACAGATAGGAAATGTTGGGAAGGCAAGCGAAAAGCCGTGCTTTATTGGCAGAACACTTAGAATTGTAACAGATCTACGAAAGAGACTGCCTCCACTACGCTTGTCAGTCCTCTTTTGGAGTAGTGCTGCACAGTGTGGGATCCTTACCAGATAGTATTAACACAGCATATCGAGAAAGTCAAAGAAGAGCTTTACGTTTTGAATTACCGTGAAACAGGGAGAAAGTGTCGCGGACATTATACAGGATTTGGGATGGACACCATTAAAACACAGGCGTTTTTCGTTGCTGCGGAATTTCGTACGAAACGTCAGTTACCAGTTTCCTCCTCCGAGTGCGAAAATCTTTTGTTGGCACCGACCGACATAGGGAGAAACTATCATCATAATAAAATAAGGGAAATCAGAGCTCGCACGCAAGAATATAGATGTTCGTTTTTTCCGCGCCCTGTTCGAGAGCGAAATAATAGAGAATTGTTGATAATGTGGGTCTATGAGCCCTCTGCCAATCACTTAAGTGAGATTTGCAGAGTATCTATGTATACAGGGTGATTCAGAAATGCATGTAAATATTTTAAGGGTGTATTTGTGAGGTAAATATAAGACAAAAATGTTCTATAAATGTTTTTCCATAAACGTTTAATTCCAGAGTTATCGTTAAAACACGAAAGTCATGTCCGTATCAAAACGACGTCAGTGCAAGCAGCAGGATGCCATATTCTGGTACGTAATGCACATACGTATCTCCCAACAGTTGATTCGAAACTGCATGAATAGTGTTTGTTTGTGTTTGCAATTGCTGTTTACTCCTACTGTACAGAAGATGGCGCTGATGTTGTTGGTAACGGACACGTACTTCCTGTCGTTCATTCATCGTCGGAAGGCTACAGGTTTCGTGCACATGATGTACTCAAACAGTGAGTATGCTGATATGCACCTTTTGTATGGTGCAGCAGATGGAAACGCACTTGCAGCAAGACGAAGGTACAGTGAGCTGTTTCCAAGACGACGGTTACCAAGTCATCAGACGTTTGTATCTGTGGACAGACGTATGCGGGAGTATGGCATTCGTCCTGGGCCACATTCAGGTTGACCACTTGAGCATGCAGTGAACGTCGAGGAACATATTTTGGACCTGGTAGACCAAGATCCAGCCATCAGTACGAGACCAATTAGTGCAGCTGTACGACTTCCACAATCTACTGTATGGCGGCTGCTTCGGAGACAACAGTTGCATCCATTTCACCTGCACAAAGTGCACGAATTGACACCTGCAGACTATCCTCGCCGTCAGCAATTCTGCCAGTGGTTACAAGAGCGTCATTTGAATGATCCAATGTTCATTCGGCGGATATTATTCACAAATGAGGCCATGTTTACTCGTGCGGGTGTAATCAATTCGCATAATACGTATGCACCAGTGGGCTGTCGAGAATCCAGGCGCGAGAATTGTGCGTGGATATCAACATCAATTCTCCATAAACATTTGGTGTGGTATTGTGGGGAATGACTTACTCGGACCTCATGTTCTACCTCCAAGGCTGACTGGGCACGCTTACCGCGAATTTTTGGAGGGGGAATTGCCTGGATTGTTACAGGATGTCCCTCTTGCAACACGAGCCACCTTGTGGTTTATGCACGATGGTGCTCCTGCCCATTACAGCCGCAACGTAAGGGCGTACCTCAATGATGCGTATCCACATCGATGGATAGGTCGCGGAGGACCAATTGCTTGGCCAGCCAGATCACCTGACCTGAACCCTTTAGACTTTTATTTATGGGGTCGACTAAAGACATTGGTGTATTCTTCTGCAGTACCGAACAGAGAAGTGCTACAACAAAGAATTGAAGGTGGTTGTGAAATTATTCGTGGAGAGTTGAACGGACTGTGTAATGTGCAGAGATCATTGCGGCGACGAGCACTGGTCTGTCTGCAAGTTCAGGGACAGCATTTTTAACATGCATTGCATTAAGATTTGTGCAAATACAGTACGGTACAGTCTGTAAATTCTTCACGTATTTTCCTTAGTTATTTTGCATTGATTTAGTTCAATCAACAGGAACTAAAGTAATACAGTATTCGCGAGGAATTGTTTCAGTTTGTTACGTCACGTTTATTTACCAGTTTTCGTTTTTAGTCCAAATGCACTGTAAGTAAACTGTGAACTCTGGGAAGTAAATACTTTACGTTGTATTGAATGTATTATCATGTTTTGTTCATAACTCTGTAATAAGCCAAGTATAGCAAAAATTGTATAGAACATTTTTGTCTTATATTTACCTCACAAATACACTCTTAAAATATTTACATGCATTTTTGAATCACCCTGTATATAGATGTAGATGTGGATGTGGATGTACTTCAGCGAGCACGTAATACCTCCGTAGAAACAGATACCGTAGCTCGAGAACTCACTAAAAAGTTACTGCGTTACAGCAAACTGTCTGTAAATCTCTGATCATCTTTGACCGTAGCTGCATGTGTTCCCAGTTATCCAATGAGTATTATTCTGAGAAAACATTCCAGTTTGCTTTTTGTGTAATCCTATAGTCAAACAGAGTAGACTAGAAGGCAAACCACTAACATCCAAACCCCGATTAATTAAAAAATCTAACTCCCATGCACACTGTTGGCCACCCAAGATGCACCACCCTGAAGGAAGCATCCGGACCAGGAAAATTTGCAGCATGCATTTGTGACGACGACAGATGCACACGATTAGCATTTCGACGCAGGTGTACATCACGGACCCCCGTAGTGCTACCTGCAAAACGCTTTATAAAAGGGGAACAGACCACCGTGTTGTGTACCGGAATTGTTCTTTCTTGCGGTTGTTTTGCATAAGCAGCTTTAGTAACGCTTGTAGAGGACAGTGAGCGTCTTTCGAGCTCGTTTAGGAGTTCGACCGAGGAAGAATTGTTTCCTATAAGGATCGCGGATTACCCTTCAGAGAAATCGGTGATTGTATCGGATGGAATCAAGTAACTCTAATCGCTGAATGCAGAAGGGAGCGACGGACCGACGCCAGCGACTGAAACAACCTCGTTACACCACTACACGCGATGACAGGCATATTTTGCTCATGAGAGTGACAGATCGCTCTACCTCATCACGAAGCGGGTCATAAAAAATTCGGCCTGATGCGCAACAACAAGTATCCGCACGGTGTCGGCGTCGTTTGCAGCAGAGCGGACTGTCCGCAAGTCGTCCATTGCTGCTTTTATCACTGAGTCTACGTCACAGGTGTTTGCACCGGCAATGGTGCGATGAACGAAAAACGTAGAGAATTGAATGGAACGGAATTGTTTTTACCAATGAATCCGATTCTGCCTGCACCACCACGATGGTCGGAATAGAGTCTGGAGACACTGTGGTGAGAGACTATTGAACTGTTGGCTCATGCATCTCCGTATTGGTGCTGTAACCAGTATTATGGTTTGGGCTGGTATTGGATTCTACTCCCGCACGCCCTACTACGCAATGCCGGTACTCTTAACCATCCAGCGTTATACCTCTAAGGTGTTGGAACTGTTGTCCTCGCATACTTTCGGAGGTTGCTGACGGCCGCATTACAATAGGATAACACGTGACCACACGTGGCAAACAGCGTTTGAAACTTCGTCACTCATCAGATTGCATTCTTGTCTTGGCCTCCCTAATCCTATTGAAAACAACTGGATGATAATGGAGGAACGGCTGGCCCGGGATACACTACCCGAAACTAGGTCTCTGAACCGTTTGACCATTCGGTATTACAGATAATAGTTATAAGAACACATTAATGTACAGCCAGATGACTTAGTGTTATCTTGAATAACGATTAAAGAATTAGAAGCGATGGAGAAACGTTGCACGAGTGGAAAAAGAGAAGGATTTGAAATATTACGTAGTTCTAGCTGTCACGTAAACGGTATGCATTATACTTGCTGATGCCTCTGCATATCTAATGTTAATGTTTTGTTTTTCTTATGTTTAAGAAATACCGGTACCCACAACCAGGTCAACGACGACAGTAGGATATATTACGCTAGCAACAGAAGTTAGGAGGAAAGGTAAGTAAAACCACCTACTTATCTTCAAACCTCATATGGGTATGTGCTGAAATTAATTTGTTGGCATATCGGCTTACGATTTCCTAGTTATATGACTATTTTTTGAGTAAATGTCACGCAAAAATTCGAAGGTCCGGCGTTAGATTCCCACTCGGACCTGGTAAGTTTACGGTCACATAAGATTTGAATCTGACTGTTTCTTTGTAACTAAGTCATAGTTGCTAACAGTTTCTACATGGTATCATTCTGCTTGTAACAATTTTTGTATGTTTTCTGTTCTATAGTACAGATTTAGACTTAGACCATTTTAGGGTATCTAAATACACTATGTGATCAAAAGTATCCGGACACCCTTAAAAACGTGTTTCATATCATGTGCACTGTGCTGCCTCATATTGTCAAGTATTTCATATCATCTACTTCAGTAGTCATTATACATCGTAAGAGAGCAGAATGGGGCGTTCCGCGGAACTCACGGACTTCGATCGTGGTCAGATGAGTGGGTGTCACTTGTGTCATACGTCTGATTGCGAGAGTTTCACACTCCTAAACATCCCTAGGTCCACTCTTTCGGATGTGATAGTGAAGTAGAAACGTGACAGAGACCTCCGACAGTTGAAGCGGATCGTAATGTGTAATAGACAGACATCTGTGTAGACTATCCAGACTATCACACAGGAATTCCAGACTGCATCGGGATCCATTGTAAGTAGTATGGCAGCTAGGTGGGAGGTGAGAAAACTTGCATTTTATGGTCGAGCAGTTCCTCATAAGCCACACATCACGCCGGTAAATGCCAAACGACGCCTCGCTTGGTGTTAAGGAGCGTAAACAATGAACGATTGAACAGTGGAACAACGTTGTGTGGAGTGTTGAATCATGGTACACAATGTGGCGATCCGATGGCAGGGTGTGGGTATGGCTAATGGCGGGCGAGCGTCATCTGCCAGCGTGTGTAGTGCCTACAGTAAAATTCGGAGGGGGTTGTGTTAGGGGGCGGTCGTGGTTTGCTCGGAGGGGGCTTGCACCCCTTGCGTGACACTATCACAGCACATGCCTACATTGTTGTTTTAAGCACCTTCTTGCTTCCCACTGTTGAAGAGCAATTCGGGGGTGACGATTGCATCTTTCAACACGATCGAGCACCTGAGGGGAAGTGGTTACACGATAATAACATCCCTGTAATGTAGTGGCCTGCACAGAGTCCTGATCTGAATCCTATAGAACAGTATTGGTATGTTTTGGAACGCTTATATGTTTGTAATTTTAACCTCGTGACGTCCCGCTATCCTAGTGACTTAGTTGTACACTTTTAATTACACATATCACATCATATCTGCCTATATAAGAACAAGGCGGTCTTTATATACATCATGTACAGCTGACCAACAAAGGAACCATCGCTTTGATTGATTATGAAACTGTCAATTAATGTACACACATCAAACACGTTTTGCGTCACCTCGGTTCCGAAAGTTCCGGAATCTGCACAGAAAATTGGAATATAGATCAACATAAACACCATTTCCGCTATTTCTATTGCTCATGAAATCCACACATTGCATGTTGTACCACCATAAAGAGGTGGCGGTCCAGGTTGCTGTACACGCCGTTACCTCTAATACCCAGTAGCACGTCCTCTTGCATATATGCATGCCAGTATTCGGCGTGGCATACTATCCACAAGTTCATCAAGGCACTGTTGGTCCACATTGTCCCGCTCCTCAACGGCGATTCGGCGTTGATCCCTCAGAGTGGATGTTGGGTCACGCCGTCCATAAACAGCCCTTTTCAATCTATCCCAGCCATGTTCAATAGGGTTCATATCTGGAGAACATGCTGGCCACTCTAGTCGAGCGATGTCGTTATCCTGAAGGAAGTCATTCACAAGATGTGAACGATGGGGGGGCATAAATTTTCGTCCATGAACACGAATGCCTCGCCAATATGCTGCCAATATGGTTGCACTACCGATCGATAGAATGGCATCCTTGTATCGTTCAGCCGTTACGGCACCTTCCTGGCACAAAGTAACAATGCGGACGCGATCCAATCGCGGCATTGACCGTATAGGCATGGTGTACCTCCTTCCTAGTGGAATCACTTAAACTAATCACCTGTCGGACTCCCTCCGTCTAATAGGCGCTGCTCATGCATGGTTATTTACATTTTTGGGCGGATTTAGTGACATCTGTGAATAGTCAAAGGGACTGTATCTGTGATAGAACAACCACAGTCAACATCTATCTTCAGGAGTTCTGGGAACTGGGGTGATGCAAAACTTTTTCTGATGTGTATATTTAGGCAGTTTATAGTGATCTAACTACGATATTGTACGGTAGTACACAAAACAAACTACACTAACGTAAACAATCGCAACACTAAAAGATGATTAATATAGAATAATCAAACGTCGAGAATAAATTTGTCTGGGTAATGCATTTAAGCGATTAACACTGATATAAAAGCCAGAATTTTGAATGCAAGCATGCAAACGTGCATGCTTTGTGTTGTGTAGGTGCCGGATGTCAGTCTGTGGCATGGAGTTGTATGCCTGTTGCACTTGGTCGATCAATACTGGAACAGTTACTGTTGAGTGTCGGTTAGACCGTCGGCGAGAGCGCACCGCGAGTTCCTGATACTAATGAGGCTAGTACACTGTTCGCCTGTTACATGTTTTTTACGAGGTTCAAACAGGAGCGAGTTATTTTTAGTTATCTGTGAAGTTACTAGTTTATTTTTGTAATTTATTACGTGTTCGAGTGCTTACTAGGCACAACTTTGTATTTCAATAACAGACTGGCAACCGTGGTCTAGGGGGGCCGGCACGGTAGCTCAGCCTGTTCGGTCAGAGAGTCAGTTGCCCTCTGTAATAAAAAACTGAGTGGAAGGAACAACCACTGTACTTGAACAGGATGTCTTGCGACGTCCGCAATGACCAAACACATCGATCAATAGGAAACAAAATTTTAAAAAAAGGGGGTAGCGTCTTTGATTCAAAATCAAAAACGTCTTCGGTCCCGGGTTCGATCCCCGCCACTGCCTAAATTTTGATAAATAATCAGCATTGGCGGCCAAAGACTTCCGGCATAAAAAGTCGGCCTCATTCTGCCAACGGCCTTGTCAGAGAGGGAAGAGGAGCGGATAGAGGTTCAGGGCACTCTCTTGTCCTAGGGGTGGGAAATTGCCCCTAAAGGCAGAAGAATCAGCAATGATCAACGACATGAGGAGAGAAGGCAATGGAAACCACTGCATTAAAGACACGTAACGTGTATCCACAGGACATGTGGCCTGTAGTTGAAGAAGTGTCTTGATGATCTCTCCATTGGCAAAAGATTCCGCAATAGTCCCCCATTCGGATCTCCGGGAGGGGACTGCCAAGGGGGAGGTTACCATGAGAAAAAGATTGAATAATCAACGAAAGGATAACGTTCTACGAGTCGGGGCGTGGAATGTCAGAAGTTTGAACGTGGTAAGGAAACTAGAAAATCTGAAAAGGGAAATGCAAAGGCTCAATCTAGATATAGTAGGGGTCAGTGAAGTAAAGTGGAAGGAAAACAAGGATGTCTGGTCAGATGAGTATCGGGTAATATCAACAGCAGCAGAAAATGGTATAACAGGTGTAGGATTCGTTATGAATAGGAAGGTAGGGCAGAGGGTGTGTTACTGTGAACAGTTCAGTGACCGGGTTGTTCTAATCAGAATCGACAGCAGACCAACAACGACAACGATAGTTCAGGTATACATGCCGACGTCGCAAGCTGAAGATGAACAGATAGAGAAAGTGTATGAGGGTATTGATAGGGTAATGCAGTATGTAAAGGAGGACGAAAATCTAATAGTCATGGGCGACTGGAATGCAGTTGTAGGGGAAGGAGTAGAGGAAAACGTTACAGGAGAATATGGGCTTGGGACAAGGAATGAAAGAGGAGAAAGACTAATTGAGTTCTGTAACAGGTTTCAGCTAGTAATAGCGAATACCCTGTTCAAGAATCACAAGAGGAGGAGGTATACTTGGAAAAGGCTGGGAGATAAGGGAAGATTTCAATTAGATTACATCATGGTCACACAGAGATTCCGAAATCAGATAATGGATTGTAAGGCGTACCCAGGAGCAGATACAGAATCAGATCACAATATAGTAGTGATGAAGAGTAGGCTGAAGTTCAAGACATTAGTCAGGAAGAATCAATAAGCAAAGAAGTGGGATACGGAAGTTCTAAGGAAAGACGAGATACGTTTGAAGTTCTCTAACTCTATAGATACAGCAATAAGGAATAGCGCAGTAGGCAGTACAGTTGAAGAGGAATCGACATCTCTAAAAAAGGCCATCACAGAAGTTGGGAAGGAAAACATAAGTACAAAGAAGGTAGCTGCGAAGAAACCGTGGGTAACAGAAGAAATACTTCAGTTGATTGATGAAAGGAGGAAGTACAAACATGTTCCGGGAAAATCAGGAATACAGAAATACAAGTCGCTGAGGAATGAAATAAATAGGAAGTACAGTGAAGCTAAGACGAAATGGCTGCAGGAAAAATGTGAAGACATCGAAAAAGATATGATTGTCGGAAGGACAGACTCAGCATACAGGAAAGTCAAAACAACCTTTGGTGACATTAAAAGCAACGGTGGTAACATTAAGAGTGCAACGGGAATTCCACGGTTAAATGCAGAGGAGAGAGCAGATAGGTGGAAAGAATACATTGAAAGCCTCTATGAGGGTGAAAATTTGTCTGATGTGGTAGAAGAAGAAACAGGAGTCGATTTAGAAGAGATAGGGGATCCAGTATTAGAATCGGCATTTAAAAGAACTTTGGAGGACTTACGGTCAAATAAGGCAGAAGGGATAGATAACATTCCATCAGAATTTCTAAAATCATTAGGGGAAGTGGCAACAAAACGACTATTCACGTTGGTGTGTAGAATATATGAGTCTGGCGACATACCATCTGACTTTCGGAAAAGCATCATCCACACATTTCCGAAGACGGCAAGAGCTGACAAGTGCGAGAATTATCGCACAATCAGCTTAACAGCTCATGCATCGAAGCTGCTTACAAGAATAATATACAGAAGAATGGAAAAGAAAATTGAGAATGAGCTAGGTGACGATCAGTTTCGCTTTAGGAAAAGTAAAGGCACGAGAGAGGCAATTCTGACGTTACGGCTAATAATGGAAGCAAGGCTAAAGAAAAATCAAGACACGTTCATAGGATTTGTCGACCTGGAAAAAGCGTTCGACAATATAAAATGGTGCAAGCTCTTCAAGATTCTGAAAAAAGTAGGGGTAAGCTATAGGGAGAGCCGGGTCATATACAATATGTACAATAACCAAGAGGGAATAATAAGAGTGGACGATCAAGAACGAAGTGCTCGTATTAAGAAGGGAGTAAGACAAGGCTGTAGCCTTTCACCCCTACTCTTCAACCTGTACATCGAGGAAGCAATGATGGAAATAAAAGAAAGGTTCAGGAGTGGAATTAAAATGTTGAATGGATATCAATGATACGATTCGCTGATGACATTGCTATCCTGAGTGAAAGTGAAGAAGAATTAAATGATCTGCTGAACGCAATGAACAGTCTAATGAGTACACAGTATGGTTTGAGAGTAAATCGGAAAAAGACGAAGGTAATGAGAAGTAGTAGAAATGAGAACAGCGAGAAACTTAACATCAGGATTGATGGTAACGAAGTCAATGAAGTTAAGGAATTCAGCTACCTAGGCAGCAAAATAACCAATGACAGACGGAGCATGAAGGACATCAAAAGCAGACTCGCTATGGCAAAAAGGCATTTCTGGCCAAGAGAAGTCTACTAATATCATATACCGGCCTTAATTTAAGAAAGAAATTTCTGAGGATGTTTGTCTGAAGTACAGCATTGTATGGTAGTGAAACATGGACTGTGGGAAAACCGGAACAGAAGAGAATCGAAGCATTTGAGATGTGGTGCTATAGACAAATGTTGTAAATTAGGTGGACTGATAAGGTAAGGAATGAGGAGGTTCTACGCAGAATCGGAGAGGAAAGGAATATGTGGAAAACACTGATAAGGAGAAGGGACAGGATGATAGGACATCTGCTAAGACATGAGGGAATGACTTCCACGGTATTAGAGGGAGCTGTAGAGGGCAAAAACTGCAGAGGAAGACAGATTGGAATACGTCAAGAAAATAATTGAGGACATAGGTTACAAATGCTACTATGACATGAAAAGATTGGCACAGGAAAGGAATTCGTGGCGGGCTGCATCAAACCAGTCAGTAGACTGATGACCAAAAAGAAAAAAAAATAGTGTAGTGTACAGTACCTGTGTTACCATCGACCCTCGTATTGTACAGGCTTTTGTTTGTTTGGTTAGAACAGCTCAGTGTCATTTAGACAGTCAGTGCGAGAGCACTTCGATTTCCCGCTGCTAATAAGGAGAGTACACCGTTCGTTCGTTATATATTTTTACGAGCTTCAAGCAGGAGCGTCAGCAGTAATGGATAGGAACTGTGATTGTTGTGTACAGATGCTAATTGAGTTGGCGACACTTCCCTCACAGCTCCAGGTTGCGCTGGCTTCGATCACACAGCTTGAGGCTGCTGCCAAGGGGTGCCTCTGTGGGGGATCGAACACGGGGATTCGATGGACGTCGAGCACGTCCCATGTGTCCTCCGCTCGGTCCACTGCTGTGGCCGCCGCGGGTAATGCCTGCGCTGAGGATGAGCCCTCATCTTGGGTCGAGTGGGAGAACGTTCGAAAGTCTGGCAGGCAGCGAAAAAATTTCCGAGGGGCTGATTCTAGGGCCTCCCCAGTTCGTTCGACACTCAGGTTTCGGGCGCTATCTGTGGATGCAGTCGTCCACCTTGTTCCAGAGGAAGCTTCTCGGCCCTGAAGGTCTGGGCATTCAGAGAGGGTTGGTTTGCCGGTAGTTGGGAGCTCCAGCGTTAGGCACATAATGGGGCCCCTTAGGAACAAGGCTGCCAAGTAGTGGAAGGAAGCCAATGTGCACTCCGTGTGCATTCCCGGGGGAGGCATTCCGGATGTGTAAAGGTTGCTTCCGGGTGCCATGAAGATTACAGGCTGCAGCCAACTGCAGGTGATGGCTCATGTCGGTGCCAATGACATGTGTCGCTTTGGATCGGAGCAGATTCTGTCTGGTTTCGGGCGGATAGCGGAAAATGTAAAGACTGCCAGTCTAGCTTCTGAGGTTAAGGTGGAGCTCACCATCTGCAGCATCGTCGATAGAACCGATTGTGGTCCTTTGCGCCATCGAGTAGTGGGTTCCGCTTAATAGATCAGGAGTGCACTACACACATTAGGTGGCTACGCGGGCAGCGGGGGCTATGTGGAAAGAACTGGGAGGTTTTTTATGTTAGAGGGTCTCAGGGGACCACAGAAGGGGCGTCCGTCTAAAAGTGCGCAGGTGAAATACAGTAAGGTAGTTGTAGAAACGATTGGTTTTCTAGTTGTAAATTGTGGCAGCTGTGTTGGGAAAGAACCAGAGCTCCAAGCCCTAATAGTTGTAGGTACAGAGAGCTGGCTAAAGCCGGAAATAAGTTCAGCTGAAATTTTTTCAACGGTGTTCAGAGAGGATATATTAAATACAGTTGGTGGTGGATAGTTTGCCTTGTAGCGAAATTGATGTAGATAGTTCGTGTGAAATAGTATGGGTAGAGTTTATACCTGACAATCGGACTAAACTATTAATGCTATTAATGGGATCGTTTTACCAACCCCCCGCCCCAGACTCAGAAGATATAGTTGCTGAACCGTTGAAAGAAAACTTGAGTCTCATTTCAAATAAGTACCCAGCTCATACAATTATAGTCGGTGGTGACGTCAACCTACCCTCGATGTGCTAGAAAAATTATAGTTTAAAGCCGGCGGCAGGCATAAAACGTCATCCGAAATTGTACTGAATGCTTTCTCAGAAAATTATTTTGAACAATTAGTTCATGAGCCCACTCGAAGCGTTAATGGTTGCGAAAGCATACTTGACCTTTTAGCAACAAATAATCCTGGACAAATAGTGAGTATTGTGACGAATACAGGGATTAGCGACTACAAAGCAGTTGCTGCGAGGCTGAATACCGTAACACCTACAACCATTAAAAAGAAACGCAAAGGATATATACTTAAAAAAGCTGATAAAAATACTCTTAACGCCTTTTTCAGAGACAGTCTTCACGCCTTCCGATCTGATCATGTAAGTGTAGAAAAGTTGTGGAATGTTTTCAAAGAGGCAGTATCGATAGCAATTGAGAAATATATACCACATAAATTATTAAGTGATGGTACTGATTCCCCATGGTACACAAAACGAGTCAGATCGTTGTTTCAGAAGCAACGAAAAAGGCATGCCAAATTTAAAAGACGCAAAATCTCCAAGATAGGCAAAGTTGTGCAGAAGTTTGAAACACAGCGCGTACTGCAGTGCGAGATGCTTTTAATAATTCCCACAACGAAATTCTGTCTCGAAATGTGGTAGAAAACCCAAAGAGATACATAAAGCACATCAGTGCAAGACGCAATCAATACCTTCACTGTGCGATAACAACGGTGAAGTCACTGATGACAGTGCCACTAAAGCAGAGTTATTAAACACGGAATTCCGAAACTTCTACACCAAAGAAGACGAAGTAAATACTCCTGAATTCCAATCAAGAACAACTGCCCAGATGAGAAAGATAGAAGTAGATATTCTTGGTGTAACGAAGCAGCTTAAATCACTTAATAAAGGCAAGGACTCCGGTCCAGATTGTATACCAGTCAAGTTCCTCTCAGGGTATGCTGATAAAATAGCTCCATGCTTAGCAAGTATATACAACCACTCGCTCAAAGAAAGATCCGTTCCTAAAGACTGGAGTAATCCAATGGATTGCAGGCCTATATCAATAACGTCGATTTTCAGTAGGGTTTTGAACATATACTGTATTCGAACATTGTGAAGTAACTTGAAGAAAACGATTTATTGATACATAGTCAGCACGGATTCAGAAAATATCGTTCATGTAAAACACAGTTAGCGCTTTATACTCGTGGTACTAAATTCTATCGACAGGGGATGTCAAACTGATTTCATATTTTTAGATTTCCAGAAGGCTTTTCGACACCGTTCCTCACAAACGTCTTCTAACCAAACTGCGTGCCTACGGAGTATCGCCTCAGTTGTGCGACTGGATTCGTGATTTCTTGTCAGAAAGGTCACAGTTCGTAGTAATAGACGGAAAGTCACCGAGTAAAACAGAAGTAATATCCGGCGTTCCCCAAAGAAGTGTTATAGGCCCTCTACTGTTCCTGATCTATATTAACGACGTAGGAGACAATCTGAGTAGCCGTCTTAGATTGTTTTCAGATGATGCTGTCACTTACCGTCTTGTAAAGTCATCAGATACTTGCGAAATGATTTAAATAAGATACGTATATGGTGCGGAAAGTGGCAGTTGGCCCTGAGTAAAGAAAAGTGTGAAGTTATTCACATGAGTACTAAAAGAAATCAGCTAAATTTCGATTGCGTGATATGTCACACAGATCTGAAGGCTGTAAATTCAGTGAAATACTTAGGGATTACAATTACAAATAACGTAAATTGGAACGTTCACGTAGATAATATTGTGGGTAGATCAAACCAAAGACGCGATTCATTGGCAGAACACTTAGAAGGTGCAACAGGTCTACTAAAGAGACTGCTTACACCACGCTTGTCCGCCCCATTCTGGAGTATTGCTGTGCGTTGTGGGATCCGCATCACATGGGACTGACGGATGACATCGAAAAAGTACAAATAAGGGCAGCTCGTTTTGTATTATCGCGAAATAGGGGAGATAGTGTCACAGACATGATACGTGAATTGGAGTGGCAATAATTAAAACTAAGGCGTTTTTCGTTGCGATGGGATCTTATGAAATTTCAATCATCAATTTTCTCCTCTGATTGCGAAAACATTCTGCTGGCACACACCTACATAGGGGGAAATGATCATCACGATAAAATAAGAGAAATCAGGGCTCGTGCAAAGAAATTTAAGTACTCGTTTTTCCCGCGTGCCGTTCGAGAGTGAAACGGTAGAGAGAAAACTTGAAGGTGGTTCATTGAACCCTCTGCCAGGCACTTTATTGTGAATAGCAGAGTAATCACGTAGATGTTGATGTGGATGTTTGTTAACGATGCTGGACTTCGATGACGTCCCACACGTGCTCTATTGGAGATAGATCTGGTGATCGAGCAAGCCAAGGCAAGATGTCGACATTCTGTATAGCTTGCTGGGTTAAACCAGAGCGATGTTGCGAGGGTTGTCCTGTTGGAAAACACCTCCTGGACTGTTGTTGATGAATGGTAAGGTAACAGGTCAAGTCAACAAACTGACGTGAAATTTTGCAGTTAAGACGCGTGGGATAAGCAAGGGAGTACTCCAGCTATCATACGAAATCGGACCACAGACAGTATGTCCGAGTATAGGGCCAGCGTGTCTAGTACACAGCTAGATTGGTAGTAGGCTCTCAACTGGCTTTCTTCAATCAATACGCAGCCATCATTGGCACCGAGGCAGAACCTGCTGTCATTAGAAAACACAATGGAACTCCGCCGTGCCCTCCAATGAACTCAGGCTTGACACCACTTAAGTCGCAAATGGGGGTGGTTTGGGGTTAGCGGAATGCATCGTACAGGCCGTCTGGCTCGGAGCTGTCCTTCAAGGAACCGGTTTTTAAGAGTTCATTGTGTGAGTGCGGTGTCAGGTGCTGCTCAAATTGCTACTGCAGACGCTGTATGAGGTGCCACAGCCATACGTCGAACACGGTGGTCTTTCTTCTCGGTAATGCCACGTAGTCGTCTGTAGCCCGGTCTTCTGGCAACCGTATATTCTGGTGACCTCCGTTGCCAACAATCATGTTCAGTGGCTACATTCCTGCCCAGTGTTTCTGCAGTACCGCATAAGGAACTTCCAGCTTCACGTAGCCGTATTACGCGACCCCATTAAAAGTCAGTGAGGTGATAATAATGACGTCTTTTTCGCCTTTGATTAACATCAACTCACCATTTCCAATCTCAGACGTAATTAACGCTGACGACCATTACAGCGTGTATTTAAAGAAAACCTGATTTACATCCTCGCCGTGCCTTTACTAGCACCACCCTAATGCGAATGGCGTGTAATTTGATAATACATCATCTTTTAGACGTAGAAACACGGCTACCAACTTTAGTTTACGTCGCACAACTCCTTCATGGTGTCGGGGTTTTTTCCGTCAGTGTATAAACTGACAGTTACCGGAGATGGAATCATTTAAAAATCTGTGGCGGTGATTGGTGTATAAGTTGAAAACGTCAGGTTACGCCGTACGTTAAATTGTAAGGCCTTTTATGTTTCATGTAACATCAGTTTTCATTCAATATAGAAATACAGCTTTTAGAAAGTAGTACAAATAACGACAGAAGATTTTCTTCAAAGGAAAATGATTAAGTTCAAAGTTGATAATCATAAATTGCAACTCCAATTTCAATGCACGCTCTAATTAGCTTGGCAACAAACGTGTATCTATTCTTGAGATCGGATTGCCTTTCTTTTGTGATGGCAGTCTATTCATAATCGTAACGATCAATCCATCCAATGGGTTAACATTCTTCTTTGTAGACATCCCCTCTCAACCTCCCGACAGGCAAAAATCTAAAGAGATAAGGCCCAGGAAACTTGATGGCCCCGATCCCTCTTCCGGGGGATTGTGAGATCTAGACGATCTATTAGCCCAAAAGCTAGAATGGGCAGGGGCCCGGTAATGTTGGGAGAAGACACAAATCCATGTAGCCAAAGGAATCTCTTCCAATAACGTTCGAAACTCGTTTTCAAGAAAGTGTGGATAACAGGATCCTGTAAGACTGTGCTTACACGGTACAGTAGAATTGGTTAACAAATAGCAAGCACAATTAATGTTGAAAACTGGTCCAATTCAAGATCAGGAACAACTTAAGAATTTCAACTGAAAAAAATAACAGTCTGTCGATATCAAAGGCAATCTCCCAACTGACTCTCACGCACTGACTCAACATCGCCATGCCCAAACAACTAACGACAGAAACTTGTAATTAGGAGATGGTGTATATATACTATATTGTAGACGACGTTGAAGAAGGGAAACTCCACCGCTAAGGGTGTGAAATACCAGATGAAAAGCTGTCGAAAATATGTCACTATTTAGGAAATTTGGATGCTAGATCTACGAAAGCTGGTATTTGATTTCTCGGTTATAACCTAAAAAATACGTGTTGCAGTGTTTTTGGAAATTCAGCCCGTAAGAGGGTGAAATAGGGAATTAAAGTTTTATGAAAGCATTTTAGAAGCTAAATCTATGAAAATTTGAATTTGATTCCTCAGTTAGAAAAAATAGATATTTCATTGTTTTTGGATATCCAACCCGTAAGGGATGAAATAGGATGAAACTCAATCACTAGCTCTTAATTGTCTGGATCTAAGCGCTAAGGATAGAAACCTGAAATTTGGAGATTGAGTGGACCTTATAATGTAGGCATTGTTTAAAGAGGGATTGTCGAAATTCCTCTCCTAATAGGGGTGAAATAGGGGATGAAAGGCCTTTTGAAAGCACGCCGCTATTAAGGCAACTTTGCAGCTTCAACCACGCAAATTGTCTTATGGTTTTCCAGTCAGAAAGAAAAAAAAAACATTAAGGGACTAAAATAATGGTTTAAAAACTTTCATGAAAATAAATCAATATTTAAGAACTATAAAGCCTTTTTAAAATTACGTCTATGAAAACTGCTACGTGACTTCTCAGTTGTAAATAAAATAATAAGTCGTTCATTGCTTTTGGAAATATTTCATTATATTGAAAAAATTGAAGCTAAATTTACGAAAATAGTTATTTCATTTCTCGGTTAGACATAAAGAAATATATGATAGGGAATGAAAGTTTCTGTGGACATATCCCCACCAGAACACAAAGTGCATGATTAACAAGAACGTTGGACTCCAGCTACCAGAACCGCTTTTTGGTCAGTAGTACACTCGGAAAAGACCATGCTTCTATGGCCTTAATTAGCATGAAACGTTTACGAGATGTTCGCAATTTGTGAATAACATAAAAATTCTATTAAAGAAAAGTCTGTGCAGATCATTGAGTCTACGCGAGCGAAGCAGCGGGCGCTAAGCTAGTTGATAATCGCGATACCGCGAAACTGAAACTTATTTCTTTAACCAGCTGTAGCTCTGTAGCGAACAAGAATTGGAAACTTGTTATGTGGGATATTTTACTCGAATTTTTCTGTACTATCACTTACTGAAAAATTAGACATTCCTCTTGAGGGCTCCGCAAATAATTGAACGCCCGTATTGGGGCAACCAATGTCTCCAGTTTTACAGTCGACGATTTTCACTTCATTAAAATAACTTTGAGATAAATAATTTTGTTATTTAATTGTATTGATAACAAAGTTTTCCTGCACAGAACTACCGGTTTCGACTATACAGTAGCCATCTTTAGAATCTCATTCTCCTGCACTGTAACAAATCAGATCCATGTAAAAATAACATGTGTCAAACAAGATTATAACTCCTTACTTTGCAACAGACTGAGAGATTCTGAAGATAGCTTTTGCATAACCGTAATCGGTAATACTGTTCAAGCAACTTAGCGATCAAAGTAATTACATACAAAATTATGTGCATCATACAGTCACTCCCCAAATTGTCATTTTATATAAAATTCAATTTGTATTTAAAACTTGCAGATTAAAGCTGTATGCCGAACCGGAATCTGAATGTAGGACATTGACTTCTGAGGACGAGCCATCATGCATGAAGTATCACTCCTCTTCACAGTGTTACTTGCGCCACTACATCTTCCTCACTTTCCAGATTTCACAATAGTTCTCTTGCCTCCTCAAGTCGCCTATTGGAAGAAAGGATATTGCGGAGAAATTTCTTACTAGGGCACTGCGCCAACTCGTCATCACCGATTTACTTCAAATTTATGGTATATGTAGGAGCTGGCTAGAAATGAAAGTGACGGAAGCTGAGCTTCAGATGGCCAAAAAATGAATGTGTGGCGCGGGTCAGGCAAGGCACGAGCCGTTTATGTTAGGCCGGTATTACACTATCAAATTTCTTTGTCAAAAATCGTTGTCAAAGATATTTGATGGTGTAATAGGGAACTTTGTCAAACGTCGTCCAATACTTGATCAAATCTAGGGCCTCGCTGTAGATTTGATCAAAGAAGTCGTTTGTCTTCTGTTCACTGCATTGTGACGTGTTACCACATGGAGTTACCACATCGCTGCAGCATTCTGTAGTCTGTAGCGTTTTTATAAATTTTGCCAGTAAATACAAATGTTGTTTGCCGACAAGTACAAAATTAATAGAGATGTATGAAGCTGTTGAGGCGCTTTACAACGTGAGGCACCCTGAATAGAAAAATAGGTTAAGAAGATTGGAGACCTGACTGACCTGACCTGACCTAACCTAACCTAACCTAACCTAACCTAACCCTCTCCTGTAGCAAGGAATCGGAATGTTACAGTGAGCCTGTCTTCTGCAGATGTAGCAGTTCTTAAGTGGATATTGTGCTTTGTGATATGAGGATACACTTCACAGAGCACATACAGAAATGTATGCTCATCCATTCTTAAGTAATTGAGTAATTGATGTACGACTTGACGTCCGTCACTATAAGCTCACGTACCAAGTTTTGTTGAATGCTTTTATCGTGTCGTCGTAAAACCCATGGATTCACCCAGGTATGTTTCCATTTATCTCCGCTTCTCTTCCGCATGTGCACACAGTGCAATTGTGGTACATGCAACTGCTGCGCTTAATAACAAATTGTTGTTGTCAGTCCTCTTGAACTTTGACGAAAAATATGATGACTGTGTAATACGTCAAAGATCTTTGTGAAACATATTTGACGGAATATTTGATCACATCTTTGATCAAATATTTAACAAAGAAATTTGATAGTGTAATACCGGCCTTAGCAAAGTTACCAGCCAGCGTTTGGCGAAGCAGTCGGAATATACAACGATAATCCGAGGATCGTGAGGTCATGTTCCTACTTGGAAAAATTATTTAATTATTTTCAGCTTTCACGTTACTTATACTGGAAATAAACCGACATAATACTCAATAAATTGTATTTCCTAACTTATTCATTAGAAACACGAAAAGCAAACACAAACGAAAATTTGAGCTTGTAAAAGAACTTTCAGCGAGGAATTGTATGGCATCGTATATAAAATTAGATTCTTTTATTGTTTTACAATTGCTGGTTTACTCATACTGGAGTGATACTCAACGAACAAACAGGGGAACTTATCGTTCGCGTACATCTTTCAAAGCGTTCTCGGAGGTCAAAACGAAGTTCTGTAGATTTTAATTACAATTCCTTCTTGAAAAGATATTTGCAGAGTCCTAGTGGACGACATAAGTACAATTATTTATCGTATATTATCCCAGTTTTCTTTTTTGTCTTTCCTTTCCACGCATTTTACGATGACATCGATAAATGCAATACACATTGAGCATTATTCCAGATTGTTTGCAGTATAAATACCGCAAAAGCTTAAAATAAAAAATCGTTCCTCTTAGAGACTAGGCGATTATTTCAGGAATGACTATTTCACTCCGCTGAAGGGTGCTCGCCGTTTTGAATCTGCCAGGGAGATTAAAACTGTGTGGGATCTGAAATCGGAACCCTAGATTTCGCAGAGAGTGCTCTAAGCAGCTGAACTGTCGCCGCACGATTAACTATGGAAACAATCCGCTAGGCTGTGGCTAAGCCATTTCTAACAGAGGTGCTAGACCAGTGAGGTAAGCAGGAGGGTTTCTGAAAAATTGGAGAAGAAAAGTACTGGTGGCAGTAAGACTTTGAGAAAGAGTTAGGAGCCGGCCAGGGTGGCCCATAGGTTCTAGGCGCTACAGTCTGGAACCGTGCGACCGCTATGGTCATAGGTTCGAATCCTGCCTGGGGCATGGATGTGTGTGAAGTCCCTTAGTTAGTTAGGTTTCAGTAGTTCTAAGTTAAGTCCCATAGTGCTCAGAGACATTTGAACCATTTGAAAGAGTTAGGAGTCGTGCCGAGTTAGCTCAGTCGGTAAGAGTGCTGACGTAAAATCAAAGGTTCCGAAGTCGAGCACATCGTTTTAATTTTGCAGGACGTTTCAGTACAGCGCACGCTCCGCTGGAGAGCGAAAAATTCATTTTGGAAACGTGCCATATCCTCATATTGCAGCAGTGGAACACGAACCACAAACAAAACCGAAACGTGTACTTTGTCGGTGGGGCACACGGCAGGGACGGAGGTAGCAGTGGTAGCGATAATGATTATGAAGCGCACATCGGCATTGTAATTACATGTGTAAACCTGGATAACAGCCGCACGGCGAGTGTTCGGTCACGAAGTGTAAACGTTTCGAGACAACAAATTCCCTCTGACGAATTAGGGCGAGAAGGCTTTATACGGTATGAACACAGTTTATAACTTTAATGGATGCACATTTGTGTCAGACTATGAATATATTAACACACTAACAATGACAGTTGCGAAAACTAATTACTAATAGGAAACATTAGTACTGGAGATAACAAGGTCGAAATACTGGCTTATAGATAAATATGTCTGTGGGTACATACTAGTCTGCTCTAAACGAGTCCTAAAGGAATAAAAGACAACGAAAAACAACTGATGGCACGTTGTAAACGTAACCGTGATCATAGACGAAAGGACGAGTTCGAATTGTGGCTGTCACTCTAAATCAGTGTAATACAGGCTGTCACAAAAAGGTACGGCCAAACGTTCAGGAAACATTCCTCACACACAAATAAAGGAAAGATGTTATGTGGGAATGTGTCTGGAAACGCTTAATTTCCATGTTAGAGCTCATTTTAGTTTTGTCAGTATGTACTGTACTTCCTCGATTCACCGCCAGTTGGCCCAATTGAAGGAAGGTAATGTTGAATTACTTGCTTGTGTTGACATCCGACTCATTGTTCTACAGTACTAGCATCAATCACAGCAGTACGTAGCATCAACAGGTTAGTGTTCATCACGAACGTGGTTTTCCAGTCAGTTCAATGTTTACAAGTGCGGAGTTGGCAGATGCCCATTTGATGTATGGGTTAGCACGGCGCAATAGCCTTGGCGCAGTACGTTTGTATCGAGACAGATTTCCAGAACGAAGGTGTCTCAACAAGAAGACGTTCGAAGCAATTGATCGGCGTCTTAGGGAGCACGGAACATTCCAGCGTATGACTAGCGACTGGGGAAGACCTACAACGACGAGGATATCTCCAATGGACGAGGCAATTCTTCGTGCAGTTGATGATAACCCTAATGTCAGCGTCAGAGAAATTGCTGCTGTACAAGGTAACGCTGACCACGTCACTGTATGGAGAGTGCTACGGGAGAACCAGTTGTTTCCGTACCATGTACAGCGTGTGCAGGCACTATCAGCAGCTGATAGGCCTCCACGGGTACACTTCTGCGAATGGTTCATCCAACAATGTATCACTCCTCATTTCAGTGCAAATGTTGTCTTTACGTATGAGGCTTCATTCCAACGTGATCAAATTGTACATTTTCACAATCAACATGTGTGGGCTGACTAGAATCCGGACGCAGTTGAGCAATTACGTCGTCAACACAGATTTTCTGTGAACGTTTGGGCAGGCATTGTTGGTGATGTCTCGATTGGGCCCCATGTTCTTGCACCTAAGCTCAATGGAGCACGTTATCATGATTTCATACGGGATCCTCTACCTGTGTTGCTAGAACACGTGCCTTTATAAGTACGACACAACATGTGGTCCATGCACGATGGAGCTCCTGCACATTTCAGTCGAAGTGTTCGTACGCTTCTCAACAACAGATTCGGTGACCGATGGATTGGTAGAGGCGAACCAATTCCATTGCCTCCGCGCTCTCCTGACCTGAACCGTCTTGTCTTTCATTTATGGGGGCATTTGAAAGCTCTTGTCTACGCAACCCCGGTACCAGTTGTAGAGACTCTTCGTGGTCGCATTGTGGACGGCTGCGATACAATATGCCATTCTCCAGGGCCGCATCAGCGCATCAGGGATTTCATGCGACGGAGGGTGGATGCTTGTATCCTCGCTAACGGGGGACATTTTGAACATTTCCTGTAACAAAGTGTTTAATGGTACGTTCTGTTGCTGTGTGTTTCCATTCTATGATTAATGTGATTTGAAGAGAAGTAATAAAATGAGCGGGAGAGAGAGGAGCCTCCCCTTCAACTGAAAGCAGACACATAGCCAATATGCTACTGAATGTCATCGCATTATTAGCGCATTGAGCAATAACAAGAAGATTATCACTTCGTTCTGAAGATCCTATGTGACACTGTAATACACGATAGGATTATTTAACACTTCCTGACAAAAGAAGTGAAGCAGACAGGTGATCTGATAGCAGTGTAAAAAGGCGTCCAAAATTAAAGAAACAAACCGAAGTTTTACAAGGGTGCGTTTATTTTGCCAAAAAAAGCATAAGCACGTGATAGTAAAATAGAAACAATATAAAAAGTACAGAGCATCAACAAATGCAACATACGTAACGGCAGACAAAAATGTTCTTCGATTTTTCCAACTTAACGGATTTATAGACGCACATTCCGACAACTTGTTAATCCGCTCAGTATGGTGTGTGACCACCTCTGGCAGCAATACAGGCCTGACGAACGACGGTGCATGCTGTGAATGATGTCATCAATCTCATGTTGAGGCAATAACGCCATTCTTCCTGCAGCGCTGCTCGCAAGTCTTGGGGAGAGGTTGGTGGATGCTAACGTGATGGAATCCTGGTCCCTTGTGCATCCCAGACGTGCTCCATGGGATTCAAACGAGAGAGAGAGAGAGAGAGAGAGAGAGAGAGAGAGAGAGAGAGAGAAGGACTCGCCATACGTGTAATATCTTCCGTATCCAGGAAAATCTCAACCACCCGTGCTCTATGAGATCGAGCATTATCGTCCAGCAATACGAAGTCTGGGCCCACATCACCTGGCAACAACCGCACACGTGGTCCCAAGACCTAGAGACGATACCTGACAGCAGTTAAACCTTGCCAATTTAGACGTACAATTTCATGAAGAGGTGTCTGAGTGGTCAACATAATCTCTGCACACCATTGGGGATCATTCTCGATATTAGTCACTTTCCACAATGGTTGGGTCCCGAAATCGTTTTCCACGTTCCCTCCAGATGCGTATCCACCGAGAATCATGTCCAGTCCAAATCCGGACATTTGTGAAAAAAACATTGGTCCACTGTTTGATCGTCCATGTGGTATGTTGTCAGCACCACTCTAGACGTTCCCTTCTGTGAAGATGCATCATAGGTACACACATAGCGGGTCTCCGACAAACAAAGCCACTCTGTCGAAGCAATCTGTACACCGTTTGCCTCGCTGCAACACGTCCAGAGAATACTACGAGCTGAGATACAAGTTGTCGTGCAGTTCTAAGGCGGTTCCTCCGTGCCCTTTCAGCCAACAATTCCCTTTCTAATGTAACACGTGGTCGGCTCCGCCATGTTCTTTGGGATAGTTTTGACCTCTGTGAACTGTCGCCACATCCGACAAACAACAGAACCATTCACATTAAGCAATCGGGCCACATCAGTTTGTGGCTGTCCTGCTTCCATTCTTTCTATAGCCCTCCACCGAAGAGAACTCTGTGCCATACTGCACCATCTGTGACTGTGTTCACAGCGATTGTGGATGTGGGACTACCCGGTAGACACTATCCCGTTTAATAGGTGACGTCATCGTTGGCATGGTGGTCCGTTGACCAGAAGGTCATCTTCTGTGCAGTATACACTTGTATGGACATATGTTGATAGTTTGTATAATTATATCGTGTATTAGACACAGAAGGGGGAAATAGAATTTTGTTGCTTTAATTTTGGACACCAGTGTAGATTCTTACACGGACATACCATCGGCGGGTGTGTAAATAATTGGAGTTGCAAGTCTCTGCGACAAGAGGAACGGCCACCAGACTGCATTATTTTTTCTCTTGTTTAGTGTTGTTGGCTAGCCTGGTAGAGTATATAAAGGGCGCTAACAGCGCTGTTGGTGCCGGATGTTAAGAAAACAGAATAGCCGCATACTCATATCAGACAGCGTTATCAGCACTTGACAGAGTTTAAAGGGGCGTCGTTGTTGGTCTCCAATTGGCCCTTCCAGTTACAGCAAGCCCTGTTCACATTTGTGAGTCATTTGAATGTTCCATTGGCCAAATGTTGCACTTCTTGAGAACGTGATGGCAGGCATTCGATCACGTCTGTCCACCATAAGAGAGAATCGCACTAGACGCAACATAGCTCCTTCACGTGCGCACTACGAGAACAACTAATCGACTCCCTGCAACACGCTGTGTTACCCATTCTGTGTTACCATGCAATATTGGTTAAACACTAGTGTCGGGATAGCGAATAATTACCGTCAATTGCATAGGCTGCCGTTAAAACCACAGCACAAACGGCTGCGTTTGGAACGGCACTATGACCGGGAAACATGGACTGCTGATGAACAAATGGTTCAAATGGCTCTGAGGACTATGGGACTCAACTTCTAAGGTCATTAGTCCCCTAGAACCTAGAACTAGTTAAACCGAACTAACCTAAGGACATCACACTCATCCACGCCTGAGGCAGGATTCGAACCGTAGAGGCCTCGCGGTTCCACACTGCAGCGCCTAGAACCGCACGGCCACTTCGGCCAGCTGCTGATGAACAACGTCGCGTTGTGTTAAACAATGAATCGCGTTTCTGCGCTAAAGCGGATGACCGTCGTTGATGAGTGTGGCGGCGACCTCGTAAGTGATCCCATTCTGCCAATATTTTCGAGAGGCACAGCGGCGCTACCCCATAGCGTCATGATAGAGAGAAGCTTAGTGTGTGTGACTCCTGGTCACGGCTGGGAGTGACTGTGGGAACTCTGAAGGCGGGATCAGGGATTTTCACTGCCTCGTGATGGCCGGGTGTTGTGTGATGTCCTTTGGTTAGTTAGGTTTAAGTGGTTCTAAGTTCTAGGGGACTGATGACCATTGATGTTAAGTCCCATGATGGAGCCACGTTTCAGCAGGACAGTGCTCGTCTTTCTTTAGGAACAGCCTCTTGGAGTACTCGCATGGCTAGCAGGATCCCCAGACCTACATCTACATTTATACTCCGCAAGCCAGCCAACGGTGTTTGGCGGAGGGCACTTTAGGTGCCACTCTCACTACCTCCCTTTCTCGGAAAGCCTCCATGCGCGCTCGAATCTCTCTAATTTTACATTCGTGATCTCCTCGGGAAGTATAAGTAGGGGGAAGCAATACTCGATACCTCATCCAGGAACGCACCCTCTTGAAACCTGGACAGCAAGCTACACCGCTAAGCAGAGCGCCTCTCTTGCAGAGTCTGCCACTTAAGTTTGCTAAACATCTCCGTAACGCTATCACGCTTACCAAATAACCCTGTGACGAAACGAGCCGCTCTTCTTTGGATCTTCTCTATCTCCTCTGTCAATCTGACCTCGTACGGATCCCACACTGATGAGCAATACTCAAGTATAGATCTGACTCCAACAGAACATAGGTGTGACCAGCTAGGACGTCAACTCCATTCAGTTGTCAATATTCAGGATATCATGAATTACTTACAATAATTGTGGGCCAGTTTGCCTCAGGAAAGGATAAAACAGATTGATGACATCCTTCCCAAGGGAAGCGGAATGGTTGTATTTTGTCTTTCAGTATGTGCACGGCGTACCGGATATCCAGGTCCAAAAATAGAAAAGCGGTATTCGGCGTTGAATTTAGCCGGATGTTATGTCTTCAAAGCCGGAGTAGCCCTTGAATTGAATATTTTCAGTCGTTTAGTAATAATAAGTTACAGTCGGTTATTTGTGAGATCAAACTTAAATGTGCTTAAGTTAAAAAATCATTAAACAGCGTTATACTTCGGGAATTTCGATAGCTACTAAGTGCTCAGTTTTCCAAATTGCTGCCATCTTGATGTGCTGTTTAAGGCTCCCCCGGCGCTCCATCTGCTTAATAGGTTTCTGGGAATTACGGCGGATAAACAACATGCTGTCATCTTGCTAAGCTAATGTTATATCACATTAAAAGTTCTTCATTAAACAGAATAGACTATTATCTGTTCTTGTGGGTCGGAAAGAGGAAAGATATTGAATAATTTGGATCATTTAAGATAGGCTTGAACAGAAATAGTAACAATCTGTAGTTCAGTATTAATATTTCTCATTTGCACCGACTTGATCGAGAACGTTATTTTTCTTGCCCTCTTTAGACGATAATTTTAAACTAAACAACAACATCATCGTTGAGGTTGTGGCATTACCTAAACTAATGCGTTTCTTTGTCCACTGGGCGTTCGCGGAAAACAAAACCCTTTCCGTGTTGGCATTATGGCATGCAAACGCAAAGTATTCTACTGAAAAAAGTTATTTCTTCTGCTGTGATTTGAAACAAAACGCCCGCTTTTCATGTGGCAAAAACTTTTTAAAGCCAAAGTTGTCTTTCTTTTGATCCATGAATTTCGTGAAATTTGGCCACTGTTCAAAACATTTACTGTTTTCCACCTCTGTTTTTTTTTCTAGACCAAACATCTATAGTTTCTGCTGATTTTTCCTGGACTGGAACATCAATTAATGTCAACCGCTGAAAGTGCTTTAGTTGGGAGCCACACACACATGTCCAGGACTTTAAGTAGTGTTTGGCAATTATATACATATTAATTGTGTCTGTTCTAAATCAGCCACCGAGTTTTGATGTGTTTCTGATAATCGTCGTTCCCAACTTGATAGTTAAAAAGCCCAAAAAAGCCGAACATGCGGAACTTGTACGTATGTGGTGTGAAAAGTCGGACCGCGGTTTTAAATTTCCTACCACAGCCCTCTCACAGTGTATTTGAGTCTTGGAAATTACAGTGTGTGCACCCGTCAAAATGTCGGCGGTTGTCAAAGACGTCACCCAGCTGTATTCTCGTAAGTTGCTTAAACATTTTATGCACCGTAAGAAAATCGAGTTTCACATACACTAGGATGTTTGTTTCAACATTGTGACCAAGTGTGGCCTTACTTCTACAGCTGCATGATTAGTACGATGTGGACGACAACAGTGTTCACAGGCCTGTTCACAAACGTTCCTGGTTTTATGAACACTAACAATATCTATCGCACCTCAACCAGCCTGTTGAATAACCTTGCCATAATCTCACTGGAACTGCCTGGAACTCTTTGGAACTGCAGGTTAAACGTAGCATTTAGTATCCTCGCAGTCTGGTTGCTATAGTTAACCTAATCATCAAGGAGTTAATTCACCTGTATATGGCATACCTGAAACAACATGCGGAATCTGTTTCTTGCCAAATTGAGACCCTTGTTAGGTATACATATGCACTCTTACACGGTATTAATGTTCTGTCTCGTGGCAGTGCCACATGTTTTGTCTTGTGTGAATGTTTATTACACATTTCCTGACAGCATGTGGTATCCAAGTAGTGGGGTCGCTGGTAAGTAATATATTTTTACTAATTTTTGCTAGAATTGAAAGCGACGTCCTTGGAAGACAATCTTTAGCTTTAACTATCCAAGGACTAAACAAAACTCTCAATTAAAAACAAAAAGCAAAGCAACAGGACCAGATAGCATAAATGCAGAGTTACGAGGGATTATTTTTAAAGCTTAGACTTTTTCATTTATACAGTATATGTTGGCAAAGACGCCGAATGCCAAAACCATGAATAGTCACAGATGTCATATCAGTCTTTAAGAAAGGTCAACGAAATGAATGCAATAATTATCGTTAGATAACATTACCGGACACAGCGCATAAGATTTACAAATTTGCTAATTATAGTCAAAAATCTGTTATCCGAAGAACATTATTGTTTCAGAAAAGCAAGATTCTGTACTGACAATGTTATCACACTTAAGCATATCATAGAAAAACAAAGAGGTTCAATAGGGAAACACGCGTACAATATAGAGGCCTTCGGCCATCCAATAGGAACATTTTACGGGACATGTTACACAAGAATGGATATCCTCAGTAAATGAAATGGTTACAAAAATTCTATATAGAGATATAAAAATAACAATAAAGACTAATTACGTCATATCAAAAGGTATACTGATAAACAGAGGGGTTTTACAAGGTTGTAGCTTATCACACATACTTCTAATATATGTATTGTAACCTCCCCCTCTCTGAGTGGCATTTTAACCTAAATTTACCTACTATTCTATAAAATATACGTATTACCTAAAATTATGTTCCCACAAATTGTCTTCCAACCTAAGCTCTTATGCTAACTTTCTACTAAATAAAACTTGATTTGAACTGAATTGTAACTGATTTGAATGCAACATGTCTTATATTAAATGCGCAACTGAAGTAAAACAATTATCTGGCCCTAATCAAAATTTCCACTTACTTCCACATGACAACATTGTCGCAGATTTCTCGAAAGCACAACAGCAAATAACACTCAGGCAGCAGCTAGGCTAGATTTATATTCCTAAATACATATTCAAACTGTTGCATAAGATCATGCGTAATGATAGACAGTGTGGGGTGGGGAAACAACAATTTCTATGAAATGATGTTCCAAGACAACGATTTTAGAATGAAATATGTATTCAGGAAGACAGGGTAAAACTTCGCGTGACCACCACACGTAACATTGGGCTGAACAATACTATACGTAAAAAAGTGAACAATGATATAGAAAGGGTACAATGTTAACAGAACATTTCTCTAAACATCAAACAGCTTAATCAATTAATATGTTAATGCATGACTCAGAGAAGTGGGGTGGTCTTTCTCCCAGCTCTGAGCAGGTTAAACAGCTGACAATAATCATTCTTAGCTGCAAACTGCTGCTGTCTTACGACGAAGTTCCTTTCTTGAAAAATAATAATATCACTCAAAATACACATTCTCCTAGCCTACCAATGAACTCATCTTATTGATCTTCGCTGTCCTTTACAACCAATCTTTCTTCATCTAACAGACGCCATAACAAGTCAACGCAGCGCTGCTGAATACGTCCATTACCCACCACACTTCAACAAAGAATGTATCAGAATGCGAAGAGGCAAAGACTGAGTCACGAAAAGATCAAAGATTATTCAACAGTAACGTAACTTGCTCTCTCTCTCTGGCGTGAACATCGATAAGATAACATACGAAAACCAAAATGATTCGACCACCTTACTACATTGAAAATTTGATTGAAATATGGAACATGAGATTATCACATGACGTATTTTTTAATACGATACCTTCTGCAGACGATGCTGCAATTGTGCAGGATAGTGAGACATAGCTACTGAGATGCATCCATAGGCAATAAAATTTCTAAAGAATGTAATAAGAAAGTATTCATCCCAGAAACAAAAATGATGTCTTTCAGAGGGACAAAAATGATGGCGAACAAGATTATAACGGGAAACAAAACCATTTAACAAGTTAGTCACTTCAGTTACCTGGGCAATATTATAATCTACCAGAAAGAATTCCACATTGACAACAAGCAAGAGAAATATTAAATGATATGAGGAACGATCAACAGAACATCGGCAAATAAAGTCAGAAAAGACAAAAAAATCAAGCTCTGTAAGATAATGGCCACCCCCGAATTGATATTTGGAAGTGAAACTTTGTCAGTTACCAACAAACAAGAAAGCAGAATCCAGCGGCACAACTGAAATTTCTAAATGGAATTAAGGGCTTTACAGGATTAGATGAACTAAGAAATGAAGGCAAAATCCCGGAGCTTGACATATATGTATAAACGAGAAGATCAAGTATAATCGAGAAAACTGGCTAGAACGTCTACAAAGAACGTCAGATTTAAGGCTAGTAAAAAAAGCCTTTAAGCCTTAGGTACAATATCCAAAATAAGACCAAGAAACTGATGACTGGGTACTTACAAAACGGAACAGGTCTTTGGTCTAGACCATGATAAAAGAAGAATAAGAAGATTGACGACTTACAAGCAAGCAATATATATTCGGAATTTAGCATTCGTCAACAAAAATTTGAAACATCTCCAGCCTCAAGGGTCGCACTCCTTTCGACCACTGTTAAAAAATGCCTCTGAGCACTATAGGAGTTAACATCTGAGGTCATCTGCCCCCTAGAACGTAGAACTACTTAAACCTAAGTAACCTAAGTACATCACACATATCCATGCCCGTGGTAGGATTCGAACCTGCGACCGTAGCGGTCGGGCGGCTCCAGACTGAAGCGCGTAGAGCCGCTCGGCCACTTAGCCCGGCTGGACCACTGTTATTTCGGACGATTTATACGTAAAACGGCCGCTGATGTCGCTGTCAATGCTGTCATTGTTTTGCTTGAAATGTTTCATTATTTTATGTAGTCTACATAGACGAAGACTTATTACGAAACTGTATTTCTGCTACTGAAAAATACAGTAAATTGCTAATAGAAAATACAGTAACTTGCGATAAAATTCCTGCGATTCATTAGCTATATGCAGACCGTATGCTGCAATAGTCGAAAGCCAATAAAAAAAGGAGAACACTCTGCCACCCGCCACTGGCGCAGCGCTCAGCTGTCGCAGTTTCCACGTAGCCGTGTGTCGCCAGCGCGACAGTCAGCTGTTTTCGTCACCTGGCGTCGCAGTGGATCGACCTGCAGCGCAGCCTAGCGTGACGAATTACTCGCACCCGTCCTGCCGCGTCATGTGTGATGGATCGGCAGCTCTCCTTGTTATTCACCCGTTCCCCAGCGCACTCGACACAAAAAAGCTCTCATCACTGCTTATACGATTCACTGTATTTAGTTCACACATTCTGTGCAGAGACTCTTCCTCTGCTACCACATCCTTCTGTGTACGATGTTTAATTTCATACAACATAGCATGTTTCCAACATATAATACTTATTTCATTACAGTTACTTAATGAACAATGAAAATTTTAATCTGATGAATATGAAATAATTGAATTAAAAACGGTTTCAAACAAGGCTCGAACTGATTAACGCATTTTGGAATAATAAATAATAACTAACGAATAATAACAATAACGTAAGGAGTAGTATGGCTAACGCAAATATTAATGAAAACATACTGGCAGTGGAAGATAAAAGATGGGTGTATAAAAGTCACATAGCTGTTTCTGAGGTAGAAACTTCAGATAGACTGCACCAAATAGGGGCCCTTGTAATTGGCCGGCCGCAGTGACCGAGCGGTTCTAGTTGCTTCAGTCCAAGAACCGCGCGACTGCTACGGTCGCAGGTTCGAATCCTCCCTCGGGCATGGATGTGTGTGATGTCCTTAGGTTAGTTAGGTTTAAGTAGTTCTAAGGAACTGATGACCTCAGAAGTTAAGTTCAATAGTGCTCAGAGCCATTTGAACCCTGAAATTGAGGAAGGCCTGTTGGGAAAGAAGACACTTAATTGTGTAAATAGTACTTACAGAACAAAGGCAGACATTATTGCTGTTTTAATAGGTACTAGTGAAATCTTCTCCCATCCTTTAAAGAATCGAACTCCCGTGTGTCGCATCTCTGCATCTGTGTCTCACAAAACGATGTTCTTTTCCATGTATATTTAGCAATGTATGTAGATACTATCTGCAAAATATGTTGCGAACGGAATTACTAGGAAAGAAGTAGTGAATCTATACGTCATGTTTGATGCTGCATGGAGAGCGGAAACGTATTATGCGATAAACGTGTCTCCTTTCAGCCGTTTTTCGGGGCGTCATCAAGAAAAACTTTCGTAAATATTTGGAATTATGCATTGCAAGTTGCAAGTCACACACTCTCAAATACTGGATGAATATACTCTCGGTAATTAGCGCACAGTGAGATATGTTGCCTCAAGAAATATATACAGTTTCTAATGGTAATGCTTGACCTAATGTTAGCGTATCTCGAAATTTTCCGGTAAATAAGCCTTGAATAAACAACAAGAGCAACTTGAATTTTGGATGCATTGAGCTTCAATTCTATATTAATTGTACTGCTACGTCTAGTACCTCTGTAATGACCTTCGCAACTGCAATGTTTGTTCTTTCGGGATGACACGGCAATTCGCCACATAATGTTTTCTCTAGTATTCAAAATAAATCAAGTTAGGTTTCCATTTCATCAAGTAATACTGGCTGATATTCAACGAGTAATTTAGTTCAGAGACAAGTTATTTAGCATCTCACTGAGAGAGAACGAGCGAGCTATAGATTGTGTTTTTAAATACAGGTCAATTGACGGTCGCGTTCAACTGCTGTGTTGTGTGCAATGGAAATGAACCGGTCACGCGGTGTAGCTGCACGGTTTGAGGCTCCATGTCACGGATTGCGCGGCCCCTCCCGACGGAGGTTCGAGTCCTCCCTTGGGCATGGGTGTGTATGTGTTGTTCTTAGCACAAGTTAGTTCAAGTATTGTGTAAGTCTAGCGACCTCAGCAGTTTGGTCCCTTAGGTATTCACACACATTTGAACATTTTTGGAAGTGAACCCTATTAAATAAAGAATGTTCGTGCCTTTTCACTGACACCCTTATTCTTTAATCAGAGTGGCGGTTGCTGCACAACGGTTTACTTTACTGTGTCCTTTTACTATCCTACTACGCTACTGAATAATTGTGTCCGAACGCGTTTAGGTACAAAGCCACTTGACACGGGACTTACTCACTGCTTCATCCGCCAAGAGCTATCTTACATCCAAGACATCAGATTTCTTTATCTTTGTCTACCTACTTTCGATGTTAAGTTTACCGTTAATCTTATTAACTTTTCTGTTTACTTCCAGTCGACATGCTCTGCTGATTGGACAGTTCATTTCATTGAACAGTTTTGGTAATTCTTCTTCACTTCACCTGAGGCTACCAGCGTCATCAACGAATCTTATCACTGGATTTCTTTCTCATAATGTTAGTCGAATTCCTTAAGCTTCATCCATTTCCACCGTTGCTTCTACGATGTGCAGGTTGAACAGTAAGAGAGAACGTTTGTATCTATCAGTCTGTGCACCTTTCTCTTGATCTTTTGCTCTTATGCCGGCCGGAGTGGCCGTGCGGTTCTAGGTGCTGCAGCCTGGAACCGAGTGACAGCTACTGTCGCAGGTTCGAATCCTGTCATGGGCATGGATGTGGGTGATGTCCTTAGGTTAGTTAGGTTTAAGTAGTTCTAAGTTCTAGGGGACTAATGACCACAACAGTTGAGTCCCATATTGCTCAGAGCCATTTGAACCATTTGATAAAAAAATAAACTGTGCTCTTAGTACTGCGCTGTATAGCGTATTAGAATCTGTTGGCCGGCCGAAGTGGGCGAGCGGTTCTAGGCGCTACAGTCTGGGACCGCGCGACCGCTACAGTCGCAGTTTCGAATCCTGCCTCGGGCACGTTTGTGTGTAATGTCCTTAGGTTAGTTAGGTTTAAGTAGTTCTAAGTTCTAGGGGACTGATGACCTCAGCAGTTAAGTTCCATAGTGCTCAGAGCCATTTGAACCATTTTTTAGAATCTGTTGAGTTAGCTGGCAAGCGGAGGAGTTGCCATTGGTTTGTCTCGGATTGGCCTGATAGCTCGCACCTTTTGTTGTTCACTATTTTTGGCTACCATGTGCGTTACGTCTCCAAATATTTACGTAGTTTCTCAGATGTAAGTTTCTACCCCTGAGGATTGTTTTCTTGCAACAGTAAAGTTTGGGGAACCAGACTACAGATAACATAAAGCCGTCTTTCTATTGAAGTTTGGCCCCGCAGTCACGGTCTTTCGCCTTCGACCGGTGGCGCTGTCTTGTTAATAATCACTGATTACGGAAGCCAGCACAACTACATTTTACGTCACACAAGGAATACCGGAGGCGAAAATTCACGGCCCAGTCTCATTAATGTGAACACCACCGATGTTCAGTGCAGTAACCACTTACAGACGGGAGGTGGCACCGCTGGTAGTGCAGGGTATATCAAGCGTGTCGGGGGACGCAGAAAACAGTACACTCTTTGTAATGCGCAAACTGAGTTATTTATCTGACATCCAAAAGGGCTTGATCGTTGGCTTGCGAAGTTTGTGAACTTTTCACGTGTAGCCTTGGTGCATGGCAAAATGGCGCTATTCAAAACTGACGTCGAGGCAACTTCTGTACACCTCAGGCCATAAATGACGGGGGTGAACTACGGCCTAGGAGATGTTTACGGGCAATTAGATGTGCAAACCGTGAGAAACTGACCCCCCAGATGAACCACGGCCCTGCCAACAGCGTCTACTCAACGACTTCTCAGTGAACGTTTTGTGCGGATGGTCGTCTGCAGAGGGCGCTTTCTTAATGCACACATGTTCGCCCCTGGTAGCTCAGTGGTCAGCACGACGGAGTGTCGTGCCTGTCGTCTCAGGTTCGATCCCCGACTGGGTCGGAGATTTTCTCCGCACAGGGACTGGGTGTTGTGCTGTCCTTATCATTATCATTTCTTCCCCATCGTCACGCAAGTCGCCGAAGTTCCGTCTTGCACCCGGCGATCGGTCTATCCGACGGGACGCCCTAGTCACACGGCATTTACACTTAATGCACACATGCTGACTGTTGTTCATCGGCGGTGAAGGATAGATTTTTGCTCGTCAGTATCGCAACTGGACGTCCAGTAACTGGCGATAGATAACCTTATCAGATGATTGACGTTTTATGCTCCATCACACACATGGCCGCTGACATGTACGAGGTGAAGCGCTTGAAAGCAGGCAAGCCGAACAATCGCCGAAAGAGTTCAAGCCGGAGAGGCGGCAATGTAGTCTGGGGAATATTTTTGTGGCATTCCCTGAGTGATTTCGCCATTCTTGAAGGCACAATGGATCAACAAAAGTCTGCATCTATCTTTGGGAGCAATGTCCACCCCTACATACGGTACGAAAGCATCAACCAACAGGAAGATGCAACGTGCCACACAACTCGCAGTGTACGTGCGTGGTTCCAAGACAACCAGGATGAGTTTGCCGTACTGTCCTGGCCACCAAATTGCCCAGATTTTAACCCGATCGAGAATCCGTGACCACCTCGATCGGTCTGTATGCGCCATGGATCCTCAACCGAGAAACCTAACACAGCTGGCCACGCTACTGGAGTCAACATAACTCCACATCCCTGTCGATCTGTACGTCTCTCAGCGAACGGCGTTGCAAAATAAGGTCATTCAGGTCTTTGAGAGGTGTTCGCATTAATTTAACTGGGCAGTGTATATTTTGTGTTTATTTCTTTATTTTTGAAATAGCCCTCTTGCCACCAAGAATGCTCTTCTAGCAGTAGCACAAAATCAATCCCATACAATCGATCGCATACAATCGATCGTTGACGATGGAGTGTGCGTGCTCCATCGAAATAATACGAAGTCTCGGAGTTAACATTGGATGTCGCATGACAGAGCATAGGCTTTTCTTTTATCAGGATTGCCTGAAGCAACGTAGTATAAATATCGACTATGCAAACTATGACGCCGTGGTAATATCGCCATACGAGGAATTAACTTTTTGTAGACGAGACAATGCAGGACTACAATCAGTACTACTAAGGAGGAAGTACTATGTGCATTCAACAGAAGAAGCTGAAGAGCAACGCTGTTTTTGACGACGAGCCCGTGGTGAGATGAAGCACTTTTGTGGACGAACATCGGAGTTCCTTTTACTGTGATAGTTTCCGAAGTCCTCCCTCAAAGACAAAAATAGAGCTGCATTGTCCACGTGACTGCACAGGAATACATTTTGTAAGGACAGACCTTGCAAGACCCTGAAGAAGAGAGGTATCGCACACGGATTATTTTAACAAAGTGGTTCTAGACTAATAACAGGAATGTTGTGAATTAAAAAAATAATTACTGGCTGTTAAAGAAATATACTGCATCAGTCAGAGAGCAACCGTATTACTGTGTCTTCAATGATTTAAATAAGGAAAAGTAAAAGAAGTCCTTTATGGAAAAGTTAGGACATTATGGGAGTAGACCAAAAATATTCAAATGTCGAATCACATTTATGACTTTGATGAAACTTTTATAAACAGGTCAGTTTTCTCCTGACCACACGCATCACCTAAGTTACTTTAAAAACTCGAAAAACTAAAACATTACGAAAACTGACCATGCCTCTTTGCTTAGAGCAACTTGTCGAAACCGTCGTTCAACTTCTAATTTAAGGTACCTCGACAACGTGGTACACCCTTTATAATGTTTTAGAATTTTTATCATAAAATTATATTTTTCATTGTTTTAAGTTGTACCAAGACGTTTTCTTCATACGTTTCTATTCCTCCTTCATGACAGTTAAGAGGTACTGATTCATTTTCCACTTCCGCAGAATGCAAGAAAAGCTCTGTGTCTCTACGCCTCAAAGTACTATTTTCGTCACTCAACACATCCTAAACTTGTTTCATGTTTAACCAGGAAGAAAAGAACTAATTTTGCTTAGCCATTAATTTTCTCAGATTTTTTCTGATAGCTTTTTATCCCTCATTTCAGTAGGATTTTTAGTGTTATATTTAAAAAGAATATGTCAAAATGTAATTTTAGGCTTTAAAATATCTTGATTATTCTTGTGAAAGTTTTCAAGAGACATGTGACGATACATATCTGCAGGGAATCTAGGCAAGGGGGAAAAACCTGTTACAATTTATTTTTATATTTCGTAAAAAATATGTACGCAGATTCTGAGAAGAAGATTAGTTACTTTTTAAAAATCCTGTAAACCTATAATAAACATTGTAAAAATTCGAGGAAGATGGTAACGAAAACATTTCACTTCGTCTTTTACTCATTTTTCTCTTTCTGGTAGCAAGTTAAATTAAATATTGAATTCCTGTACTATTTTCTGGACAGTGTAATATCATACTGTATACATTAATTAACTGTCTATGTATTTTCCCCATAAAAATGACAGTACCTTTTTCTAATAACATTAGTGAGATATCTATAAGAAGAATAGAAATAAGAATAAAAATGAAATATGCAAATAAATAGCAATGTATAACGATGTCACTAAAGACAGAAAGGTTAAAAACCCACCAGATAATGCGAAACAGTTCTAGGAAGAACGAAAAGGTCACGTAACCAATAGCAGACCAACACGTTTCCACCAGCGTCAACATCAAAATATTCCCCTATAGATATAAACGTTAAAATCTGTTAATGGCGTGTGCAGAACATTTTATAGTTATTGTACGTTCTGATAACGCTGCTTAGAGAGTTAGAAGATCGTGACCATTTCTTACTGATCACTGTTATTAACCGAAGATAAATTACGATCGATTACCATAGTTGATGGAATGGCTCTATTTTCAGAAGGAAATGTTGTGACGAGGAGCTATTTGTGATTGTGTTGCAGGAGGTAACAGTGATATTGTTGTTTAGCTAACATGTTTTCCTTTAAAAGGAACAATCGCTGTGGCATTAGGCGTTTAAGAGTTGTCGTTTTCGATGAACTACCACTCCAGAGAAATTAGTATGTCCCTAGCTATAGTCTGACTCATTCCTGAATATCGATATGCTGAAACAGTTTGCAAGTATGCACTTTACATCTCCCGCAATGGACGGAAAGTTGTATAGCGTATAAATAAAATAGAGCATTAATTTAATTTTTTTACAAATCTATCTTTTTCTAAAGCCCGCAACTTCGACATAGATGAATTAAATGATAGAATTTCGAATTATCACGGGCAAATAAGTACATTGATATGTGACTATGTTTGCGTGTTTGTTCTTCGACCTCTCTTTCCCTGCAGTCGACTTTTTGCGGTTTACTGCAATAGGAAAAATGGAAATAATGTATGTTGTGGTTTAGTATGGGTTAATGATAGAAAATAGTATTTTTATGTCTAGTTATTGGTGCTGTGCTTCTTTCAGCATGAAGAAATCCACTCAAATGAACCTCATCACTCACACTGTTTCTGTGTTGTATGAAGATACTACGACAGTATAGCTTCGCGAAGAGTTTGGATACCATAAGAGCAGCTGCATTTTTCATGGATTGCAATTTTATCTTACTGGCTATTTAAATGTTTGTTTAAGGACCATATTTTATTTCATACCATTTTGTTGCAAATAGTGAGTGAAATGTATTAAGGAATGAACACATTTACGTATTTTCTTTAGTTATTATATATGGGAGAAACACTTGAAGAAATTAAGTGAGTCTCTGTCTACGTTGTCACTGAGAATTTTTTTCGTGCTTAATGTGGTGTACAAAAATTTGCAGATACTCTATTAAAAGGATTGTATGTGATTTCTGGAAGTGATGGAGAGTGTTTTTAGGTGTTGGTACGGTTGATTTTGTGAACTGGTTAGCAACTCACATAAAAACACTGGACATCTATCCTCAAACATAGAAGGAGGTCATAAGATATTTAATCACTTCCAGGAAACACATGCAATGGATGGAGAAGATGAAAATTTTTGTACACCAAAAAAAGGAAGCAGCAAAATTCTCAATGACAGATCCATTTTGTCTGATTTTCTGACTGCAGTAAAACCACAAAAAGCCGTCTACAGCGCAAGAGAGGCGGAAAATCTCAAACGCAAACATCATCCAAAATACCAGTGAAAACATATTTATTTGATAATGAAATAGATTTTACAAACCCGTCGTGCTATGCAAGAAAACATTGCAACTGGCAGAGTGTTTTATTATTGTTATATTAAAACAAAGCACGTTCGTAGCAATTTTATTTCAGTTTTCTATTTTGGCCACTATGGACCATATGACAATTTCTATTGCTTCACATTTTCCTTTCGTCTCCTGTTCTTTCCACCACACCTGTTTTTTCCGTCGGACCACTTCACACATAATCTACTTCTGTCTTCTGATCTTTCTGTTGAACATTTTCCTTCTGAAAATATGTCTTTCTGCTGCTTCTTTTGGCTTTATTTTATGCAGCTATGAATTTTATTTTACTTGTCCGATCCAGCTTACTTTTCCAGAGATACGTGAAGAACTATTATTCGGATAGTTATTGTTCACCCTTCACAAATAACGAAAACTTTTGTCTTGTTTTTGTTGTTATTTTAATATATCACATCATTGATTCCTCATTTAGCTTCCACATTGTTTCTTATTGCATCAAAAATTTGCGCTCACATTTCTTCTCTCTGTATTTATAATTTGTCTAATTTTCAAATATGTGCTACGCATTATCTTTCGGGAAACTTGTTTTACGTGATATTATAGCTGCAATGACGATTAAAATTCAGCATAACAATTCTCGATCACAACAATGTTTATTATGGTGGCAACCGGTATCGGTCTACAATTTAATCTTCAGGCTGTAAGCGTCATGATGGCGGCTGGTGGCGGTGGCTGGAGCAAGAGCCGGCCGCTGTGACCGAGCGGTTCTAGGCGCTTCAGTCCGGAACCGCGCAGCTGCTACGATCGCAGGTTCGAATCCTGCCTCTGGCAAGGACGTGTGTGATGTCCTTAGGTTAGCTAGGTATAAGTTAGCTAGGTATAAGTAGTCCTAAGTCTAGGGAACTGATGATCTCAGATGTTAAGTCTCATTAAGTCTCATGCAGGCCGCCATCATGGTGCTTACGACCTGAAATTAGTCTAAATTATAGACGGAAATCGGCTGCCAACGATAGTAAATATGTGTTGCGATCGAGGCTATTTTACTGGACTTTAACATCTCATACCGATCACCGTCGAATCACCATTGAAAGAATGCTTTCTAAAATTTTAAGCTGCAATAAGGTTGCCCTCATTTGTACACGAGTAGTTTTGCCACCTTGAGTTTTACTGTGCTGCCTGACTTCTGGCTTTGTTGCAGGACTGGTGGGTTCTGGAGAAGCTGCGGATGCCGAGAGCCGCGTCCTGGGCGTGTTCGGCCGCGAAGAGTGGAGGGACTCTGGTAAGCTGACACAACACCAGCAGTGGGTAGCAGTTTCAAAGCCGAAGCGGAATGAAGGAGGGTCACAGATGAACACTTCGCTAATACTGAGAATGTAATTCTCTCTCTCTCTTTCTCTCTCTCTCTGTCTCTGTGCTCTTGAGACGAACCCATACGTTGCGAATATCGTGCTACACTCTACTAACTCAGATAGCCAATCAGACTTTCCCATTCGTGATTGCTATGATTTAGTCGTTCTGGGTTAAAAACTCTTGGCACCTGTTACTTGCAGGTCCTGTTCATGAGCCTTTCGAGCTAGCTCTGTTTTTCTTCTTGCTTATAGAATTTTAGGGTCAAAGTACGATCTTAAAGCAATATGGCGCAATTTGATTTTCGAGCGCTCTTAAGTACAAAACATTTCGAACTTGTTAATACAGTCACCGATAGCTGAGAGCATAGCATAATAATTTTACAGTCGTAAAATCGCTAGTTCGTATCTCGTTTGTAGCAACTTTTCCCATTTTTATTTTAATTCCATATTTAACAATTATTGAATAAAGAATGTTTAGAAAAATAACGTATATTAATTTTAATTACTAGTCTCATGAGAATAAATTAAAAAATTATACGTGCTTGTAAAATGCCTTGTTCTTAAAATGAAACAATTGGTACACGGTGTCTCAGAAGTATTGTTCATTATTCAGTGATATGACATTAAGTCACTTGAAGTAAAAAAATTCATATGGATATATGCCGAGTTCCGAATGGTTTCCTTCTTCGGTACATTGCCAGCTTCACCCATGTACGCACGTACAACACTAGGACAACATTACATCATGCGTTTTACAGCACGCGTTTTACAGAGTATCAATCGAAAAATACGTATTTGTTTCACATTCACCTCTAAACATTATCGTGCTCGTCATGTTACAGTTCACAATAAATGTCCAAGGGTCTCCAAGTCAACTTCAATGCATTTGTGCACACTTGGGACAACATGTGGTGTTGCTTGTCTGAGTGACCCTGAATGTACCCAAATGAGGGCAGCAGCGTCCATGATGCGACCTTCTGTTTGCCCGCCTCATATTTCATACAACCCCGTAAACAAAAGCTAGTGGCGTAAGGTCGGGCAGTCTTGCTGGCCAGCTAATTATACTACCAAGACCAATCTAGTGATTAGAGTACGTGTGGTTTAGACGTTCCTTCACACGCCTGGTTAAGTATGGAGGCGCTCCGTCATGCTTTCGGCGGGCTAGTATAATGGCGGAACGACCTTCCGAGCACAGAGGCTGAAACAACGCGGTAGGTTGGACAGGATAAAGCGTTAATAAGGTTAGGTGAGTAAAACGTGCATACCACCAGCCCAAAAGCAAACCTAAGTTAATTGCGTTATATTTCGGAAACCGTTTGAATTATAACATTCGTCTAGATGAAGATATCTGCACCAAATGTGTGTTCTTGTTATATCCCCCTGTACAGACGTTTGTATGTCTGTGCTCGGAAATCTTTCACTTTTTAATGGCGTTGTTTCTCGATATTTTTTTAAATTGTGTCTTACTACTTTGCGAAATCGACCGCCGGGTACCGAGCTTCAAATTCTATGAAGATAAAATAGTGGAAATCAGAGCTCATACGGAAAGATATAGGTGTTCGTTCTTTCCGCCCGCTCTACGACTTTTGAATAATAGAGAATTATGAAGATGGTTCGATGAACCCTCTTGCAGACACTTAAATTTGATTTGCACTGTATCTATGTAGATGTAGATGTAGACGTGCTAAAAAAAAATCTAAGAGATCCAGGGCCATAAGGTCTCTTTGTGAGTCTCGTAAAGTTTAGTTTCCATTTTCTTGGTGTTTTGTATGGGATAGTTTGCATCTCGTGGGACTCTTGCAGAGTACGGGGACGGCGCTGGCGGCGCGGCGGACAACCTGGCTCAGCCGTCGCGCGGTCCCCGAGAGCTGGGCGCCAGGTCCCACAGCGACAGCACCTGCCTGCCGCCAGGGGCGCTGCCCGCGCTACACGCCGTTCTCGCTCTGCAGCTGCAGCTACTGCTGCTGCGGTGATGGACCTCCACGTCTACAACATAACCACTGTACAACTTTTGTAAAATAAACCCAGTCTCCCAAATCATGCGCTTATCCAGATTATTTACAACAAGCCCGCACTCCTTGTCCTTTTAACAGTGTCATACGAGTTACTGTAGAACGGAAATCGTCAGAAAGTTGTTGGACAACAAGTATACGTTCCACAACCCAAAGCACTTCTCGCTACAGGCAAATTCGATGCTTTATGACATAATTCTTCAAGATACGGTATGACTTCTTTCAGGATGGAATCGTAAGATTGGACGTAGAAAAAGATGTATGTGGTTCACAATTCAAATCATATCCCGAACGTGGCAGATTCGACACTTCATACCCCAGTTCTATGGGTTAATTCAGAACTTAAACTATAATGACGGAGTTAGAAAACATGTATGTGATCCACAGTTAAAAGTACTTCCCATAAGATACAGATTCGGTGCTTATGACCTAGCTCTTGACGGTATGGTATGAGCTACTGCAGAACCGAAATTGTAAGAATACTTGGTCCACAACTCAAAGCACTTCCCGAAACATACAGATCCTACGCTTTTTGATCTAACTCTTAACGATGTCACATGAAACTGCAGAATTGAAATTGTAAGGATGGATCTAGAAAAACGAGTATGTGGTCCACAGTTAGCAGCATTCTTCCCTTATGATCAGTTCTGCCTATTAACGCAAGTGTCCAGAATATCGTATTTTTGTAGCTATCACGTAAACAAGCAATTTAGGTAGTACGTTAACAGGAAGAATTCCTTGAGTTTTCCAATAATTTATACTTGCTGAACCTGCACGTCAGCGACAAAATTTCGGAGTCTCGTTAAACTCCTTGTGGCAGTACTGTCGCGTCAGCGTATAAAATACCAAAACGAACCGTTTTAGCAATGATACAGGGGCTTTCCTTAGGGAAAATAAAGATAAACTGCGGCGTGTGTGCTCTTCTAAAGGTGACACTAGATCAATTATGTTGAAACACCCGCTAAACCCGCAGGGCAGAACGGGTGATTAGGGCCAAATAAGGTGTTGGTCTGGTTCACTCAAAATTGTAGTTTATTGTAATTTAATAACGCCTTCAAACCAAAACGGCGCATAGCCGAACCTTTACAACACCGAGTTTCAAAAAGGCAATTATTTCATGGCTGAAGGCCTTCAAACAAGAAATATTAAAGCAACAAAATAAACCTCAAGTGGTAAAACCATGCACTTATAATTGCAAATAAAATAATTGACATACACATATACACAGGCTGAGAGCCTCAAGGCAAGGGTGAACAGACAAACATAAACAAGAAGCAATCCAAACGGCTGAAGGGCAACAATAAAACTTTCAAGGTTTAAAAATAAATTACCATAACCTTTCAAAGGCAGAAGGCCGCAATTTTTTTAATAAGTATGTATGTGGCTGAAGGCCCACAATAGATTTTCCAAAATTCTAAAATACATAATATCTAGTGAAAGCAAAAATTGGCTATGATAGATTATAGAAAGACAATTAAACCGGTGAGAAGGTCCATAAAGAAAACGGCACTCAGAAGCCTCCAGGCAGGTCGGTCTGCCCTCGTTCACTTACAGGTGGTGAGCCCAAACTACAGCCACGGACCAACCGACAAAACGACTTGCTTGCCAACAATCGGTATATGAGAACTCAAAGACCAAAAGTTACGAACGTGATTTTCCACATTGAAATATGTAAGAAGCTGTTAAAACTACACACCTTGTTGGAGAGCAACAACAGGTGAGGAAAGGACGCTGCCTGAAATTACGTAAGTGGCCAGGCCAGGTAACCGGAAAACTAACAACCACAAGGCAGAAAATTCCGCTAGTACACTTGAATTTGAAATACAGTAATACAGTTAACTTTATCCAAACGGATCACTGCCTGAATTTACGTCAGCAGCCAGGGCAGGTAACCAAAACACTAACGGCCACAAGGCAGAAAATTCCGCTGGTGCACTTGAATTGTAGTTAACCAATATAGTTAATTTCACCGCAATTGTGACTAAATTTCATCAATAGAAGCACTCGATGTTGCTCACAGCAAAACCACCCCAACAGCGAACCACCGAAGCGAACCATACAACATGAATCGACGTGGCTTGGGTAGTTGCAACTCCTACTGAGCTTTGACGTTTTGGGTCGGTGAACCATTAAGCTCGTAGCGATCGGACGGCTCAACACACGCTCCGACACTGCGCAGGGACCGCCAGCGGTCCCAGCCGACTGCACCGCGCGGAGGTAACTTCCTTTGTCCGCAGCAACCGACCGACTCCTCTCAGAATGCCAACAACATCTAAAATAGTCGTCAGTGGAAATAACATCAACTACACATGCAATCAGACAAACACTTGTACGAAGACCTGAACAATACTCAACAGTAACTAAGAATGCACGAAGACAAATGGGGAGTCGATGCACACACACATACAGCTGTCTCATGAACGATCAGCGAGCCAAAATGCGTCGCCCGGTAGGACGACCGACCAACGATCCACCAAGACCGTGGCCCGGCTCAAGTTATGCGTGGCGGCAATGATCGGTCGAGCTATGTCGACACAGACCTCACTGCTCCAGTCCGACTTGTGCAGTCGGACTTCTGCAGTGCCGCATTGCAACTGCACGACTGGAGGTGCGGACTGCGCTCCAGACACTTTCCAAATAGACTTGGCCACTAAGTTTCGATACAGTGTACTGATACGTGGAACTGTTTCAGTGTTTCGGAACTGCTGTGGTTCACTGTTTCGAAACAGTGGTGTTCCATTCCGCCCCTGTCTCGGATAACCGGGCCAGATTCGATCTCGAGCCAGACACAGAAACTGTATCGTTGTTTCAAAATAAGGCTGTTTCAGTCCACCTGTGCTTGGAATGGACTAATTGTATCGAAACAGTGATGTTTCATTCCGCTCTGTGTCAGACGAGATTCGGGCTCGGCACAGGTACTGAAACACAACATACCACTACGTGAAACACTTTCAAGAGTGTCGAAATCTTTTTGACAAGCGATAGCATGAAGCTTAAGATATCCGAAAATAAAGCTTCGTTTCTATCTGACTGTCCTATTCCGAATTGGCGTAACATCTGCTTTATAAACACTAACCAAACAATAAAACAACGCAGACTATTCACATTCAAAATAATAAATATGTGAAAATCATTCAGTTAAATTACAATTTTTTTATAACATACGTTTCTCTGGTCATGTGCAATAATCATATTATGAAACGCAAGTAAGCCTACAACATTTTCAATAAAAAAAGGCGTAGAGTGACAGTTATTAGACATATACATAAACTGTATACAATCTGTTTGATATATCACTGATAGTGTAATGGGAACGGGAAGGGCTGGAAAGCATGGTGAATTTATAGTAACGGTTCGAAACACCTTGAAAGACAAATTTTTTTCCTGTTTATTCAAATTATTTGCCATTATTTGTGAGTCTATAGTCACTGTGCCTATTATCCACAATGCTTCCCTTTGTGTGCATAGGGATTAGCAAGATGGGTATATTACCCATACTAACGGAATGTGGGAATCCTAGTAGCATATCCGTTGTTTCTGCAGTTTGCTCCCACCTCCAGTTCCGTTCGTGGTGGTTCTTCTGTCTTCAGCTATGGCTGTCATCAGCCAGTTGAAAAGTATGAAAGTCACACAACACGAAAGCAGCGCATTTGCTTCAGGAAATACGAAACTGCCAAGACGCCTAAGTGATAGTTTCATGCTTTCTGCGATATGATCAGCGATCTCGCACCTCATTTATGTTATATGGACATACTTATACAGTAGACATTCAAGATGATAAAATGTGTAGGTTTATTAGATTACAAAACACAAACTGTTACACTGTTTCGAAACAGCGTATCGAAACATTACATTGTACTGTTTCATACCTTTCGAAACAGTTACGTGTTTCAGTTTGCCCATCTCTAGTTCCAACTGTCTGGCAGCCCGAACTCGCGACCCGAACTCCCAGACGTACGACAGACAACGACCGGAAAGTAATAGCAGTCGAGAGGAGATACTACGATAGGGGATCTATCGATACGAGCTGCTAGCGCCGGTCACGGTCAGGCAAAGCAGCAAACCATTGACAGTAGTAATTTAAATTAACCTAGTGAAGTGGATGTACGTTAAAAACAGGGCTTAAAGTACATGATGGTGCGAACACGAAGCACGCACGGCTCGTATGTCACTGCCCTTAGGTTGTATTGACCCTAAAACAACATTGTTGAGTGTTAGGAGAGAACAAGGGGATATGTGGCAGGGTATTTGTGGGGTACACGGCTTGCTGGCAGTTAGTGGCCCACTAGGTATCAGCGACGAGCCTCTGGGGGTCGTGGTTTCCTGCTGGTAGACTCAGGGAAACCACGCTAGTTGTGTGAGCGTTGTTTGATCTCTCAGGTTCTCTCGGCGAGATTGATTAACGCTGGCAATACCAACGCATTTTCCGCAATGTGCATTATGAGAGAGGTTACTTTATACCCACAAATAAAAAAATTTAAAAAAATATTTATCAATTTTTGTTGACTTATAGTAAAAACACACTTTGTAAAAACGAGCTGATGTGTAAGTAGTGTCCAGAATCGGAAAATATCTTTTAGCGTACTCTTAGCAATAAAGACGAATTTTCAATAACGTCTGCTACCATGTTGGAGGTGCTTAATGGCCATCACAAAGAATTTAAAAACTGCAGAATGTGTTAATTATTGTTGACTTTTCCTCAAAAGACACTTTCTAAACGGATATTGATACGTAAGCATGATAAAGGACCTGAAAATGTTGAATATGATATTCGTTGTGAAATGTACCATATACTTCTAACACTTAAATTTTTTGGTAAGTTTAAATGAAAAATTTAGAACACTTACGAAGTCTATGACATCTAGTTGAGGAATTGATTCCCAAAAACAATTTTTTTCAAATTTTTAAAAGTTAAGTACACTGACTAAGATTCAATTTCCACCTGCCCCTCCTTGGTATTGTGACGGTTATTAGTGCGCTTTCCGGTGTTCCAACCTCTATCTCGACGCCTCCAGTCATCACCATCCGTCACAAGGAAATTCGGTCCTAAAGACCGGTCCATAGAGCTCGAACACTTGCACACTAGGAGAGCCTCGACCAAGAGTTACACTAACTACTAACAGTGTTCTGCAGGAATGGATACTGATATCATCAAATTGAGTGGGAAATAAAGTGAATGCCTAAGAAAGACGTTGGGATTGAGCCGGGGGAAGAAAAGCCCAAAATTTCTAATCTACCTTATACCAGCCCAATATCCCGAAAGACTGGTGGGCTCGTAAGTCAAGTGAGTATACACAACAGCAAATCTCGCGGCACCTGAACAACGGCTGGTTCTTTTGCCAAAATTTTAAGTATAAAATGGAAACAACGTCTGGGCAGAACTTTGCCTAGCCGGTCGCGGCAGTGTCTTATGAGGCCGCTACCCTACCGTGACACACAGCCCGTCATTCCGCGACTAATGGCAATCAGAACGCCGGGAGCCTCTCGCCGCATGCCAATTTCATGTTGTCGTGCTGCTTCAGAATTTCCGTTGTCACTACTATTCGGAAGTTTTCAACAGAAATATTTGCTGCGAATTTTGGTGTAAGGGACTCACGAGCGCCGAGGGCTCGGTACGGAACAATAATTCAATCAGGATTTAATTGGTTTGTTACGCCTGTTACCTTCGTTCTCTGTGAATACCTGCAAAAAAAACCTGAAAAATATAACTACCAAATGTACAACACAACACACAAACGGAAAAATACTGACATGTTTGCCGTCGGTGCAGGGACATCTCGGGATGTCATCATCGTACCTCTCTGACTTCATTCAATGAATTCATAGAGGAGGTGTGTATTAGGAAATTCTGAATCAGAAAAACCTCTAAATACTGTTGGCTGAGACTAATGACGTACAGCAGCACTGCTGGAGAAACAAAGCCACGACCTCACAGAGCAGTACTGAATTCAGATTTGAGGTTGAAGAGCTAAGGTTGGTGGTATTACTGTTATAACCAGCAGGTACTGTAAGTGAAACAAGACACAGACTAGACACATAACTCATACCGTTGAGAATTGCATCGTAGTGAAGAGATTTTTTAGTGCAATAGAGATACAAAGATAAGTACGGGTAATAAATCAAACGAGCTGCAATTACTGAGAAAAAAGCCACCGGAAGCAACTGGACTCTTATAGGGAAATATTAAAAAAATGTCCCCGAACTGCAAAAATGTTTTCTGCGGAGCTCCGAATCGCCACATATATGAAAAGCTACTAATAAGAAAAGGAATAGAATCTGTGTGTATTATAAAATCAAAGTATTCGTACATTAATTCATACACATTAAAATGTGTAAGCACAGAGCACAAATTACCAACAAAAAATTAATAATGCTGTCTTACTGTAATTCTAATACACTGTATTACCTAAACTACATTACTATACTTAACATTTTAATTTACCTTCTAGCGGAGGTTGGATAATAATTGCATATACACACTTCAGAGTAAAAAAAGCGTAAGTTTCTGGAAGTCTCTTACCCTCTTCGCAGCAGTGAGTAGTCAGGCTCTATTATCAGCTGCCTTAGGTGGATTTCACACGTCAGCGTAATCCACTTCACCTACCACTCTTCGGGGTGAAATGTTATCATCACTTTCGCGGGGCGCTGTTTCGATAACAGATTCGACAATAAGCACATCTGACAAAAAATTGTTACAAACATCAAATATCACCACCTATAGGCTTGATAAGAGCCCCAATATTGCGAGAACATTAGTCCACGCACATTCTTCAGGTACACAATATCAGAAAGAATCCACGCATTAATAATCAGATCCCTTAGAGTTGCAAAATTGTATGTATTTTCCTCGCTACATTTCATCGCCTTTCCAAGAAAATCCAGTAGTTATTAGTGGGATGAACATGAGGCGATCTAGTCGAAGTGCTATAGAATTTCTCTGTGTTTGCGAAACCTCACCTGCATGTAGCGCTGAGTCCAGGGATGTCGACTGGTACGTTTCACTCACCGTTCGAAATACTCACTCTTCTCGGGATTGACATCGGGTGATGCAGCAGGTCAGTCGAAGTGCGATACAGTCTCCGAAAGCTGATAAAACCACAAAACGTCAACAAAGCTGCTGTTCTGGAAGACGGAACTGTTCACATCACAGTCTTCATAAAACTGGAGAGAAAAGGAAAAGTCGTACGAAAACAACTCCAAAGCATCAGAGAACCACCCGGAACTGATCTACGCCCTCTGCACACTGGCGACTGTACGCCTCGTTGGGCCATTGGTCCTCTTGATGCCTTGCATTATATGAAAACATGCAAAACTGCAACCCGCTAGGCCACAGTACACCCTGTAGCGAGCAAATGTCCAATTACTATGTTGTCTGGATTACTGAAATGTGAAGATTTGTCTGGGGCTGCAACAATGGCCCTTTGCGAGAATGTCCACTGGATGTTGACACTGGAACTGGTTGGGATGGAGAGACAGAAGTGATACTTATTGTGTTTGAAATCGATTCTCATTGAGAAGGTGTGAAACTCGTCTTACAATATTTTTACAATTACTTTTCTTGCGCCGTGTTCCATGGTTGCGAGTGAGATACTATTCCTAGTAGATACGTTGTGTTGTCGGAAGGTGATAAACAAAGTAGGCAGCTTCAATCAAGATGTGACACCTCCAGACGTTCCAAATATTCCTTGCCTTTATTCCATGTCACCACGTTGAGGTACCTTATAGAAGCATTGCGTACAAACGACTGGTCCATACATCTCTTCGACGACCTTCGTAAGCCGTAGAGGGTCACATGACACGTTGGGGGAAGCTATTTTATGCCCATCTTTCGGAAATGTTGTAGTCAATTACTTTATAATTTAAAATTATGAGAAAAATCTTTTTGACATTAATTCTGCTGCCTGATACCATAAACGATTTAAATTTTTCAGTTAAAGGAACCAAAAATTTTTAGCAGTAGGTGACACTTTGTCCAGTCAATGTCATATTCAATACTTTCAGATTCGGGCCCTTACTCACACATCAATATCTCTTTGAAAATTGTGCTGTGAGTAAAGATCAACAACGATTAACAACTTTTGCACTTTTTTTGGGGATGGGCATAAAGTAGCCCTCGCCCTTATTGGAAGTACATATTGAAAGTCGGCGATGTTGGTAACAGTGTGCTTTTCATATTCTGGACCCTACTAACGTATCAGCACCTTATTAAAAAGTGTGTTGTTAATACAGGTCAACGAAAACTAAAGAATTTCCTTTTTTAATTTTTTACCGTAAGCATAACGTATTAACACTAGGTAATGGACGTTAAGGAAAATTCATTGGTACTGCTACGGTTAAGATGATATCTTTTCTCTGGTGAGGTAAAAATCACTCGTCATTTTTAAATGTCACCCTCATCACTTCCACAGTCTGAGCTGTACATACATTAGAGATGAATTCCAGCCAGAATTATACACATTAAAAAAAATAATTGCATCACCCTGGTTCCAAGAACTGAACATAGACGTTTACTGTCGACATTGTATCACAGATATAGTCCCTTCGAGTGTTCAGAGATGTCACTAAACCCGGCCAAAGATGTAAACAACCATGCATGAGCAGCGCCTATTAGACGGAGGGGGTCTGATAGCCGATCAATTCCAGTCATTCCACCAGGAGGGAGATATACGGCTCGTGTTTTCTGTAGTTCTGTAATTCAATCATACCTACACGGTCAATACCGCGGATAGATCGCGTCTACATTGATACTTTGTGCCAGGAAGGGCTCTCAGCCAAGGAAGTGTCCACGTGTTCAATAATGCTTTTCGTGCAGCGACAGGACATCGTATTGCGACTCAAACTGTGCGCAATAGGCTACAGGATGCGCAGCTTCATTCCCGACTTCCATGGCGAGGTCCATCTTTGCAACCACGACACCATGCAGCGCGTTACAGATGGGCCCAACAACATGCCGAATTAACCGCTCAGGATTGGCATCACGTTCTCTTCAACGATGAGTGTCAAATATGCCTTCAACCAGACAATAATCGGAGACGTATTTGGAGGCAACCCAGTCAGGCTGAACGCCTTAGATACAATGTCCAGCGAGTGCAGCGTGGTGCAGGTTGCCTGCTGCTTTGGGGTGGCATTATTTTGGGCCGACGTACGCCGCTGGTTGTCATGGAAGGCGCCGTAATGACTATACGATACGTGAGTGCCATCCTCCAACCGACAGTGTAACCAAACCGGCAGCATATTAGCAAGGCATTCGCACCCCCATTCTGCACATCTTCACGATAACAATATTGCTCGACTAGAATGGCCAGCATGTTCTCCAGACATGAACCCTATCGACCATGCCTGGGATAGATTCAAAAGGACTGTTTATGGACGGCGTGACCCACCAGTCACTCTGAGGGATTTACGCCGAATAGCCGTTAAGGAGTGGGACAATCTGGACCAACAGCGCCTTGATGAACTGGTGGATAGTATATCATGACGAATATGGGCATGCATCAATGCAAGAGGACATGCTCTAGGTATTAGAGGTACCGGTGAACAGCAATGTGGACCACCATCTTTGAAGGTCTCGCTGTATGGTGGTGTAGCACGCAGTATGTGGTTTTCATGAACAATAAAAAATGCGGAAATGATATTTATGTTGACCTCTGTTCCAATTTTCTGTACAGGTTCCGGAACGAGATGAGGCAAAACGTTTTTTGATGTGTGTATTTTCCGGTTAATAAATTACGTGGCAACACATTACGTAACAGTGACTCAGCACTTTTCCACGGGACTTACATTTTGGCGGACGTGGAGCACCTAGAACGGCTAGTGCTCCCGTCCGCGATAACGCCAAAAACCGAAATATTGAAATTGCAAAAACTGCATAAGTCATTCGATGTACCCTTGCCTACTGATCATCCATACCAAATTTTTCGAAAATTCATAGTGGTGTTTTACCCTTATGCTTTTTATATGGGAGGCCATTTTCTTACCAACTGAAGTTACAACTGATCCATGAGCTGGAATATACATAGATTTATACACACATACAGATTTCAGTGCGCAGCGTCACTCTAGAGAGCGAAAGGCTGGTAAGAGAAGCGAATGACTTAAAATGAAGACTAGACTGGATGTTTGAAGTTGCAGATTCATATATTTCTTTGAAATTTTTATGTCAGAGACACTGTGGTGGTCGTAACCACTGAAATTTGCACAACATGCGAAATTTGGGTCTTTGTTTTATATTCAGTGTCAAAATAGGATGAGGAGACATGTTAGAGATGTCACTTGCACCACTGGCGGTAAATGTGTAATACATGTTAATAGGAAAGCAATGCAGCGTCATTTGAAAGCTGTATCGACAGAGAAACCGAGAGTGTAAATGCCCTGTCCGGTAGGTGGAGTAACTATACTTAAACAGAAATAAAACAAGGCACATAAAAATCTGAGCTAGAGCGTGCGATCGACACAAGAATTTGTAGCTACACGGCCCGTCAGTCGCCTCTTGCTCTTTGTTTAATGCACTGTGATGAGTGACAGGCGTATGCCTGGGTGGTTGTGGGTTGACGCAAGGCTTATCGTTACGTGGCTCACGTACGGAAAACATGGGATGTCACAGCTTAGTGTCAGGACTGGCAATAATTTCGAAACGGACAATGCCACTGCACGGCGATCTAGTCCCGGAGGAAATTAGAGTGGCATTACCTCCGGCGTTAATGCACCGACAGGATTTTTTTCTCCGAGAAACGTGACACATAACATGGGACGTCATGCTTTAACGGATATAAATCAGAGTTCTACGCGCAAACGCCACTTGTATTGTCATCGACCTCTTGTAGTGAAAACATTCGGAAATTTGCTTCGTTACCATTTCATTGAACATGAGCTGAACTCGTATGTTAGACCCGCAATATTGCTATATGGTAATGCTCGGATAGGTAAACGTACGTTGATGACACGTTGACCATTTCTTTTCTTCTATGGTAGCAATGATGCACTACAGTCATATTACAGACAAGAATTCACAGAAGAGTGCTCGGCAGAGCATATTTCCAGTTTTTCCACTTGGTAATTTTCTTCTGAGTCTCACCAGGGATGGAGCGTGAAAATAATCATTGCTTGTGTAGGGATTTATGATTATGACAAAAATCTTGACAGGTGATGAAAAATAACGTATGTACAACTTTGAGACAAGTGTCCCTGGTCCGACAATGACAGAGTCGGTAGTTATGTGCGAAAATAGGAAATTTAAAATCACAGAATCGGTAGTTATGTGCGAAAATAGGTAATTTAAAATCAATCATTGATCTGCCAACGATGATAAAATCCAAGTTAACACCCTTTTACACTAAGTTTATTTATGTGCACAACTCGCACAAGATAGTACATTCACAATCGTTTTATAGATTGACGTCACCTAACATCCGTGCAGGTATGACATTGTCTGTAGTCATTCGAACGTTCGTTGTGGTTTTTGAACCATGTTATAAATAGCAGGCATACTTCTTGACTGACCCCGATAGTTTGGAGAAGTGTTTCATATATTTACACGACATTAAAAGCGAAACCAGGAGGGATAAGGTGAGGTTAATAAGGTGTAAACGAAATAGGACCTCATTTTTCTATCCAAGCATCATCTGTAACACGGCGAGGATATGCCAAAAACCAACTAAACGTTAATGATCACTGACCCGATACTATATCGGACTGAAATTAAAAAAACCGAGTAAATAAGTGAAATACACTGTAAGTTGACTGGCTGCAGTATTTCCTACAGTATAATTCTTCAACTAGACTGGATAAAGTAATAAGTAAGTAGACTTTTCTATGTTTATGCTCGTACATAAGATGTCATTCATTTACTTGGTACATACAGGCTGCAGCACGCCGTAAATAACCAATGACCTCGTGTCACTAAGTCAGTGTTAGCTGCTACAGTCTACGTTGAATCAAGAGAAAGCGTTGTCCTTCAGCCCCAATACTTGATTCCAGACCGCCGAAGAATATAAAAATATTTTATTCGACTGTACGTTTTCTAAGTCCTTCCCCATATTAACGAATGTAACGCATCTTCCTATCTTTTCCTCATTTCTGCCCTTTAATATTAATTTTAATACTAAAATGGCTTCTAGAGAGCCCCTAGTTCTCGGAAGTTCTTTACATTTTTCCGTCTGTTCTTCGATGAAGTACTGTACTAGGTATTTTTTATGTATACGATACAGACTGACTATGCGGTAATTGTCACATCTACCCACTCTTTCTTTCATCATAAACATAATAATTATGTTTCTATCCAAATACTTTTGGAACTTCATCAGTGACATAAACTTCATTGGCTTAATTGTATAGAACTAGCAACGTCCTTTAATTTGACGACGGTAAAATTTCGTCAGTAGCTAGTATTTATTCCTTCTTAACTTGTAAAATTCTTTTTACAAATCGATAATGAGTTCTCAACCCATTTATACCGTAAGCTCTCGCACCTCATTTTCAATTATTCTAATTTCGTCAAGTAGCAGTTCGGTCTTCTTGCCTTATGTTCTGCTTAATTACGCAGTTATGTTTCTTGTATCTAATCGCTGTGTTTCTTGTTCGATGCTTCACAAGGTATTTACTAGCCTGTGCGTCACAGGTTCATTTAACGGAAATACCATGAAAACGTTGTGTCATTCTCCCATGAATCAAACATGTATCTTAACTTTCGGTCTTTACTCCTCTGTATACGCACGAAATGGAATCTACACACTTCAATATAATTACATTTGTCAACCGTTTCTGTCGTGATGACAGAATCACTGGATAATTCTAGGATAATGTGCTGCACATTATAGGTGCACTATACAGTAGCATAGATTCTGCAGAGCCACGATGCTCTTCATGACGTTGCACACGTGAATATCTCAAAGCAAGTATTCTGAGAACAGCTGAGTGACCGTCTTGTGCCACTGTATAACAAATATCTTAAAGGCTGTGGGAATACCTTTACAGATAAATAATCAGCAAGACCTTTACAAGCAACCGCTTGAGTATGGGATCGCAATTTCAGTCTTCAGTAAGGCTCATTTGTAAGTGTATCCTTAACAGTTATGAGAGGAAAAATATTAGCTACTAATGTCTCATCATATGTCTCAGGAGGGCGATAAAAGATGAGTGTCCGGGAGGTGCAATCTCCTATGGGACGTGTGTATTAAACTTCACATAATGGACATTGTCGGCATTCAAGAAATGTTCAAAACAAACCATCAACATGTTCCATGAACAGCGAATGAAAAATTGCTCGCCGCAGTTATTAGAAAGGTTTCCACCATTAAGATCAAAGGCGAACTTCTTGGGAGTCACAAACCGTGCACAACGTTTAGCTAGGTATCCACTCTTACAGAATGCGTATAGAATCATATTGGTGTAACAGGGTGATGAGAGTTAATGGATAGTGACGGGCAAGCAACCAAATGCGAAGCAATGTATCGTGAAGCTTATCGTGAAACTGGCTGTCCTTTAAGACGTATCTGCAGATAGTGGGATAACTCGTTTTATAGGCATGGAAAAAAAACCATCCAGATACTGTCTTTTTCCAGTGGTTCCGGGTGGTATGAACTGGACTGTCACACACTTTTCTGAAGAGATAGTCTGCTCTAAAAGAGTATAGTTTTTATACACAGCCCAGGAATCAAGTAAAAGCAAATTATTTTGACCAGCTACTGTCCAAAAGCAGTGTTCATACCAAGCTATAGTTCCTTTACGGTCATTATCCCTTTCTTGTTTCCGTGATGTAGGTATTCTCTGCTGCCCTTGCAAGATCACGCACTCGAGAGAGAATCGTAGGGCACAAAGCACATCCAACTTCTCAACGTACAATAATAACTTACCAACCAGCTTAGTATCCATATTAACAGCCGGCATAATTGGATACGAATACGTTATGGCATTGACATTAGTTGATCCTGAGACCTTCTTTTTTTTTGGTACACCTAATTCCCAATATTTCTTTCATATACATTTCCTCTTCAAATCCCGACTGAGCGGAGATGAAATGTCTTCTACAAATTTTTGGCTGATTCTGCAATTTGCTGTTCATCGTCAAGTTGATGTTGTGTTTGAAATCTCGTTATCTTACCTTTTCCAATTCTATAGCACTGTTTGAAGTCATTAATTCTCCACTGTTTCTCTTGAAGTCATTGTAATCTATGCTGCGTGCAATCGATTTGCATAACGTAGTAGGTCACTATCATGCGCATCCTGTGAACTGTATAGTTTAGGGACCGTCGACCTCAGCAGTTTCGTCCCATAGACCTTACCACAAATTTCCAACTTTCCAAACTGTATAGATCATTCTTGAAATGCGGAAACACCAGTTTTTATAACAGATGTGCCTTGTTTCTCCTTGAATATCCGTAGTTTTTCTTATGCACTACACAGTCATATTGGTGCGAACTTATTCGAAATCTGTTCATAATCATTTTTTTACAATGCTACGGATGATCTTCCACGTAAGTAATTATATTTAGCAGCCGCTCCTTGGACGACACCTGGAGATGGATCCTGTGGCTCCGTGTCTGACAAGGATGATGAATTGCATGGTTCAACACCTGTTTCAATATCATTTTCACTTTTTAAGCACGTATCGTCATCATTGTATTCCCCATATACATTGTTCGCATAGTCGAGCATATACGGTATATACGCATCCCACTGGTTCATCTTGCAGAAACGCTAATATTTCATGTGCCACTTTTCGTTCTTCTGCAAAATTACTGAGGTTCTTTTCTGACGAAATTTCAACTTCGGCAACTGTTGTTTTAGATGTAATGCATTGTTTGCTTTGTTGATCGTTTTCATTGCTCTGCATTGTATCAAGACCACTAGCGCTTTAGCACTGTTGTGAGTTACTCATCGACTTGGTAGTTCAAATACGCTATGTAGCCTCGTGTTGTGCCCATCACTGGATATGGAGGTATCCCGCCCCTTGTTGCCATTAGCAGAAAATGTTGTGATTTCGTGGTAGACTATATGTGAGGAGTCGATTGCCGTAAACATCAATGGCCTTTCACGACCTCACACTCAAGGTGTTCCCTGTTGGGTACCCGATCTCTATTTTTCCAGTTGTAACAGACCTTTGCTTAATTTACTTATGATAACGAAGAGGTTCACCAAGCGTGTTGAATCTCTATCCCGACTTTATTAAACATGTGCAAAAGTTTCTTAGTAAAACACCTTTCTTGAATAAATTTTTACAGCATTTATTTATATGTAGCTCTCAGTCAAATGAGTTGTGTCTCTGTTGACGTCGACTGACCAGTCATTTTGAACACTTTACTCCTAACAGTACAAAGGTTTTGTCTAACATTGCTTCTTTATGTCTACATTTCAATGCCTGTTCGACTGTAAGTCCTTACTATGCATGTAACGCCATGTAAGCACTGCAGAGGCTGGTTAGCCACTTTCTTCCCCAGTGATAACGAACATAATATGAGACCAGCTGAAAACAATCAGTTTAGACTATTTTGCAGTTACGGCAACGACAGCTTAGATTATACGTTGTTACTGCAAAGAAATTTAAACATATTCTCCAGGGTAATATTAAAAAATCTTTTAAAGATATCTGAAAATGAATGAAAATTCTTTAAGGCCGCATTAGCTGTATACAGTTTCCTTTATTAGGCACACAACCCGTTTCACACCGTGATAGGTGCATCTTCAGCTGATAATAATGAATTGAAAAGCTGTTATCACCTGAAGATGCTTCTGTAATGGCGTGAAATCTGTTTCTTTGCGTAACAAAGAAACCTGTATAAGTTAATGTGGCTCTGCACAAATTTCATTCACTTTCAAGAACCTGTTAAAAACGTTTCTTACATTATTTTGGATAACTTTCGGAAATTTCTTTGCAGCAACGATCAGTTTAATTGGTATACATTTTGAATAAGTTCGTACAGTCAGTAAATCTCTTCAATATATTTTACTAATACAACTGATTTGAGTAAATGAATTTTAATAACACCGATATTTTATCGATCACTGTAACCTCGATGTATATTGGAAAAATGAAGTGATACAAATGCTGCTTCCATTTCATCACGTGGATAACCTTACGAAAACAGCTTTCTGTGTTATTTACTGAATAAGCATTTCATTAGTGATCGGTGCACTGTTCGGAAAAGACTTTCTCCAGCTCTATCTAGTGTTGAGCCATACATAACTGACTCGATGTTTTATGCTTGTGTAACATAAGAAATGAATAGAGAAAGAAAAAAAGGTAGCAATCCTTTTAAATAATCTTATTTCCATTCCTGGTTTGAATGTAACAGTTTTGTTCAACTTCGCTTATCGTTAAATAAATAGCATAAATAATTTCTGTACAATTTAGACACTTAGCAGTTTCTATTGTGATATGTTTTCCATGTCTTCAAAGTAGGTAAATGCATTTTTGGTTTAGATAAACCAGGATATGTTTGTAAGAAGTGTTACGGAAGTTCTTTTTAGTTTGGTAATGACTCAAAAGAAAAGATATATCTTTCCTCAGTTTATGGTAACAATAACTCTGCACTACTTTGTTCTACAAGTTCAGCTGCGGTTCATCGAATACAAGAATACGATATTAAGGCATCTTAACACGCTCCAGGTTGCTGACTTATTGTCCTCGCCACTGGAGCAGCATCATGGGGCGCTGGTGCGCTGGTGGCAGAGATGTAATAAAACTTGAGATCACTTTCCCAATAATTTAGTCGTTTATATTCATTAGGAGAGTCCCAAGGCAGTTCCTTCAACTTTCCTTCAGAACGACGGCATCATTTTGTCACGGATAAGAAAGGAGGCACCAGCTTTATGTGGATCGAGAAGCTGTAAACTAGGTAAAACCCAAGGAAGTGTGCTTGATTGAGACAGAACGAAGTAAAATATTTAATATCCAAACAGTTGGACTAGTGTCATAAGTATTGTAGGTATAGTGAAGAAAAGTAAAACCTTTCGGAATTTGACACTGGAACAGAAAAACTACCAGACAGAATTTACATCATGTGGACAGAGCTAGCCTGCAAGTGTAATAGAATAAAATAACTGAAAACGTTTGATATTTAAACTAAAAAATTGTCTGTAGTGGTTTATTTTGTGGTTCATTGGATAAACATTGTATTTAAAACAAATGTTAATTAATGAGTGCTAATGAAATACATGCACTTGAATAAATCAGTTTAAATTAGATATATAAACAGGGAAAGACGCGCCAGCAGTATCGATGTAAGCTGTGCATTATGCAGTTGCTTTTATCTTTCACTGTTAATTAACTGTAGATTAAGGCGATGGTTAAGTTATACTTTGATTATTCGGTTAAAACCTCATCATACTAGTACACGACTCCGGCAGTACGTATGAAGTTTAGGATTTTATTCAGGTAAATTGGAATTGAACTGAGGTATTTTCCACTCAATTTGTGATCTTCTGTCTTCCCTGGGTAGTGTAGCAATTACTGTATGTTTGGGGCCCTCCTTAAACGTGTCCATTGTCATGCGTATTATAAACCGTCCATCGATAGATACTATGCAGCCACATCACTTTACGACTTTTTCCCTGGCGGCTTCTAATTTTCAATCAATGATCAGCTGCAATAATGGGCATTTAGAATGTCTTATTAGATGCCCATAATAATCAATTCACCTACTTTCCACAGCAAGTAACAACTCTCGATTACTTTAAATGTCTCTCGTGCTATGTAAGGAATTTTTGGGAGAGCGTGGTAAGTCCACCTTTCAGATTCCTCTATGGGGTATAGCGTAATTAACAGCCAAAACTTACACGGTTGAAAGTATGCGATAGTAGAGACAAGAACTTTTTAGTAAACATTATCCCGCCGATTAGTGAAATGCCTCATATAATGGATACATGTACAGCATACTGCAATATGTACGGTCTTGATATAATATTGTATTTATTGCTTGGTTGAATTTTGTGCCCATTCACTGCGATGGCCCATAAACTATAGGATCGCTTCTTTTTTTAGGTTTCTACATAAGTATATAAGAAATGAACAACAAATCGATCATTAATGTATTCTCCGTTGTTGTTTAAAGCTTAAGAGAGCAAATTCAAGAGGCCACCAGACTCGGTGTCGCCAAATGTGTCTTCGTTTGGTTTCCTAAAACCGAACAAAAGACTGATACAAAATTTTTGCATTGGACGATGAGAAGGATCGAAACCGAGCCGAAGGCTGACCTGTCTCGTGCTCTTTCATCTGCGCTATAAGAACAACTGACGCTAATTGTATCTGTTGTTGTTGTTGCCTTCAGTCCTGAGACTGGTTTGAAGGCGCTCTCCACGCAACTCTATCCTGTGCAGGCTTCTTCATCTCCCAGTACCTACTGAGCCGACATCCTTCTAAATCTGCTTAGTGTATTCATCTCTTGGTCTCCCTCTACTATTTTTACCCTCCACGCTGCCCTCCAGTACCAAATTGGTGATCCCTTGATGACTCAGAACATGTCCTACCAACCGATCCTTTCTTCTACTCAAGTTGTGCCACAAACTCCTCTTCTCCCCAATTCTATTCAATACCACCTCATTAGTTATGTGATCTACCCATCTAATGTTCAGCATTCTTGTGTAGCACCACATTTCGAAAGCTTCTATTCTCTTCTTGTCTAAACTATTTATCGTCCATGTTTCACTTCCATACATGGCTACACTCCATACAAATACTTTCAGAAACGACTTCCTGACACTTAAATCAATACTCGATGTTAGCAAATTTCTCTTCTTGAGAAACGTTTTCCTTTCCATTGCCAGTCTACATTTTATATCCTCTCTACTTCGACCATCATCAGTTATTTTGCTACCGAAATAGCAAATCTCATCTATTACTTTAAGTGTCTCATTTCCTAATCTAATTCCCTCAGCATCACCCGATTTAATTCGACTACATTCCATTATCCTCGTTTTGCTTTTGTTGATGTTCATCGTATACCCTCCTTTCAAGACACTATCCATTCCGTTCAACTGCTCTTCCAAGTCCCCCGCTGTCTCTGACAGAATTCCAATTTCATCGGCAAACCTCAAAGTTTTTATTTCCTCTCCATGGATTTTAATACCTACTCCGAACTTTTCTGTTGTTTCCTTTACTGCTGGTTCAATATACAGATTGAATAGCATTGTGGAGAGGCTACAACCCTGTATCACTCCCTTCCCAACCACTGCTTCCCTTTCATGTCCCTCGACTCTTATAAGTGACATCTGGTTTCTGTACAAATTATAAATAGCCTTTCGCTCCCTGTATTTGTATCTGATAGGCCGCTTAAATCTGTTCTCGAATCAGCCTGATTGCTTAGCTTCCATGCTAATTGGCTCGGAAATGGCGCAAGGTATCGAATTTTTTCTTAACCACTATTTCTCAGTACAGCATACACTCCGTAATCATAAATATCCGGACACCCCCCAAAACATACGTTTTCATATTAAGTGCTGCCACCTACTGCTTTTACTCCATATCAGCGACCTCAATAGTCATCTAGGCACCGCGAGGGAGCAAAATGGTGCGCTCCGTGGAACTCACTGACTTCGAACGTGGTCAGGTAATTGGATGTCACTTGTGTCACACTTACAAACATCCATAGGTCCACTGTTAGCGATGTGGTAGTGAAATGGAAACGTGAGGGGACACGTACAGCACAAAAGCGTACACGCCTACCTCGTCTTTTGACTGTCAGAGACCGCCTACACTGGAAGAGGGTCGTAATGTGTAATAGGCAGACATCTAAGCATACCATCACACAGGAATTCCAAACTGCATCAGGATCCACTGGAAGTACTATGACAGGCGGGAGTTGAGAAAACTTCGATTTCATGGTCGAGCGGCTGATCATAAGTCACATATCACGCCGGTAAATGTCAAACGCCGCCTCGCTTGGTGTAAGAGGCGTAAATATTGGACGATTGAACCATGGAAAAATATTGTGTGGAGTGACGAATCACAGTTCACAACGTATCGATCTGACGGCAAGGTGTGGGTATGACAAATGCCCTGTGAACATCATCTGCCAGCGTGAGTAGTGCCAACAGTAAAATTCCGAGGCGTTGGTGTTATGTTATGGTTGTGTTTTTCACGGAGGGAGCATGCACTTCTTTCTGTTTTACGTGGCACTATCACTGCACAGGCAGTTGATGTTTGAAGCACCTTCTTGCTTCCCACTGTTGAAGAGCAGTTCGGAGATGTCCATTGCATCTTTCAACATGATCCAACACCTGTTCATTATGCACGGCCTGTGGCGAAGTGGCTGCACGACAATAACATCGCTGTAATGGACTGGCCTGCACAGAGACCTGACCTGAATCCTATAGCACACCTATGAGATATTTTGGAACGCCGACTTCGTGCCAGATCTCACTGACCGACATCGATACCTCTCCTAAGTGCAGCACTCCGTGAAAAATGGGTGGCCATTCCCCTAGAAACCTTCCAGCACATGATTGAACGTTTGCCTGCGAGAATGGAAGCTGTTATGAAGGCTAAGACGGACCAAAACTATGTTGAGTTCAAGCTTTGCCGATGGAGGGCGTGACGAACTATTAAATCATTTTCGTTAAGGTGTCTGGATATTTTTGATCATATATTGCATGTTGTAACATCCTTACAAGCTTTCCAGACTGTTTCTGAGCACCTTGTATTCAGAATGTTAATAAAGACGCTAGTCCACCTTTACACCTATTTCAGAGTCTGCTACAACTTTCTGAAAAATATGTTCCGAATAAATGTTAAGTAGCAAGAACTACCAACTATAGCCTTGTCGGATACCTTTATGGATCTGAATCTTTTTGAATTATTTACCACTGATCTTTATCGGAGCAGTCCGGTTACTTTTTTGTTGTATGCTTTACTTCTTGATAAGGCGCTGTTAACGTCACAGACGAGATATTACCTTGAAGGTCACTCGTATAGTTCATAACTGGACACTCGTGAATACTAATCATATTAAACACAGTTTATAATTACGGGTGCAATAACTCTGTTTAAGACAACTTTTAACATAAAATTTCAGTAAGATAGACAGTGTCGCAGTATAATTACAGATTGGCTTAACATTTACAAAAGCTCTCGGCTTCGATAATCGTCTGACTCTTTCTAATAAAATTAATCACTTTCTCTACAGTGACTATTAACAATAAACCTGCTGGGGTGAATAGATTTCTGTCCAGGCCATCAATTTTTGGACAATGCTCGACTACGGACACCACCCGAATCTGCCTGATATTATAACAGATCTTCTGTCTTCAGCGTTTTAACCACTCCCACCAAAGGAAATGATTATTGTAGCGATTTTAGCTGCGGTGGAATTGTGATCGAGAGGTGTGCGTAACAGTTTGATATAAATTTAATATTTCTTTCTTTTGTTAAAATAACCTTAAACACAAGTTCTTTACCGGAAGGAACGACCTTCAGTTTAACCATGTTCTTTATTAATAATTAAGAAACAGACAAATGATAATCATGAAAATGAAATCAAAGAACGGTTTTTTAAGTTGGTCAACCGTGACATAGACATTTAAAGAACTTTCTTATAGTAAGAAAAGTAATTTTACACCAATCAATCTTATTTGAAATAAACAATCTTTAGCCAGCACTTAGCCTGGAGAATATTAATTTACCATAGCAGAACAAGAAATTAACTGTGTCAAGTGATGATATTCGATTACCTCAAGAGATGCTTTAAAAACTAAAGAGTTCTTAGACTAGGTACTGTTAAAATCGGGCAGTCGGCAACTGTGGCCGAGCGGTTCTGGGCGCTTCAGTCCGGAACCGCGCTGGTGCTACGGTTGCAGGTTCGAATCCTGCCTCCGGCATGGATGTGTCTGATGTCCTTAGTTTACTTAGGTTTAAGTAGTTCTAAGTTCTAGGGGACTGATGACCTCAGATGTTAAGTCCCATAGTGCCTAGAGCCATTTTAAAAGCGGCCACTAATACCTACCTCGCCAGTTGGATTACAAAATGTTCTAACTTCTCTTGCTCTTAAATCAAAGAACATGGAAATTAATAATTCTGATTCAATACAATATCCGTTAAGCCAGAATGTTACCGAGAAACTGCTTCCAAACTATGCAAGACTCACTTCCTCTCGATTCACGATATAGTAGTTTCTCAATAAAAAGTGCTCGATACTCTGGCCCATTATTCACCCTCGGACCCTGATGCTAAGCTAGGTGTGGTAGCCGGGAGCGCAAGTATTGCTCGTTCTATTCATGATGCGCCCTCTTAGCACTTTGTTTCGGACACCGTGTCCGTTACCCCAGCGGATTCAGATCCGCAAGTAGTGCTGACAAAAACAATCTGTCACACGCTCCCTTACCTTAGACACAAAGGCGCGGGAGGAAGGGAAGGAACGCTGAAACTCGCCTGAACTCCCAGTTGGTGCACATCGACAGCGCAGAAAGATACCTGTATAGCTTCTTTTCTGTGTTTACTTCGTAGATTCTTACTTAAATTGCGTGTGAGTTTTGTATAGGAGGTGTAATTTCGAGTTTTAGTTACTGTAATCGTAAATTCAGGCAGATTGCAGCGCAGTCGTTAGGCATTTGTACAGGTTAGTTCATACATTCTTTGCGTGTTTCCCTTGCGCTATCTAGGCATGGACTCGTGTTTCAGTAACTGTTGTGCAACATCGATTAGAATGGACAGGGACTGTGATTGCTGAGTTGGCATCCCTTCGCTCACAGCTGCAGGCAGCGCTGACTTCGGTCGCACTGTTTGAGGCTGTTGCCAATGGGCACCACTGTGGGGAGCCGGACTTGGGTATCACGGGAATATCAACCTCGTCCCGTCTGTCCCCAGATCGGTCTGCCGCTGTGGTTGCCACGGTTGCTGCCCGCAGTGGGGCTGAGCTCTCGCCTGTGGTTGATTGGATGGTCGTTCCAAGGCGTGGCAGGCACGGAAAGACGTTCCCGGAGGCTGATCAGAAAGCCTTCCCGGTGCGTTTGACAAACAGGTTTCAGGTACTGTCTCTGGCTGAGCCAGATGCAGTTGCCTTGCCCGTTTCAGAGGATGATTCTCAGCCTTCAAGGTCTGGGCAATCGCAGAGGGTGGGCTTATTGTTAGGCGCGTAATGGGGCCTCTTAGGGATATGGCGTCTAAGGAGGGGAATAAATCTAGTGTGCACTCAGTGTGCATTCCGGGTGGAGTCATTCCTGATGTGGAAAGGGTTCTTCTGGATGCCATGAAAAGCACAGGGTGCTGCCAGCTGCACGTGGTGGCACATGTCGGCACTAATGACGTGTGTCGCTTTCGATATGAGGAAATTCTCTCTGGATTCCAGCGGCTATCTGATTTGGTGAAGGCTGCCTGTATTGCTTACGAGATGAAGGCAGAGCTCACCATCTGCAGCATCGTTGACAGAACCACCTGCGGACCTTTGGTGCAGAGCCGGGTGGAGGGTATGAATAAGAGGCTCAGACAGTTTTGCGACCGTGTTGGCTGCAGATTCCTTGACTTGCACCATAGGGTGGTGGGGTTTCGTGTTCCGCTGAATAGCTCAGGAGTTCACTACACTCAGCTAGCGGCTACACGGATAGCGGAGGCTGTGTGGCGTGGACTGGGCGGTTTTTTAGGTTAGAAGGCCTCGGGAAAGCACGAGGCGGGCTGCAATCTCAAACGGTGCGTGGCAAATACAGGACGTTCTTGGATCAAGGAACAGTCGGAATTGTAGTTGTACATTGTTGTACTTGTGCTGGGAAAGTCCTTGAGCTTCAAGCGCTAATAGAAAGCACAGAAGCTGAAATCTTTATAGGTACAGAAAGCTGGCTAAAGTCTGAAATAAGTTCTGCAGAAATTTTTACTAAGTCTCAGACGGTGTTCAAGAAATGTGGATTAGGCAGAATTGGTGGTGGAGTTTTTGTATCTGTCAGTAGTGGTTTATCTTGTAGTGAAGTCGAAGTAGATATTCCATGCGAATTGGTATGGGGGTTATACTTAACAGCCGAACAAACTTAATAATTGGCTCCTTCTACCGACCCCCAAAATCCGATGATATAGTTGCTGAACAGTTCAGAGAAAATTTGAACCTCAAAACAAATAAATACCCCACACATACGGTTGTAGTTGGTGGGGACTTCAGCCTTCAATCGATATGTTGGCAAAATTACTTGTTCAAAACCGGTGGTAGGCAGAAAATATCTTCCGAGATTGACCAAAATGCTTTCTCCGAAAATTATTTCGAGCAGTTAGTCCACGAACCCACGCGAATTGTAAATTGTTGCGAAAACACACTTGCCCTCCTAGCCACAAACAATCCAGAACTAATAGATAGCATCATGACTGATACAGGGATTAATGATCACAAGGTCGTTGTAGCCAGGCTCAATACCGTTCCTTCCAAATCCACCAGAAACAAACGTAAAATAATTTTATTTAAAAAAGCGGATGAAGTGTCACTAGAGGCCTTCCTAAGAGACAATCTCCATTGCTTCCGAACTGACTGTGCAAATGTAGACGAGATGTGGCTCAAATTCAAAGATGTAGTAGCAACAGAGATTCATACCTCATAAACTGGTAAGAGATGGAACTGATCCCCCATGGTACACAAAACAGGTCCTAACGCTGTTGCAGAGGCAACGGAAAAAGCATGCGAAGTTCAGAAGAACGCGAAATCCCGAGCATTGGCTAAAATTTACAGACGCGCGAAATTTGGCACGGACGTCAATGCGATATGCCTTTAATGGGTTCCACAACGAAACATAGTCTCGAAATTTGGTAGAAAATCCTAAGAAATTCTGGTCGCATGTAAAGTACACAAGCGGCAAGACGCAGTCAATACCTTCGCTGCGCAGTGCCGATGGTACTGTTAACGACGACTGTGCCGCTAAAGCGGGGTTATTGAACGCAGTTTTCCGAAATTCCTTCAGCAGGGAATACGAATGGATTATTCTAGAATATAAAACAAGAACAGCTGCTAGCGTGAGTTTCTTAGAAGTAGATACCTTAGGGGTTGCGAAGTAGCTCAAATCGCTTGATACGGGCAAGTCTTCAGGTCCAGATTGTATACCGATTAGGTTCCTTTCAGATTACGCTGCTACAATTTCTCCCTACTTAGCAATAATACACAACCGCTCGCTCACCGGTAGATCTGTACCTAAAGATTGGAAAACTGCGAAGGTCGCACCAGTGTTTAAGAAGGGTAGTAGGAGTAATCCATCGAAGTGCAGACCTATATCATTGACGTCGGTTTGCAGTAGGGTTTTGGAGCATATACTGTATTCAGGGACCGACCTATTGATACGTAATCAGCATGGTTTCAGAAAACATCGTTCTTGTGCAATGCAGCTAGCTCTTTATTCGCACGAAGTAATGGCCACTATCGACATGGGATCTCAAGTTTATTCCGTATTTCTAGAATGCCGGAAGGCTTTTGACACCGTTCCTCACAAGCGATTTCTAATCAAGCTGCGGGCCTATGAGTTATCGTCTCAGTTGTGCGACTGGATTTGTGATTTCCTGTCAGGAAGGTCGCAATTCGTAGTAATAGACGGCAAATCATCGAGTAAAACTGAAGTGATATCAGGTGATCCCCAGAGAAGCGTCCTGGGACCTCTGCTGTTCCTTTTCTATATAAATGACCTGGGTGACAATCTGAGCAGTTCTCTTAGGTTGTTCGCAGATGATGCTGTAATTTACCGAAGACCAGTATCAGTTGCAAAGCGATTTATAAAAGATTGCTGTATGGTGTGGCAGGTGGCAGTTGACCCTAAATAACGAAAAGTGTGAGGTGATCCACATGAGTTCCAAAAGAAATCCGTTGGAATTCGTTTAAACGATAAATAGTACAATTCTCAAGGCTGTCAATTCAACTAAGTACCTGGGTGTTAAAATTACGAACAACTTCTGTTGGAAAGACCGCATAGACAATATTGTGGGGAAGGCGAGCCAAAGGTTGTGTTTCAATGGCAGGACACTTAGAAGATGCAACAAGTCCACTAAAGAGACAGCTTACACTACACTCGTTCGTCCTGTGTTAGAATATTGCTGCGCGGTATGGGATCCTTACCAGGTGGGATTGACGGAGGACAGGGTGCAAAAAAGGGCAGCTCGTTTTGTAATAGGGGAGAGAGTGTGGCAGATATGGTACGCGAGTTGGGATGGAAGTCATTAAAGCCAAGACATTTTTCGTCGCGGCGAGATCTATTTACGAAATTTCAGTCACCAACTTTCTTTTCCGAATGAGAAAATATTTTGTTGAGCCCAACCTACATAGGTAGGAATGAACATCAAAATAAAATAAGAGAAATCAGAGCACGAACATAAAGGTTTAGGTGTTCGTTTTTCCCGCGCGCTGTTCGGGAGTGGAATGGTAGAGAGATAGTATGATTGTGGTTCGATGAACCCTCTGCCAAGCACTTAAATGTGAATTGCAGAGTAATCATGTAGTTGTAGAAGTAGACGTATATCAATGTCTGGATTCCAGCACTGTGTCGTCATATGAAGACTATCACGATACACCTCGAAATGCAGTTATCGTTTACTCACTGCTGTGCTTAAAAGAGCACCCGACTTTGATTACAGGGCTAGTGATGAGTATCGGAGCACATATAAGCTATCTTTACACAAAACCTTTCATAAGTAAGCACTTCCTCAACAGACTTAAACAATTTATATTCCGTGGGGGGGAAGACGTGGTATGTGAAATGCATACCCGAAATAGTTGCTTGGTCTACGACCAGCGTCACAAAACGCAGGATCTGAACTGTGCGCACAAATCTGGGTAAGACAATCCCCACTTCTTTATCCTGCCCCCGCCATCCATCTACAAAATTTTTAACCCAGACACTATCACCTGATATCAATGAGACAGTCTTCCTCTTATCATTGTATAATCCCAAACTTATATCGCATCAACTTTCAAGCAAGCCGGTGTGGCCGAGCGGTTCTAGGCGCTTCATTCTTGAACCGCGCTGCTGCTACGGTCGCAGGTTCGATCCTGTCTCGAGCATGGATGTGTGTGTCCTTAGGTTACTTAGGTTTAAGTAGTTCTAAGTTCTAGGGGACGACCTCAGAAGTTAAGTCCCATAGTGCTCAGAGCCATTTTAACCATTTGAACCAACTTTCTCAGTAAGCAAATCACTCAACGTCCATAAACTCTACAATGGAGAATTAGTTCTAAAGACAGACATTAAAGCGACTGGAGTTCGTCTTTGGGCCTCAGTGTGTGGCAGTGTTAAACGCACATCCCAACCAGATTAGGGAGCTATTCCGACGCATGTGTCCGCATTGCAGAGGCCAATGATCGCCAAACGCAAGTTCCTGTTCGCTCGCTCAGCGAAAGATAATAAGCCGCAGTTGTAGTATAGTTAACACTCACATCGAAACACAAGTTGCGGAAGGATGCCGAGGTGAAGTTACGATTATCTTCCGTACCTAACACCCTACAGAGGCCAAACGTGCGCCGGCCGGAGTGGCCGAGCGGTTCTAAGCGCTACAGTCTGAAACCGCGCGACCGCTACGGCCGCAGGTACGAATCCTGCCTCGGGCGTAGATGTGGGTGACGTCCTTAGGTTAGTTAGGTTTAAGTAGTTCTACTTTCTAGGGGACTGATGACCTCAGAAGTTAAGTCCCATAGTGCTCAGAGCCATTTGAAGCATTTGAGAGCCAAACGTGCCAGATATGGACTGGAGACATTTGATGGTAGTACTGGAGGTAGTATCTCGCATCTGGGTTAACCATCGAAAACGTCTAAATGTATCTACGCACCCAAGTGTGTACCAGTTCCTCTCACGCGAAATCTGAAAAGGCCTCCACACGTAATGAACGTATGTTTTTTCCATAGGCTAATTAACTACCTCAGATGACAAAAATCCCTGCTGAGTGTTAACCACTGCTTTTCTTACAGCACTCATCTTACAGCTGAGAAGTAATTCCTAATTTTATGAAGGCGTTACTCACCTCTAACATTTACCCACTGAGTAGGTCTTTTGCCACACTGCACCATATGACGATTTCCTCGATATCAATTTAAAATAAGTGTTACTCATTCTTTTTCAATATGGTAAATTCTCATGGGCAGTAACAATTTTGAAGGAAGCACTGTTGGCAATACTACTCAACTTACAGAGTGCTTCATCCTTAAGTCTGATTCAGTTTGAAACTGCTTGACTCCAATGTTTCTCTTGTTTGAATATATTACATTAACATTTGGGAACATTTTATATCAAGATTATTTAAGAGATTTTTGTAAATTATTTCTTTACACGTTCCTTTTTGCTCAACCCATAGATAGCAATCGGACATACTATTTTTAGGTGGGTTGTGTCACCGTAACTCGTCACCAACACTGTTCCAAAGTGGGTCTTGTGACATATTGAACCGAACTGTGATTTATTCAGAGTTGTTTCAGGATAAGTGTCATATGACTTTCCCGCTGTTCGAAACTATTGACCAGCACAGGGCCATATAGTTTTATAACCATTACAATTGGCTGACGTGAGTGCGTGCGTGCGTGCGTGTGTGTGTGTGTGTGTGTGTGTGTGTGTGTGTGTGTGTGTGTGTGTGTGTGTGTTCGGAGCTTATGGACTGTCAACGCCGATGTTATCAGCGCCTAATTAGTTATCGTCGCTCGAGTTGTGGCGCCTTGCTCGGATTTACAACTGCATTCACTTATATTTATAGTATTTATAGATACTAAAACTAAATTGAAAGATACATTCCACTGCTAACCGTGCAATAGTTAGATCTTCCTGTGCCGCATAGTGGTGTAGTTGTCCTTAGCTGATCACTTTACTTGGTCGCTTCCACAACGACATTAGCTCCGCTCATCTTTGCGCACCCGGCACACCCATATACGGCGGGTCCTCAAAAACCGTTCCCACGAAATTTGCATAGCAGTCCTTGTACTTTCGTATCCGTAAATCCGTAACAGTTTTGTGTGGCCATCTTGCAAGTATTGCCAGTAATCCAGTACGTTCAGTACGTTCAGAACTGTGTCTATATATATGTAATGGACCGCCATACCTGTGATCTACGCCACTGCTTTCGTCTTATGGCGTGGAAAATACGTTTCCTCTGGGAAGATACTATGTCGGAAGATATTGCTGTATGCATAGTGCGCCACATGAACGCTATTCTCTTCCTTGTTAGAGTTCATACAGTCAACTCCTCGCCGCAGACGAGTCGGTGGTCGTCCGTATCCAGCACGCCGCATTTGTGACACATGAGCTAATCCACCAAATTTATTGCGTACATTTTGTGATTAGTTGGGTTTTTGAGGTTAACTACAATGTACCATGTTGATCTGACTCTTGTAGGTAGGTGGGGGTGGTGTACCGTGCGCCACACCAATGGTCAAGTAACGGCAGAATGTCCCAGTTCCATCTTGTTCCGGGCGATCTGTCGATGAAGCAGATGGTACACGTCCTTTGATGTCGAATGTCGGGAAGTCGTTAGACGCTCTCGAACGTAACAGTGTTCAACGATGAACGTGCGCACATACGTTGACGGGGGCGGTATATAGCCGATACCGACTGGGGGGAAAATGCGATGTTGGTACCAGTTTTTCGATGATCGTCCCTGTAAGCGAGTAGTTTCCTGGTGCGCCACCGTTTTAGCATAGTGTACACGACACGTTCACTATACCAACGCCCCCCTCTCGCCCTGGGAGGGTAAGCGTGTTGTAATGTACCTTAAATAGCTATTCAGGCATACGTAGTACCCGAAAGCCGCCTGAATCTTCATAGCCATCGTGGGCGTCAAGGGGACAAAGTGAGTCAGGTATCACGTCATGGGGGCGGGGTAAAGGTTGACTAGTGGCACTCGTTGCAGCATATCCATCGACCGTACAGGTTTTAGTCGTACTGACGTGCAGACTCTTGAGCAACAGCCGTCGGTAGTTGTCCGCAGCCGTTTCCGCCGTCTCCTTATGAAAGGTGACACACAAACATGGGAGGGTTTGTACCACAGGTAAAGGTCTTTCCGTTCCTGGTTCTAGTCCACGCCCCACATGCATGAATTGTGATTTTCCGAAGCTGACCTCGCTACCAGCTGCCATTCCGCACATCTGTAGCCCATTCAGTGCTGATCGAGTCTCCTCCTACACTCCTGGAAATGGAAAAAAGAACACATTGACACCGGTGTGTCAGACCCACCATACTTGCTCCGGACACTGCGAGATGGCTGTACAAGCAACGATCACACGCACGGCACAGCGGACACACCAGGAACCGCGGTATTGGCCGTCGAATGGCGCTAGCTGCGCAGCATTTGTGCACCGCCGCCGTCAGTGTCAGCCAGTTTGCCGTGGCATACGCAGCTCCATCGCAGTCTTTAACACTGGTAGCATGCCGCGACAGCGAGGACGTGAACCGTATGCGCAGTTGACGGACTTTGAGCGAGGGCATATAGTGGGCATGAGGGAGGCCGGGTGGACGTACCGCCGAATTGCTCAACACGTGGGGCGTGACGTCTCCACAGTACATCGATGTTGTCGCCAGTGGTCGGCGGAAGGTGCACGTGCCCGTCGACCTGGGACCGGACCGCAGCGACGCACGGATGCACGCCAAGACCGTAGGATCCTACGCAGTGCCGTAGGGGACCGCACCGCCACTTCCCGGCAAATTAGGGATACTGTTGCTCCTGCGGTATCGGCGAGGACCATTCGCAACCGTCTCCATGAAGCTGGGCTACGGTCCCGCACACCGTTAGGCCGTCTTCCGCTCACGCCCCAACATCGTGCAGCCCGCCTACAGTGGTGTCGCGACAGGCGTGAATGGAGGGACGAATGGAAACGTGTCGTCTTCAGCGATGAGAGTCACTTCTGCCTTGGTGCCAATGATGGTCGTATGCGTGTTTGGCGCCGTGCAGGTGAGCGCCACAATCAGGACTGCATACGACCGAGGCACACAGGGCCAACACCCGGCATCATGGTGTGGGGAGCGATCTCCTACAGTGGCCGTACACCTCTGGTGATCGTCGAGGGGACACTGAATAGTGCACGGTACATCCAAACCGTCATCGAACCCATCGTTCTACCATTCCTAGACCGGCAAGGGAACTTGCTGTTCCAACAGTACAATGCACGTCCGCATGTATCCCGTGCCACGCAACGTGCTCTAGAAGGTGTAAGTCAACTACCCTGGCCAGCAAGATCTCCGGATCTGTCCCCCATTGAGCATGTTTGGGACTGGATGAAGCGTCGTGTCACGCGGTCTGCACGTCCAGCACGAACGCTGGTCCAACTGAGGCGCCAGGTGGAAATAACATGGCAAGCCGTTCCACAGGACTACATCCAGCATCTCTACGATCGTCTCCATGGGAGAATAGCAGCCTGCATTGCTGCGAAAGGTGGATATACACTGTACTAGTGCCGACATTGTGCATGCTCTGTTGCCTGTGTCTATGTGCCTGTGGTTCTGTCAGTGTGATCATGTGATGTATCTGACCCCAGGAATGTGTCAATAAAGTATCCCCTTCCGGGGAGAATGAATTCACGGTGTTCTTATTTCAATTTCCAGGAGTGTATTTCCGAACGAGGAACACAATGCCATCCGCCTATGCTCTACACTTGAATGATAGATGCTACAGAGAGATCGCGATTAGATGGCGGCGAAGGCCTGCAAGGCGCGGCTCTAAGTCGGTCGCATAGAGGAGCAACGGAAAGGGGCAACCCTGTCTTACTGATCTTAAGATCTTAAAACCTGCTCTCCCTCCGTAGATCACCATCGCTGATCTGGCGCCGTGCATCAGCCGCATCACTGTATGGTCAATAATGGCGAGACACCCATCGTATTCATCACCGCCGTGAGGTACACATGATTCACTTGATAGAAAGCATGATCGAAATTTACAGCAACCAGTGCCCCCCGGAGGCGGTATGCAGCCGCGAGGGCGACAACGTCACGATAGTCTCAAGGCTGTGTGGATCTTAATGATGCCTCCAAGACAAGTCTGATCGGCATGTATTTGATGCGCCAGCGACGTTCTGATACGACTGTCTAGTATGCGCATAAAGACATTGTACTCACTATTAAGGAGGGTCAAGGAGGCGCTAATCACAAGGTCGTTTGCAATCACGTGGCTTGGGTATCGGTATCATGAGCCCTTCTGTGAATTTTATGGGAACCGGTACTTCTTGCCACACAAGCTCATTAAACATGCATAACCACATTGGTGTCATAAAGGTCACAAAGGCTCGTTAAAATTCCAAAGGGGATTCGTCTGGATCTGGGGACTTGTTGGAGGCACTTCGTGTAATCGCTTCCTCCAGCTCCTCACACGTAACTACAGGTAACACGAGCGCTACCCCGTTCACATGCATCGCGTCTGGACTCTCTTCCAGGACGTTTCTCAGCTCCCACGGGCCCTTCCCGTCGTTCGCATAGAATCGGCTAATATGATCCGTGAACGTCTGTGCTATGCCCCTTTGTGTTGAGAAACGATGACAATCGCCGAGCTCGATTTTATGAATTAACGTCCTTCGTCTTCTTCTCCTTTCCTTATCACATAATGCGTCGAGGGAACTTCGTTGGGCAGGCAATCCAGCGACCTCACGCGTGTCATTGTAGCGGCCATCCTTAGCGTCGCTAGTTGTACCAGCTTGGTCTTGACTCGGTGGACGGCCGTCTGGCGATCTGGTGCAGGTGGATGTGCAAATAGTTCCCGGAGGGCCGAAAAGTAAAAGTCAGTGGACGTGCGCTACTATGGAGAAACCTCCTTCCCATAATCTATCAATGTCCTCCGTAAAGTTGGCTTCGCGCACTCGATCCACCATTGTAGGACAGAACCGTAAGAATTATGTCGACGGAGGCGGCCATGCCACGAGTCCTCCACCATGTGTCGGAATTCTGCATCACGCAGGTGGGAGACGTCCATCTTCCTATCACCCCTCCGTCTCCATACCTGCTATCTAGCAAAAGTAACCGTACAAATATATGATCTGTACACGCGGTAGGCCAGATTTCTAAGTCCACTGTCGACATCGCTGACGCCGTTGAAACGTAGATCCGAGCGAAACGACTCTCGGAGTGGCTCTTAAAAAGTGTATACCCTGGTTAGTTGCGATACTTCAAGTCCTATGTATCGACTAATTCCATCCCGATGGCCAGCTGCCGACGTTATTGGCTAGGAATATTGGTAGGATGTTGGTCAATTCTGTCGACCACACAATTAAAATCTCCCCCGAATATTCAGGCATCGTATCGTCCCGGGAACAACGGTGTAACCTCAAGGGCATAAACATCTGCTTTGTCCCGTCTCTTATCCGAGCCTGATGGTGTGTATATGTTGATCAAACGTATTCCACCTATGGTCACGGCCGTACCACGGGCAGAAGGCAAATGCTCTACTTCGTCTGCACGTATAAATCCCTGTTTAGTATCGTAGTGCCAACGCCTCTCTCATCACACGGGGAACAGTAAATATCGTAACCGTAACAGTCTGGGGGGGGGGGGGGGGGGAGCACTCGAACTTCCTGTAACAGCACTGTCTGCAGCCTTTATCATGTCACTGAGCATCTTGATTTTTACCGGCATCCACATTTTAATGCCATTGTTGTTAACAGACGCTATCCGATAAGCTTGTTGCAGTGCTGTCAACGTATATGGGACACCTTACGGTCGCTAATTCTTCCGCACATAGGTTGCTTTCTACTTAACGTCTCCCACCGTCCCCTCAAACGGTCTGCCGTTATCTCCTGTACTCGTCCGGTCTTACACCGGGAGAGTGTGTGGGAGCAGTTCCTCCAGCATCATCTGTTCCCCACGGGGGTGGGTCTTCTGTCCAGTCCCCTAGCGTCCCATTGTTGTGCGTTGTAGACGCCGTAGCCTCCTCGGTAGCCTGTTGTCGTCGATCGAACTCCTCCGCTGTTTCTGGAGCATCGTCATGGGAAGGTCGTGTCGCCATCCCGCTGGGCACTCGTGCATCCACGCCAGGCAGTTCTTCTGTATCCATGGTCTACGCCATCGCGTAATGCGGCGACTTAGGTCATGGGGACCACCAGACGGATGCGGTGTTGTTGGTGGATCATCGCGTGGCAGCTGTAACAACCATCGTTGAATCCTCTCAGAAGGTACGTGTCATTCCTTCCCACACCGAAAGCACGTCCGTGGTTGTCCGTCGTAGATGACAATCGCCCTATGACCAACGATGTACAAGTATGACGGAACATGCTTTCGTCGTTCGATCCGTATTTGTCTGATGTCTTTGAGGACAGGATAGGTTTTGAAACTCGCCCATTTTTCAGCCGTATGAAATAGGACCGTTCCCTAAGGACGCAGGACGTTTAACACCAATTCTTCTGGCACTATGAATGGAAGCTCAAAGATGCGGATCGTTCGTGGTCCCATGCCGGCGTGTTGAACTGTAACCGCTCCAACATTCGAGTCCGAATGAAACAAACGAAGTCCTTGTCAGTGTCGGATTAGTAGTTCGCCACATGCCGCTTCTTTGATGAGCTTTGCAAAGACGTGGAGGAGATACAGAGACAGGAACTGTCGATGAAATGCCTTGTTCAGGCAGCCCAAGGGCTAATACTGCAATGGATGACCACTATCTACGGATCTACGGATTATGTCTCGGAGGAACCCTGACAGCAACGCCACCATGTTGGATAATGCTTTTCGTGCAGCCACAGGATGTCGTGTTACGACGCAAACTGTGCGCAATAGGCTGCATGTGCGCAACTTCATTCCCGGCGTCCATCACGAGGCCACCTTTGCAACCACGACACCATGCAAGGAGGTAGAGATGGACTCAACAACATGCCGAATAGACCACTCAGGATTAGCATCAGGTTCTCTTCACCGATGAGTGTTGCATGTGCCTTTAAACAGTCAATCGTCGGAGACGTGTTTGGAGGCAACCCGGTCAGGCTGAACGCCTTAGACACACTGTCCAGCGAGTGCAACAAGGTGGAGGTTCCCTGCTGTTTTAGGGTGGCATTATGTGGGGCCGACGTAGGCCGCTGGTGGTCACGGAAACCGCAGGAACGGGTGTACGATACGTGAATGCCATCCTCCGACAGATAGTGCAACCACATCGGCAGTATATTGGCGAGGCATTCGTCTTCATGGACGACAATTAGAGCCACATCTTATGAATGGCTTCCTTCAGATAGTCTGCTGTTAGGTAAGCCAGTTTATTTGGCACATTCAGTGGAACACAGTAGAGTTCTAGAAGAAAAATGTGACCAATATATCTATTAATCGTCGCAGAAGCTCGTCTAGAGTGGCTAACATGTACATGAACCCTATCGACCATGCCTGCGATAGATTGCAAATGGCTGTTTATGGACGACGTGACCCACAAACCGCTCTGAGGATCTAAGATGAATCGCCGTTGAGGCGTGGTACAATCTGGACCAAAAGTGCCTTGATAAACTTGTGGATAGTATGCCACGACGAATACAGACATGCATCAATGCAAGAGGACGTGCTACTGTGTATTAGAAGTACCGGTGTGTACAGCAATCTGGATCACCACCTCTGGAGATCTCGCTGTATGGTGGTACAATATGCAATGTGTGGTTTTCATGAGTAATAAAAAGGGTGGAAATGATGTTTATGTTGATCTCTGTTGCAATTATCTGTGCAGGTTCCGGAACTCTCGGAACCGAGGTGATGCTAAACTTTTTGGTGTATATTAGCGATACAGCAATTTTGTGCCATATACACTCCTGGAAATTGAAATAAGAACACCGTGAATTCATTGTCCCCGGAAGGGGAAACTTTATTGACACATTCCTGGGGTCAGATACACCACATGATCTCACTGACAGAACCACAGGCACATAGACACAGGCAACAGAGGATGCAAAATGTCGGCACTAGTACAGTGTATATCCACCTCTCGCAGCAATGCAGGCTGCTATTCTCCCATGGAGACGATCGTAGAGATGCTGGATGTAGTCCTGTGGAACGGCTTGCCATGTCATTTCCACCTGGCGCCTCAGTTGGACCAGCGTTCGTGCTGGACGTGCAGGCCGCGTGAGACGACGCTTCATCCAGTCCCAAACATGCTCAATGGGGGACAGATCCGGAGATCTTGCTGGCCAAGGTAGTTGTCTTACACCTTCTAGAGCACGTTGGGTGGCACGGGATACATGCAGGCGTGCATTGTCCTGTAGGAACAGCAAGTTCCCTTGCCGGTCTAGGAATGGTAGAACGATGGGTTCGATAACGGTTGGGATGTACCGTGCACTATTCAGTGTCCCCTCGACGATCACCAGAGGTGTACGGCCAGTGTAGGAGATCGCTCCCCACACCATGATGCCGGGTGTTGGCCCTGTGTGCCTCGGTCGTATGCAGTCCTGATTGTGGCGCTCACCTGCACGGCGCCAAACACGCATACGACCATCATTGGCACCAAGGCAGAAGCGACTCTCATTGCTGAAGACGACACGTCTCCATTCGTCCCTCCATTGAAGCCTGTCGCGACACCACTGGAGGCGGGCTGACACTGACTGCGGCGGTGCACAAATGCTGCGCAGCTATCGCCATTCGACGGCCAACACCGCTGTTCCTGGTGTGTCCGCTGTGCCGTGCGTGTGATCATTGCTTGTACAGCCCTCTCGCAGTGTCCGGAGCAAGTATGGTGGGTCTGACACACCGGTGTCAATGTGTTCTTTTTTCCATTTCCAGGAGTGTATTACGTCTGAGTTTTATCCCGAGACATCTCATTTTGGTAATCTCTTCTATTTTTCTTTGGAGGAGAGCTTTTAATACACGATCGATATGCATTATTTGAGACTTATTTCTAATAAATTTCCGCGCCTGATGCTAGTTCGTACTTGTTTATTATTTGTGATGCGTTTTCTGTTTTGCTGGCGTACGTTAGTAATAATTCCATGTCATCGGCATACGCCTTGCACCTATCCGTTGACATCATTAACCCATGGAAGTTATTATTTAGACTAAACAGGAGAAGGTCGATTGCAATAGAAGAGAGTGCCTCGTGACAGCGGGCACCCTTGCTTAATGAGCTACTGATTTGGATTGGACTGCTGAGTTGTCCACTTACGGTAATTCTGAATACGGTGTTTTTGAAGAATTACTCTTGATGCCGATGAAACGTCTTGGAAATCGTATCTCACATAGTGTCGAAGAGATACGAGGGGTTTATCAAAAGCTTCTTAGAAATCCAGCGACATCGTTTCGTATTTTATTTTACAAGCTTCAGAGGTGGACCTGGTATCCTTGTAGTCACATAATTTTTTTTGGACGGTTCTGCCTTTGCTTAGTAGGATCTGGAAGTGGACTACAAAATGCGTGAACATGACAACATGGCTGAAAGTAGTTTCAAAAGTTTCAAATCTAACCACAGAAAATATTATCGACAGAGATCTCCAGGTACGTAAAATTCAGAAAACCCGAGAAACAATAGGCGACACTAATTCACGCACAGAGGGAGGCTAGAAGGCACAATAGGAAGATGTTTTGGGAGGAAAATGAAAATTATTCGAGCTAAACGTGGTCCACAGATGGCCAAAGCAGCAATAAAAAGGTGCATTCCTGAAAAAGAATAATGAAAGTTACACTGAGTGGTCTTGGGATAACGTCACTTGAAATTTGATAAACAATATGGTGTTACGTCAATACTCGGAAAGTCACATGTCGGTGTGTAGCGGAGGGTACTTCTGTCACCACTAACTGAACCCCCTCGTTCCTGTTCCATTTGCGAATGGCGCGGGAGAAGAATGATTGTCGGGAAGCCTCTGTATTAGCTCTAATATCTCGAATTTTCTCGTTGTGGTCGTTTCGTGAGTTGTATATGAGAGGAAGTCATACTCGTCCTGGAAAGTACTTTCTAGAAATTTCAATAACAAAACTGTCAGTGGTGCAATCGCACTTCTTGTAGCGTTTGTCAATGGATTTTGTGACTATTTCTGTAAAGCCTTGCGCCGACTAAACGACTCAGTGAGGAAACGTGGCCCTTTTCGTAGGATATTCACTGTGTTTCCAATCAGTCCAACCCTTACGTCCCAGACTGATGAACAGTATTTCAGAATCGGTCGAGCAAGTGCCTCGTAAGCCGCTTACTTCGTGGATAAGTTACATTTCCGTAAGACTCTTCTAATTACTCTCATTCTGGCACCTGCTTTTCCTGCTGTTTATTTTAAGTGGTTTCTCCACTTAAGGTCGCACTGGATAGTTACTACTGGGTATAGTCTGTTTCCGGCAATTTTTGCTCAATAGCATAGCGGTACAGTAGTGGATTTCTTCCCCTATGTCTGCGTAGTATGTAACATTTACTTACGTTAATACACGTTTATACGTCAGAATGGAACACTGGAATGAAATGTATCACTGGATTTGTCTTTCCATACATTTACCATTTGATAAGCCTGATCTTGGGGCAATGAAGCTATGTAGTGTACTCACGTTTTTTTTTTTTTTTACTTTACTAGATATAGGCCTAATCATTAGGCCGACTTTGATATAAAAACCCCCATTTCTGTTGCTCTTCAATTTAAATATTCTGCAAATGCCTGCCTTTCCTGATTTCAGAGTGAGGGGAATTTCTTTTAAATAGATTCTTCTCGTATTAAAAGCGTCAAGTTGTGTTCTTTGACTGGATGGTGTGAAAGCGATATGACTTGGAGGAATCCGTTTCAGAGAAAAATCAGATATATTTTATCTGAATGTGGTCGTAGGCTGAGGTAATCAACTGACACAGCGCAGAACGCTTGAAGAGCGTTGGTGTAACTTAAGGCCACTCATCAAAGAAGCGATAATTTTCTACTAGGTTGTTACTCTGTCTTGCTTCAGTACACAATCTGACATAGTGAAATCAAGAAATATATTGAAACAGCATAGGGGATCGTTGGTATGCCGTGGACGTGTGTGCACGAAGGAATTTACAACTGTGTAGTTCTTGCCAATACCGTGGAACACCAACTCTAGACCAGATAACAGCATTAATTCGGGCCAAAAACTTCCTTGTGTTGCCAATTACGGTAGAAACCACTCATTGATGATTATATCCAGATTAGCTATCAAAGGCAGGCACACTGACTACTACTTTTTTTGCTCGACGTATCAAATAACTCCAGACATTTTATATGGGTCTAAGATCGGGTTATTTCGCGGGCCAACGGAAGAGTGCTGAGTGGTCAGCAAACAAGGGACGTATGTTTGCCATTAACAAATCTTCTTTGGAAGTCTGGAGTGTGCACTGCATGTTGGTCATGAATATTTTTACAAGGAAGGGCAACAGTTTATCACCGAGAATACTGAAATAAATATCCTGCATCACTTGAAAATACACAAAATCGAAACTCGCCAGACCACACTGCATGCCCCATTCTGCTACTGTCCAATATATGTGTTGTGTTATTACTTACAGTTTTACAAGCTGCAGTGAACAATAGCCTTTTGGTAGGTATGTGCAGTGCACTTAAATTCGCAACTTTCGTTTTGAAACTGGTCGAGATAGATGTGCAGTCACTGACAGCAGAAACTTGTCCATACTGATATCGATTGTCGCTGACAAAGCTTGATGCGCTCCTCTGGCCCCTGTCGGTTAGGATATTTTTCCGACCAAACTTCCTTCAATGTATTGGGAACACGATTGGATATCTGTGCTGATACACCAACAAACCGAGAAAATTCATTCCCGTTATGGTCAGAGCGACGTCCAAACACGATAGCTCTTTTCTGAAATTCTGTGACGTCCACATGCCGTCCTTTCCTGCTGATAACAGTTAACCGGTTAGCACCTAAAAATCAGTTATTGAGAGACACATCAGTTCATTAACAGCGCTCGAAAGCGGCCACTTATCTCCTTTAAAGAACTGACCAATATTTGTCTAGTAAACATATTTGTTAACTAATGTTGAAGTAGGAAGTTAAAATAGAAGGCTTTGTCTTTCATGTTTCTATTCCTCGGTCTGTGACATTTCAGTGGTACTAGAGTTTTTTGTAATACAGTGTGTTTTCGCTGCCGCTATATGCTAGTTTTATTCAACCCACAATGCAATCAAGTACTACATGCAAGATTTACATATTCCCTCGTACTACATGCAAGATTTACATATTCCCTCGTACTACATGCAAGATTTACATATACCCTCGTTCCCTACCTGCAAACTATTAGCTCTACAGAAAAACTTCATTAAATTGTCTGCTTACGGTCCTGTTTCTTCTGAAGGAATAATAGGTCTCACATAGTAAGTGAGGGAGTATGAAAATATTGCACGTGGTTTTTGAAAATGTTGTGTCTGTCATAAAACCTATCGGTAGGGACGACTGAATCGTCCTATATAGATGCCATGTGAGAAGGAGAAAACATGTATATAAGCCACACTCTAGTAGTTTGTAAATCAAAACAGAGACACTTATGTCTTCCTTATCGTGACGTTATTTGAGGTTAAGAAATTTCTTTGCTGGAATTTTAATTGAACTAAATTGCTGTTAAAGTGTGAGGCGCCAGGTAGTTTGCGTTTCGCATTACATCTGTTGAACAGAATATTAACATTACAGATAATTGTATTTTTGCTTGGGGCTTATGTTAATATGAAGATAACCAGCTAGCATAGCTGGTTTGCAGAACGTCGAGACTAGCGACATATCATCAGACGTTCGAAAAATATCATTCTCACTATTACGAAGATAGCAAGAACTGACAAGTGGGAGAATTGTAACATAATCAGCTTAACAGATCAGGCCTCCAAGTTATGGACAAAAATTGTATACAGTTGAATGGAAAAGAAAATTGATGATCTGTTCAGATAAATTTTGGGCTTGAGGCCGTCGCGATGTTTCAAATGGGGAGGTTGCCTCTCCAGGTGAGCCACCGAGGCCTTTTTTTCCTATATTGGATTTCGATTCTCTCCAGAGGGTAGCATCTGAGTATGCCGCTCTGAAGCCTACAGAATATTTAAAAACATGAGAAGGTAATAAGCAATAAAAACAGGCAATAAAAACGGAGACTTTTTAAACTGTAAAATGACGGAAAGTTATAAAATTCAAAATATAAAAACAAAGGGTTGGCGATGCTAATTAAGACACACAGTAAGGAGACAGGTACAATAGTAAACAGACAATTAAAAACACAGCGACAATCTGGTTTCTGTTTGCAAGAGATAAAAAAATCACACCTAGCGACAGTATGGTTTCTGTTGGCAATCAAAAACGATGCACAGCACTTAACACACACTTAAACACTCCAATAAAGAGTAGACACGTAGATGACACACCACACCCTAAGGCAGATGGTGGGTGAGGGTGGGGGGTGAGGACCTGGAAAGATTGAGGGGGGGGGGGGGAGAATGGCGGAAGAGGAGAAAAAAGCAAAGGGTGGTAGAAGCTGATAAAGGGAAGGGACACAAGAAAGAGGGGGCGTGAGATGGAGCAGGGAAGGCACAAGATGGTAACGCAAAAGGGTAGGTGGGGAAAAACAGGATGGAAGGAGGGGGGGGGGGGGCTGTGAGCCCAAGAGAAGGACACAGGTAGGGAGGGGGAGATGAGTATCAGGGTTGATAGGAGGGATAAATGGAGGGAGAGAGGACATCATATGGGAGGGGAAGTTGATGGAAGTCACCTTAGGAAAGAAGATGAAGGGTGTAGAAGTGAAGGGTAAATGAGAGACAATGGTGAGGGCACAGCAGCATGTGGGGGCTGGAGAGGAGAGAAGGAAGCAGGGGTTTGGCGAGGGGATCAAGTCTGCAGGAGGTGTAGAGGACTCGGATATGTTCGAAGAAAAGGAGCAGATGGGGGAAAGGAATCAGTCATAGAGGATCTTTGTGGGAGACGGGAGGCGTATACAGAAGGCAAGACGGAGTGCATGGCCCTCGAGGATCTGGAGGGAGTTACAGAATTTGGGAGATGGGTGAACGACGACATTCTCCGTTTCACCCTATAATGCGCCCTGCGATTATTCTGCGCATGCGTCAAGATTCAAGTTAACAGACGGACCACACCACAGCGGCAGCACTCCCGCTGTCCTCTGCACTATCGCTCGCTGCAGCCGTTGGGGCACTCTGTCGACTTGGATTAGAACAAATCGTGGAGATGATTTGGTTACACCCACTGTGCGAGTGGTAGCCGTTATCACAATTCATCAGATTTTCCGCCAGGCTTATTTCCACGGATTCTTTACTAATGGAGCCCCAATAAGACATAGTTGTCGTCATAATCACCGTTCTATCATATTCCGTTGAATGTCCATTGAAAATGCAGTGTTCCGCAACAGCGGGCTTTCTTGATTACAAAATGCGAGTGTAATGTTGATGTTCAATGTGTGCCGTCATCCTATGTAAGCCATACCACACTGACATGGTGTTTTGTAAACTCCGGCCTTCCACAGTGACAAGTCGTCGTCCATCTACCCAAAAAAAAAAAAAAGGTCTGTAACCTTAGATGGTCAACAAAAAATCACTTTCACTTCAAAGTTCGCTATTTTAAGCGAAATGTTGCCGGAAAAAATAAGCTTAAGGGTTTTCCGGCGTGTTGTCCTCTTTATCCACACCAAAATTATTGGTTTTAAGTGACAGTTCCCTGTTAATCTCCTAGGTGGAATAACCATTATTTGTCAACATGTCTTTAGGATAGTGAACTCTAGGTTAACTATTTAGACCTGAGACAGTGTGAAATATGTGTACGAGTGTTAAAAACACGCTCATAGTTTCCGACGGGTGATGACAACGCTTACAAATAAAAATCAGTAGGAGTGGGCTTACAATAAAGTTAATTCGCCAGAGAACCATCATTGATTCGTCTAATCAAGACATCCAAGAAAAGCAGACAACCATCTTTCTCTATTTCCATGGTGAGCCGAATGTCGTTATGAATGGAGTTGAGGCGATGATGAGATTTTGTCAATTTATCATCTGCATGAGACCACACTATGAAAGTACTGTCCACATACTTCCGGAATATAGTTGGCTTAAAAACAAGTGATTCAAGCGGTGTCTCACCGAAATCCTCCATAAGAAGGTAGGCCATCGAGGGAGGTAGAGGGCTGCCCATGGCGTCCCCGTAGGTCTGTTCAAAATTCTCTTGGCTGAACATAAAAGAGCTTGAGGATAGAGCTCGTCGAAAAAAAGCATTGATAACCGTTTGACACTTTTTACCAATTAATGCTAAAGAAACTACGAGAGTAAAAGTGATACCACATCAAAGCCAACCAAACTGTCAGACCAGCTTGGACGGAGACCCCCTGTCTATTGATAAAATCAGCTGAGTAACGAATGTAATGTGGGCATTTTCCCACCAACGGTCTCAGTAACGAAGCGAGACGTTTGGCTATTTCATACGCTGGCGCTCCAATGTTGTTCACTACTGGATTAATGGGGACGACAGTGCTGACAAAGCAGAGTTGCTTAACACAGCGTTCCAAAATTCCTTCACCAGAGAAGACGAAGTAAATATTCCATATTTCGAATAAAGAACAGCTGCCAAAATGAGTAACGTGGAAGTAGATATACTCGGAGTAGTGAAGCAACTTAAATCACTTAACAAAATCTGGTTTTCCCGTCCAGACTGTACACCCGTTTGGTTCCTTTCAGAGCGCCCTGATACATCAGCTCCATACTTAACACTCATTTATAAGCGTTCGATCGACGGAAGATCCGTACCCAAAGACTGGAAAGTTTCACGGGGCACACCAATATTCAAGGAAGGTAAATTACAGACCCCTATTATCATTAACGTCGATATCTAGGTTAATTTTGGAACATATACTGTGTTCGAACATTATGTATTACCTCGAAGACACACACTCAAACAAATTTAGAAAACATCGTTCTTGCAAAACACAACTAGTTGTGTACTGACTTGAAGTGTTGACTGATATTGACAAGGGATTTCAAATTGATTCCGTATTTCTAGATTTCTAGAAGGCTTTTAACACTACACCACACTTACGGCTTGTAGTGAAATTGCGTTCTTATGGAATATCGGCTCAGTTATTTGACTCAATTAGTTGTTTCCTGTCAGAGAGGTCACAGTTCGGAGTAACTGACACAAAGTCATCGAGTAAAACAGATGTTTTTAAAATAATTGAAAAGTCACTATCGCTTCAATATCGTTTAATAGATCAACGGTTTCAGCAGTCTGAAGGTGCCATCATCGGATCTGAAAGGTGGATTAACATTTATAAAACCATATGGACATCATAGCACATGAGGCAGACCATCTGTGCCATGATGTCCATATGGTTTAATAAATGTTAATTCACTTTTCAGATCCGATGATGGCACCTTCAGACTGCTGAAACCGGTCATCGTCATCTAGTAAACGATATTAAAGCGATCGTGATTTTTCAATTTTTTTAATAACAGAGTGATCGCCCCACGACACATTATGTGTTCACTGTAAAGCAGATGTGATTTCTGGCACTCTCCAAGGTAATGCTATTGTTAATCATCTGTGTAAACGATTTAGGAGACAATCTGATAAGCCGTCTTAGGTTGTTTGTAGAAGATGCTTTCGTTAAACCGGTTATACGCTAAATCAGTCAAATCGAAAGGCCGCAAATTCAACTAAATACCTAGCAATTACAATTACAAACAACTTAAATTGGATTCTCTTGTTGAATACTACTGCACCATGTAGGATACTTACCGAATGGGATTGACGGACTAAGTCGAGAAAGTTCAAAAAAGGGCAGCACGTTTTGTATTATAGCGAAATAGGGTAGAGTGTGTCACTGAACTGATATAGGATTTGGGGTGGACATGATTCAAACAAAGGCGTTTCTCGTTGCAGCAGAATCTCCTCACGAAATTTCAGCCACCAACGTCCTCCTCCGAATGCGAAAGTATTTTGTTGACGCCGACCTAGGGAGACCTCGGGAGAAACGATCATCATAATAAAATAAGGAAACTTGAGCTCGCATGAAAAGATATAAATGTTGGTTTTTTCCGCGCGCTGTACGAGACTGGAAAAATAGAGAATTATTGTGAAGGTGGTTCGATGAACCCTTGCCAAGCACTTAAATCTTATTTGCAGAGTTCCCATGTAGGTGTAGACTTAGATGAAGGTGTCAGGAATTTCTTAGAATACGATAAACACCTGATGTATGTCCTATTAATAAGATCAAACGACATCTTGCTGGAAATGTGGCCTGCAAACCTACGCTGCAGCAACGTGATGAATGCAAACAAGTCTAATAACCTGCTTTTTTATGTGATGTTACGTGGCTAATATAACCTAAGAATGGTCTAATGCACTTCATTGCGAGAAGTTACCTGTCTGTGATAAGTTAGAAAACACTACTACTAAATAAAAACATGTTTCAGATTTTGTTACTTATTTCGCATTCCTGAGGACCATTTTACGTAGGGCCTAAGAAAGCAATATCAGAGGTTCTACATTTTTGTGGTCTCCTCACTATGGATCCGCATTTATGGAACAAAAGCCATATCTAATATTATGTAGACTACTGGCCATTAAAATTGCTACACCACGAAGATGACGTGCTACAGACGTGAAACTTAACCGACAGGAAGACGATGCTGTGATATTCAAATGATTAGCTTTTCAGAGCATTCACACAAGGTTGGCGCCGGTGGCGACACCTACAACGTGCTGGCAAGAGGAAAGTTTTCAACCGATTTCTCACACTCAAACAGCACTTGACCGGCGTTGCCTGGTGAAACGTTGTTGTGAGGCCTCGAGTAAGGAGGAGAAATGCGTACCATCACGTTTCCGACTTTGATAAAGGTCGGATTGCAGTCTATCGTGATTTCAATTTATCGTATCGTGAAATTGCTGCTTGCGTTGGTCGAGATCCAATGACTGTTAGCAGAATATGGAATCGGTGGGTTCAGGAGGGTAATACGGAACGCTGTGCTGGATCCCAACGGCCTCGTATCACTAGCAGTCGAGATGACAGGCATCTTATCCGCATGGCTGTAACGGATCGTGCAGCCACGTCTCGATCCCTGAGTCAAAAGATGGGGACGTTTGCAAGACAACAACCGTCAGCATGAACAGTTCGACGACGTTTGAAGCAGCATGGACTATCAGCTCGGAGACCATGGCTGCGGTTACCCTCGACGCTGCATCACAGACAGGAGCGGCTGCGATGGTGTATTCTACGACAGACTTGGGTGCACGAATGGCAAAACGTCAGTTTTTCAGATGAATCCAGGTTCTGTTTACAGCATAATGATGGTCGCATCCGTGTTTGGCGATATCGCAGTGACGCACATTGGAAGCGTGTCTTCGCCATCGCCATACTGGAGTATCACCCGGCATGATGGTATGGGGTGCCATTGGTTACACGTCTCGGTCACCTCTTGTTCGCATTGATGGCACGTTGAACAGTGAACATTTCATTTCAGATGTGTTACGAGCCGTGGCTCGACCCTTCATTCGATCCCTGCCTAACCCTACATTTCAACAGGATAATGCACGACCGCATGTTGCAGGTCCTGAACGGGCTTTTCTGGATACAGAAAATGTTTGACTGCTGGCTAGAACATTCTCCAGATCTCTCACCAACTGAAAACATCTGGTCAATGGTGGCCGAGCAACTAGCTCGTCACAATACGCCAGTCACTACTCTTGAGCCAGCCGGAGTGGCTGTGCGGTTCTAGGCGCTAAAGTCTGGAGCCCAGCGACCGCTACGGTCGCAGGTTCGAATCATGCCTCGGGCATGGATATGTGTGATGTCCTTAGGTTAGTTAAGTTTAATTAGTTCTAAGTTCTAGACGACTTATGACCTCAGAATTAAGTCCCATAGTGCTCAGAGCCATTTGAACTAATTTCTCGGGATCTATGCACCCAAATTGCGTGAAAACGTAATCACACGTCAGTTCTAGTATAATATATTTGTCCAATGAATACCCGTTTATCATCTGCATTTGTTGTTGGTGTAGTAATTTTAATAGCGAGTAGTTTAGTTTATTCGAAGCGCTGAATGCTTCTGAGCATCACAGACACGTCAATGTTTCGTTCAATTACATCTCGAATACCTGAGACGGAAAAAGTGACGTAACTGCGGTTTCCTAATGAGCAAACATATTATCAGCGTTAGGGCCTTTAATACCTCTCTTTTCAGCTCTTTTATTTTCGGGCCATCTTATTGTTTAGCACTATCCTCGGTGTCAGGCGGATAGTTTCACACTCAGGTGGATCCTGCGTTCAGCAGTCCTGTTGAGTGCAGATGTAGCTTGCAGTAAATGTTGTATTTACAATTACTAAAATATACCGGGCAATTATATAGCGGTCGAAGGGATTTCACCTTAAAACCCGAAGTTTCATCCCCATCTGCGGAGGACGTTTTCAAAGAGAATCGTAACTTCGTTGGATGTCCGGTTCACACTCTGGTTTCCTGCTGACTGCAGCAAAATTCCGCTTCCGTGAGCATCCTTGCAGTGGCATGACGTCACATATTTTGAATACGCGAGAGCAATTGACCGTTGTCGACTACCGTTGTCGACTGCTATTGTCCGCTGTTGCTATCATCCTCTAGTGGGAGGCTGGTACACATCTTCTTCAGCATTGGAACCGAAATTTCATTTAATTTCACGCCCTCCTCCTTCCTACTGAAATTCCTGGGATGTTTCACAATGACATCTCTGTAAAGTCTTTCGTGGTATCAGTTTGTGACTGCCAGTACTGGAGTCCTATCAAAATGAATGCGGTTGACTCCAGGTGTATCGCATGTTCCGCCACAGCTGATCCATGTGTGTCCCCTCTTCTACAATAGCCCTTGTGCTCTTCGAGTTGTTTTTAGACAGTTCTTTTTGTAGTATCCACGTGCACCTTCCCGTCGACTTTTAAAGTGAACTCCATTCGACCACGGCATCTTAGAGCAGAATATTTTATTAATAGTGGCAATTCCGGCTGTGAATACATTTTCCAATTAGATGCGTCTACGGGGAGGAGATGTCAAGGAATGTACGGCGCATGGAAGATTTCCAGAAAAAGAGAGTGCAGCTTTTATGTTCCCTCACAATTCTGTCTCGCTGCAGAGCGGTCAGTGTTATTCTAAAGTTTTTGAGGATTAAGCGACTATGCAGCTCAGCCAAGGCGCACCGGATTTTCAAACGGACGGAAGGGGCTTTACTACGAGAGCGGATTCAACAGAGCCGCCGGAATCTGGCAAGCCTAGACTATAATTTAATGTCTCTCCTTCTTACGATCAGCAATAAATTGTTTAGTGGTGACTGGGATGCAACAGGCAGACTGTTTCACGATACTATTAGGATGCGTATGTTGACAACGTCTAACAGACAGAAGAAGAAATTTGATAACTTGCAACTTAATAAGAGGATCTACCATTTAGACGCTTCCCCCATGATTATCAATTTATCCGGACGTTCGTTATCTGAAGATGAAACATCTGTGCTTGCCAAGGGTGAAAATTTTGCCATTATCCCACGAGTTGTGGCCACGGAATAAATAAGAGCCAGCGTAGAAGCAGGCATTAGTAGCGTGGACAAGGTTACGGCTGCAGCAATCCGTATAGAAGCTGTAAGAGTACTGTCTCGCGCAAAGGTAGGTGAAAGTAATGCCCTGAAACGCCCTAATCAGTCTCAACTCGGACAAGGGAAATGCAACTGTTGTTTTGAATGTGACCGAGTATTAAAGTAAGATTAACGACTTATTATTGTTGTTGTTGTTGACTTCAGTCCTGAGACTGGTTTGATGCAGCTCTCCATGCTACTCTATACTGTGCAAGCTTCTTCATCTCCCAGTACCTACTGCAATCTACATCCTTCTGAATCTGCTTAGTGTATTCATCTCTTGGTCTCCCTCTACGATTTTTACCCTCCACGCTGCCCTCCAATGCTAAATTTGTGATCCCTTGATGCCTCAAAACATGTCCTACTAACCGATCCCTTCTTCTAGTCAAGTTGTGCCACAAACTTCTCTTCTCCCCAATCCCATTCAGTACCTCCTCATTAGTTACGTGATCTATCCACCTTATCTTCAGCATTCTTCTGTAGCACCACATTTCGAAAGCTTCTACTCTCTTCTTGTCCAAACTAGTTATCGTCCATGTTTCACTTCCATACATGGCTACACTCCAAACAAATACTTTCAGAAACGACTTCCTGGTACATAAATCTATATTCGATGTTAACAAATTTCTATTCTTCAGAAACGCTTTCCTGGCCATTGCCAGTCTACATTTTATATCCTCTCTACTTCGATCATCATCAGTTATTTTACTTCCTAAATAGCAAAACTCCTTTACTATTTTAAGTGTCTCATTTCCTAATCTAATTCCCTCAGCATTACCCGATTTAATTTGATTACATTCCATTATCCTCGTTTCGCTTTTGTTGATGTTCATCTTATATCCTCCTTTCAAGACACTGTCCATTCCGTTCAACAGCTCTTCCAAGTCCTTTGCCGTCTCTGACAGAATTACAATGTCATCGGCGAACCTCAGAGTTTTTACTTCTTCTCCATGAATTTTAATACCTACTCCAAAATTTTTCTTTTGTTTCCTTTACTGCTTGCCCAATATACAGATTGAATAGCTACAACCCTGTCTCACTCCTTTCCCAACCTCTGCTTCCCTTTCATGCCCCTCGACTCTAATAAATGCCATCTGGTTTCTGTACAAATTGTAAATAGCCTTTCGCTCCCTGTGTTTTACCCCTGCCACTTTCAGAATTTATTATAGGAAACTAAATACAGATCCCAGCGACAAAGTTCTTAAAAATGTTACACGGTTGATAAAAAGTCCTCTTTCGAGCAGAGCATTCAGAAAAGTCTCTTCAATTCAGTTGTGCTAGGGGCAAGGCCTTATGGATTGCCGAAGATGCACAAAGAACATGATCCTCTAAAGCCTATAGTGAGTACTATTGGTTCGTCCACCTACTCAAGTGCCAAGTTCTTGACTACATTATTACGACCGTATGTGAGTCGATTAGATTCGTGTTTCAAGAAATCAGCACATTTTATCAGTAAATTAAATGACATAGTGGGAGAGCCGGAAGATATATTAGTTAATTTTGATGTGGTGTCGCTACTCATTATGGTTCCACTCAATGACGTCTTGCAATATCTCAATCGGACTTTTCCTCTCGATGTTGCAGAACTCTTTAAATATCATATGACAACCACGTATTTCAAATGGAACGAAGAGTTATATAAATAGAGGAATGATGTCGCTATGGGAAGCCCCTTAAGCACGATTATAGCTCACTTAAGAAAAATTCGAGGAGTAGGCATTGGAAACTGCGGACAAGAAACCGAATATTTGATTCCGTTACGTGGATGATACGTTTGTTTTGTGGTGGTATGGCAGGGATGAACTAGATCGTTTTCATAAACATCTGAATGGGGTCAATCCGAAGATTCACTTTGCCAAGAAGGAGGAGGCAGGAGGAAGATTATTATCTTGATATGCTAATTTCAAGAAAGAAGATGGCAGCTTGGGCCACTCGGTTTACCAGAAACCCACCCACACAGGCTGTTACCTACCACGGGATTTGAACCACCAACCACAACCCAAAGGGAGGACCCAGCGAGGTGGCGCAGTGGTTAGCACACTGTACTCGCATTCGGGAGGACGACGGTTCAATCCCGCGCACGGCCATCCTGATTTAGGTTTTCCGTGATTTCCCTCGATCACTCTAGGCAAATGCCGGGATGGTTTCTTTGAAAGGGCACAGCCGACTTCCTTCCCCATCCTTCCCTAATACGAGCTTGTGCTCCGTCTCTAATGACCTCGTTGTCGACGGGACGTTAAACACCAATATCCTCCTCCTCCAAAGCGAGGCATAATATAATCATTGGCGGATAGAGCAAGGAAAATCTGCGACACAGAGCTGTTTGATGCAGAATTAAAACATTTCCCAAATGCATTGCTCAAGAATAGTCATTCATTTGCTGACGTGTAAAGAGCTTGAAGGCCATCGCATAGAGGTCATAGCGATGCTAAACCGCCGGTGAAATCGAATCTTGAAAAAGCGAAGCATCGCGGTAATCTACACACCCACGTCGAAGAGACAAGATCACCGAAATTCGGCCGAGGATACTCGCCGAGAATATCTGAAATTTATAGGATTCCGTGTAATTGTGGGGAATTTGTCGTGGGTGCTAAAAAAAGAACTGTTAAAAAACAACTCGAAGACCAAGGGCTGTTGCAGAAGAGGGGAGGTTGACAGATCAGCTGTTGCGGAACGTGCTTTATAGCCAGGAGATCACCGCATTCATTTTGATAGGACTCAAGCACTGGCAGCCACAAGTGGTTACCAACAAAGGCTATACAGAGAGGCCATAGAGACAATTAAACATCCCAGGAATTTTGATAGATAGGAGGGGGGCGTGAAATTGAATAAAATTTAGATTACGTTCCCGAAGATGATGTGTACCAGTCTTGCATCAGGGGATGACAGCAAAGGCGGACGACGGCAGTCGACAACTGTGAATTGCTCTTGAGTATTCAAATGAAGTGATGACACGCCTCTGCACGGAAGCTCACAGTAGCGGAATTTTTCTGTATTCTGTAGTGAGTCAGGGTGTGAAGCTGACATCCAACAAAGCTACTATCCCCCTTGAAACTGTCCTCCTCATATGGGAACGAAACGTCAGGTTTTAAGGTGAAATCCCTTCGGCCATGCCATAAAAATTGGGAATATTTTATTAATTGCGTCAATTCTGGCCGTGAAAGTTTAAAGTTTACAATGTTGTATTTAACATGTCATTTTTCCCAGTTGAGACTGAAAGAGACGGATTTCTTGATCGCTCCTCGTTGTTGTTTTCCCTTGAGGACCTAAATGTAGCTTTTCAGAACCGGGTTAGCAGCAGAAACTGATGTCTGAATCCTAATGAATTCTTGGACTTGAGAACAATTCTGACCATCATAGATACACATTGCTTGACCAAAAGTATGCGGGCACCCTCAAGTGGAACTGAGCACTAGACATCACCAAAGACGAACCATGCCAACAGGTAAGTAGGCAGGGAGTACTGTGTTACCGGATGAGAAGCAGTGGCGGCAGCAAGAGTCAGTAGTTAGGGATCAGCGACTAAGAACGCTGATTAGTCACTGAATGTCGCCTGAGTAATAAGTCCGTCAAGGACATATTAAACCATCTGAAGCTATCCAGGCCGACTGTTGTTGATGTGTTTTTGATGTTGTAGGGCTAAGGAACGACCACAACTAAACCAAGACAAGGCCGGCCTCGTGTTCTGACGGATAGGGACAGTTGAACATTGCAGAGTGTAGCTGTAAAAAATCACATGGAATCAGCAGAAGGAATCATTCATGAGCTCCAAAGTGCTATCAGCTGCCTAGCTGCAACAGTGTCTGTGTGTAGGGAGTAAAATGAATGGGGTAGAGTGGTCGATCTGCCATTCATAAGCCACAAATTTGGTGAAAAGCGACGCTACTGGAGAGTGGGTGACGGAAACGAGTGATTTGTAGTAATAAATCACGCTATGCACTGTGAAAATACGAATTTAGTGATTGGATTGGGAGAATGTCTGTAGATAGTTGATGTGTCAACATGCGAAGTGTCAAGATGAATTATGGAGGAGATGGAATTACGGTATGCGGTGATTTCTTTAACTGTGCTCAGGAAAACAGTAAATACGAAAGGATATGGACATATTTTCCAGCAGTGTGCACTGTGCACAGATAAAAAGTTTCGTTTATGGAATGTTATTACCCACCAAACCTTTTCTGCACAGATGTTGCTCTAAGGCAACGTACTTTGCCATGATAGTAACAGTGTTCCTACATGAACCCAGTGGAACACTTTTGGGACGAGTCAGAACGTCGACTTGGCTCCAGACCCCAGCGTCTAACATCACTACGCACTGCCTTCTCTCGTTTCGGTTTTTGAGGAAGAATGGGCTACCATTCCTCCACAGAGGCCTCGTTGTAAGTGTCGCCCCACGAGAGATCAAGCTGTTACAAAGCTGAAGGGTTGAGACACCCCTCACGAATATCCTCAAACTTTGGATCAGACAATGTAAGTCAAAAGGTCTTACCGTAAACTTATGAGAGATAGCTTGTCTCCTCTCCAAATCAGGTACTTCAGTTCCTCAATCCTCTTCAGCCGTAAAAGAAATTTTCTGGCATCCGAATTTATGAGTATTTCGTGGAACCAACTGAAGGCACTGAAAGGTGGAATATCCCTGTCGTTATGGGCCCTTATGACGAATGATTCAGCTTCTCATTTACTAGGAGGGCGTACAAGTGTAGTGTTCAATGTTTCATAGGAGACACGACCAAATGTTGTGGCACTTTATTAAATACTTAAAAGCACTCTCACTTGACAAGACAGCTATGAAGCTCTGTAGAACTCTTACTGGGCTGATGTAAATGATGGCAATGAAGTGATGTGCACATTCCAATTGCATGTGTAGTATTAACGCAATAAGAAGCAGGAAAGCGGAAAGGAGCTAACGCGCTTTGACATGCCCATGACCAAAAATAAGGAATGAAGTTGCCGCGTTTCTATAAGCATATAAAGGTTTACATATTATCTCGTTCAGTAAGCGCAAACTATTAGTCCCACAGAGAAAAGTGAAGAGTGGGCTTCGGGGAAAACGTGTGGCAGTACAAAATCTAACATTACATTTCTTACAATAAGGGGCCTGAGGTCCTGAGATTATATATATGAGAGAGAGAGAGAGAGAGAGAGAGAGAGAGAGAGAGAGAGAGAGAGAGAGAGAGAGAGAGAAAGACCTAATAATGGTCATAAATACATCCTGACACACAGATCATGGAGACAAATGTCACTACTAGTCAATGATAATCGATTTCTAACCCCAAGGCGACTGCTACGGACAGTGAATACATTGAATGCACGTTCACTGGAACCACTTCCTGAGCAAGCGGTGCAATGTACACTCCACACCACAAAAAGTGGACCACCCCTGAATTCCAGTCTGCAGGCTGCACCTAATTGTATGCAACCAAAACAGGATAGCTACGTCGCAGGTCCTCTAAACCCTCTGCAATAGAAAAATGGTTCAAAGCACTATGGGACTTAACATCTGTGGTCATCAGTCCCCTAGAACTTAGAACTACTTAAACCTAAGGACATCACACATCCATGCCCGAAGCAGGATTCGAACCTGCGACCGTAGTGGTCACGCGGTTCCAGACTGAAGCGCCTAGAACTACACGGCCACAACGGCCGATCTCTGCAATAGAGTCGTATGACCAATGACCAATGGGTGCCACAAGAGACTACTAGAGAACACTGCTCCTTATGGCAGTCAGTCCAGACGTAAACAAATACCGTCATAAAAATTAAACTTCATTCCGTAATTGACACTTCAGAAGTCTCATCACACCCAGTAAATGACATGACGAGTTGTTGTTCGTGATCTGAGTTTGAACCCACTGTTAACCAAAATGGTGTGTCTGATCGAGAGACGCAGAGTATCAAAGCGCTGACTAGTATCAATTTACAAGGCCGAATGTCCGAACATGGAAAATAAATGACAGTACTTTCAGCACTGCACGAGGAGTAGAACCAGCACGAATATGAATTGGTGACTAAGCACAATTAAATGTCAGATATTAAATATGTTCACCAATAGCAAGATACTGGAACGACGGTACAAATGAATTTTGCCAGGCACCTTTCGCTATTGTGTTACAACTACGAACGCAGATGAAATGTACATTTTATTTCTTCACCAGTAGCGAGATGTGGACATCTTCGGCCAGAGATAACGCAATGAATAGTTCTGCGCTGCCTGGGGCTCCAACCCGGCGCGTATCTTCGTCGTTGAGTCCACATGAAGGGGTGTCAACTACCAAATTCTCTTGCACCAGCAGTCAGGATCGCCCCGTTCGTAGAGACATGGCGCACTTTGACATCGTGAAGAAAGAACTAAATGATGGGACAGTATCCTCTGAAAGAGTTCAAATCCACACAAAAATTGAAATTGGTGCTCAAATCCCAGTTCAGTGCCAATAATTTCAGAAAGTCGAAGTAAATTAAAATACACTCCTGGAAATGGAAAAAAGAACACATTGACACCGGTGTGTCAGACCCACCATACTTGCTCCGGACACTGCGAGAGGGCTGTACAAGCAATGATCACACGCACGGCACAACGGACACACCAGGAACCGTGGTGTTGGCCGTCGAATGGCGCTAGCTGCGCAGCATTTGTGCACCGCCGCCGTCAGTGTCAGCCAGTTTGCCGTGGCATACGGAGCTCCATCGCAGTCTTTAACACTGGTAGTATGCCGCGACAGCGTGGACGTGAACCGTATGTGCAGTTAACGGACTTTCAACGGGGCCGTATAGTGGGCATGCGGGAGGACGGGTGGACGTACCGCCGAATTGCTCAACACGTGGGGCGTGAGGTCTCCACAGTACATCGATGTTGTCGCCAGTGGTCGGCGGAAGGTGCACGTGCCCGTCGACCTGGGACCGGACCGCAGTGACGCACGGATGCACGCCAAGACCGTAGGATCCCACGCAGTGCCGTAGGGGACCGCACCGCCACTTCTCAGAAAATTAGGGACACTGTTGCTCCTGGGGTATCGGCGAGGACCATTCGCAACCGTCTCCATGAAGCTGGGCTACGGTCCCGCACACCGTTAGGCCGTCTTCCGCTCACGCCCCAACATCGTACAGCCCGCCTCCAGTAGTGTCGCGACAGGCGTGAATGGAGGGACGAATGGAGACGTGTCGTCTTCAGCGATGAGAGTCGCTTCTGCCTTGGTGCCAATGATGGTCGTATGCGTGTTAGGCGCCGTGCAGGTGAGCGCCACAATCAGGAGTGCATACGACCGAGGCACACAGGGCCAACACCCGGCATCATGGTGTGGGGAGCGATCTCCTACAGTGGCCGTACACCTCTGGTGATCGTCGAGGGGACACTGAATAGTGCACGGTACATCCCAACCGTTATCCAACCCATCGTTCTACCATTGCTAGACCGGCAAGGGAACTTTCTGTTCCAACAGGACAATGCACGTCCGCTTGTATTCCGTGCCACCCAACGTGCTCTAGAAGGTGTAAGTCAACTACCCTGGCCAGCAAGATCTCCGGGTCTGTCCCCCATTGAGCATGTTTCGGACTCGATGAAGCGTCGTCTCACGTGGTCTGCACGTCCAGCACGAACGCTGGTCCAACTGAGGCGCCAGGTGGAAATGGCATGGCAAACCGTTCCACAGGACTACATCCAGCTTCTCTACGATCGTCTCCACGGGAGAATAGCAGCCTGCATTGCTGCGAAAGGTGGATGTACACTGTACTAGTGCCGACATTGTGCATGCTCTGTTGCCTGTGTCTATGTGCCTGCGGTTCTATCAGTGTGATCATGTGATGTATCTGACCCCAGGAATGTGTCAATAAAGTTTCCCCTTCCTGGGACTATGAATTAACGGTGTTCTTATTTCAATTTCCAGGAGTGTAAGAGCTGAAAGCTCTATGACATTACATAACATTACATTTTCATGGAACAAGCAACAAACTGCAGCGTTCATCGCTTCCTCATTGTCCTTATGATGACAGATACAGATTATTCGCAGTGTAGAGAATGTTATTAGTTGTAGCTGCTGCGTGAAAATAATCTCCGCTGTCTGAGAAATTTGATAAGCTGTTGACACACCGAAGTGGTATTCATTCACAGTCTCTGATTGGTATATCATGAATTTATCAATGAATCTTGCAAGATAAATTTTTGTCATTCCGGGAAGTAACAAAACTATATCAGTGTCACCAGACATGTTCCACCATGTTGTCATGATCGTGTCATTGTCATAGCATGACGACTATGTTTCTGCAGGCAATGTCTTTCTCGAGTGGGCTACCAATTTAGGAACGCATCTTGGGCACCAACGAAGTAGAGGTTTAATTACTTTTTGTATGACGTCATGAGGAGTAGTCTAGTATTTATGGTGAGGGAGAAGAATGGAAATTTGCACAGACCGCCGCAATACACTCAAAAGAAAATAAATTAAATTCACTGAGCTACAGATTCATTTCATAGGCATAGACATGTAGCAGGACGTATGAACGAATATTTTGTTAGAATGTTATTAAATACCAAGAAATATGTTACCTATTTTCATCAAACCAGCATGATTTGGAAAGCGTCACTCTTGGGGGACACAGCTGCCACTTTAATTCGCATGACGCGTTGAACGTACTGCGTGCAGGGGCTCTGAAATTGATTCTTTGTTTATAGAGTTCGGAAAATGCTTTTTTTAATGCACTCCCCACAAACGGCTTCCAACTACATTGTTTTCATATGGACTATCGCCCCCGTTGTGCAACTAGATTGGTGATTTCCTGACTCAAAGGGGACAGTTCGTAGTAACAGACGGGACGTTACCTAGTGCACCGGAAGTGATGAGTTTATTCCGCAAGGAAAGTGATGTAGTAGAGTGACTCGCCTAACTCTGTCACCTCAAATATCTCTAGAACAACAACAGATATTCAAAAACTCTTTTCACTAGCATAAACGTACAACAGGGTCTTAGGAAACCAAATACTATGTGAAATTTTAAAACGTAAACAAATACTATTTTCAACACAAACTTGTGTATTTTTGAGTCGACACATACTGTTATTTCTTATGCAATCAATTGCATGAAAAATCACAAAAATAATGTCTTTGGTTGCATCGCAATACGTCAATTACATCCCGAGAAATTGTGAAGCGAAATTTACGCTTGAAATAATTGAAGTTCACAGTTATCGCACGATCTGAGACGCAAGTGTGCACCTCACGCTTCCTGTGTCAGAGTCTCACACAATGGGAAGATACGTACCATCCACAAAAGTAAACAAGTAACATTTCCAACGCAAAGTTACGTTTTTCAAATTGTAAATGTTTGTTTATTTCAGTGAAATGACAACTAGAGCTTAAATGAGAGATAATACACTTTAATTCTCTTTGCTTAATAATTTACTAGTGCCCTATGGCCCACAGAAACTGTATTGTTGTGCATTACATCCAACATAGAAAATACACCCGCATCTTGACCAGTGAAACTGTGTCACGTCAACATATGTTCGAAATGCCCTCCGTTCGATCAATACACATTTGCTGACGGGTAAAGATAGAGTGCGGCGCAGATTGTAGAGTTTCTACAGATATTGCCGCTCATGGCGCAGTAATACGATGTTGCATATCCTCTACTGTCGTTGAGGGTTCTTGATACACTCTTTCTCTCACTGCGCCCCAGAGAAAGAAGTCTATGGTGTCAAGTTGGGGTACCGTGCTGGCCATCGCACAGTACGTCCCCGCTCCATCCACCTACTTCGAAATATCGCATCTAGAACGTCTATGACAACTTTTGCTGTGTGTGCGGGAAATCCATCATGTTGGAACCACATCGATAGACGAGTTTCCAATCCTACACCCTCCATGAGGAGCGCTAGTGTGTGTTGAAGAAATGATGCATATCACTGTCCATTCAATGTTTCACGGTAAAAATAGGTTGTCAATGATACCGCACCAAACATTGACACTGCACTGTCGTTGATGAGCAACTTGGCGATCCGAGGATTTTACACGGGCCAGTAGTGCAAGTTCCGCATATCCACATAATCATGATATGTAAATGAGGCCTTGTCCGTAAGCAACGTATTGCTTTGGAATACTGGATTACCTTGCAACTGCTGAAGTGCAAAACGACAGAATGCAATGCGCGATTAAAAGTCATTCCCGTACAGTTCTTGGTACAGTGAGACATGGAACGGATGAAACCGATGGCGATGCAATATTCTGCACAAACTGCTGTGGCTTCTTCCTACACCTCGTGCAATTTCTCGTACACCCACCTGAGGAGTGTCCGCTACAGCAGCCAGAACAGCAATTTCATATCCATTGTCAGTCGCTGGCGTTGTACATCGACGTTTTGTGGGAGCCCAGCTACCTGTTTGCGTGAATGTCTTACAGATGTTGCCAATGATTCCACGTGATGGATACCGCCTATCTGGATAGCGTTCAGTTTACAGTGTCACAGCTGTGGTAGCATTTCTGTGACATTCACCATAAATTAAAATAATATCTAGTTCTTCTTCATTACTGAAGGCCGGCATATCGACTTGATAACGGCAAATGTAACAAGTCACAAGAAAACAGGTTTTAATGTGGCAACGTATGTGAATTACGTTACAGTATGAGAGCAGTTCAGCAGACCAGATTAGTAGACACTTGTACACTGATGGCAGAGCGTGCCGTGGTGATATTGATATGTTTACGCCAGGATACAGGGGCCAGTGCAGGCAACCCTGCTCTGAGCCACATATTTCAGAACTTAGGAGGTTTAGAAACGTGAAACCAAGTGTGTTACTATTAATTGTACCTCTAGTTGTCATTTAGCAACAATAAACATTATGCGCAGGACATCCATCATTCTGATACCGCATTATTTGACACATTATAAGAGGTGGACCGGTTCAAGTAAGGTACAGATCAAGAAGGGGCTAAAGTATCCCCCTTTAGGAGTGCCATCAGTGAAATATAGGCCAATTATGTGTTGTCAAACAATACCACACCATTCATTAACACTCCACTGACGTAGTACGTCAATCACATCACGATTACCGGCAACGTGAGGTACACGCTTGAGTATCAGGACGTGTGCTAGCTGTGCGCTTTGTTTATTTCGAGCGCCAACTTCGCTTCGCAATTACTCGGGGTGTAATTGACGTATTGCGATGGAACCAACGCCATTATTTATGTGATTTTCATGCTATTGATTGCATATGAAGTAATAGCGGGTGTCCATTTAAAAATACACAAGTTTGTGTTGAAAATAGTATTTGCTTACGTTTTAAAATTTCACTTAGTATTTGGTTTCCTAAGCCCCTGCCATACGTTCATGCTGGTGAAAAACGTTTTTGAAAATTTAGTGGTGTTCCAGCGATATTTGAGGTGGCAGGGTCAGGTGAGACAATCTGTATATATAAACCATTTAGCAGACAATAAGAACATTTCTCTTAGACTAGTGGCAGGTAATACTGCCGTCTAGTAAACTCCTGAGAAGAGTTGCAAACTCGTGTTAAATGATGTTGGAAACAGTCACTGAAACGTGACTATTGACCCTAGTCAATAAAATATATGAGGTTCTCCACATGATTAATTAGAAGGTTTCGGTGTATTGTGCACCACACATCACAAACCCTTCACATCTGTCTTTGCTACCTGACTGCAAGTAATGGACATCTTGTGTCATACAGCACCATTGGTCCGAGGCCATCAACAGCCAGAGTACAGAATTACCGTCTCATGTGTAGGCTGCTGTTAACACCAAAGGCTGAATTTGGAGTGATGCCATGACAGGGAGTAGTGACTGCTGCAGTATCGTGCGTCATTTTCCAAATGGTCAATGCTAGTCTACACACGAAATATATTTCTATGAAATGTTCGATATCACATCAGAGGGAGCAGCTCAGGCATCAATTCCATCCCAGTGTCAGTATCCATGATATCAAGGACCAGTTAACAGCAGTTGCCGGTTAGCCTGCGTAAGGGGACGATGGCTTTATGACACCCTTCCCAAGCAAAAAAGTTACTGCATCCAAGGGGATGAAGTGTCACACCTATAAGTAGGCTTCATACTGCTAGTTGTTTGTAAAATTGGAGTGGTTAATCACATACCCTACCAAGACGTAATGCATCATTTAGTTTTCATCTCCTCACCTTGGTGATTCTTTTTTTTTTCAGGCAGTTCCTTACTGTTCATGTTGTGCATTAATGATCTCGATAATTAACTCAACAGTAAACTCAGAGCCCGCACCTCGTGATTGTGCGGTAGCGTTATCGCTTCCCACGCCCGGGATCCCGGGTTCGATTCCCGGCGGGGTCAGGGATTTTCTCTGCCTCGTGATGGCTGGGTGTTGTGTGATGTCCTTACGTTAGTTAGGTTTAAGTAGTTCTAAGCTCTAGGGGACTGATGACTATAGATGTTAAGTCCCATAGTGCTCGGAGCCATTTTTTTGAAGTAAACTCAGACTACATGCTAATGATGCAATTATCTATAATGAACTCCTTCAGGTATTACAAGTCATTTATAGGATTTCAGATTGGTGCAAAGCCTGGAAATTTATTTTAAATGTTAAAAATGTAAATTTTGGAACTGCACAAAATACAGAATCGTAGCTTTCTTCAATACAGTGTCAATGAGGGACAAATGGAGTCAGTCTTTTCATACAAATCTGTATATAGCAATTTGTGTTGAAGCGAAATGGAACGATCAAACAGGCTCATTCTTATGTGAGGCTTCTCGGAAAATGCTGTCTGCTTGAAATGGAAATGTTTTACTGAATACACCTGCAGTCAATCACAGGATATAGCACAAATGCATGGGATTCATGAAAGGTAGGACTAAGAAAGGTGGTCAAGACAATATGTCGAAGGTTTATTTGATCCACTGGAGTGAAATGCTGAAAAACTACGTCGCAGTGGTTTGCAGAGTATAAACGTTGATGTAGATGTAGCAAAGGGAAAGCTCAAACCGTTTAATTTTTCCCAGAATTCCCAAGTATGTAACTGAATCAACCATCGCTTACTTTCTCACTTTAACAAATATTAATCAAAGATTTATGGCAGAATAACTTCACTAACATTTTTTGAATCTTAACGGCAATTATTTTCCGGAGCAAGTCAGAATGTGGTTACAAAGCTTTCGAAACGAAGACCTTGGATAAAATGTTCTCCGGTAACTTACCACATCAAACTAAAATAAAAACCAGAGTAATCGTTATGAATGGATTTTTGTGTGGGCCAACGTCCTCAAAGAAAGAAAACGTCTTAGTAATTTATATGGTTCCAATCCCCCACGGCTCTGACCAAGGTTTTCGGGAGGTTTCTCTTAGTTGTAATGCGAATGCCGTGACTGGTAAGCCCCTCCCATTTAATCTCAACTGGGATCCCCCAATTGCCCCAGTATCATCTTGTCTCATAACTGGCTGAACGAGAAGCGTTTTATGCGGGCAGTACTGTCCTAGACACAATATGCAGCGACACGGAATGTTGCAAGCAAACGCCGATGTCCGAAAGCGACGTGCCTCGCGATCGCCGGCCTCCAGGGCTATTGGTATCTCAAAACAAAAAAACAAAAAAAAAAACAAAAAATGCATGAGAGAATAAGAGCTACCTAGTAAGTATGGAAACTCTTACCGAAAAGCTATCTGGTCTGGAACATGTTCGTCATCACTTCACAGTTTCAAACAGATTGACCAGTGTTTTTGTACACAGAAATACTCTCATTTCACGGACGTTGAAATGAGTTGAATGCACTATCCATCAAGAGAAGCACTTCAGAATTGACTACGCAGACTTCCCCGGAGTAATAATACACTCCTGGAAATTGAAATAAGAACACCGTGAATTCATTGTCCCAGGAAGGGGAAACTTTATTGACACATTCCTGGGGTCAGATACATCACATGATCACACTGACAGAACCACAGGCACATAGACACAGGCAACAGAGCATGCACAATGTCGGCACTAGTACAGTGTACATCCACCTTTCGCAGCAATGCAGGCTGCTATTCTCCCATGGAGACGATCGTAGAGAAGCTGGATGTAGTCCTGTGGAACGGCTTGCCATGCCATTTCCACCTGGCGCCTCAGTTGGGCCAGCGTTCGTGCTGGACGTGCAGACCGCGTGAGACGACGCTTCATCCAGTCAAAAACATGCTCAATGGGGGACAGATCCGGAGATCTTGCTGGCCAGGGTAGTTGACTTACACCTTCTAGAGCACGTTGGGTGGCACGGGATACATGCGGACGTGCATTGTCCTGTTGGAACAGCAAGTTCCCTTGCCGGTCTAGGAATGGTAGAACGATGGGTTCGATGACGGTTTGGATGTACCGTGCACTATTCGGTGTCCCCTCGACGATCACCAGAGGTGTACGGCCAGTGTAGGAGATCGCTCCCCACACCATGATGCCGGGTGTTGGACCTGTGTGCCTCGGTCGTATGCACTCCTGATTGTGGCGCTCACCTGCACGGCGCCAAACACGCATACGACCATCATTGGCACCAAGGCAGAAGCGACTCTCATCGCTGAAGACGACACGTCTCCATTCGTCCCTCCATTCACGCCTGTCGCGACACCACTGGAGGCGGGCTGTACGATTTTGGGGCGTGAGCGGAAGACGGCCTAACGGTGTGCGCGACCGTAGCCCAGCTTCATGGAGACGGTTGCGAATGGTCCTCGCCGATACCCCAGGAGCAACAGTGTCCCTAATTTGCTGGGAAGTGGCGGTGCGGTCCCCTACGGCAGTGCGTAGGATCCTACGGTCTTGGCGTGCATCCGTGCGTCGCTGCGGTCCGGTCCCAGGTCGACGGGCACGTGCACCTTCCGCCGACCACTGGCGACAACATCGATGTACTGTGGAGACCTCACGCCCCACGTGTTGAGCAATTCGGCGGTACGTCCACCCGGCTTCCCGCATGCCCAGTATACGCACTCGCTCAAAGTCCGTCAACTGCACATACGGTTCACGTCCACGCTGTCGCGGCATGCTACCAGTGTTAAAGACTGCGATGGAGCTCCGTATGCCACGGCAAACTGGCTGACACTGACGGCGGCGGTGCACAAATGCTGCGCAGTTAGCGCCATTCGACGGCCAACACCGCGGTTCCTGGTGTGTCCGCTGTGCCGTGCGTGTGATCATTGGTTGTACAGCCCTCTCGCAGTGTCCGGAGCAAGTATGGTGGGTCTGACACACCGGTGTCAATGTGTTCTTTTTTCCATTTCCAGGAGTGTAGATCAGACTCAGTCGGATCAAACTGTCATTTGCGCATAATATTTCCGCCAGCATCAGGTGAGAAATACTAAGCCGCTCTCACAGATAACTAATTCAGAACGGCAACGAAGGAATCATTATATTCAGCGAAAATACGAAGGCGCATGCTCTAAGGTAAAATGCGCAAGCACGTAATCGTTGCTGCTGCCCCCTGGCGCAAGAGTTCCCACTCCACCAGTGGTAAATACTGTCGGAAAACGATATATCGTTAAAGATTATTACTCAGGGCCGGCCGATTCAGATGGTGTTGTCTCTTCATATCTGATAAAATAGCATTCCAAGTTCTACTTAGCGAGTGTTCGTTATCACCGTTAATGATATTACCTGTTAGTCTGATCTCTACAGCTTATTTTATAACACAATCCCCGAAACGTGAGGCGTTTGCTACCACTTTTGTATCATTGTTTAGAATACTGTGTCTCCTTGTACAGCACACTGTGTCCCACTGTAAGGCAGTGCACAGCGACCTCAGATTTGTCAGGTTGTAATAATCACGTATGGCGATGATGTTCAACGCCTTATGTCATTGACGGTACGAATAGTTTGGCCAATCGATATTTTCCCACTCTCACATGGCATTTTGTAAACGCCAGGCCACTTCAATACAAATCATCTTTAAGAGAGCTAAGAGGTGGTCAAATTTTAGCCGGCGGACGCAGTACATATCTGATGTCGTGTTTCTTCAGAACGCTAACTATTTTGGCACACACGTTCACAGCATATGGAAGGAAAGCCACAGTGCTAAATGTGTGTTCAGCTGACTTAGAGGCCCAAACTCAAAAGCACATAGAATCTGTCTGTCGGTATAGCAATTATGATTAATACATCCTTAAGATTTTTCGTTTCTTGTGGTAAATTCTCATCATCCGAGACAGTATATGGTTTTTTAACCAAGGTTTGTGGAACTCCTGTACGTTGAGAAGGTGGACGATGCATGAGTTTCTACAAAGTCGCCGGCCAGAGTGGCCGAGCGGTTCTAGACGCTACCGTCTGGAACCACGCGACCACTATGATGGTCGGTTCGAATCCTGCCTCGTGCGTAGAAGTGTGTGATGGCCTTACGTTAGTTAGGTTTAAGTATATCTAAGTTCTAGGGGACTGATGACCTCAGAAGTTAAGTCACATAGTGCTCAGAGCCATTTGAACAATTTTTGAACCTACAAAGTCTGTGTCCAAGAGTTCCGACATTTTTAATGTAACAGAGTACATCCAGAACGAATCATGAAAGGTTTTGTTGGGAGTGTGGCCTTATACGGATGTGAAACTTGTACAATTGGAAGATAAGAGAAAAGGTGGATAGAGGCCCTGGAGATGTTATGCTATAGAAGGATGATGAAGATCAGCTGGAGAGACTAAGTCACAAATGAAAAGGTTCTTAGAAAAGAATGGGAAGCCTGATCTATGTGAAGGCACATCCAAACAAGAAAAGACAAACTTGTAGGGCGAATCCTACGATTCAACATCATCATTGGAACAATAGCAGGGTTACGCGCCCTCTGTAATAAAAAAACTGAGTAAATCGATCAACAAAGAACATAAATGGATATCTTACGACGTCCGCCCCGAGCAGATGCAACGAACAAAAGAGAACAAAGTGAGATTGAAAAAAAAAAAGGGGGTAGCGTCTTTGATTCATAATCAAAACCTCTTCGGTCCTGGGTTCGATCCCCGCCACTGCCTAAATTTTGATAAATAATCAGCATCGGCGGCCGAATAATGGAAGCAAGGCTAAAGAAAAATCAAGACACGTGTAAGTAGGCTGTTTAGGCTTTTTATTGATAACGCCGCCGCCACGTAGCGCTCTGTATAAAAATCACTGGCTGTGCCGTGTGCAGTCTGTGGCTGCTTTGCATTGTTGTCTGCCATTGTAGTGTTGGGCAGCGGCAGCTGGATGCTAACAGCGCGTAGCGTTGCGCAGTTGGAGGTGAGCCAGCAGCAGTGGTGGATGTGGTCAGAGAGATGGCGTAGTTTTGAAATTTGTAAGAATTGGTGTCACGAACTGATATATATATTATGACTATTAAGGTAAATACATTGTTTGTTCTGTATTAAAATCTTTCTTTTGCTAACTATGCCTATCAGTAGTTAGTGCCTTCAGTAGTTTGAATCTTTTATTTAGCTGGCAGTAGTGGCGCTCGCTGTATTGCAGTAGCTTGAGTAACGAAGATTTTTGTGAGGTAAGTGATTTGTGAAACGTATAGATTAATGATAATCAGGGCCATTCTTCGTAGGGCTTTTTGGAAGTCAAATTGCGTTGCGCTAAAAATATTGTGTGTCAGCTTAAACACAGTCGTGTATAAATTGTTCTAAGGGGACGTTTCACACGTTCATAGGATTTCTCGACCTGGAAAAAGCGTTCGACAATATAAAATGGTGCAAGCTGTTCGAGGTTCTGAAAAAAGAAGAGGTAAGCTGTAGGGAGAGACGGCTCATATACAATATGTACAACAACCAAGAGGGAATAATAAGAGTGGACGATCAAGAACGAAGTGCTCTTATTAAGAAGGGAGTAAGACAAGGCTGTAGCCTTTCGCCCCTACTCTTCAATGTGTACATCGAGGAAGCAATGATGGAAATAAAAGAAAGGTTCAGGAATGGAATTAAAATACAAGGTGAAAGGATATCAATGATACGATTCGCTGATGACATATCTATCCTGAGTGAAAGTGAAGAAGAATTAAATGATCTGCTGAACGGAAGGAACAGTCTAATGAGTACACAGTATGATTTGAGAGTAAATCGGAGAAAGACGAAGGTAATGAGAAGTAGTATAAATGAGAACAGCGAGAAACTTAACATCAGGATTGATGGTCACGAAGTCAATGAAGTTAAGGAATTCTGCTACCTAGGCAGTAAAGTAACCAATGACGGGCGGAGCAAGGAGGACATCAAAAGCAGACTCGCTATGGCAAAAAAGGCACTTCTGGCCAAGAGAAGTCTACTAATAGGTAGGAATGATCATCAAAATAAAATAAGAGAAATCAGAGCTCGAACAAAAAGGTTTAGGTGTTCGTTTTTCCCGCTCGCTGTTCGGGAGTGGAATAGTAGAGAGATAGTATGATTGTGATTCGATGAACACTCTGCCAAGCACTTAAATGTGAATTGCAGAGTAGTCATGTAGAATATCAAATACCGGCCTTAATTTGAGGAAGAAATTTCTGAGGATGTACGTGTGGAGTACAGCATTGTATGGTAGTGAAACATGGACTGTGGGAAAACCGGAACAGATGAGAATCGAAGCATTTGAGATGTGGTGCTATAGACGAATGTTGCAAATTAGGTGGACTGATAAGGTAAGGAATGAGGAGGTTCTACGCAGAATTGGAGAGGAAAGGAATATGTGGAAAACACTGATAAGGAGAAGGGACAGGATGATAGGACATCTGCTAAGACATGAGGGAATGACTTCCATGGTACTAGAGGGAGCTGTAGAGGGCAAAAACTGTAGAGGAAGACAAAGATTGGAATACGTCAAGCAAATAATTGAGGACGTAGGTTGCAAGTGCTACTCTGAGATGAAGAGGTAAGCACAGGGAAGGAATTCGTGGCGGGCCGCATCAAACCAGTCAGTAGACCGATGACCCAAAAAAAAATAACCTCAGCAGTTAAGTCCCATAAGGTTTCATACACATTTGAACATTTGAACTAAATAAGAACTAGGTGGTTGTCCGTACACGACAGCAGAGCTTCGTCATTTCGATATCCAGTTTCTCATTAATTAAAATCAGTGACTGTTCGAGAGGGACCTGAGTGAATAGAGATACCACAATGAAACTGTCAAGTAAATAAGAGGGAGCAAGACGAAGCGACTTTAAATGCCGAATAAAATCTATGTATTTGGAAATATGGTTTTCACATTTACCCACATGACGGCTGTGGACCGATTCTAAATATTTTGCCAGGTTGTAATTTGACGCACCCAAATTACTAACAATCGGGCGTAACGGGACACCATCTTTATGAATCTTCGGCAATCCGTATAATCTAGGTTGTGTGGTCGCATAATGAGAAATTGTTTTAATAGTGTCCTCAGAAGTTAAGTCCTTGTCCGTTTTGTGGGGCCCGTGGAAGCCTTCCGTAATATGCGATTCCACGGGTACGTAAGAAAATCATACATCTTATTCACATAAGTAGCAACGATTACGCACTTGCACATTTTACTTTAGCGTATGCGCCTTAGTGTTTTCACTGCATCTAAAGGTTCCAAAGCTCACAGTTAGTTATCGGCGAGAGCGGTTCAACTTTTCTCATCTGATGATGGTGGCCAGGTGGACCGCGGAAATACTGTGTACAGATGACAGTTTGATCCGACAGTAGACTCGACAAGAATTTTATCCACTTCAGAATTGTTGGTTATTGCTCTAAGAATTACTATTACTCGTACCTGCGAAGACAGAGAAACATTTTGGAGGCTTAGGATCCTTCATACAGAGTTTGAAAGTTTACCTAGTTTCCGTTATGCTCACATCTGCGCCACTACAGCATTAACTATCGTTTTCAAACGCATTCAAAGAACTTCTTACCTGAATACACGTGTGTGGTAGATCTCTGTGGTTATCTGGTTTGCAAAAGTGACGTCAGTGGTCTATTAACTTAGCAAGCAGATGGAAACTCTGAGAGGCGCAAGAGCACGCTTCCACACTTGCATCATGGAGGCTGTCTCGAATGCTTTTGTCACACTAAGTGCCAGGAGGGGCTGGGATGGGACTGGTTCGGCCCGCGCTTAGCCGGCACAACCCACCTTCCTGAGTGTTCCCACTTCGGCCGGGCCCAGACGACAAAAAGGGCAAAAGCCCACTCCTTTGATTTTCCCGTCCGAAAAACACTTAGCGGTACATAAGTCTACGCCACATCATTTTATGACTTAATTTTTTCCTTAAAACCTTTACTTCTCCTGTGAGAAAAGTAAACGCCTACTTTTAGTTTAGCGTGATTTTTGTCGTCCCGTAACGTTTCTCAGTCGATTTTGAAGAAAGTATCTCATTTTTGTACACGTGGTAGAGTGGCTTCTTAACACACTGAGGTGACAAAAGTCCTGTTATCGTCTCGGACGTCCTTTTGCCCGGCATAGTGCAGCAACGCGGCGTGGTACGGACTCAAATAGACGAAAAGTTCCCTGCAGAAATATTGAGGCATGCTGCCTCTATAGCCGTCCATAACTGAGAAAGTGCTACCGGTGCAGGAGCAATTTGTGCACGGACTAACCTCTTGTTATATCCCATCAATGTACGATATGATTCGTTTCAGACGATCTGGCTGGCAAAGTCTTCGCTAAAATAGTCTAGAATGTTCTTCAAAGTGTGGTCCGCCACATGGTGTACTGTCATCCACAAAAATTCTATCGTTGTTTGGGAACGTGAAATCTTTGAATAGCTGCAACTGGCCTCCAAGTAGCAGAACGTACCCATTTCCATTCAATGATCGGTTCAGTTTGACCAGAGGACACAGTGTATTCTAAGTAAACAAAGTCAATACCATTACGGAACCACCATCAGCTTGCACAGTGTCTTGTTGACAACTTGCGTCCATGGCTCGTGAGGTCCGCGCCACACCGAAAACTACCATCAGTTCTAATCAAGTGAAATCGGGACTCATCCGATCAGGCCACGGTTTTCCAGTCGACTGTTGTCCTACCGATATGGTCACGAGCCCAGGAGTGGTACTTGCGTCGTCCGCCCCCTGGTAGCTGAGTGGTGCCGGCACGGTAGCTCAGCGTGTTCGGTCAGAGAGCCGACTGGTCTCTGGAATAAAAAAACTGAGTGAATGTATCAACGGATGTCATTTGACGTCAGCTACGACCAGATAAAAAAAAGTGGTCAGCGCAATGGAATGTCAATCCTAAGGGCCCGGGTTCGAGGACTGGGTGTTGTGTTCAGGGACTGGGTGTTGTGTTGTCCTAATCATTATCATTTCTTCCCCTGCGACGTGCAAGTCGCCGAAGTGGCGTCAAATCGAGAGACTTGCAGCCAGCGAGCGTTCTACCCGACGGGAGGCCCTAGTCACATGACATTTACATTTATTTTACTTGCCTTGGTCGTCTGTTGCCATGGCCCACTGACGCAAAATTTCACCGTAATGTCGTAACGGATACGTTCATGGTACGACCCGAATTGATTTCTGCGAATATTTCACGCATTATTGCTTATCGGTTAGCACTGACAACTGTACACAAACGCCACCACTGTCGGTCGTTAAGACAATGCAGTCGGCCACTGCATTATCCGAGGCGAGAACTAATGCCTAACATTAGATATTCTCGGCGCACTGTCGACGCTGTGGACCTCGAAATATAGAATTCCTTAACAATATCCCGAAATGGAATGTCGCATGCGTCTAGCTCCAACTACCATCCCATGTTTAAAGTTATCGCATCGGAAATCTCTTCACTTTAATCGCCTGGGTACAAATGACAGCTCCATCAAAGCATTGCCCTTTTCTACCCTGTGTACGCGATACTACCGCCATCGGTTCGTGTGCATATTGCTATCCCATGACTTTTGTCACTTCAGTGTAAACCATTTACATTTTCATAATTCGTAACAGTCTTTGTAAAACGACGCCATTTGTCAAACACGGCCACTTGATATCAACTGTAGCTGTGAAAAAGTTTGACAGCAGGTAGTTTGCTCTAAAACACGTTTAAAACCATCATTACTTCGAGTAAAATAAGACAAAAATTGCGAATAGTTTCTGAAATGTTACCGTTACCCATATCTGTCCGTGTTCACAAGTAAATATTAGTTACTTTTTTCCGTTGGGGGGCGGAGATACCGAGGCGAGGGAATCTCACATTTCGAAACCTGACATACATTGTCAAGGATAACGTAGGCGCAGCTATCAGTTTTTCACTACGAGCCAGTCTGAGTTGTCTTACAGGACAATGATTTCATTACTTTATTGATATTGCTTTGACAGTGTAGTGACTCACCGAGTTTCTTAAAGAAACGGGAAAAATTGTTCTTTTCCCGAGATCGGATCAGAACTGGTCAGTCACTGAAATGAACTACTTTTTTTTTTCATTACTCAGCACTCACCATTCACTCACAAAAATAAGTAAAAGGAAGGTACATTGCCTTAACAAGTACACTCACACAACAAGAAAACAGAAGAGCAACGACACAAGAAGACGATGACTAGAACAAAAAAATAAGGATACAAAGAATAAAGAGCTAAATTCAGATGAAGAGCTTCTCAGTGAAGAAAGCTGTATCACTATGCCAAGAGCACAGAGAATGGAGTGACGCCTCAAGTCGTCGTGTGGTCTGCTCCATGCGTTCTCGACCGTGAGAGCTAGTTGTTTTGGTGGGAGCAGTGAGCTAGCTTGCAGTCCGATCTGTTGGAGTGGTGGGAAGTAGTGAGCTAGAGAGCTATCATGCAGTCTGATCCCTGAGACTGGTGGGGAGCAGTGAGCCAGTCAGAGTGGTGGGGAGCCTGAGCTGTTGGGAGGGGTGTGACGCCTGGATCGCTTTCCAATACGCTCCGATCGCACGATGGCTGAGGACAGCATCTTTCATGATCGCTGGCAACACATGTCGAGGGCGGTGCTAAGTCAAAGCATAAGAAATAACACTCACTCAAAAGTGTGAAAACATTGAGTGAACTTCTGAAATTTGAGATGTTCTTTTGAACACAAAAGTGCAAATATGTTGCTGGAAGTGTTTTCTGGGTTAATTTATTGTACTGAAACGCTTGTGTCTCCTTAGCCCCAGTAGCTGCGCGGTCAGCGTAATGGATTCTGAAGCGAAGGTGTGGGTAAAGTGTTTCGTTAACTTTCATATCGTCATAATTAGTATTACTGCCCACCAGCCAATAAACTGAGAAAAAAACGGAGCTTTCTTTATTTTCTGTTGCCATGGAATAGAAAAGCCTTATGTACTAGTAAGGTGTGTAAATCCACATGTGCACGTGATGTACACAACTTTTGTAGCTTAAAGATGTGGGTGGGATGCCGTTGCAGCAGCCTGTAGTAGAATTTTCATCCCACGCATTACAGCCACTAGAAACGTATTTTGAAGTCAGATGAGCCACTATTCATTTTTTTCGAATCATTCTTCATCCACTGTTTAGAAAGATCTGACTATTTGAATCAATTCAGGAGCACTGAAGAAATAAGAGGTTGTGGACTCATCCCATGTATAGTGGCAGATGTTTAGGAGACTTATTGACATTACATAAGGAAGTAAACAGTTATATGAAAAATTTTAGTCGTATTACGGAATGGACTATGAGAGATTTCAGTATGTGCAGAACAGTCAAGACCTTAGACACATAATGAAGTAATTAGTGTCATCATATTCGGTAATATCTTGCTATGCCTTCAACAGAGGTATTTTGTCCATATCGAACTGAAAAAGTGAAACATTTTCCCCATTTAGTTTCTACAGTCTGACTGTAGTGGCGGTAGATGCGATGGTTCATCGACTGGAGCCAATGATGACCTCTGCGAATGATCTACTTTGTCCTGCGACACAGAGCAGTGGTGACATTAAGGGCAAGGGCATCCGGCTACCCTCTATCACCAACATGGTGAACGCCTGAATAACATGCTGACGCCAGGAGATATGCGCTAAGAGCCGGAAAAAGAAGAAGATTGTGTTACTATGGTTGTGTTCCATGCCCGCCCACACGTGGTTATAAATGACAAATTAGCATGTACAGAAAGATGCTTACAACCGAACTTACAAAATAAGTGGTGCCCTTTAACAATGTACCGGCCTCCTTAGTTCTTTACTGCTGAAAAACCTTGCACAAAGGAGCGCATTCACGTTGCACAGCAACATGCCTAATTTCAGGGGCAGACGCAGACAGTTATATTTTAGGTGCAGTTGCAGAGCGAAGCATTTCTGCCAGTGTACAAGTAACATTTTATTTTGGGTCTACGACGAGCAGTATTTCGTGAACAGAATAACATGTATTCACTTCTTTGTAAGGTCCAAATTTCAACAGTTAAATGTTGAGTCAAATTGTGATTACAATTAGAGAAAGTTCCACAGAACACAGACTTATATGCTACAGCCAAAATTTGGTTTACATAGTTGCATATTTAAAGATTTCACAGTTAAAGATAATAACCTACACTTAGTGAATTTCACAAATGAGTTACATATGATTTTGACTCCACTGGCATTTTCTGAGCAGCAGTTAAATTAGTTGTCTAAAAGCATGAGCATCCGAATAACAACATACTCGAAATGCTGAGCTTGTGCCCTACAATTGCGTCAACTGCAAATGTTTAGTTTTTTCTGTCTATGTACATAAAGATGTGTTATGTAGTGATTTGTTGGGAATGATATTTAATGGAATTTTCATTTGGACAGGGAAATAATATGCAGTGTTTGACATATTTCGATAACAGAAGTGATACATTAGCTAACGATATTTCTTGAGGTAATTTATCTGATACTTGTTCTGTTAGAAAAACTTGTGTGAAAATTTTCTTTTGGACAGGGAAATAATATGCAGTGTTTGACATATTTCGATTACAGAAGTGATACATTTGCAAACGATATTTCTTGAGGTAATTTCTCTGATACTTGGTCTGTTAGGAAAACTTGTGTGAATGTTTATGCTCTGCAGAATGAAAATTAGCCTCATGCCGTACAGAATGCGGAATTTTACGTAAGTTAATCTTCAATGTGTCTAAGACACACATTCGGTGATACACTCCTGAAAATTGAAATAAGAACACCGTGAATTCATTGTCCCAGGAAGGGGAAACTTTATTGACAAATTCCTGGGGTCAGATACATCACATGATCACACTGACAGAACCACAGGCACATAGACACAGGCAACAGAGCATGCGCATTGTCGGCACTAGTACAGTGTATATCCACCTTTCGCAGCAATGCAGGCTGCTATTCTCCCATGGAGACGATCGTAGAGATGCTGGATGTAGTCCTGTGGAACGGCTTGCCATGTCATTTCCACCTGGCGCCTCAGTTGGACCAGCGTTCGTGCTGGACGTACAGACCGCGTGAGACGACGCTTCATCGAGTCCCAAACATGCTCAATGGGGGACAGATCCGGAGATCTTGCTGGCCAGGGTAGTTGACTTACACCTTCTAGAGCACGTTGGGTGGCACGGGATACATGCGGACGTGCATTGTCCTGTTGCAACAGCAAGTTCCCTTGCCGGTCTAGGAATGGTAGAACGATGGGTTCGATGACGGTTTGGATGTACCGTGCAATATTCAGTGTCCCCTCGACGATCACCAGAGGTGTACGGCCAGTGTAGGAGAACGCTCCCCACACCATGATGCCGGGTGTTGGCCCTGTGTGCCTCGGTCGTATGCAGTCCTGATTGTGGCGCTCACCTGCACGGCACCAAACACGCAAAGACGACACGTCTCCATTCGTCCCTCCATTCACGCCTGTCGCGACACCACTGGAGGCGGGCTGCACGATGTTGGGGCGTGAGCGGAAGACGCCCTAACGGTGTGCGGGACCGTAGCCCAGCTTCATGGAGACGGCTGCGAATGGTCCTCGCCGATACCCCAGGAGCAACAGTGTCCCTAATTTGCTGGGAAGTGGCGGTGCGGTCCCCTACGGCACTGCGTAGGATCCTACGGTCTTGGCGTGCATCCGTGCGTCGCTGCGGTCCGGTCCCAGGTCGACGGGCAAGTGCACCTTCCGCCGACCACTGGCGACAACATCGATGTACTGTGGAGACCTCACGCCCCACGTGTTGAGCAATTCGGCGGCACGTCCACCCGACCTCCCGCATGCTCACTATACGACCTCGCTCAAAGTCCGTCAACTGCACATACGGTTCACGTCCACGCTGTCGCCGCATGCTACCAGTGTTAAAGACTGTGATGGAGCTCCGTATGGCACGGTAAACTGGCTGACACTGACGGCGGCGGTGCACAAATGCTGCGCAGGTAGCGCCATTCGACGGCCAACATCGCGGTTCCTGGTGTGTCCGCTGTGCCGTGCGTGTGATCATTGGTTGTACAGCCCTCTCGCAGTGTCCGGAGCAAGTATGGTGGGTCTGACACACCGGTGTCAATGAGTTCTTTTTTCCATTTCCAGGAGTGTATTTATACAGGAAGTGTAGTACTGAAATTCTCTTAACAAATGTTGAGACAGATTCTATTTCGATAAAATCTTGTGGTGTGTACACGGTGCTCTGATTTGTAAGCTACACATCACCTCACAATGTTAGTGAATTGAACAATTTCATGGATTTATCTTGTACATTCTTTTGACAGGACTATTATGAGATCTTTGTTTTTTATGTGAAGTGAGCTATTATCCTGAAATGTAGTTGGCAGAAGTGATACTTTGTGATGCAGTGGTACCACGAAACAGGAACAGTAACCTGTTGTGATAGTTCCCTAGGTTACTCTGAGTGTGTTATTTTCACCTTTTGTCCATTTGAAACTGCACTGCCGTAATTAACGTTCCATTGTGGTTTTCGGAATGAGAAACTGATGGTCTTAATATACAAGCAACCCCTCTCCATACAGGTCATATTGAACCTGCAGTATAACCTAGAATGCTTTTGAAAGATTGTTCTATTTTTAGGATCTGTGTATCTCCACATTAGAAAATTATGAATGGGTGTGTTGTAGTAAAATTGGTAATTCAGCTAAAAGGTTGGTTGTTTATGTGGCCCACGTGTGAACCGTCGAGGAATTCGTAGTATATTGTGTGATGCAGGGCTGATGTTTAGTGTAGTAATACTACATGCAGTGATTGAGGATATATATGTAGAATTATTGCTTTAACAATGCTTTGCTTGTAAGATATGAATTTTGGATGCAGTCCATCCCCTCCTGCTTGTGGTGTCAAATTTTCTTGATTCAAGATTGATTTTCGTTGTTGATTTAATCCATTCTGTGATAGTGGAGGGATTATTAATTGTTTCCTGTAAAATTTGAGTTAGAATTCGGTGACTGCAAATCTTGTATTAGTTGACTATGTGAGTAAGTACCAGTCACATCTCCCTGCCCTTCATTCTTAGGTATTTTTTGTTTCTTTGTGGAATGTTATTTGTTACTGAATGAGGGCACGACTGCTGATGGTGATTTATAGAGAGCTTTGTGGAATTATTAAGTACTTTGAGAATGGAATGAGTAATTATTTTGCGGAATTTTGTAGTGTACTTAAATTCATGTTTCACGTGCGTAGGGACAATGATTAGTCTTCTGAAAAATACTGAGAGACCATCTGTCTGTGCATATTTAGAGTATGTTATTGACATACCTGTGTTTTTATCGCAATTCTATGGGAAGTTATCCTATTATCCCTCCGTAGGATGATGACCACGTACCTTGGAAATGTTGTTTTCTGAAGTGATTGAACGGTACATGGTGAATTCAAGCAGTGAAAGTTTATCTTGCAGTTATTAGAACAAAGGCACTCCCCCCCCCTCCCCTCTCTCTCTCTCTCTCTCTCTCTCTCTTATTGTTCTGGTTGCTTTTTATACAGATGATATATGATAAGTGAATAAACTCCAGAATGAGATTTTCACTCTGTAGCGGAGTGTGCGCTGATATGAAACTTCCTGGCAGATTAAAACTGTGTGGCCAACCGAGACTCGAACTTGGGACCTTTGCCTTTCGCGGGCAAGTGCTCTACCATCTCATTCTGGAAACGTCCCCCAGGCTGTGGCTAAGCCATGTCTCCGCAGTATCCTTTCTTTCAGGAGTGCTAGTTCTGCAAGTTTCGCAGGAGAGCTTCTCTAAAGTTTGGAAGGTAGGAGACGAGACACTGGCAGAAGTAAAGCTGTGAGACGGGGCGTGAGTCGTGCTTCGGTAGCTCAGATGGTAGAGCACTTGCCCGCGAAAGGCAAAGGTCCCGAGTTCGAGTCTCGGTCGGCCACACAGTTTTAATCTGCCAGGAAGTTTCAGTGAATAAACTGTTCGTCCTTGGTATCGTTTGTCATTTGTCTTTTTGTATTAATTGCTTGTTTCCTTTGTTCCTGGTAGAATATTTTATACATTATGAACGTAAAATGCACGGCACTTGTATAATATTCTACAACACTGGAGTCATGCATTCATGTTGTAGGATATTACACCAGAGTCGTATGTTTTTTGTGTTTTTGGATTATTGTTCCCCTTTTAAAATAAGAGTCAGACCTAGGAGTGGGAATAAAGGGTTAGATGATTAGGGTACGTACACGCAGATCTATCTCTGAAATGAGATACCTGCTACATTAGTAAGAAGGGAACTAAGTAATTACATTCCTGCGTTAATGGTGGAACAGGAAATATACAATGAGAGTTAATATTTTTTTGTTCCTTTGTGGAATGTTATTTGTTAGTGAATGAGGGCAGGACTGCTGAACCTGAAACCAAGGATCATTTGCAATTTATGTAGACTACGAACCAAGAGATTAGAGGGAGTACTGATAAGCTTATCGAAAAGTAAGAGAATAGGACTAAGTAATCTAATTATAGCTATATGTGAAAATTAATGGGACTATAAATGAACTATCAGTTAAAATTTAAGACCACGTCTAACCTGTGTGGGAAGTAGCATGTGGGGATCTTGAGCCTGAGATCAGTAACATAAAACGCAGACTTGAAATTTCAGAAGGTGAACAAGTTTGCTCAAGGAGAGAATCCAAAGACCGAAACAAAGAAATGGAAGCAGCTTCTATCGAGGTGAGCGATACAAGGGAGAAAGAAACGCAAGTTACGTCAATAAAAATCAGCAGTGTGTGTTCCCAGCTGCTGATAACACCACGCTTAAAGACTAAGAAAATCTCCAAAATTCACTGATTCAGGGATCTGGACGTGAATTACGATCTCTTATGGTCCAATCTGCCAGTAGGCACAAAAAAAGAAAGAACACTTGAATAAGGTCACATGAACATTTTAACTAGCCACCGCCTTTGAGTAATTGTCTAGGAATTTTGAGAGAGATCCTTTCTATGCGCAAAAGAAATGGTTGTTACAACTCTATTCTTCCTTACTGTGTGATTTACACCGTGAAATATAATGTTGGGAAACACGAGCACATGCTAACAGAAGATTTAAAAATGAAATTTGATCTAGGGACATAGTAGCAGGTCCTTCTGCAAAACAGCATAATCAAAGTGTATTTATTGTGGTGGAAGCTGGAGCCAATTGGAAGCGTGTAAAGTTGAAACTAAGTTAAAATTGTTAGTTCACAGATGTACTAATAAGACTGTGTACGAGTACAGGGATAAAACGGCAGCGTGGTGAGTGGCTTTCTGTTGATAATTCGTTGTACTTTTTTTCTCGGTTGTTAGTACTAAAATGGTGTTTAGTTTTACTGCAGTGGATTGTGCTGTCTGATGTTACTAATTGTTATGCAGAGTTTTCTAGATTACTAGGTTTAGGGTAATTTATGTATTTTTTCTGTTGTGTGATAATATCACGTTAGAGGTTACAGGTAATTAAAGTAATTTAAGATATAACATAGAATGCGACAGGTCCCTATAGATCGCCTGGTATTAGGTATTTCCTTTTGATGATTGTGGTATTCTGTTCCAGCTCTAATGCCAGTGCCTATTGAGATAGGGATTGGTGCTCAGATTGGCTCGTAGTGCTTCAAAAAGACAAATACCAGGTATACTATTTTCATCGTTCAATGTTGACTATCTCCATTACTATGAACCTGAGAGAGAAGAAAAGGTGCGCGAGTAGGTACAATACCATGAATTAAATATTAGTTAGGAATGAAAGTAAGAAGTACAGAACTGATCCATACTACATGACACAGTTTCTGTAAACCATTTTCCATTGGTAATATGAAAGTTTTCTAATATTCAGAACGATAAGGACATTTTCCGATTACTAGTGACATATCCTAGCAAAGAGACTTTCAGCACCTCACTGACCTGGAGAATTCACTAGTGAAAACGTGATAACCGTTTCATACAAGTATAACATGATCTTCAAAAACATAACCGAGCTTTCACATGTTTGAACCAATCTTTCATATGCACTGAAATCACTACCAGCAGGCTTGCTAGGCTCCCACCATTAATACAGTGGCAAATCGCCAAATTGAAGGTCATGATAGGCAGATAGCAGTTGAGTCTAAATTGCAAGAAATTAAGCAGCTAATTCCACTGAGAATGTACTTCATGACATATCCCCTAGACTGGTGAAGATTCTCCCTTTTAGGACCACAACAAATATACCTCTAGCTGTTCGCTGTAGCCTTATCTCATATCACAAGATAGACCTATAACTCGAAAAACGAGGTAAAAATGATAGTCACACATATTTTATATCTCACTAACAATTTGTCAGGCGAACTGAGTGAGTGAGAGTGAGTTTTATAGTATTTACAATTTGTGCTTCATGAATACCCAGAAATATCTGTCTAAAGAGACGAATGTGCAGAAAATAAAAAGTAGGTATGATATTTTTTGGAGTTAATAAGAGTAATTAATTTCTTGGCGATGACTCTTAAATGGTTTACTTTCATAAACTTTGGAGATTTTTTTATATGTATCAAGGCTTAGCCAGTATGCGTCTTTGCAATGGCTTTTTCAGTCGCATGGAATTTTAATTTATTAAGGAGTTCAGAAATGCGATAAAAATTTCTCTTCGAAGTAAGAGCGGTATTTCGTAAACCCGATTAAATAGCTACGAAGACTATTTTGTTATGCATTGCAAAGATGAATAAAATCACATTGAATGCTATGAAAAATCTATAGGGGTGGATAATAAATGAAAATGAAAATTAATCTCGTAAATATGCGTGATATGCTGAAAATTTAATATAGCCTAACGTGGGAGGCGATGATCTATAAATAACTTGTTTCCAATAATGAAGGATTCATTTTGCTGCCGCGGTTTTGACTGACATTCTGTAATGATTTAGCTAAGGCACCATGCTTTCTTCGAGAATTCTATCTAATTATTTCTTGGCTGGCAGTAGTCCGTATTCCAGTCCAGGACTCCATCAGGAATGTACAATCATCAATATAAATACCTGAATGACGGATTACACAGTTAACAGGCAACAGTGGAACATATCATATGATGAATAATACAGCTGTGCCGCAACGCTATTCGCAGTAGTGCCACGTGCAACGAAGAATAAAAATGTGTGGCATGTGAACCACATGATTGAAGTGGTACTGGAAATACACTCCATTTAAATATTTACCAGCACTTTTAAATGATAAAAGCTTTGGTAGCATAATGGCAAGCTACAAAGCAGTAGAATGAAGAAACGTCTGCAAACATTGTTTTACTTTATCTCTTTTGTCCCACTTCCTTCATTCCGCCCTCCCTTTCGTGGCAGGTATGTGAATGAATGAAATTATGTGTGCAGATAATTTGCAGACGACTAACCAAAGACGTATAGAAGGTTGTGGTTTACAAGACCGAGTAGACGCGAAGATTGAGTAAAGAGGGTAGCAGAGGTTTCGGGCTGTATTGATAGTCTAGAGGAGGTTAGGGTTGTCAGTTTTTGATTGAATCGTATACCAGCGGCCCGGTGGCCTTTTTTGTTCCTCTGTCACCAGGAGCTGATGTGTCCACTCGTCTCCACGCCGGACGACGTTTTGATAAGACAACGCTGTAGCAAAATGAGATACACCATCGTCGATCAGAGTGCAAACGTGATTATTAAAGTGAAAGATGACAGGGAATTAACAGAAAATGGTGTAATTTTCATAATTTTGATCGTTTACCTACTTAAGACTTGGTAACTTAATGTGGTGCAGGTCCTCACTCTGGAATCTTCGTGTGTGAGTGAACGTAAGCTGAATGTTCAATAAGTGAAAGTGGGAGTAAAATGTTTCATTCTGATATACGGTTATGTGACGTTTCTAACAAAATTAACAATCTTTTCGTCGAGCGGTAGTTGCACCTGTGTTTGACGCTGCTTTTTTTTTTTTTTTTTTTTTTTTTTTTTTTTTTTTTTTTTTTTTTTTTTGAGTGTACGTGCTTTATAATGTGGAATTTCTTATTTAATTACTGGTGTCAAATGTCTATTAAACGTGTGAAAAGTTTGGCAGACTAGCGATTCTGGGCAAATTTTCGTATTTTTGCAGTTTTGCTTGTAGTGTGGTGTTGTTCAACGTACTACAGAACATGGAATTACCCGCTACATTAAGTTTTTAATTGAGCTCAGAGTCATGTGGAATAATTTAGGAGAAATTTTATTTCGATTTAGTGGCCGTTCTCTTTGTGGAGTGAGGTATTATACAAGTCCGGTAGAAACAATTCACAGTGGTTGTTGGTCATTAATATGCTTGTTGGCTATTACGTAATGTGCACCAGGAAGTGGATCCGTAATGAAAGTGTTTTTGGATAGGTTTTATTTGCTATATGTTTTTATACCGCATGCTTTTCCATGTGTGCTCTGGCTAATGTAGTGGGGAGAACAAAAGCTTAGATCTTTCCACGATAAATGTGAACAGAAATCGTATTTTATAGAAAATAATAAGTTTTGGCGCATTTCTGATTTATATTTATAAATTATGGATTGGTTTAGTGGTTACATTGTAGTAAGATAGACGCAGATTATTTAAAATCTATTGTAGCTTAGTCCACCACTATTGAACGGTGATAAGCGTTACGAGAGAAATGCAGATGCTAAGTATATTTGATTATTTTTGTATTAAAGTTGCGGTTTAGTTATGAGTTACAAATGTGATAGTTTGTGGTACATTCAAATGATCATAAGCCACAGTGGGTAGGTTTCAGTATGACGTTTATGTAATTAATGTGAAGTAACTTCGATTACTTTTTTAAGGGCATTGTAAAGCTACATACTATGAGACGACACAGTGCAAGCTTTTGGTACTCTCATTTGTTTGGTCTCTTATTTATTAGTGCGTGGGTTGGGACTTAAATAGTGGCAACTATTTATTCACAGGCAATGCAAAAGAGTTAGGTGTTTGCACCTGTTACTGTCCTTCAAAGTAGTCACCAGCGTTGTGTAGAACCGGTTGCCAGCGATGTGGAAGGCGTAGTATACCGTTAGCAGAGCCTGTTCTGTTCATGGTGCGAATGGAGCGGTCTACTGCCTGTCGAATGTCTGGAACAGTTCTGAAGCGAAAGCCACGAAGTGTTTCCTTCATCTTCGGAATCAAATCAAAGTCACAAGGACTTAAGTCCGGGGATTTCGGTGAATGGTACAGTACTTCCCAGTCCCATCGACCGAACAGAGCAGTCACAGCTTGCGCTTGCGCATTGTCGTGCAAAATGATGGGTGGGTTGAGCAGAAAGTGTTGCCGCTGCTTTCACAAATCTGGTCGCAGGTGATGCTCCGAAAACGAACAGTAACACTGTGTATTGACGGTCTGCCGTGGAGGGAAGTTATGCGCTAGGATAACACCATCACAGTCGTACACCAGAATCACCATAACTTTCATCATACTGGGGCTCTGGCGCACTTCCGACTTTCGAGGCGACCCATAATGACGCCAGTCGCTGGATTGGCGTTTCAGTTCTGGCTTCGTGGCATTTGCTTCAGAAATGTTCCAGACGGTCGACAGGCAGTAGACAGCTCCATTCGCCCCATCAACACAACTGGCTCTGCTAACGGTGTACTACGCTTTCCACATCGCTGGCAACGGGTTATACACAACGCTGGTGACTTCTTTGAAGGACAGTAACAGGTGCAAACATGTAGCTGTATTGTGTCGCCTGTGAATAAAAAGTTGCCACTATTTAGGTTTCTACACTTATATTTAAACGACGCTGTATAGTGAAAGGAGTGCTCTGGATGATAATGGGTGACGAATGATGATAGAATTTTTGTTATTTTACCACAATTTATATTTACTGCGTCCGAAAAGATTGTATATTTGTGTAAAAATCGAGTCTAAACTGTTTTCGTGAATATGAGAAAAATCAGTTTTATCAGTTAAATCTTTGTTTGAGATCACAATATTAGTTTACAGAATTGAGAAACCTCCAACCTCTCATGTCCAATAACAAAAATAAGAAAAGAATAATAAATTATCAGGAATAATAAATTATTAGGAAAGAAGGTAAATGATCTCTGATAGGAATAACAGTACGGAAAAAAGTGAAATGTCGGGCATAACGCAGAAACCTCCACCTCCAGCCCTCCCGGCGCCCCTTTACTCTGGTTGTCGTCGTGCGCCCAGTCATAGGGAGCTACTTGTCTTGTGAATACAGAAGTTACTACAATGAGTCTCAGTCAACGTATCGGGCCATATAAAATTACAACCTAACAAGTCGGCAGTGGCAGATCACTGAAGTGACACTGGTCACAGTATGTTGTATGACAACGTCGAAATTTTGGCCACTACATCATCTATTTCGGGCTCGATTGAGAAGGAGGCAATTGAAAAGCACTTGATGACTAATTTAATTAATAGAGATAGTGGTTTCAAGCTTGATAAATCATTGAATCCGGCACTTGCTGTAATAAACTCACAAAGACGTCGTCACAGTGCAGCTCACAATGATATATCGACATGCCAACACAGATCGACTGCGGAGTCATAGATGCAACTCGCCCATTGTGCACGTACCTGCCGCCGACCAACGTCACTGGCGAATTTGCATTTGTGGCCGCATGCGTGGTCGCGCGGCACACCAGTATAAAGGGACGAATCTAGCACTGGAGAGGCAGTCTTGCGGCTCACTCTGAAGATGGCTGAGCGTTATCCAGCCGAAATATTAGAAGAAGAAGGAGAATTCTTACGGCTGCACACCCGAAACTTAATGGAACAGTCTTTGCGCCGCCAAAACCTGAAGATTCGCATATAAAATTATTTTACGTTACAAGAGGTTCCCTATTGTGGTTTACCGAGACAATGGAACGAGGTATTGTGAAGATAAAATCTCATACAAATATTTCTGATGCCAATAGGATAAAAATAATAAAAATCAATAGGAAGTAAACGGTGGCAGATCGGCCTTATGTGTAACAGAATACAGAAAAAATACTTTAATGCCGACTACCACAATCGGGGGGTAAGTTTGCAAGATCTACAAAACATTCGGATATGGCTATGACGTGGGGCAATTATCACTTAACAAAAATTCGCCGATGAGGATTCGTCAATTTTCTCGAGAATGGTATGTGGTAAGGGTCCCATATCGGTTGAAAATCCGCCTATTAGTAAATTACGTCGGACCTTATGTCTGTCTTACGCCTGAGATCATAATAATTTTGCACCCTGTTCTAAGTAAACCAACAATGGCAAATTTGTTGGAAACTTGATATCAGATTACAACTGAACTTTAAACTTACACGTTGGCTGGAAGATAATGGCGAAAACGGTGTCTGAAGAAGAAACGCGACCTTCTCGTCTGAGAACAGCAGAAGGCCAACGTCTAAGTCCAGTATCGATCAGAAGGGTTTCGTTTGGGATCCCCTACGCCCGCTAGGCTGCCATTTATTTTCCTTACCGTGGGAACAAGTAAGCTTTTTGGGCGGATTAAGGGTGGAGTGATAAGTTGTGGGTGGGCAGTTCCATCGGAATTGGCGCCGGGGCCCTCCAGGATTAGCTGCAGCCGTGGCGGCGGCGGCGGCGGCGACGGGCGGCCAACATCTGGCGGCGGCTTAGAGCGACGAAGCGCCGACCGACTACCTGGCCACCACACTGCAAGTCGCCCTCCAAGAGTTCACGATACCATCTTCGGTGCACGGTGACTGCGTTTTGAGCAGTAATGACGTTACACACGTCACTGGTAATTGATTAAGTGGCTGAAGACTAAATACGTATTCGAGCAACTAGTGACTGGGACCATTATTAGGAAATAAATCTGATCTCGTCACTTTAATACTGAGCAAAGTTCCAGCCATTTTTACAAGTAGTCTGCATCATATTGTATTCAAATCCTTTGTCGGAGACCAATTACAACTGACACGTATATAGGTGAAATACACGTGTCATTAAATCCCTGTACAAGGAGGACCTCATAAGGGCCATCAGGCTCAGTTTCTCTCACGTTCCGGAGGATATTTGGAATTTAGATTTTGCAATATGCAGCTAGAGTCAGTCCAAATAAATACTGCTCAACATGTCTTTCGTGCGAAACTTCCTGGCAGATTAAAACTGTGTCCGGGCCGAAACTCGAACTCGGGACCTTTGCCTTTCGCAGGCAAGTGCTCTACAATGTGAGCTACCCAAGCACGACTCGCGCCCCGTCCTCACAGCTTTACTTCCATCAGTACCTCGTCTCCTACTTTCTAAACTTCACAGAAGCTCTCCTGCGAACCTTGCAGAACTAGCACTCCTGGAAGAAAGGAGGAGACGAGGTACTGGCGGAAGCAAATCTGTAAGGACGGGATGTGAATCATGCTTGGTTAGCTCAGATGGTAGAGCACTTGTCCACGGAAGGCAAAGGTCCCTAGTTCGAGTCTCGGTCCGGCATTAAGTTTTAATCAGAGAGGAAGTTTCATATCAGCGCACACTCCGCTGCAGAGCGAAAATCACATTCTAGATGTCTTTCATGCTACGCCCAATGTTGACGGAAAGTGTCAGTCCATTTGTCATTACAAACAAAACGATATCTGAAGTCGAATTTTTCCTGGCCATTCGATAGAATGGTCCCAGATAAGTCTATGTATTAACACGATGAGTAAAACTTGAAGAATACATCAGCGACAGCAACACTCTAGTCCATACTGACTACGCTTCTCAATTGCTGCTGGAGTACTGGGGCTGTATAGACATGACTAGCAGGAGCTACACGTGTGGATGGTTATGGATGAGCTGCAATGGGGAGGAGGAAATAAATATTGAGAGTGGTAGCATGGAATGTCACAAACATTGGTAGGGAAGTTATAAAATATGAAAACGGAAATGCAGCGGCTCAATATACATATAGCAGGGGTGAAGTGAGAAGGAAAGAGTATAGGATGATATCAACGGCATGGGCTTGGGACGAAGAATGAAAGAGGAGAAAGACTAATCGAGTTCTGTAATAAATTTCTGACAGTAATAGCGAATACTCTGTTAAAGAATCACAAGAGGAGGAGAAAGAGGTATACTTGGAAAAGGCCGAGTGATACGGGAATATTTCAGTTAGATTACATCATTGTCAGACAGAGATTGCGAAATCAGGTACTGGATTGTAAAGCGTACCCAGAAGGAGATATAGACTCAGGTCGAAATGTAGTAGTGATAAACAGCAGGCTAAAGTTTAAGAGATTAGTCAGCAAGAATCAGTCGCAGTGAAGTGGAATATGGAAGTACTAAGGAATGACGAAATGACGAGGTACGCTCGAAGTTCTCTGAAGCTATAGATAGAGCAGTAAGGAATAGCTCAGTAGTAAGTGCAGCTGAAGAGGAATGGACGTCTCAAAAAAGATCAATCACAGAAGCTGGAAAGGAAAACATAGGAACAAAAAAGGTAACGGCAAAGAAACCATGAGTAACAGAAGAAATACTTCAGCTGATAGATGAAGAAACAATTTACAAAACAGATTCAAGGAAATTCAGGAATACTGTCGCTGAGAAATGAAGTAATTAGCAAATGCAAGGAAGCTATTACGAAATGTGAGGAAACCGAAAGAGAAATGGTTGTCGCACTGACTCAGCGTATAGGAAAGTCAAAACAACGTCCGGTGAAATGAAAAGCAAGGGTGATAACATTAAGAATAGTACTGGAATACCACTGTTAAATGCCGAGGAGAGAGCGAATAGACTGATAGAGTAAATCAAAGGCCTTCATGAGGAGAAACAGGAGTTGATTTGGAAGAGATAGTGGATCCAGTATTAGAATCGGAATTTAAGAGAGCTTTGGAGGACTTAAGAACAAATGAGGCAGCAGGGATAGATAATTCATCAGAATTTCTAAAATCATTTAGGGAAGTAGGAACAAAAGAACGATTTAGGTTTGTGTATAGGATGTATGAGTATTTCAGCCGGCTGCTGTGACCGAGCGGGTCTAGGTGCTTCAATCCGGAGCCGCGCTGCTGCTACGGTCGCAGGTTCGAATCCTCCATCGGGCATGAATGTGTGTGATGTCCTTAGGTTAGTTAGGTTTAAGTAGTTCTAAGTCTGGGGGACTGATGATTTCGGATGTTAAGTCCCATAGTGATTAGAGCCATTTGACTTAGTAGTTCGGAAAAATGTCAACCACGCAGCTCCCAAGAATCCAAGAGCTTACAAGTGCGAGAGCTATCGCACCTTAACAGCTCACGCATGAAAGCTACTTGCAAGAATAATGTACAGAAGAATGTAAAAGACAACTTAGGATGTGTTAGATGAAGATCAGTTTAGCTTTAGAAAAGGTAAGAGCATCGATAAGTAATTCTGATGTTGTGGTTTACAATGGAAATAAGGCTAAAGAAAATTCAAAACATGTTCATAGAAATTTTCGAGCCCTAAAATGTGATCAACAATGTAAAATAGCGCAAGATGTTCAAAATTCTGAGAAAATAGGGGTAAGCTATAGGGAGAGGCGTGTAATATGTAATATGCACAAGTGCCAAGAGGGAATAATGAGATTGGACGACCAATAACACAGTGCTCGTATTAAGAAAGGTGTAAGACAGTGGTGTAGTCTTTCGTGATCGAAACAACAGAAAGATCCAGGGGTAGAATTAAAATTCGAGGCGAAAGTACATCAATAATACGATTCGCTGGTGACATTGCTATCCTCAGTGAAAGTGAAGAAGAATTACGTGGTATGTTGAATGAACAGTCTAATGGGTACAGAATATGTATCGAGAGTAAATCGAAGAAAGGCGAAAGTAATGAAAAGCAGCAGGAATGAGAACAGCAAATAACTTATCATCAGGATTGATGGTCATAAAGTAAATGAAGTTAAGGAATTCTGCTACCTATACAGTAAAATAACCAACGAAAGACGGAGTAGGGAGGGCATCAAAGCAGAGTAGCAATGGCAAAAAAGGCATCCTTGCCCGAGAGAAGTCTATTAGTATCAAACATAGGCCTTGATTTGCGGAAGGAATTTCTGAGAATGTACTTTTTGAGCAAAGCATTGCATGGTAGTGAAATATGGAGTGTGGCAAAACCAGAGCAGAAGAGAATCGAAGCATTTGAGAAGTGGTGCTACAGACGAATGTTGAAGTTAAGGTGGACTGATAAGGTAAGGTGTGAGGCGGTTCTGCGCATAATCGAAGAGGAAAGGAATATGTGAAAAACACTGAGAAGGAGAAGGGACAGGTTCAAATGGCTCTGAGCACTATGGGCCTTAACTTCGGAGGTCATCAGTCCCCTAGAACGTAGAACTACTTAAACCTAACTAACCTAAGGACATCCATGCCCGAGGCAGGATTTGAATCTGCGACCGCAGCGGTCGCCCGGCTCCAGACTGTAGCGCCTAGAGCCGCTAGGCCACTCTGGCCGGCAGAAGGAACGGGGCGATAGGACATCTGTTAAGACATCAGGAAATGACTTCCACTGTAGTACAGAGAGCTGTAGAGGGTAAAAGCTGTGGAGGAAGACAAAGATTGGAATACATCCAGCAAATAATTGAGGACGTAGGTTGCAAATGCAAAGAGGTTGGCGCAGGAGAGGAATCCATGGCGGACTGCATCAAACCTGTCACAAGACTGATGTCCCAAAGAAAAAAAAGGGGAGGAAGATTTGGTCAGAGAGATCGGTGAAGGAGATGAACAAAGACAGGGGGGGGGGGGGGAGGAGAACATAGAGAGACAGAGAAATGTGGGGAGTAGAGGGACAGATAGAGGTGGATAAAGTGGACAGAGAGCGGGGTGGGGTGGGGGGGGGGAGCTGTAGACAATGAGAAAGGGGAGCAGGAGATTTGTGTAATGTATATGTCGAACATATACAAGAGTGAAGCTGCGAGGAATACACCAAAAGATGGTTTTATGGTTGGTTTGAGACTAATTTCGACGTTCAGATCATCATCTAAAAAAAATTCAAAATTTTTGTTTGTTATGTTCTGAAATTGAATTTAACATGCCCTAACATAGGGCCACATGGATTAAGGATCCTAAACAGTTATTTACCACTTAAGTTGGATAAAGAGTTGTGGCAACACTGTTAATAGTTCATACCAGACGTTGCTGACAGACGTTCACAATATTACACGTTCTCAGAATAATCGCTCTGCATCTCGATCACCTTCCCCCAAAGAGATGGAAGGCATCGTTTGCTGTCAGCGCATCCATCTCTGTCGATGTCTCGCAAGGACCGATCTATGGCACGAATGATATCTTCTTCTCTTGTGTCATAGCGTGTACCACGAAAAAAAATGTTTATTTTGGGGAACAAGTAGTAATCGTATGGACAGATATCGGGTGAATTCGGATGTTCCAGTAGCTCCCACCTCCACATACGCAAGAGCTTCTGTACAGGGTTCACTGTGTGGCATCGCGCATTGCCTCGAAGGATGATGCGACGCAGTGCCAGAAGGAAACATTGTTGTGCACCCCAACCACGTGCCACTTCAATTTCGGTCGACATATACCGTTAGGGTGCTCTAACTGCCATTCTGCGGTTTGACAGTAAATACACCAACTTACCCTGACGCGACCTTCGCTGCTCACTGCAGTACTTCAACTGACCTGCTGTCACTTACAGACAGCGGGCATGATATGTGACGCACATCCTTTATGTTACGGCGGTTATGCGACTACTTTTTATCTAACCCACGTATATACAAAACTGTAGAAATAAGGTATCCATCATTCAAAATTTCAAAATCTACCACATGGTGATGACTTTTATGTCGAATCTAGTCACAGAAGAAGAAAAACAAATGATCAGCTTGTTAAGGTTTTATATCAAACCTTTCTTTATACGCTGCTTGACAAAAAGAAGAAAAGGACCAAGGAGTTATGGTCCGATGTCAATATTACTTCGTACACCTACCCTCCGTTGACGGGTATGTAAATGGCTAGAACTGCAACACTCTGTGACAAATAGAACGGCCATCAGAATACTTTAGCCATGAACAGCGTCGGATGTTGAGTGACCACTGTGAAACACACGAAGATGCCGCGTACCCATGCGAGACAGAGTTATCAGCAACTGTCGCAGTCGCCCGGATGGTGTAACGCTCGGATATGTGCGTTATTTGGATGTGTCAATGGCGTGATGTTGGACTGTATGGGAACGTGATGGCAAACATTCTCGTCGTCCAGCTTCTGGTCGAGCGCTCCTGACTAATCCAAGGGTGGGTCGCCATAATATGTACCAAGCACATGGTAATCACTTCGCATCTGCGTCTGGCAAGCGAGAACAAGTAATGGAATCCTGGCAACATGCTGTGTCATCCCGCACCATTGGTTCGAGACCAGCAGCAGCCAGGATATGGAATTTCCGTCTCTTGCATTGACTGCTGAAACCACAACACAAATGGCAGCGTTTGGACTTTGGACTGTTGATGAATGGCTTCGCATTGTTTTTAGCGATGAATTCTGTTGCTGCAATCCTCTCGATGACTAACGTCAGCGAGTATGGCGGCAACATATGCAGAGGTCCTATCGTCACAAAGGCCTGATCTCGAGAGCCACTGGGTATAACTTCAAGTGACGCCAGGTAGTCATTGAGACAACTCTGACACGACAATGGTACTTCACGTAAATTCTGCGACCTTATATATTACCTCTCCTTCTACAACAAAGTGTTTTTTTTTTCAAAGAACTGTGCTGGTCCACAAATGTCACGTGGGTGCATGAATTGTGCGCTTGATGTAGAGGTCTGACTCCGGTTAGCAGGATCACCAGATGTGTCCCCGACAGAATACGAGTATGTGTAGCCTTGTTTGGACGTTAAACCCTAACCAGGATAAGAAGGACCAGCGTCAACAGCTGCAGTCTAGCTTGCCTCAGGAGGCGATACAACTTAATAAGCGCATGATTCCAGGGTCAGCGTCATACTGCTAAGTGGGTTCGTACTGCTAAGTTCTTTGCAAACTCCACTCGATATTTTAATCACTAAATTAATAACACATACCAATTCATTCCGTGAAGCTAATTTCGTTTCTTCCATTTCTCCTGGGTGCGGCCCATTTTTGTCACGCAATGAAAAAAGCGCACAACACGATTTCAAGAATATTTTACAGATGCAATTTTTAGAAGTTCTGATATACGAATGAGGTGACATTTTGTCCTAAGAAATCACATTGATCAACATTCGGCCCTTCACCCAACAATAAGGTATACTGCAGCAAGTATTCTGCTTCTTTGTGAGATTATGCACGTTTTATATGAGTAAAGAATCATTATATTTTCAGTTTTGTAACCCTTCGTAAACTGATTGGCAAACAGCGTTATTCGTACCGATATCTTTGGATCAGCATATATATGGTAACATTTAAAGGTTGGATGTGTATTATCACAGTGCATAGGAACGTGAAAAGGCTTGCCTCGTTGATATATGAGTCGCATATTCTAATAGCGTAACGCAGGTTATGTAAAATGCTCAAACAAACAGTGACTGAAGTCGTATCTTAAATAATCAAAGTGCTACTGTGAGAATAACTTTATGTACACTGAAGCGCCAAAGAAATTGGTATAGGCATGTGCGTCTGCTATTCTGGTAACTGAGAACGGCATTTCGTCTGTCCACAATCCGGACAGTTGTCAAGGTGTAGGTAGCAAATGTGATTAAACAGTACGTGTACAAGTTACCTCTGAACACAACAGACGAATTCTTTATTAGAATATTCTCACGCCTGTTTGTATTTCTACAAAAATCGCACGCTCTCCACTCTCTGTTATTAAAAATTTGCTCCCTTCTTTCTTTGTTACTATTCGACCGTATTTTTTTTGGGTATTAATTGTATTCTTCCCCAAAATCCTCTCTTGATTCATATGATGGAATACGTTTGTGAACCGTTGTACAGTACAGAGCTGGCATCATGTCTCCTGGAACACAGTGTATGGCGGGAAGGGGGGGTGGCACGTTTGCTTTTGAAACAGTTTTCCGAGTCGAGACAGTGAGCGAAGCAACATGGCTGAGGGTCATCTGAACACGAATGACTTGCACCGGAAATGTGAGTGAACACATTATTCCCTCAGTCGACCAGGGCTGGACGCTTGAGGTGGGTCGCCGTCATTTACACATATTCTGCCGGTTGAGAGTTCTTTCACCGTTTGTCATCGCACAGCGGCTTTGTATGCTCGGTGAGCTACTTTTGTTTCGTCGCTTTGGTGCCCCGACCACACGGCATTCGTAAAGACTGATCTTGCCCTCTGCTGTGAATGTGATAGTAGTGACTGGTTCGCTTCCTAGTCGCGTTTGTGTGCTGCTGCTTATACATCGGATTCGATTGAGGTATCTTCTGTTATTCTATGTTCCTGTGTCTGCCCAGGTCATCTGAGGAGTGTTTCTCGTATCAGAACATATTTACATTTGGTAAATGTCATAGAGTTGTTATCTGATCGTGTCTTTTAAAATACTGGAGTTTTGTAAACTGCTTTAATGTTTAACGCGTCATTATTCGTTGTTGTGGTCTTCAATCCTAAGACTGGCTTGATGCAGCTCTCCACGCTACCCTATACTGTGTGTGCAAGTCTCTTAATTTCCGAGTAACTACTGCAACCTACATCTTTCCGAATCTGTTTACTTTCAAAAGCAGTTTTATTTGTTTCTAGTTCGTTGGGTACTAAATTGCCAAGTCACCGACTTCATTTATTTGTAGCCCATTGCTTATGCGCCTCACAGTGACAAATCCGGTTACATGTATTTTGGTGGGTAATACTTCCAAGCCCAGCTGAAGTTTACACAGGTCAGTTACATCAGCCGACCATTCGCCTCTTTCCACCTACGCTTTCCGCGTGACGAGTAAGTATTTACCGTTTCCGCCTTGTACTTGGGGCGCTATGTGAATCTGAATGCTGGTTGGCTACTGAACTTCATCACTATCGGTTGTATTTGCTGTCTTTTAGTCACACATTCAAGAAACGTTTGTGGACTAACTATCTGAAACCAGTTTTCTCAGAATCTGTAAAGAGATTGGTTATTAAGACTAACTTTATTGGTTATAAAGATTAAACAAGATTAACTTCAATTGATTAAGTATTATGTTACTTCTCTTATAAAAATTTGCTATAAGTATTTCAGCAACAGTAACCAGTGGCACACAATATACACTCCTGGAAATTGAAATAAAAACACCGTGAATTCATTGTCCCAGGAAGGGGAAACTTTATTGACACATTCCTGGGGTCAGATACATCTCATGATCACACTGACAGAACCACAGGCACAAAGTCACAGGCAACAGAGCATGCACAATGTCGGCACTAGTACAGTGTATATCCACCTTTGGCATCAATGCAGGCTGCTATTCTCCCATGGAGACGATCGTAGAGATGCTGGATGTAGTCCTGTGGAACGGCTTGCCATGCCATTTCCACCTGGCACCTCAGTTGGACCAACGTTCGTGCTGGACGTGCAGACCGCGTGAGACGACGCTTCATCCAGTCCCAAACATGCTCAATGGGGGACAGATCCGGAGATATTGCTGGCCAGGGTAGTTGACTTACACCTTGTAGAGCACGTTGGGTGGCACAGGATACATGCGGACGTGCATTGTCCTGTTGGAACAGCAAGTTCCCTTGCCGGTCTAGGAATGGTAGAACGATGGGTTCGATGACGGTTTGAATGTACCGTGCATTATTCAGTGTCCCCTCGACGATCACCAGAGGTGTACGGCCAGTGTAGGAGATCGCTCCCCACACCATGATGCCGAGTGTTGGCCCTGTGTGCCTCGGTCGTATGCAGTCCTAATTGTAGCGCTCACCTGCACGGCGCCAAACACGCATACGACCATCATTGGCACCAAGGCAGAAGCGACTCTCATCGCTGAAGACGACACGTCTCCATTCGTCCCTCCATTCACGCCTGTCAGGACACCACTGGAGGCGGGCTGCACGATGTTGGGGCGTGAGCGGAAGACGGCCTAACGGTTTGCGGGACCGTAGCCCAGCTTCATGGAGACGGTTGCGAATGGTCCTCGCCGATACCGCAGGAGCAACAGTGTCCCTAATTTGCTGGGAAGTGGCGGTGCGGTCCCCTACGGCACTGCGTAGGATCCTACGGTCTTGGCGTGCATCCGTGCGTCGCTGCGGTCCGGTCCCAGGTCGACGGGCACGTGCACCTTCCGACGACCACTGGCGACAACATCGATGTACTTTGGAGACCTCACGCCCCACGTGTTGAGCAATTCGGCGGTACGTCCACCCGGCCTCCCGCATGCCCACTATACGCCCTCGCTCAAAGTCCGTCAACAGCACATACGGTTCACATCCACGCTGTCGCGGCATGCTACCAGTGTTAAAGACTGCGATGGAGCTCCGTATGCCACGGCAAACTGGCTGACACTGACGGTGGCGGTGCACAAATGCGGCGCAGCTAGCGCCATTCGACGGCCAACACCGCGGTTCCTGGTGTGTCCGCTGTGCCGTGCGTGTGATCATTGCTTGTACAGCCCTCTCGCAGTGTCCGGAGCAAGTATGGTGGGTCTGACACACCGGTGTCAATGTGTTCTTTTTTCCATTTCCAGGAGTGTATTTGTATATTTGTGCAAAGAAAATAACATATGTTGTAAATTTAATTTTCATACCTCATGTTCCCATGAATGACCTTCGGACAGCTGAGAGCAAGTATCTAAATTAACATTATAACATTCTCTTACTTGATCTCACTGATATATTTGATAAACTATTGATAAATTGTTCTTAAGTAATTTTATTTAACAGTTTGGTCTTAATATGTCAACGCCATTTTCGCCCAGTTAACAAAGTCATTTTGCTGGTAAGCAGTAATAAAATTCTTCATACGTATGATGTTCAATCCAATGTAAGCGTATCAGCAGATAATAGAATTTGTAACTCCAAAAATAGGGGAAATTATGGCAGCAACCCACATAACGATTTGTTAATCACTAAGATCTGATGTCACAAAACGCCTGATGAATTCAAAGTGAAGCTATCGGCTCTGAACTGGAGCACCATACGCAGTGAAGTGAGACTGATAATCGGTTATAAACACAATTTTAGATTGGAACGTATATCAAGCTTACACGAAGTCTGGAAAAGTAGAAGTCAATTGCTCTCTAACTGATGTCTGAATATCTTCCAGCTAGTTTCTCTCATATTGTGCGACGATGTTCAAACGTCTGTGCAAATACTCCCCGCAGTGTTGATAAATGATATTATTGATTGTCTGTCAGTAACATTTATTTCAATTGTGGTATTTTGCAGCTTTGAAAATGGAATGTAAAGAAATGAAATGAAACTGAAATGTTAAGAAGCTTGAGGTACTTCGCACAACGTGTGAAGTAACGCTACCGGATTCGACACTTCAAGTGATAGCTGAGAGACCCTGGACTTCGTGTTGGAACCTACGACGAAATGTAGCATTTCAGATCTACATTTGAACTACAATTAAGCAGTCAACAAACATAATATTAAATATAATAATGTTTGTGAAAACTGCAATACCCACAATTAATCCAAACACGTGGGATGCTCTGAACACTGCACCAATAATAATTGATTGAGGCTGCAGACATACGATGTAGAATGAGTGAACAGACACGTCTGGATGAATATTTCTTTTATTAATGATTGCTGGCTTCGATCTACCAACCAGCTAGTCGTCAGATCTAGTTTGAGAAAAGGAAAGCAAAGGAAGTGACAATATAAAAAAATTACATAAAAAACGTACATTTGTACAGCCTAGTTGGCTAGGAGATGCCAAGGGATGGTATAACATTGCAAACAATACGATCACAGATACCACAAATAACACTTGAACATCGTCAACACACACTTGCCTGGCGCCGCAAGGTGTAGTTTGTCAACAGTGGTTTGAATAACATAAAACTCACTTGAAAATACCGTGGATGCAGTGAGGAAAAAAAATCACTTAACGTATGCAAGAGTCATTAGTCAGCACATTCATACAGTGAATAGGAGATGCCTTCATCACAAATAAAAATAATCGCAATTACCACCCAACGCGTTTGTTAATATGTAATCATATTTTTGCTAAATGTTACAGGTGCTTTTGTAACCAAATCCCTTTTTCATTTAAAGTACTAGCACGCAGCATCTTTATTTATTAATTGGGAACACGTAATTAAAGTCAAAATTGCATTATAATGGATGGTGGACTCAAATAATACAAATTATATGTGCACTTTTCCACGAAATGTATAAACAAAAATAAATCTCAAAAGGGAAAACACGGCCTTTTAATTTGACCAGGATGGAAAACGAGGAAGGGCTTGACCAATGGGAATTTGGCAGAGTTCATTCCTTGGTACAACATACAAATTTATTTTGCACAATCGGAATTACAATCAAGCCAATTAAGAATTTAATTGAACAACAATCTGTTTAAACCTAATCAGTGATGGCAGAAAATGTCAGTTATAGCTCGCATGCAGTCTCTGTTTACCAGACCATAAGATAAAAGACTAATGGTACAAATTTTAAGCCAGATTCAAACAGTCATATTAGCTACTTAAACTTCATGAGCAGAAGACACTAATAAAAAATTTAGTAAAACTAAACCGGCCACATAATAAGCCAGAGCCAAAAAATTATTATAGTAAAATACGAAGTGACCAAAGAAGGAGAACAAAAACAGATATTGTAGCAAGGGTTAGAGGCTTTCACAAAAACACTCAAATGATTAAAATTCATATTAAATAAGACTGACCGCTGAGTTCTCAACCACTAGGAAAATATTTCAATAATGTAAAGAAGCAGTGATGTTAAAAAAAGGGACCCTATTTTACTGACAAATACAATGAGTCAGAATTGCTCTAAAGTTTCAATTTAACTCTAAACAGCAGAATTAAAGGCCACAGCTGCACTTGAAGGAAATGACATTGTAGGAGATGGACAGCGACAGTTTTCGCTGCCTAGTACTGCGCGCAGAGTGGCATAAATAGGCGGATGTGTATGCCGACTGGCCCCAGAATAGATGGGTCTGAGAACGATCCTTTAACAGCACCAACACCAGAGCACATGCAGTGTGAACAAAATCCCTGCAACACAAATAAATACCAATAGGTGCAAACTCTAGTCACAGCCAAGATTATAGTAAATAATAATTTCACTCCCACTAGTTAATACGATTTCTTAGGGAGCGATACTCTAAACTTAAGACTTCTAAGACGCTAGCAGAAAATTTAAGACACCACTTACTGTTGGCTTAAGGAAAATTCATAAAGAAATAGTTATAACAAATCCTGCTGGAACAAATGATTACGCCAACCCCGACCCAACTGACTCAAACCCTACGGCTCCTAGGCACGTACACAGACCCGAACAAGCTCAGAACGGACAATGGCTCCTAGCATAAACTAAAATTACCGTTAAACCACTTAAGTAAAGTAAACACACGATATACATCACATGAGGCAGAATAAGTATACATTAACCTCAATGAATACAACAATGAAGCCAGGTCCAGAAAGACGTTTAACCTTCCACCGAACGACAACTACAAATTAAGCACAGCATTTATCCAAAATGTTCAGATTAACGCAAATAACATGGATTAAAAGTAAGTCAAACGGAAGCTAGTAAAAAATTGAAAGTGTCAGCTCAGGGATTTTTATATGTCACTCATACATCTTCCCTGAGTTCCATCGTGGTTCAGAGACCGCATTCAACTGCAACTGGCTGGGTAAGCCAGTTGGATCAAAGGACCATGTCTAGTGAAGCACTTTAGTGTTCAAACCATTCATTGCGTCGATGACGTCTTTACTTTTCTTTCTTAATGAACATTAAAAAGAGTAGCTTTTCCCTGATTTTCATCCTTAATATCTTTTCTCCTATGCGTAAATCTTCACATCCCAAAACCGTGTACCCTTATGTGGATGAAGGTTACAGACTGATTCCAAAGTGCTGGAAACCTATCCTATGAGAAAATTTACTGTCTTGCCATTATCGCACCTCTAAATATTCGTGAAGAAGTTGTCGCTGATCATGAATGACTGAGTACGTTGCGATTAGCCCACTGTTTGGCAATGAACTACCTCAGCCCACACTAAAATCAAGAAAATTTTCCTTCGAACAGTAGAACCTTTAAAATTTCCTCCGGACAGAGCAAGAATTCATCTATGGGAATAACTACAACAATAATGAATGAAACGAGGGAACATCTCCCGGCCGGTCACAACACGAACTGGGCTGTTTAAAGATGCCTTAACAGCTTAAGGACAAGTGTCGGTAGGGCAAAGTGCTCCAGAAAACTATGGGTTTTCATATCGGAGGACAGCGAGTGTAAGTGCGTAGATACACTGTGTATACAATGAGGTGGGATACCTCCTCATATCGTGTTGGATCGTAGTGTAGCTACTCAACGTAGCATGGACTCAACAAGTCAATGGAAATACCCGTCATATATATTGAGCGAAGCTGTCTCTATAGCCGTCCATAATTGTATGTTGATGGTGCAGGATTTATACACGAACTGACTTCTCGATTATGTCCCATAAGTGTGCGACGTGGTACACTTCTGGTGATCTGGGTACCTAATTCATTCGCTCGAATTTTCCCGAATGTTCTGGAAACTAGTCGCAAACAGTAATTGTCTGGTGAAATGGATCATTGCTATTCATACAAATTCCATTGTTTTCTGGGAAATAAAGTCCATGAATGGCTGCAAATGGTCTCCAAGAAGCCGCAAATATCCATTTCTAATGAATGATCAGTTCATTTGGACCCAGTCCATTCCACGTAAAAAGTGCCCACACCATTACAGATGTGGTGTCTCGAGTTTTAAAATTATTCTAATTTTTTGTAAATAAGCCAAAATACTTTTATGGTTTTCTCTAAACAAATCCAAATATTGTGACGAAATTAACTCCTAAAATATTGCACGTGTTCTGAGTCTATCACTTCAGTTTGCAACGTAAATTACAGGAAAATTACGAGTATTAGCCAAATTTACTTCAATAATAATACATTTAGCCTTGCATCTAATTATTGTGTTTGCGTTGTGTAAATACTGCTACAAGCAATGACAAAGACGAAAACAGTCTCCTGACGATAAGCGACTGTAGCTTTGTCCACGTAAAGAACCTATTTTCTTACCACAAAATCAACTATACCATTGAAAATGACTATCACTGAAAATATTTCTCATTACAATAGTTTAAAAGTGCTCAATCCCGCACCTTTCCATTACGACATGACTTGAAATTACGTCTTTGTTGGTTCGTAGCAAGGCCACCTGAAAAATCAATGACATATTGTAGGCCTACTTGTTTCGATATCATTAAAATCTCCTTCAGGATCGCAGACTCCTGTGAAATAGAAGTGTTATACTAGTCCATGAGCAGTTGCACGACAGTAAAGAAAAATATTAAAACTCAAATTTGCCGTGCAATGGCGGCTATCGTGTAGCTCGTGCGAGCTATAATGTCTCGACTGCTAGAATTTCTGAAAATACTTCGTTATTTGTAATAAGGCGATTACAATTAAGAAATGAAAGCACTAAGTAATAGTTTAAATCAAAAATCTATTTCACAATTAATAACACATAATACAATAATACAGACATAGACGACGCAGAGGGATGTTATAACCACACAGCCAAAGATAGAGCGCCAGAAAGAGAATGTCAAGGAGAGAGACGCAATCACAATGGCGCTTCTATAATAAACTAAATTCTAAGAGCCAGAGATATAAATCTACTGTCCATAGCACATTATATCAAGTCCCTGCTGCCATTGGTCTTCTCCAAAGTAACGTTTCGTAGAATTAAGAATCCTATATTCCATGTCCATTGATTTTCTTTTCCACTAATTATTACGTTATATAGAGTTACTTTTGTTAAAGTCACTCAGTTCATTATTTTGTAACAAATTTAGAAATATTCCTGACAAATACATATGGGGTCCTTTACATTGCCCCGAGTAATGGCCATGCATACATCTGAATATTGTCTGTAATGGACACTCCACTAGAGTTCCTGTTGTTTATAACACACGTAGCACATAAGTAATATCGCACGGTTTGTGTTCACCTTCGCTAACAATTCATGGTGCAATCATTGTTGACAGACTTTTGCCCGTAACGTCTATGTAGTTCGTTAGTTAATGTTTATTTCATGAAAACTTTCATAACATTTCATCATATCTACCTTCTTACAGGGTACAATTAAAGTTTTTGAAACTTATAAACTGGTATTTGGTGCTGCTTATTAATGCTTATTATTGCAGCGTAATTTGCGTCTGCTTTTTATGGCCCCCTGAAAGCACATGGCTTTGCAGCTGTTCATACAAACTAGTTTTGTTTCGGAGTGGAGTTTTATTAGCTTCAACTGTTAGAAATTTTCTGGTCCTACCATTAGGAGCCGTTCACTGGAAAAACGGTTCGACAACCAGGGGACGACCTGTCTCCACTCCCATATTGCACGGATATTAATTTTGTCAACTTACTTCTGAGTCATTGCGTATATGGTCATCGGTCAGTGTAACCGATGGTAATTTGTTGTTCCAGGCGATATTCCATGCACATGTACGAATGTTGTTGGTTATAAATTGAGTTGATGTCTGTGTTTAAAGCAAGACGCCCTTTGTAGATGAGCATATCCTAGTCATTGCATTAGCCAGCGCTGATGTTTCGGCTTGTAATCTTTAAGTAATTTTAAGGACTGTTAAGCTTGTAACTTCTATGTGTAGTTGCTTCCGCAATAAGTTAATATTCCCTACATCTTAAGCATTTTCGCCAGTAATTTTATTTGGGCAGATTTTGTTCCCTTCTGATGTGTGTTGACATGGTTGTTCTGGCAGCAGGCGAGGCGTTCCTGTTTCTTGGGCCCAGAGCAGAGGCGTGTTTTCTTCTGCTGCGGCGGCACTTCAGTCGTCGCACGCCGTTAAGGCTGGCCCGCAATCTGTTGCCTCTACCAGCCGCATCATATTAGCTCAAGTAAATTTGATCGTTTGATACGTGCCACGGCGGAGTGTCGCCAATTAATTGGGAACTGTTGATCTACCCAATACTGTGAATTCAGTATGCACACACGCTTTGAAGCGTGTTCTGCAGGCTCGAAGTTCCTCGTCACTATATCTGCTCTCTAACTAAGCGTTTAAACCTTGCATTCTTATTTCGATTTCTGGAGTGTGTGAGGTTTTATAGCCTTTTACTTATGAGTAGGAACTGCTGAGTTATTCCCTTTTATCCACAGTCATTACCTACCAACACTCATTGTAAAACTTGCCTACTTGTTGCCTGTTGGCTGTAATAGCCGCCTTCTGTATTTGCCAGTTTATTTTGCATTTTGGGAACTGTATATCTATTTAAGGGTCATTGTCAACGTTTCTGCTCTTGTGTACCAGTTAGGAGTCACATTTAAATTGCATGTCTTCCCAGATTATCTTGTTTCTTGGTGGAATGAATTTTTATTTAAGGGTTATTGTCAATATTTCTGCTGGCGTGTACCAGCTGGGAGTGGCATTTTAAATTGTATTCCCTCCCTGATCTGTTTTTATTTTGGGGTATTGTGTATTTAATTGCTTAAGGGATTTTATTAAGGCTTGTAGATTATTAAAGGCTTTTCAACAGCCACAATCAGTGCCATGACTTCTTGTCCTTTCTGTATTTTGGGTGGGCGTTATCCATTTGTTTAACAAGTTATCAATCCTTTGGAATTGTTAGTACATTTGGTGTCAGTCATTTGTAATTCGTTTTACTGATAAAACTAAGTTTGCTGAACCCGCTGGCAGCCACACATAGTTGGTCTGACGTCTTACATGTAATTTGGGACTGTATATTCCTGGTTTCAAGCCCTGTCCTTAAGGGTACCAATTGTTAGAGTCTGTCATAAATGAGTTGATCCTGTTCGAGTTTTTTAAAATTATTGTAGGGTTCTTATTCGTTTGACGAGGTTTTTCAGTTGCAATTATAATAATTGTTATTAAGAACTAAATAGCACTCCATGGAACAGCAAATGATGGAGAAATGTGGGTCCACCTTCCATGTGTATCTTTCCTTAAAATTATTCCAAACCTTGTTGTGAGATATCAATAACGTTCAATACTGCACATACATAAAACAAATCACAGTTTCACTTCACTAACAAGCTTTTGATTTAAAGTTCTTCTTAGTAACCCAACTGCAGCTAACTTTCACTTTATTTATCTAATCCCTATTGGGCTTATGGACGAGAACACTTCCTCTATAATCATAGTATACACAGGGTCGTAATTGTCTTAGGTGTACACACTTCATTCCTTTATTCAACCACGTCAATTAGCGGGTCACAGAATAGCGGCATCCTGGATACAGACCCTGGCATGACTTGATAATAATCTGTAATGTGTAGTAAATCCTAATTTTAATTAGTGCCAGAAATCCATTCGAAGATTACTTTGTTACAATGTCAGTGTATGCTCCTGGCTCAACAGAACGCGCGAATCCTGAAGCTAAAGAATCATCGATATTCATCCGTGAAATAAAACAATAAAACTTCCATATGAAGATGTGCGTGGAGAAGACACACGACTTTCGTACATATTAATCTTGTGGAATGCACAGGAGATGTCTAGGTATTGGAATAGAAAATCTTTACGTATGAGTTTCGAACTACGATTGTCTCTGTCTATGTGGCATAAATTCAAATTAAAAATATTAATTATTGCTTAAGGCACTTTTCATTACTTTAGAATTAAATATTTGCCTTGACCCATAATGGGTCTTGTCTACCACGTAGACTTCCCTTTAGCAAATTACTGTACATTATATTGCTGAGGTAGTTCTTCCTTTATCTGCAAATGTTCAGTCCAGGCTGATGGCCGAGAACACACACTTACATGCTAAATGCAATACACATGAAAATGATTAATAAAATACTTACGACTCTAAACGTATATCTACTATTTACAACTTAAAACTTATATTTCTTTGAGTCTTTGTATTAATACAATCCCATTACGTATTTGTCTTGGTGTTAGCTAACAGATAGCTACAGCCATGTGGTATTCTTATTATCCTGTATGGCGCTGCATATAGCAATTGCCACGTCCTGTTTATTTTGTGCATAATGGATGACGTCAGGTGAGTCCTTAACAACATTAAACCATTTACTTCAAATGATAGTGCATGCCTTACATTACAGTGATATTTTAATTCCCTAGCCTCATCTCTCTTCGCTAAGTTACCTAAGACTTCTGTGTGTCTCTGTTCTTTGGACTTTTCTGTCCTTGGTCTGCGAGGTAATCGAGCAGTCCATTCGTTTCTTTCCTCCCTAGCTTTTAATACCTCAGCTGGTGAGTACCCAGTCGCGGCATGCGGTAGATTATTATGAATCTCTTAAAAGGTGGATATATCATCAACCTACTAATGGTGCTGGTTGGGTATGCATCTTCTTACAAATCTATTGATTTCGTTAAAAACTCTCTGCACCAAACCTGCCTCTTGGTGGAAACGTGATATTAATACCTGGATAATTCCCTGTTCCCTTAGGAACTGTTTCAATCTGAAACTAGTGAAATAAAAAGCACTGTCAAGAACGATAGTCTGATAATTGCCTACTTTGTGTATGTAGACCTTTACCATATTTCGAATTGTTGGCTACGCTACACTCTGCAGTTTCACGCATTTTGTGATGTACTGTAACACCATCTACGCATTTTGTGATGTACTGTAACACCATCTCGGTTGACACAAAATGCATAGGTATATTTAGTACTACTGTACATAATAAGTTCTTGTATGTATTGTATTGTATGCTAACCAGGGACCTAGAAACGACGGAGAGGCTCCGTCCCCGGCGCAGCCGCAGTGGTCCACAATCCCACTAGGACTACCGCAGTCCACTTCACCCTTCCGCCGCCCCACACCGAACCCAGGGTTATTCTGGACCCCCCCCCCCCCTCCCCCAGGGAACGTCTCTCACCAGACGAGTGTAGCCCCTATGTTTGCGTGGTAGAGTAATGGTGGTGTACGCGTACGGGGAGAACTTGTTTGCGCAGCAAACGCCGACATAGTGTAACTGAGGCGGAACAAGGGGAACCAGCCGAGGCACATGGAAAACTGCCTACAAACCATTCACAGACTGGCTGGTTCACCGGACCTCTACACAAATCCGCCGGGCGGATTCGTGCCAGGGACCAGGCGCTCCTTCCTGCCCGGAAGCCATGGGTTAGACGGCACGGCCAAGTGGCCGGACCTAATACGTTCTTACTTGACGTTTTCGTAGGCTTTGGATTCTGGCTCATTCCACAGGTTTGTATTACACTTCCTACTTTGCTTTTGAGGTTATTGGCATCACAGTTTCTTTTTATGACTGTCATACATTTATGAATTCCTACATGCTCCCAAGTCATACGTGGAGAATAAATGAAATCTTTCATGCATGACTGTGCTATACACACGCACCACACATCTGTTCTTATGTCCCTCCTACACAACAGAACTGAATTTTCTATTTTATATAGCCCACTAAGGACAAGGGTGTTATCACCTTATTCCAAGTTGTATCTGAGTTTTCGATTCAGTAATGCCTTTACACAGCCCCAGAATCTTTTGCCTATATGTTTGCTGTCTAGCTAGCGACACTTTACACTCAGAAGAATATTCAGTCAGCTCAGTAAGCTTATCTTTTCTACGTGGTAGGTGGGATAAAGCATGTCCTAATATGTTGTCACATCCTATGATATACATTTTTTTCAGCTGATAATCTTGTAAGATCAGAGTCCATCAGGACAACCCATCATGTAAAGGTTTTCACTTCAGCAAAAAGCTCAAAGGTTGATGATTACAATACAATTTAACTGGCTTAGAGTAGATGTAAAAATGGAACATTTTAATGGCCAAAACGACTGCTAAGGCTTTTATCTCCGTTACTGAAGAGGGTCGCTCACAACTGGTGTGCACTCGATTTGCAAAACCGATCACTCATATTTCTTTGCAACTATTCGCTTCTCCTGTTTGAAACAGATAACATCCTAGCCCATAGAAAGAAGCATGTCTTGCCATACAGAATGTATTTATCATATTTGGTTGGTACAGTGTGTTTGATTTTAAGATGGCTTGTTGGATTTTTGCAAACTCTGTCAGGCATTCTGCTAACCACATCCACGGGCATTTTTCCATAGTAATCCTAATAGTGGTAAAAGCCTTTAATTGCTTCTTCATTCCCAGTTCAGGAAATTCTCAGTTGCTTGCATTTTCTTGGGTTAAGGAACAATGCCTCAATGTGGAATAACATGATATAGAAATTTGATTTGGAGTCTCTAAACTCTCTACATGCCTTCCCACATAGGTTTGGCAATAAGTAAACCATGTAATCCACATGTAATGTTACTCCTTACAGGAGTTCAGGGCTAACCACTACATCAAGTGCTATTATAAATACACTAATATTCAGGCCAAATCGCAATACTCTTAACTGATAGCTACAACCATAAAATATGAATTCTGTATACTACTTAGAGGCTCTAGGTAAGGGAATCTGCCAGTAAGATCATTTTAAATCTATTAATGTTAGTGATCCAACACCAAAGAATTCTTGTGCCTGATCTTCTGGATTCTCCAATATGGTGAAAACTGGTAGAATTACCTCATTTATGTTTCTAGCGTCCAAAAGCAGACAGGTTTTCCCACTGGCTTTAACTACAGCAAATGAGGGACTCTTACATGGTGACAAGGATGCTTCTATTATTGCAAATTCAGTCATTTTCCTAATTTCTTCAATGACTGACTTCTTCTTGGCCCATGGTCAGGAGGTATCACCTGTATGCTGTCCTTGTAACCCTTGATGATACCTCATTTGTCAGAAAAAACCCTCTTTCTGTTTACTCGACTCGCTGGCCTCCAGTGAGGTACTCTGATTCTCGTGTTTTAGAGATAATCAGCTTTTCCACCTGAGGTAAATTATCTTCTCCAGTAGTAGACTCCTTCATTACACTCCTTATTGCAGGTTTTCAACACGCTCGTGTGTCGCCAACACATAATTTGGATACTTTGGCAATATTTGCCATGTATTTCCTGTGTCCTCGACTTACCAGTGGCACTCTCCTTCCATCATTGGTAAAGCTTATTTCAGATTTGGAGAGGTCAATATTTGTTTTTCTCTCCCAGAGAAATTTGTATCTCAGGATACAGCCAACCGAGAGTCCTAGGACTATGAGAAAGGTACTTTTAATAGCTTCGTCTCTTACCATTGTTACAACCTGAACCTGGCATTTTATCAACTGCATTTGGGCGCCAAAAGCACCTGTCACTCTACCTTTTAACGCCGGTAATGTCAGTAGTATTATGGCCTCAGAAATATTCTTAAGGAATTCTACACTCATTACGTTCGTAGAAGTGCCTGTGTCTATGATTATATTGGGAGGTTTGCCACAAATGGTCCATTATACTAAGGCCTGCACAAATTCTCTGTGTTCATAAATGAACGCTGTTCATTGAGCAAATCTTGTTGTATGTCGACATCGTCGTTCTACCTCAACATTGATAAGTCATTGCCTTTAGTTGATCTCACTCCACCGCAACAGCCAACATTGGAAAGTGCATTGTGGCCGAATCTAGTTTAGTGGAACACACAGGCCGGCCAGGTTTCTGTCCGTTGCCTCTACTATTCGCAATTGTTGATTACAATTCTACCACTGTAGTGCATGCGGGTTTAGCCCTTACGCAACTCGTTGGCTTTCATTACTTTTGCATGTTAGAATTACTAGGTTATGGTTCGTGATTTCTATTTCAGAATAGCCTTCATGCCTCGGATTTCTCCATTTCACATTATTATAAGTGTTTGAGTTGTTTCTCTCCACGTGGCCCCTTCTTTCTGTTATATGATTGATTTCCATGAACTTTTTTCTTGTCTGTTGTTATTGTGATTGTAATCAATCCTCCTACCACCTCCATTGCAGTTGCTATGCTGTGAATGGTTGCGTTTATGCATTACCGTTTCACGCTCGTTACTATGCTTCATGTCTTCCTGAATAAGGTCAATAGAGTCATGCACAGTCATAAATTGCTTAATATAATTTTCGGGTATACTGATCAACTTTCATTTGATATTGCGAGGTAACCTAGTCTTCGATAAGCGAATGACGTCTATATTACAGAGTGTTTCATCTCAGTAACGTGTTTTATTTATGCACCTTTTCAGATTGTTCCTCAAAGAACCCTGTTTTGAGTAATATAATTCTGGCCAGCAGATTTGTTTACGTAAACGCTCTTGAATGAATATTGGTTGACCAGAAGTTCGCTATAAACGCTTTTTCGAATTGTTCTTCTGTTTTTCAAGTCTCTGCGACCTGTGTGGTCCTTAATGCTGTTTCGCCCAGTATGTGAGGCAAAACAAACTGGATTTTCAGCCTCTCACTCCAAGAACTAGGTAATAGATTTTTAAAACGTCGAATAAACACAACCAGATGACTAAATTTCTAGGCACGCGGGGTTGCCGCTCGGTATGAGGCGTCTTTTCACGTTTCGCGCGGCTCCCCCCGAAGGTGGTTTGAGTCCTCCCTCGGGCATGGATGCTTGTGTTGTTCTTAGAGTAAGTTTAAGTTAGGTTAAGTAGTGTGTAAGCTTAGGGACCGATGACCTCAGCAGTTTGGTCCCGTAAGATCTTACCACAAATTTCCAAATAGATTACTTTTGATCAGCCTACGTTTAATCAAGCTTTCTCAAAGGAGAAAGTAAGAAACTAAAGGCACTGTCTTTCCAACTCATGCATGGGGTTTATTGAACAGACTGTGACAATCCGATGTGCATGCATATTGCTGCTCGAATGCGCACGGAAAATTGAGTCCATTACCATACTTGTTTATAAATGTCACGCCAGAATTTACAGTATACCTATTACTGTCTGCTGTATAGCGAGTCATGTCAAAACACTCTGTAGCGATTCGCGGCCAGAGAGTGTTGCTGTGTTTATTTTTTTGCACTATGTCGTCCGACTCAGATCTAGCGGAGCCCCTGTTGCCAACATTGTTGCTTGGGATAAAGCTTGTTATGCACTGCACACCTTCCTTGGGTTATTGAATGAAGATTCTCTGTTCTTTTCTTTCTCAGCAAATTCTTGTTTGATATTTTCATTTGCATCTACTGCAAAGAGTATCAAACTCCTCAGTTAGTGACGCTACGTCTTCCTCTACAGCCAAGTATCTGGCTTGTAAAGTTTATAGTTTCGTGGACAATTACTCTAGCAATTGTGATAAACCTTTGCAAACCCTTTGCAATTCTGAAAATCCGTGATTTATTTCTTTCATTTCAGCTATTAACTTCTATCACGCTCTATCTCAAGTTCTGCTGGTAAGCGATCACGTTCTGTTTCACTTTCGGCCAATTGTTCTTCCAATACCTTGTATCGTTCTTTATGGCGTTCTGCTTGCAAGCTACTTTTTCCTGTTCATTTACTTTTTCCTCCAATATCTTATCACGTTTTCTCTCGATTTCTGCTTGCAAGCGATCATAACTGATCTGGTATAGGCGAACAGATAGGTCTATTCTTTAAGCGATTCGTTTTCCTTCTACAACTTGTGTTTTCGGTGTCTCAACACCTGTGCCATCCATCGTATTACTTTCTGCAAAATATGGGCCACCCAATTCAATAATTATGCCAGTTCCTTGACGAACATTGGCTTCAGTAAGGTTATCTCCTTCATTGTGTTGCACTATTCCCTCTGAAGACGAGCCTTGGTTAGCTTGCAGTTCCATCTGTCTCCTAGGCGTAACTATGATTCGTCACACGAATTACACCATATATTTGCACAACATACACTAAATCTCAATACAAGAAGCAACAAGACTCAAGTAAATGATTCGATGCTGCAATACCACAAACAATACTACCAAACTTGAAGCCCGCATCTCGTGGTCGTGCGGTAGCGTTCTCGCTTCCCACGTCCGGGTTCCTAGGTTCGATTCCCGGCGGGGTCAGGGATTTTCTTTGCCTCGTGATGGCTTGGTGTTATGTGATGTCCTTAGGTTAGTTAGATTTAAGTAGTTCTAAGTTCTAGGGGACTGATGACTATAGATGTTAAGTCCCATAGTGCTCAGAGCCATTTGAACCAAACATGAAACTATTTTCTGTGCATTTGCATCAGTAATTACTCGACGACAGGAAATTGTACACTGCCGCCCTTTCCTGTTGACGATTAATTTCAACTGAGAATTAGGAGTATCTTCTCGTCATCGATTTCGTACATATTTCATGAAAAAAAGAAGGTACATATAACTGATATGCGTTGCAACAGTATATAATATAACAATATATATACATATGACTTATATATATATATATATATATATATATATATAAGTCATATGTGCTACACACACATATATGCTTCTGGCCTCACAAGTGTAGAGAGCCAAATTTGTGGTGTCTTGAGTTTGAAAATTCTATTTATTTTCTGTAAGTAAATGCTTTTAAGTTTTTTTTAAATAAATGTAGGTATTGTTTGGAAATTAGATCGTAAAATATTGCATTGGTTCTGAGCCTGGCACTTTCATTTGCGACGTAAATTTCAGGAAAATGATTAGACAGAATTACTTTAATGGTAGAGCCTTCCATCTAATTATTGTGATTGCGTGGCGTAAATGTTGTTGTAAGCAATGACCAAGAACAAAACAGTTTCCTGGCGATCGTAACTTTCTACGTAATTTTCTTACCATAAAATCAGCTATGCCACTGAAAACGACTATCACTCTAAATATTTCTCATTACAGTGGTTTAAAAGTGCACAATTCCGTTCCTTTTCATTATGACATGACTTGAAATTATGTCTTTTTTAGTTCGTAGCAAGGCGACCTGAAAAATCAATAATATATTGCACACTTACTTGTTTCGATATAAATAAAATCTCCTTCAGGTCCACATATTTCTGTGAAATAGAAATGTTATACTAGATGCGTGAACAGTTGCACGATTGTAAAGAAAAGTATTAAAATTCAATTTTGCCGTGTAATGGCGGCTGTCATGTAGCTCCTGCAAGCTACAATGGCTCAACTGCCCAATGTGCTACAATAGCTGTAAAAGCTTCGTTATTTGTAATAAGGCGATTACAAATAAGAAATGAAAACATTAAATAATAGTTTAGGTTAAAAATCTGTTTCACATTTAATAACACATTGCCGGATGATGTGACCGAGCGGCTCTAGGTGAATCCTGCCTCGGGCATGGATGTGTGTGATGTCCTTAGGTTAGTTAGGTTTAAGTAGTTCTAGGTTCTAGGGGACTGATGACCTCAGTTGTTAAGTCCCATAGTGCTCAGAGCCAATAACACATTATACCGTAGTACAGACATGGAAGACGCAGAGGGATGTTATAACAACAACACAGCCAGAGAAAGAGAGAGAGAATGTCAAGGAGAGGGACGCTATCGCACTGGCGCTTCAATATAAGTACTTACTAAATTGTTCAATTAGCTCTAAGCACTATATGACTTAACATCTGAGGTCATCAGTCGCCAAGACTTAGAACTACTTAAATCTGACCACGGTAAGGACATCACACACATCCATTCCCAAGGAAGGATTCGAACCTGCGACCGTAGCAGCAGCGCGGTTCCGGACTGAAGCGCCTAGAACCGCTCGGCCACAGCGGGGGGCTAAATTGTACGAGTCACAAATATAATTGCACTCATTCATAGCTCATTATGTAAAGTGTCTGTTGTCACTGGTTTTCTCCAAATTTACATGTCGTAGAATTAACAATATTATTTTCCATGCCGATCGACTTTCTTTTTCACTGGTTATTATGTTACACAGAGTTCCTTTTATTAAATGCTCTCAGTTCTTTAATTCGTAATAAACATAAAAACTTTCGTGGCAGATACAGATTGGGACGCTATATATAGCCACCACGAGCTTGTACAGTGCCCAGGAGATGCGCTGCAGGCGCTGTCATGTCATACGAAAAGGTATTCACGTTGGTCGTCTGCTGCCATAGCCCATTAACTCTATATTGTGCCTCACTATCCTAACGGATACGTTGATGGTATGTCCGACACTGATTTCTGCGGTTATTTCACGGAGTCTTGCTTGTCTGTTAGCATTGACACTTATAGGTAAAAGCCGCTGCTCTCGATCGTTAAGTGAAGGCCGTAGGCCGCTGCATTGACCGTGATGAGAGGTAATGCCTGAAACTTGGTATTCTCGGCACACTCTTTTCACTGTGAATTTCGGGATATTGAATTCCATAACGATTTCCGAATTGGAATGTCCCCTTCGTCTAGAGCCATCTACCATTTCCGCGTTGACAGGCTGTTATTTACCTTCGTGCTGCCATAATCACGTCAGGAACTTGAACCAAATGAGTACAAATGACAGCTCTGATAATGCACTGCTGCTTTATACCTTGTGTACGCGATAGTACCGCTCTCTGTGTATGTGCATCTCTGACTTTAACAGGGGAAATAAATGAAGATTAAGAGGTCTAAGTGACTGGGATTTCCTAATTAAATAAGAAATGCGCAGTAAGGTCGTTAAAATACCGCGTGAGCCCATCGGCGCTAATGGTCTTGCCAGACGAGCAAGTCGAAGCAGCGCCCGTCGCGAGGAAACGCAAGTTACGGGGACTGCTTGTCTCCTTTTGATGTGCCAGGATAAAGGAGGCCCGCAGACTTTTGTCCCGCGGCGCCGGTGCTCGGCTAGCCGCCGGCGGTGAATGGTCCCTCCCCTCCGTCTGCCGCCGCCGCCAGCCAGATGCCGTTTATGAGCGAAATGAATGCGCGCCAGCCTCCAGTCGCCAGTAATCAAGTCTGCGGGCCGCCATTCAGCGGCGGAAGCGTCCTACTGGCGCGGCCGCCACAAAGGCCAGCCGCCAGGCGGGCGAAACACAAGCGCTCGTCCTCTGAGATAATATAAATTGAAATATCACTCAAACAGCGCTGACGTTAATTTGCCGTGCCAGTATTTTTATACCCTGGTGGCTAAGCTGAAAATTAAAGTCTGTGCTAGGGTAAATGAAAACTAATTCTGCGAATACGGTAGAGCGTAGAACTCTGATTAAGAAAGCGCATAAACAAAACACATTTAATTACGCAGTCTGCATGTAAACATATTCCACAGTAAAGAAAATACTCATACTCAAACAAGAGTGCGACCACCTGATCTGGGTCACAGCCAGATCACAGCAGACGGGTGTATTTGTAAACGAAGGTACGTAGGACGTGGCACGCAGAAGTCTCATTGCGTGTCGGTGATGTCAATCAGAGCTTACGAAACACTTCCATGCATATGTGAACGTTTGTCAAAACATTAGGACGTATAACAGCAGACTTCCAGAAAAATATTGTCCACATAATCCCGAGGATGGCGAGATGTTTGATTCCATGGGAATGATTTTGCCCAACGACCGTGATGTAATTCAGTGTAATTCAGGATAGAAAGGTTATCATCATCTTTCGTAATGTTATCTTTTCTTTTATTCCACTGCAGATCTAGATTTCAGCTGAGAGTGCAGGTATCATCAATACGTTGCAAGTAGTCATGTGGACTGAAAGTAATTCAAAACAGCACATTTCGATTTGACTCAGGCATCTATGAGCATTAATCCAACTATCAGTCAGCAGCTTTAGGTTGGGCTAAAGCTAGTAGACTCCGGGGTTAGGTTGTAATGTGTAAAAATTACGTTCAGGCTATTTGACTACTTATCACGTCCTGATGGTAACTGCACTGTCAGTTGAAATCTGGATATGCAATGTAATAACGACCGGAGCTGACTTTTTTATGTTCTGGATTATGGAGTATCTGCTAGATGGCGATCAGTTTGGCATTACGAAAGGTAAAGGCACCAGAGAGCCACTTCGGACGTTGAGCTAGATAACGGAAGCAAGACCTAGGAAAAGTATCATTTGTAGACCTAGTAGAAGTGTTCGAGAATGTAAAACGGTGAAAGATGTTCGAAATTATGAGGTAAATAGATGTTTGGTATATGAAATTGGGTAATATACAGTACTACATGAACATAGAGGGTAAAATTAGAATGGCAGGCCGAGAACGAAGTACTCGGGTTACAAGGAACATAAGACAGAGATGCAGCTTTTCGCTCATACTGCTCAACCTACAGGTCGAAGAAGGAATGATGGAAACAGAAGAAAGATTCAGAGAGTGACATAAATAATCAAGGTGAGAGCATATCAGTGACAAAATTGGTATCCTCTGTGAAACTGAGAAAGATTTACATGAAAATTCGAATGAAATGCCAGCATAATGAGGAAGTAATACAAACTGAGAGTAAACTGAAGAAAGAAGAAGAGCAAGAATGAGAACAGTGATAAGGTTAACATGAAAATTGGGGATAATGCAATAAACAAAGTGAAATAATTTTGCTACCTTACAAGCAAAATAAAATTTGATGGACGAAGATAGGAGATAATTAACCGTAGGAAAGCATAGGGAAAGTAGTCTGCTAATACCAATGAATGAGTTTAATTGCAGGAAGAGGATTCCGACACTATATTCTTAGAGCTCAGCATTATAGTAGAGCTTCAATTATCCGAATATCGGTCAACCGAACTGTTCGACGTGTTTCACATGTAATACGGTTTCATTCGGTTCGGATCGTTTTCATTTGCAACCGAAAACGAATGGAACCATTTCAAACATACATCGTTCATATAAGTTAGTGAGTTTTCTTCCATGCACGGGCTCAGCAATGATCGTAGAGAGAAATCAAGTTGTCTTCATGTTGCCAGTTTCATACGAGAACGAGATGGCTTTGAAATGGCAAACTCATTGTCCCTCTTAGTATTTAAATATGTTCCCTCGGATGAAACGAGGAAAAATCAGGCAACTCGAATGTTAGCTAAAAATGTTATGGATGCGTTCAACGATTATTTCATGACTGAAGTGGGTTCATTGGCAATTTTCTAAAATATGATTCACCTAAATTCGTATCAAAAACATGTTTTAGTGTATTAAAATTTGATACGTATTATAAATAAATATTGGCGGTTATTTTCTTAATTCTCAAATCTTCCCTCTGTCCTAGTGTATTACGTCCCTTATTCGACAAAAATTAATTTTTCACTAGTTACCCAATTTCATTATTTTAACGACGTCAGCTTCATCAAAGTCTTGAAAATTTCTACGTCTCTCCTTTTACTTACATTTGACACAAGTTTTGTCCCACAGAACTGGTTTGAATTTCACTGCAGATATCACCCAATCCACATGAACACATGGTAAACCATTCATTTTATGCGAAAAATTGTGACAACATCTTAACTAAAACAATAAGATAGTTTTTGAAGAGATCTACACGCTATCAAGTTGAAACAGAAACTGAACGTACGTGAGTGAACGCTCTGATTGCTTTCTATTGCCGGCCGCGGTGGTCTCGCGGTTCTAGGCGCGCAGTCCGGAACCGTGCGACTGCTACGGTCGCAGGTTCGAATCCTGCCTCGGGCATGGATGTGTGTAATGTCCTTAGGTTAGTTAGGTTTAAGTAGTTCTAAGTTCTAGGGGACTGATGACCACAGCAGTTGAGTCCCATAGTGCTCAGAGCCATTTGAACCATTTTTTTGCTTTCTATTACCTGAGCATCTTATGCAAACCTAGTGAAATCTGTTCGTTTGTATCGAGTATTTGGTGCTCTCCTGTTTGTATTAGGTACTGAATAGAAGCCTAAGCACCATCCACACTCATCGGTAGCGACCGAAATTTGACCGAAAACCAACCAAACAGAATCGCATACCTGTGAAACGGCGTTACAGGCTCGCGTATGTGGCGCCTCGCCTTGATTCTCCCCCCCCCCCCCTCCACAACTCTCTCCAACAATTCTTAGTTGCCTAAAATAGTAACCCTTTGTTCTCTGTTACGTTCATTTGTTCGAGCTTTGTCGCGTAAAGTTAAATTACAGCATAAAATGCCTAAACGTAGCCATGTTGTCCTTTCTGCAAGAGGTAAGTACGAGAGCAACAAAATGTTTGAAGAAAGTGAATCTACGATCTTAAACTAGTTACCTGATGAGTACAAGGTAAGTAAGTCGAAAATTACGTACACAAGAAAGAAAAGATGAGAAACATATTTTATATCAAAGCTATATAGCGGCAAGTCGTAAAACAGGCATCCAGATGATGCTGTCTACAAGAGGTTTACACATCACAGCCAATCTCTGGGCCCGTTTTATGTGAAAAGGCGGGTGTAAAGTAAGCCTCGGCGGGAGGGGGGGGGGGGGGGGGGGGCGTCGTCGAAACTTAAAGCAAGCACGGGCATGTCAACATGCTTTAAGTCATTCTGATTCTTCGGCAGCTGATTTTTTCCAAATCCAAGCAGGGAAAGTTTTGGGGGAGAACCGTGCACAATGCTGACGCACTGGGCTCAATTGGAAAGTTTTTCCAAGAAAATTGCATGCTTCAAGTCGGGAATTAGTTGCATATAGTCCTAAGCTAAGCAAGGATAGGCTTAATGCTTTAGCCTGTGCTAATGCTACCGGTAGCCACGGATATTTATACTCGGCATTGACAAAAGAAACATACCGCGTTGTTTCAAACACTTTAAAATATTTCCTGTGGCTATTGTTCCTACCTTACAAAGGAGAGTCTAGATGCATAAGACGATTCCCACGTAGTGGTTTTCGGAAGATTTTGTAACCTCTATGAAAGCTAATCAGTTAAAGAATGAGATAACATCACTGCTCTATGACAACGGATAAACTCAACTATCACGTGATATCTTAAACGAAGAGGACCAGTACTTAAAAGTGATGTGTTTTCCAACTACGGTAACCCCCTTATAACAACCCATGGATAAAGGCGTTACCGAGACTTCCAAACGGCACTGAAGTAAAGAATTATTACGTAAGTTATTGCCTAAATGCCTCTGAGCACTATGGGACTGAACATCTGTAGTCATCAGTCCCCTAGAACTTAGAAATACTTAAACCTAACTAACCTACGGACATCACACACATCCATCCCCGAGGCAGGATTCGAACCTGCGACCGTAGCGGCCACGCGGTTCCAGACTGAAGCGCCTAGAACCGCACGGCACTACGGGCCTGGTACGTAAGTTATTATTAGAACGAGAAGAGGAGGGATATGTAATCTGTTAAGAAATGACAAAAGTATTGATTTGAAAGATGCGTTCTGTGGGATCGGAGCAGCATCAGGTAGTGTAAGAGAGCAGAATGACAAAACCCTGGAATGAAATTTGAGGTATGGCGGAAAGTTTCCAAAGTCTAACTGAGAATTACGAACAGAACGATGTATCTGAAATGCTTAATATTGTAACAGAACTCAACTGGCATCAAGATGAAGAAGACTTTCAAGAATGGATAAGTGTCGACGATGTAGGTACTGGGCACAAAAACATATGAACATATGTAGCTAAACTGTAAACCTCGTCAATGCAAAAGGCTACACCACCAGCATCTCATCAACTAGTGATCCAGAAAATGAAGACAAGAATATATTAGGTGCTTTGAAGCTTTTATCGAGCGAGATTGCGCAGTGGTTAGCACACTGGAGTGACATTCGGGAGGAGGACGGTTCAAATCAACTTCCAGTCATCCAGATGTAGGTTTTGCGTGATTTCCCTAAATCGCTCCAAGTAAATGTGGGGACAATTCCTTTGAGAGGGCACGGTCGATATCCCTGGAATTGTATTACTACTATGCTTGCCTTTGTGCTTGTAATAATAAAAAAGATTCATGTTACTGTGAAAATATACATTTTATTACTAAATTAACGGTATATGGTATACAGTTCGATTATCCCCATAAACAGGTTTTCCGAATACCCATCGAGCTACTCAAATTGGTTTGATCTTCTTCAATGGCTCTGAACACTATGGGACTTAACTTCTGAGGTCATCAGTCCCCTAGAACTTAGAACTACGTAAACCTGACTAACCTAAGGACATCACATACATCCATGCTCAAGGCAGGATTCGTGCCTGCGACCGTAGCTGTCTCGCGGTTCCAGACTGTAGTGCCTAGAACCGCTCGGCCACTCCGGCCGGCTTGGTACGAGTAATCGACGTGCTACTGTATATGGAAGTGAAATGTAACTGTGGAAAATCGGAAAGAAAGACAATCGAAAGGTTTGTGAAGTTTTACTATAGAAAGATGTTGAGAAAGCGGTGATTGAGAAGAAACGTGGTGATACTCCACAAAATCGGCAATAAATATGCAATACATGGACTAGAGGATGGAACAGGACGATAGGTCACATGTTAAGACATCAAGGAAAACATTCATGTTACCGAAAGATGCCACAGAGGGAGAAAAGTGCATTTAAGTCACGGATTAGAATATATCCAACAAAGATTGTGACTCTTGGGTGTAATGCTATTCTGAGATGAACAAGTTGGAAAGTAGCTCGATAGGTGGTGCGCTGTGTTAAACAGTCAGAATAAGACTGATGGCACAAGAAAAGCTAAGTATGTTATGAGTCATTGTGTGTGTCTTGTAAGCACATTGTTCTATTCGGTCTATTCGGCCTCTATTAGTGACTTGCCATTTGAAAGGTCGACCGATCCGCCCGTTTCCACCCTCTGCACAAGTGAGCCATGCAACATACTAGTTGTTTGCTCCTTCCCTACCCATATTTCCTTCGAGTGTTAAGCCCTTCACGCGTAAGCTCTCGCCGCGCGGTCCCTGGCAGAGCTTTCCTCAGGTGCTGGTATGGAGCAGCCACTGGCTCCGGCAGTGGATCTCCGACCGCAGTGCTGCGGAGGTCAGCCAGCACCGCAGCTCCTCTGGACGCTGTCCAACGCGGCTGCCAGCTGCCGCTGTCAAAAAACTCGCTGGCTCTCCACTCACTCTGCAGTGTCGCGCGGCCCTTTCACGAACGGCCGGAAATAAAGGCTCCAGCTCCCCTACTGGTCACATTAACAGCCGAGAGGTAAGATTTACTCTGGGGAATCTCCAGACCGGGTGTCATTTTCAAGTACAGGGAGCAACACCAGACACTGAATCGTGCAATAAATTCTTTTGACAATCATAAGCGTTGTGACTAGGCGAAACTACAATCGTCCCGCAGCAACTGTGATTAGTGGATTTCTCGGTGCGGCACACTGAACTAGAACATATGAAATATTACAGTGAAGAGCCAAAGAAACGGGTACACCTGCCTAATATCGTGGAGGACCCCCGCGAGCAAACAGAAATGCAGCAATACGACGTGGCATGGACTCGACTAAAGTCTGAAGTAGAGCTGGAGGGTACTGACACGATGAGTCTTTCAGGGCTGTCCGTAAATCCGTAAGAGTACGAGGGGATGCAGACTTCTTCTGAACAGCACTTTGCAAGGCATCCTAGATGTGCTCAATAGTGGTCATGTCTGGGGAGTTCGGTGGCCAGTGGAAGAGTTTAAACTCAGAAGAATGTTCGGGGCCACTCTGTAGCAATTCTGGACGTGTAATTGCCCACGTCCGTCGGAATGCGCAATGGACATGAATGGATGCACGTGATCAGACAGGATGCTTACGTACATGTCTCCTGCCTGAGTTATATCTAGACACATCAGAGGGTCCTACATCACTCCAACTGCCCGCGCACCACACCATTACAAAGGCTCCACCACCTTGAACGGTCCCCTGCTGACATGCAGGTTCCATTGATTCATGTGGGTGTTTCCATACCCGTACACATCCATCCTCTCGATACAGTTTGAAACGAGGCTCGTCCGGAAGACAACATGTTTCCAGTCAACAACAGTTCAATGTGGTGTTGATGGGCCCAGGCGAGGCTTAAAGATTTTTGTCGTGCCGTCATCAAGGGTACAAGAGTAGGCCTTCGGCTCCGAAAGACTAAATCTATGATGTTTCGTTGAATGACTCGCACGCTGACCCTTGTTGATGACCCAGCATTGAAATCTGCAGCAATTTGCGGAAGCGTTGCACTTCTGTCACGTTGAGAGATTATCTTCAGTCGTCGTACGTCCTGATGACCAAGATCTGATGTTTTACCGGATTTCTGACATTCACGGTACACTCGTGAAATGGTCGTATGGGAAAATCCCCATTTGATCACTGCCTCGGAGATGCTGAGTCCCATTGCTTGAACGCACACTATAACACTACTTTCAGCCTCAATTAAATCTTGACAACCTGCCGTTGTAGATGCAGTAACCGATCTAACAACTGCACCAGACAATTTATAAAGGCGCTGCCGACCGTAGTGCCGTATTTTACCTGTTTACATTTCTCTCAATTTAAATAAGCATGCCTACATCAGTTTCTTTGGTGCTTTAGTGTAGTTTACTCTATTGCATAGATGAATAAAATCTTTACGTAACTTTGACACAGATATTTGCCACAGCATTGCTTGATATGCTACAGCTGGTATTGACTTTTAAAGCATGACTTGACGCACAGATTAACACACAGCACATTGTTCCGTATTTAAATGGACAAGTCCACCAGAAACTTTAACTAACACGTTGGTTCTATACTGTGATGTTTGACTCCTCCATATGAGATCACTAACGTGTGCGGAACTCTTGCATGCTCAACACTGTATTGACCTCAGTGCGAGGGCGCTGCAGTCCTGCGGAAGAGGCGTAGTCTTCAGGAGCGCCTCCCATACGTCGTTGCGGCTTGCAGAGAGTCCACGCTTATGTCTTTGGTACCGATTCGCGTTGTCGACTTTACTATGGTGCCGCGATCTCAGGACTATAGAACTCCAACTATATAAAGGAGTGTTCCAAAAGTGACATTTCGGTTTTCGTAGGAAGGTTTAATGGAATGAATACGAGTAACTCGAGTAACTCTCGTGTATAGGATGCGAAGATAGGGTGACCAGATAAACAAAACAGCTGTCTCACGAGCAGCAAAAATGATTGAAATGGCTCGGAGCACTATGAGTCATCAGTCCCCTAGAACTGAGAACTACGTAGAGCTAACTAACCTAAGGACAACACACACATCCGTGATCGATGCAGGATTCGAACCTGCGAGTATAGCGGCAGACTGTAGCGCCTAGAACCGCTCGGCCACTCCGGCTGGCTTCACAATCAGCGTTCCATCTGTCGCTGTGGAAAGGTGAAAGTGATTTCACAGCTGAGTGGGTTGGAAACGAACAATAACTACCCTACTCTCTGCCCTAAGAGTGCCTCAACCATCGAACCGATCCCCTACTGCAGGAGTGATCCGACTTTGTCTTCAAAGTCACACTGAATCAGACGAGTTGTGATGATGGATTGAAAACGGAAGGAGGTCGTCTGCAGACTCACTTAAATATATATATTTATGAAAAGGGAAACAAATACATTAATAATTAAGCTCAAAGAGGTGAACATTTTAAAAATGCATTGAAGTAGTCGAAAAAAGGTGCTTGCATAGGGAATAGTAGTTACTAAACTGGGAGACAACGGTCGGTCAATCAAGATAAAACCACTCTAAGCTGGAATCAGAGACAATGTACAAAATGAAGAAAATGACTGAGAGGTTGTACATAAAAGGGGAGAGGGGGGGGGGGGGAGGTTGGGAAGTGGTAAGGTCCTAAGGGATAATTTTAACCAGAATATTAACAAAAGGTTTTTCTTTAACAAAATGACGAATATAAAATTCTTTTGCTGATGTACTGATAAATTTCGTCACGAAATCATTTACTGAATTAAATAGTGAAAATAAACAAAAATTCCGCGAAACTTGCAAGAAGTACAACCTTCAGCCAGCTGAACTGACTAACAACCATTACTTAAAGATATTGGTGACATTAAACAATAAAAACTCTTCTCAGCAGTATAAATCCACCATTCTTGTTTCAAAGTAACAGTTGAAGCATACTTCAGATTCAATGGCGTTGGCATAACAAAACCACTGCCCCTTGGAATTGTAATAACAAATGGACAGGATAACACATAATGGATTGCTATATCAGACAGAAAGCTACAGAAATGAAAACAGTATATACAACACCAAAACATAAATTTAAACGCAGATAAAATCTGGCCACTAAAAGCACGGTACATGCATAAACATACTTAGCTAAAACTTTAAAAGGTTAAAAATTATAACATAACAAAATTAATTACGGTTAATTGTTATAAATTATATTCTGCTTTGCCATTCCCGAAATCAGGGTAACTTAAAAACAAGAAACAGTAATATTAAAATAGGATCCCACAGCTTTGGTAATAATAAAAGTAAACACACAATTCAACGGCTATCATGTGACTGAGAGGAATATCGATACATGTTATTATTTAGAATAGATGATATTAGTTGACATGAAACGTCCACCTTGGTAGGCAGCAGTTGTTAAAGTTCAATGGCAATCTCGACTGAGATCCGAAAGAACGTTTTTAACACAAGACTTCCCAAGATAGATTGGCTCTGTGACCGTCCTGGAATAACGTCGCTGTCGTATGCCAACGTCAATGTACTCGGGCTATAGAGAATAAATACCTGTGGAGTAAGCGTTCGGATGCGCGGAACGAGAATTCTGTCCGCAGTACCTCCAGCAGCCCAAGTCCTGTATTATCGAGATGGTGCATTTTAGCCTGTATGGCGCTTTGCGTATTTTGAGTGTTATTATTTCGCTGCTACAGATAGATCACCTTCAGAATTACCGTAAAACTTTGTACACTCGTTTTACAGATCTCTTAACAATTTGATATCAGGAACATAAGTTGGCTCAAAGATACTGTGCTTTTTCGCATAATATCATACCTCAGAGTCGACTTTACTTACATTATTTAGGTAACTAGATAAGAAGTGAATTCCAACAATCTTTCTTCTTTGTATTTCGTTTTGTACTGATTAATAGTATCGACTCTGTTCTAATTAATTACGTTACAAGGACACTGTATGGGAAACTGTCTCATGCGGAAATACGTAGCTACACACAGGGGTTTGAGACCCTGCGTAAACTGGGAGAAATTAATCAGACAGTCATGTATAAATTTTATCTGCGTCTGAACAAAGCATCAGTGTGTATGCACTGCTTGGAAATTTACTAAAGCACTTGCAGATTAGCACTTCTCTAGTAAACACATGCCATAAAATCGCAGAAATTATCTCTGTAGTACAAGGTTTTATATGAGCTTGTCTCGATTTTTTCAACATATAAAGTGCCTCATATCAGTATGACTTTTGAAATTAAACAATTATACTCGTGAAAAGTAAGTGTTCCTTCTTTGACATCCGTAGCAGCTACAAAACTGCACCATAGCTGTTACTAAAACTCAAACCTACAGAAACGTACACTGATCAAGGCGAATACTTGTAATGTTAGAGTTTCGCCATTGCTGTAAATTGTAGACAGGTAGCGTAATTCCCAAATCACGAGCCGGCCGGAGTGGCCTAGCGGTTCTAGACGCTACAGTCCGGAACCGCGTGACCGCTACGGTCGCATGTTCGAATCCTGCCTCAGCATGGGTGTGTGTAATGTCCTTATGGTAGTTAGGTTTAAGTAGTTTTAAGTTCTAGGGGACTGATGACCTCAGAAGTTAAGTCCCATAGTGCTCAGAGCCATTTTTGAACCCAAATCATGAGACTAGCCAAGTTTGGTGTTAAGAACATACGAATTTTTTTGTTATTATCAGAATGACTTGGTACTATCATGACATTTCAGTAGACCATAGTCAAATCATCATGTAATATAAGCTGGAAATGGGAGAAAAAATTAATTTGATAACAGAATAATAATAAAAAATGGAAAAAAAGTTAAAGAAAAAAGAGAAGAAACCACCACCAACTTCAAATGATGTGTGCCAACAATTATTTTCATATGGGTTTTTGTAATTTTGTAATTTTTTGTTATTTTTTTTATTTATTTTTATAGTTTGTAATAGAATCTACAAGTAGAAGCGAAACGAAATCAGATTACATTCGAAATAGCAAACTGAGGAAACCCCAATTTGGTTGCAAGGATTGTCGACGCTCATGTGTATCTATACTTCACCTATACCGATTTTATAGTAGAACTGGAGCGATGCGGAGTCAATACATAAATCAAAACGAACAGTGGAAGGACAAGCCGAAGCAAATCAGATGAGAACATACATAACAAAGGAAAAACTAATCAGAAAAAATAAATTAACCAACACCTTGCCGACGGAAAACAAGAGTCAACATGTTGGCGAAGAGGTCTCGATATTGAGGTATTCGCAAGCATGTCCAATACGCAGTGATATGTACTGGATGAGGTTCATATAATCTTCCCTCTCGTCTTCTACAAACTATTGAAGGAAGTTTCCCAGCAGTCACATAACGATACGGGTTTTAAACCTTGGAAAGAAAGAAGAATCTGGGTGCAATATGATGTCCGTAGTGTATGCAGTATCAGAAGATCAAGTAAGGAAGGCCAGTTGTATCCCGAGCCAAGACCAGTTTGCCAAATGACCCCCACAAGTAAAGCGATGACGTATCGTATCCGGAGCCCGACACTGGCTGCATAAATCCGTGTAACTAAGCCCAATACGGAAAAGTCTCTCGTTTGCTGGAATCAAGTTATTTACTACATAATACAACGAGGACGCTACGCTCATCGGCAAAATCGGAAGACTGATATTGAACCAGGTTGTATGCGGCGATTCTCTTTCAACGGGTTTCGGGCAACGAACTGCTTCCCATCGAGTCTTTAGGAATTTCAGGTGAGGACAGGTCTCTATAAGATGTCAGCCTCTATATAGCTCACCCAAGATAGAAATCACGAATGTGTTTTAACTTATAATTTATGCGACCGGCATCAATAGGGGTTCGAGACTAACAGGATGCACACAGAGATGTGTGAGTTCCTTGCGCCATCGTCAATACCGTATGCCGCACTTGTAGCATCTGCGTCTTCCTCCGTACATCTGTCAGGCCCAACCCCCCAAAGGATCGAGGCTTCGTTATCACCTCATACCGTAAACGAAACATATGTCTCTGCCATAAGAAACGACCAGACAATTGTTGTGGTTTCTTCACCATCACCGAGGGAAGCGGATGAACTTGGGCCACGTAATAAGCTTTGCATAAGACGTATGTATCCAGTATTCGGACTTTCTGGAGCATAGTAAGAGAACGCCTTTCATGCTGTAGTATCGCTCCCTGAATTTTGTCCGCAACGGACTTACAGTTGAGCGTCGCCATTTTGAGTGGACAATAATCAATGATGATACCGAGAGACGTATGCCGATCCACCGCAATAGCCCATGGAACAAACGCGTCACCAAAACCTCACAGGGGAAGAAGCTTCCATTTACCTGCATTAAGTTTGGCACCTGAACTGACGAAAATCATCGATTACAGCATTCAGTCGAGGCATTTCAGGAGGATAATGAAGTAGAACAATCACGTCATCCGCGTATGTACGAACACCTATAGTCCCTCCTGAAAGCGTCCACCCTCTCAGCAGGAGCTCCAAAGGCAACACAAACAAAGTCATGGACAGCTGGCTTCCTTGAGGCACTCCCCTGCTGATAGTTATTGTGGGCGTCAGTTGGCCATTAACAACCACGGAAGCCGAAATACCCGTAAACAGATTTGAGAGCATTCGCTATGTGTCAACAGTGAAACTAACTGCCTCCACAATCCGAAGTAGAAAGTCGTGATTAACACGATCAAATGCCTTATCGAAGTCTAAAAAAGCAAGGGCACAAGGAACGGACGTTACAGCACCAACCGAAAGCACGTCACGACACTCGACTATATGGGTAAGAATGGTACGACCAGGTACGCAGTTTTGATGTTTTGCAACAATCGTCTGCATCAGAGGCGACATCCTACTGTTGACTGCCCTCACCACGATCATATAATCAAAGTTTAACAAAGTGGGCGAGAGCTATCAGGGCAGCCGGTCCAGTGCGTTTCGGGATTAAATACATTTTTCTCACTTTGAACGAGGTCGGCACTACGCTACCCTGTAGCACTTCATTCAAAAGGGAGGTAAAGGCAACATCCAGCAACGGTCAAAAGTGCACGTAAAATTCCTTGGGAAGTCCATAGTCCTGGGGACTTTTGAGAAGGCGATTTCACAATAAGTTTGTAAACTTCCTCTGGCTAAAATGCAGTTAAGGGCGTTGCATTATGGCCAGGTGTAGTTGTCGTATCCAAGATGCTGACAAGTAGGTCGTAAACGGTTTCACTGGACTTATCGAAATCATAGATTTCTACAAAGTGCTGGTGTAAGATACTCACAATATCAGCTTGCGCCATTGCGGTACGACCATCATTTGTCGTGAGAGAATGAATACAGGCGCGTCGGCGACGGGTCTGATGCCGAAGAAAATGATATAACTCAGAGCTGCCGTCACCAATAAACGTGGCTTTGATCAGATTTTCAAACCTTCTCTTCAAGGTCAACAATTCTGCTTTTACACGCCTAACATCCGCAATTCGCAGAGGGGCGTGGTCCGGAATAGCATAAAGTTCGCCCAGGATGGAATAGTAATATTTATAAGTTCTCCTAAAGTCTCACGCTTTGGCAGCACAGAAAAGTATCAAAGTTTACGTGAGCCTCGGCTTTTACAGCTGTGTCCACCACACAGTGGATGAGTATTTCCCAGAAGACTGTAGAGTACCCTCCCACACGACTCGTATCACGTCATCGACAGAGGGGTGAGCTAGGTTAGCGACGTTTAACATCCACGGAGGATGAAACAATTTGACTGCTTGCCGTTCAAGATATAGAGTTGTCCCCACAGCACAGTGATCCGTAAAGGAAACTGGGATGACTTTAACGTTAAGAATGCTATCGCTCAGGCAGTCTGATAAGTCAAACCTATCTAACTTGCCTCAAGAAGTCTCAGAAAAGTGGTTAAATTTAACTAACGTCGGGTATTTATACATCCAGACGTCTTCTAGGTGTAAGGAGCGGACCAACTCAAGTAATTCACGAGGGAAATTAAAATTGGGGGATTGATCTGCAGGACCAATACACAGTTAAAATCACCACCCAACAGAATACCCGGAGAACACTTACGCAACAAATAAACAGTATCCTCTTTATAAAAACGCGAATGATACACTGCGCGACCAGTGCCAGAAGGTGCATATACAAGAACCAAGGTAAGATTAAAGAGTTGACAACCTATGCCCCTGCCAGAATCCAACATTTCCAACTCAGCAATAGGAATGTGTTCGCGAAAGAATAAAGCGGTCCCCGAGGAATCTTCGGGAGCTACATTAAGGATCATACGAAAACCAGGTAAGGAGAAATTACAAAATAACACCTCCTGTAAGAATACTATGTTCGCACATGAATCATGAATGAATTGACGCAGCGAAGCCAATCGCAATTCTGATTCCACACGATTAACGTTTAAGGAAAGGAACCTGTAGGCTTGCGTCATTGACCACAACTGGACAGGGAATAGAATTAGGTAGGCAGCTGAGAGTCAAGGTCCATTGCGGAATCCACGGAGCAATCAGACATCGAAGGACCAGAACCACCGTCATTGCAATCATTTTTCTTATATTTCTTACGTGCCACGGCCACGTTGTATACGCTGTTTCTGTCTGCTACGTGGGATGGCGGCCTCTGCAGACGGAGGTGTGGGAGGGGTCATAGGAACAGCTACCTGCACATCAGAACCACGGTCATGTAATGCAGTTCCAGTCATTAAGGTGGAAGCATTCTGTGGAACTGCCAATGAAACAGGTGTTACTTCGTCGCTAATTTTATTCTCCTCGGGAGTTGCTGTAGTCGTCAAATGCAGGAAACCGTCGGCGGCTGAAGATGATGGAGCAGGAGGACACTGCATCGTCTCAGACTGTAACGGAGGACACAAAGACGGGAGGGGGGAGGGGGGGGACGACTTCGCGCCCTCTCCACACACACAGACAGCTCAGACAGCGAGCAGGAGGGACGCTGGAGATAACTGCTGCGCAGCTCACCATACTACGGACTGGAGGTACCGTAGCATCGAGAGGAGAAGGGGATACAGTCGATGAGGAGGAGGTTGGCGTAGTAGGTACAGCCAAATCCTCACCATCACCATCCTGAGTGCGATGTCGCTTGTTAGTCTCCGTTATTGGTCCTATCCTCGGGCCAATAGGATTCTGAACTGGTCGCGGACGAAAATGTGGACATTCATTGACACGATTATCAGGACAGTTTGTTCATTATAGTCTGAAGCAGAAGTAGGTCCAACGGCGGGAGTGGAAGGAACACGATCAGCAACCGTCGATTTGAAACGCTGCACTAATGACGGCTTTAACACAAAAACCTACCGCGGACAATTAGACGGAACGTGACCATATTCATTACATAGGAAGAAGGTTCCCTGTTGACCAGTATACATGACACGGACGCGGTAACCACACACTTGTAAATCTGATGGAATATTGCGTTTGACATGCATTTCCGCGGAACGAATTCCACTACAACACTGTAATCCGTGTTGACTAGACCAGCGTTCACGACGGACGTTTTTCACTTTAACATATGGAGTCAATATGTCCTTTAGAAAGTTATCATCAACTTCCGGCGGGAGGCTGAACTCTCGAACATCGATATATTCAATTTTAACATCTGCGAGGGATACCATACTAACGGAATTATCACGATGCTTCAACCTACCTTGAGAGCCATGTCGTGACAGTAATCTTTCACAGTGAAGGGGGTCCATAAATTTTACGTAAAACACGTACTCGTCTGCATCAAAATAAGTGGTGTGGACCTGATCAGTGTTCACATGAATTGAATCGAGAAGCCAATCGTGGATTTCTAGAGACCGGGGCTGGGCGTGTCACGTTGTTTAATCGAAAGTAAAGCTCACAGTACCTTTTCGTGGAACACACGTGGAAACCATGGTAGCAATAGCGGAGCTGCCGACGCCGCTGCAAGTAGACGAACACAAACAGACAGTAAAGGCGGAGCGGAGGCGCTACGACTCACTTCGCAGACGGAACGACACTAACGGGGAAAACTCCACACAAGCGACGCTGCGGCAAGTGAAATAAACAAGACCCTTCCCGCTCGGCGCTCGAAGCGGAACTGCTGTTGCATTAGGATATGCTGACTCCACAGATACACATACTCTATGACTCGGTCTCACTTCCTTCTTAAGGTGCTTCCCGAAGTAACAGCCCCCAGGACTGCAGTAAAAACACCAGAAATTAAGGCCCCAAGTAGAAGCCACCCCCTCGGCCAGAACAGGCAGCTATACAAACCGAGCAGCATGTCTAAACCACGAGCGGAGATACTGTCCGCGCTTCCTCCAGCACACGCCTGTCCCGGCGAAAACGACCGCTCTGCTTAAAGCGGCATACGCCAGCTGCCCAATCTGGGCGAGGAATGCAAACAAGCTAAACGACTACCTAGCAAAAATACAGTCATACACACATTTTCGATACCGCGCACTCATAAGTAGAACACGTAATTAAGGGTGTGCGAGAGAGACACTGCCTAATGATGGCTCATTACAGTGGAACGTGGATGATTGTGTTAGCGGTGGCCCGAATACGATCGTAATTATAAGTTCTCATTGTAATGGCCGATGATTTGATTGTGACAACTAGCGAGCAATTGTTTCTCTAACCTTTTATCAACCTTCTGGTGTCTGTGGCACGCAAAATTAATTGTTTCAACATGGCCATTTAGTCTGACTTTACTAGTCGCGGAATTGCGTCTTAATAGCATACCTCGAGTTCAAATGAGGCAGAACTCTCTGTCACGGTTATTTGAAGCCTTGGGTTTCGAAGAAATCTGCCAACAGCGTGCTCAACTCAATGTAGCCAAACTAGCCGCTCATTTGCACATTTCTGGACATGCTGAGTACATTGACAGTTTGCCACTCTCTAACTTCTTCTAACCGCCTCTGCACCGTTTGTATGCGCGAATAACCATTCAAACTGAGCATAAGGGACACACTTGGAAAGGGAAACATTATCTCTGGGAAAATTACTAATTACTGAAGTAATTGCAGGGAGGCTTCATTTTCCATAATCCTGCCAAACAGGGTCCCTTTATAGTTACCTAGGCCAGTTTATTGGGAGAGAAATGTTCCATGACAGCCGTTGCAGAGAGGGTTCATAAGGTCCTTCCCGGGCGCAGCATCTGACAGATGATCTGTAAGCAAAACAGCAGAATGGCTAATGATAGCACCCGCTTTTTTTATGATTGGTAGGAAGGCGTGTATTTCAAAGCTACGGCGAGCTAGCGAAATCGGATATTTAGCGGAGGGCTTCTTGGGATATAGAAGTGGTGTGCCCTTTGGAGTGGAGGTAGGGCCGTTTTAATATATGTTAGAAGTAAGGAGTACGTAATCCTCCTTGATCAAACCAGTGGTTGAGTGCAATACGGAAGACTGAGAGCTCGTAAATGCGTTCCCGTTCGCTGGCGTCGATTTCTACTTACTAGTTTTCCTGTTGTGCTTTGTTTTTACTTTTATTTACAAGTGACGGAGTTGGGTAAGGTTATTTGATAACTTCATATCTATCAGTAACAGTTTGGGAGTGATATTTTTTGCGTAACCTGTCCCCTATTGACACTAAATTGTGTTCCCGCTCGATTGCTAGGGTATTTGTCAAAGACAATTGCTAATAGCCAGTTGAAGGCGATTTATTGAACTGGTAGCGGTGAATATCCTCAACACAACGGCCGGATCAAGGACTTTTACCTGAAAAAGTCAGGTAACAACAGGACTTTTTAATTGTTAACTTTAGCTTTGAAGTCTGACCCTGTCTCGCTGTTCGAAGCGGGGCTGGAGATCCTTATTTAACCTGACTGGATGGTATGGCATTGTAGACAATCAAATAGGATCCACCAGAAACGTTTTCGATTAAATCCACCGTGCAGCACATCGCATAATTGGTCTCACGCGCGCCACATCGCCAGCAGTACGAGGACCCATGCAGCGGCCGCGCGTGTAACTTCACACGACGGTAGCTACGCAGACAGGAATGTTTCATTAATTTCGTTTGGACTACCGTCTCTTTACAAGAACTGATACTAGTTGTTTGTGAAGTATACAAATGGTTTTTGTCCCATTTGCGTGAATGTTCTGGGGGACATGAGCTACAGAGGATACTATAAAAGAGTTGCAAATATAGAGACGTCAAAACGGCTCAAGTAATTCATCTCACTCGAAAGCCAGTTTACACATTAAATTGTAATCCACATTATGGGAAGCAACTTTAGTAAGTGTTCCTTGCGGATTATTACAATAGAAATATTTACTACTGCAAAACAACCTTAGGAAATATTTTTAGTTTCATAAGAGACATATAAATTACTACGTTTAGTGAACATTTCAAATGCTTTCGAATTAAATTAAAAAAAATTAATAACGTTTTGTAAGAGGATTCTAAACAGAGCCCACCCGATTCATGTATATGTCAGCACTGAATGTAAAGAAATATCGGAAGTCGTCGCTTTTCAGCTGGTTATTTATATTCTACAGCAGACGATGCGTAGATACAGTCGTATGAATATGATCTTACAACTAAATAAATTATAAAGGCAAAAACGTGACAGTTCCGCCATGATACTTCCGATGCGCTGTACAGAGTGAAGAAAGACGAATTTCTTGTGAGTTATTTTTAGCTGTGAGAGCAATTAGACGAGAATTTCAAAGGACGGTATTTCAACGAAACTAGTTTTTTCTCAATATTTGGTCAGAACTCGGCAAAAGAAAGCAGGGCGAGCTGCGGAAACGGCAGACTGGTGACGTGTAAAGCTTGTCGTGTAAAATGGAGGAACCGCTGAATGGAAGAAAGTACGTAATTTGACATTCCAAATTCAAGCAGTCAGTAGAAACATTCATTCAGAAAATACAAGCATGTAGTTCTTCTCGATAAAGAAAACAACGCGTGTACATTTAGCTATCTCCTTAACCGCTTATGAGGGTATATCTTCTTCAATAGAATTAATAAATTGTTCACTGTATTACACATATGATTTAAAATTTTATATTTTTAAGAAGTATGAGCACTGAAAAGTTCATATTAGACATTTTAGTAACAACTACGATGTTAAAAAAAGAAGAAAGTGGAAAAGCTTTGAAACATCTTGGAAGAAAATAAAATACATTACGATAAAATACATATAACGTGCTAGTATTTGTGTGGCTGACTGACATTTGTCGTAAAACAACTGTTTTTCTCCCTGATTGGAGTTTTATTTTTGTGGATAGCAAATTAATAATTAAGTCTCAATTCTTGTAAAACCGTCGATAATCTTGATGGTTTAAGGTTCTACTTAGATATGCGTAGGCTATCAAGACTGAGCTATGGAATGTCCAAAAATGCTATAATCAATTTCACAAAATGCAAAACAATGTTAGAGGTTAATGTGAAACTTGACAGTTGGTGAGTTTAGAGTGATTATCTGATACACGCAGCACAACATAGACAAGAAGTTTAGCTTCCTGAGCAAATAAAATGGACAGAAATGTCCCAGACCCGTAAAGTAAGTTTTTATTATTGCAAAATGTAATACTTAAGTTTGGAGGTAATTCAATTGGACAATGTAAAAGAAAACATCAGATAACAAAGATATCTCATTATTTTGACAATAAGAAATGTGAAGATCCTACAGCAAACGGCCATGAGAATCAATATCATAAACAGTCATTTTTAAATCATGGTTGGCCTTATACTAACTCAGTCCCACATTAGGATCTTTAGCATTGCGTATGCCGATATGCCCTGCCTCTTTGCTGATACTGTCTACTCATCGCACAGTACATAATCAAGTACGTTGCCTTTATCGTAGCGAATATATTTTCTTCCGCATCCTCTGACGACCTACAGTTCAGTGGCGTTGATTACAGTCTCAATTAACGTCTTTTGTCAATCTCAAGTGTTCCTTTAGGTAGATTACTTCAAAGTCTTTCAGGTTATTTATTGCAACGATAGTAAGTTCTAGAATTCCGTCCCATTCACATATATTGAACATTATTGTGAAAAATGTTTATCTTTTCAATTCTGCCTACATCGTTTATTACTAAACCATAGAAGAATCCTATAAATTAGTTTCACTGAGATATAATTGCAAAATGATTTAAACTTAATGAGATATGTATAAAACATAAGGGTGGAATCAGTCTTTTTGAACCGTATTTGTATAGGATATATTTACAACTCAACAATGGAAAACCTGGAATTTTCGTTTATTAGAGTACTAATAAAGTATGTACTGAATTATAAGTCTGAAGTAACACCAATATAACTATACAGTCTGCGTTTTTACCCAACTTAAATGTAGTTTCTTTCCGCAGAGAACAGAGAAACAGTGAAAATTGTAAGGTATAAGCGGTATAATAGCAATCCAAATAAACACAGAGTGTTTTGCATTACAGTTCATCATGGGTGAGCCTTGACAACGCCAATGACTTGACGTGTATCTGAATCCAAGTTTGGAAACTGGACCACAGTTAAAAATAGGATTAGGATCCCGCCGCAATCTGCCACGCCCGCCTCTTCGCCACCTAAGATCCTCTGCCTATTCGTGGAAAACAATATTTTATATTCGCTTTTATTGCCGCAAAGCAGAGATGCAAACACTTCCCGTAATAGGGTTTCGAAAATTACAGTATTTTAAGGTCGAAAAACGGCCATTGTCGGAGCGCAAATTAGAAGCGGTTCTCTTTATTTCCTTAAACAGTCAAGCAGCTTAAAAAGCCGCCTTTCAGTGGGACCTGGTTCATGCAGCAAAAATACGAGCGGCGGCTTTTAATTAAAAAATTGCGCGCTCTGGCCTCCTCCTTTGTGGGGGTTTAATCTGCAGGAGGGACGCCCCACGCTGGCAGGCAGGCTGGCAGATCCGCGCTCTTCCCGCGGGACCCGCCGCTCCCTGGGGAAGCGGCCGCAAGGCCTGCAACCCGCGCAGCCTGCAACCGCCAGGTTTCCTCAGCACTGCGATACGCGCATCGCGCTGGCACGGCCAGGTCAGGGTCGAAGAGGCGGCGCTCTCAAGCTGATACAAAAGCACATCCAGGTGCGTGGGCCCTTTTCTCGGCGTCATGCCTACCGCAAAGCACTTTTTACTGAAAGAACCTATATTTTTACACATGGGCAATCCGAAGTACTTGTATCCCGACACCCCTACGTAAAGCCGAATTGGCAAATAGATGTCAATAGAAGACAATATGACATTGGAGGAGATAAGACAAGCATTAAATCAGATAAAGGACAGAAATAATATGCACTGAGAACTTTTTAAACATGGAGAATTAATATTAGAACTAAGGCTGCTGCATTTATTAAATGAATGTTGGAAAAGGGAGATGATACCCTGCTCTAGGAGACTGGCGGAAGATATGCTTGTGAATATTACGGGGGAATAAGTCTGTTGAACACTATCAATTATAGGCACAAATAATTAATAACAGAGTGAAAAGAGTAACTGACGCCCTGCTATTTGAGGAGGAAAATGGTTTTAGAACAATACGACCGTGCAGTGATAGTAATAAATATTGCTGCAGGTAACTGAATAGAAACGGGAACAGAAACTGGAGACACACATCGCATTTGTAGAACATGAAAAAACCTTCGTTAGAGTGAACACATCTATGCTTTGCGATATAATGGAGAGACGAGGTTACCCTAAACATTTAATGCAAGTGATAAGGATAATTAATTTAAACAGCCAAAGAGAGAGCAGGGCTGATAACAGTTGATAAAGGAGTATGACAAGGGTGCAGTCTCTCATCTACTTTATTTAATATATTCATTTACGGTTCTGTTAGAGAATAGAAACGAGAGGTCTACCCAGGAATAAAATTAATTGCTAGAAACTCATATTTAAATACTGTACCCTTTGCTGTGGTTGGGAAGGGAGTGAGACAGGGTTGTAGCCTATCCCCGATGTTATTCAATCTGTATATGGAGCAAGCAGTAAAGGAAACAAAAGAAAAATACGGAGTGTGCATTGAAATCCATGAAGAAGAAATAAAAACTATGAGGTTCGCCGATAACATGGTAATTCTTTCAGAAACAGCAAAGGCCATGGAAGAGCAGTTGAACGGAATGGACAGTGTCTTGAAAGGAGGGTATCAGATGAACGTCAACAAAATCAAAACGAGGATAGTGGAATGCAGTCGAATTAAGTCGGGTGATGCTGAGGGAATTAGATTAGGAAATGAGACACTTAAAGTAGTAAAGGAGTTTTGCTATTTGGCGAGCAAAATAACTGATGATGGTCGAAGTAGAGAGGATATAAAATGTAGATTGGAAATGGCAAGGAAAGCGTTTCTGAGGAAGAGAAATTTGTTAACATCGAGTTTAGATTTAAATGTCAGGAAATCGTATCTGAAAGTATTTGTAGGGAGTGTAGCCATGTATGGAAGTGAAATATGAACGATAAATAGTTTGAACAAGAAGAGAATAGAATCTTTCGAAATCTGGTGCTACAGAAGAATGCTGAAGATTAGATGGGTAGGTCACATAACTAATGAGGAGTTATTGAACAGAATTGGGGAGAAGAGGAGTTTGTGGCACAACTTGACTAGAAGAAGGGATCGGTTGGTAGTGCATATTCTGAGGTATAAAGGGATCACGAATTTAATATTGAAGGGCAGCGTGGAGGGTAGACATCGTAGGGGGAGACCAAGGGATGAGTGCACTAAACCGATTCAGAAGGATGTAGGTTGCAGTAGGTACTGGGAATTTAAGAAGCTTGCACACGATAGAGTAGCATGGAGAACTGCATCAAACTAGTCTCTAGACTGAGGACCACAACAAAACCCCTTTGCTGATGAAAAAATAGTTTTAAAAAGGAGGTTAAACGATTTACAACTTGCTCTACATCGTTTGGACTTCATAGACAAACTCTGTAACTTGAAAATATAAGAAAATAAAAGTGAAGTTTTGGTTTTGAAAATAACATCCTCAGCATGTTTTAAAATAATACTGAATGAAAAACGAGCTGTACTTTCAATTATTAGATAGTGATATAAGTTATGAATATGGTAATGACATCTCCAATAATTTATCAAGTTTCAAATTCACTGTACGTTGGACATCTGCCAATAAATCAGTAAAAACATATAGACAAAATTTTAGAAACCAAAGGGAACGCCTCTCCTCTCATACGGAAGGGAGACCTAGACGAAAACTAAAAAAGACCAAAGTAAGATCAAGTGCACCGAAATAATTTTTTTAAGAAAGTAAAGAAATTCTTCAATAAAGATATAATTCAACATATGTAACATGAATGAAAGAATAGAATGTGGGTTAACGAACTCAAAGAAGCATGTTGAAAGAATAGGGACAGAAAACGTAGACAAACATGGCTTAGATTGCAGACGTAAAGGAAAGAGAGATAAAGGAAGACCGAGAAAGAGGTGGCTTTTGTGAAGACGGAACAGGTTACAAGCCTATTTATTAAAGTGAACAAGAACAGGAAAAAGATGTCTGTGAAAGTTATTAGACCGAGCACTGCGCACCGCAATGTTTGGTTGTGCATAAAATTCCAAATCTGATATGACAAGAATAACTGTTACTATCTTACTAATGGTATTGTGATTGTTTCAATGGCACATGAACTAAAAAAACTGTCTAGCGACGTATTGTCTCGGCGATTTAAATATGAGTGGCAGTTAAAGTGCTTTCTTGAAGAGAAGGATGAAAATTCTCAGCGCCTGTTACGCTGTGGCATAATCGAGAGGCACCGTAGATACAATGTCATTACACAACAATACGCAAGGAATTTAACGATTGAGATGTCGATGCAAGAGAAAACAAGTTGGCGGATGTAAAATGTGGCAGTGTTGCACAGCAAGCCGATCTCAACGTAAAAATAATTGTATTTGTGCTGTTTTTATTATTTTACGTATTTGTTTGTAGAAATCCAATGTGTTTATATTCGTTGTTCAAAAATGGTTCAAATGGCTCTGAGCACTATGGGACTCAACTGCTGTGATCATTAGTCCCCTAGAATGTAGAACTACTTAAACCTAACTAACCTAAGGACATCACACACATCCATGCCCGAGGCAGGATTCGAACCTGGGACCATAGCAGTCGCACGGTTCCGGACTGCGCGCCTAGAACCGCGAGATCACCGCTGCCGGCTATATTCGTAGTTCATTCTGTTTGTTTTAACCAGTAACAAACTGCATCTGCCACATCGAATAAATCTTTCAGCGATGGCGAGTTCACTAAAGAGTTCATTGCTGGTGCAGAGGAACTGTGACGCCATTGGAGGTACAGAACTTTTCCGAAATTAGTCTTTCGTATCAAGCAATAACCAGCCGCACAGCTGTCAAAGCAACGGGCATTAAAAAAACAGTTAACTGACAGTCTCAGCAAGCTCACTGTATTCTCTATTGCTTTCGTCGTGTCAGTTGACATTTCGGACACGGCGCAACTTTCGATTTACGTTCGTGAAGTCGACAGAAATTGGCACGGACAGAACAACCGTTAGATCCGTGCCAATGAAAGACGCAAGGAGACAAATAGACTTGCTGAAAATAGTTGGAGAGGCAACCGAAGCCGTTGCCATGACTTAGAACATGTTCGTCTCAGTTACAGTTAATAAAGCGTTAGCGATGTGAGGGACACGTAATGGGCTCGTACAATCGTTGGGCAAAAAACTACTACGATCAACAGACGACTTCTATGGAGTTCATTGTTTCGCACATCAAGAAGCACATTGTACAAAATTTTCTGGGAAGCAACGTTATAAGATGCAGAATGGATTGCGCACCTCACATTTTCAGTTGACTTGGCTGCACACTTGAACACCCGCAATGCGACGTTTCATGAGAAGCAGTCAACATCTGGAATAAAATTTTCACTCTGCAGCGGAGTACGCGCTGTTATAATAGTTCCTGGAAGATCAAAACTGTGTGCCGGACCGAGACTAACTCGGGACCCGTGTTCGAATCTCGGTCCGGCACACAGTTTAGATCTGCCAGAACGCTTCAATTTATATATGTATTAATGGGAGAAGTGGACGCATTTAAAATGGAAATTACATAATATAAGAGACTTCTTCTGAAAAAGAACACCGCCCATATCCCTGAGTTCTCTGTTGTTAAAGAAAATGGGAATTTTGAACTATTCATTTCGGTGCTGGAAGAAATACAGGAACCGTTTTCAAATCATTTTCAGGACACTGCCAACCTCACATTGTTTTCGAGACGTTTTCAAGACCATTCGCTGCATCACTTAAAAGTACTATCGCTCATTTGCAGACTGAACTGATCGATACGCAAAGTAGTACCCGGTCAAAAACAAATTCTACCAAGTTAAAATTGTCCAGAAGCTATAGGAAGACTTTACTATGGAAGAGTTGCCACGTCTCCTTAATGAGGCTGCAAAAGTGATATCCTCGTTCGGATCAACTTATATAACTGAAATATCTTCTCCGATTATGTTACTTAAAAACCGTCTTGATTGCAAATATTTTTATTCATATGACCGGTTTCGGTTCATTCAGAACCATCTTCAGATCTGATATTTCAGTTACAGGAGTAACCCGTCCAAATCCAGCAGTTTTCACATGCTACGTCTCCGATTATGATGCTAATAAGTCACTATTACGTGACTACCTGAGTGGCGGCGGTCTGATAAACTGCCTGCGCCTGTCAGTTTAGCGGCAGTTTCTACCAGATGTCAATTTCACTATGTTCTTCAGCGAACCGAAAGTAATGAAATGAGAAAAACTTTGCTTTTTCTGATATATTTTGTTGAGAATTGTACCCATGGCACTGTTGTTAGAAAGAGCTAGTTAACATTATTGTTTTACTTTTATTTGATTTTCTGATAATTTATTCTATCCCTAAAGGCATTCTATAGACACTATTTGTTTTTGCGTCTTCTTTTTTAATATATATTAACAGAAATGATAAAAGATTTTTTCATGGAACTATGTGACCCATACAATATTAAACACGTAATGTACTTTATCACTCAACTTAGTTTTAATGTTTTATTTTTGTAGGTATATGCGCTTGTACCAACAGTCGGTAACAGTATAATACCGCACTTCATGACAGGAAGCTTCAGTTCTTCGAATTTCCTAAAATGGCATAATATGAAACAAAGCCGAGAGCAACCTGGTCTGTGTTCGTGCGCTAATGTTCTGCCGTCTAAGCGGAGCGTTTGCAATTCCCGTTCGGACAGCGTGGCGGGCGGTGGATCAAATGTGCGCTGAGACGAGAGAGAGCGGCCCGCGCGTCCAACAGCTGGCCGCGTGCAGAGTTACTGGCCGCCCCTGGTTAAAAGGCACACCTTGACAACGCTGCAGGGCGATTTACGCATCTCAGCAATAACGTAACTGTGCAGCGCCAGAGCCTCAAAGCAGATACACTACGTGAGGTGCAGACCAAGGTTTCCTTATACTCTCATCTCCCACTATGTAAGATTCTTCACGTCTGTGTCACTTTTTACGGCGAGAAGTAATGCTAGATCCTCACTTTTAGTGTGAATCTATCGCAGTGAGAGCACGAAGGCCTGTGCTGCACTGAACTTCAGTGAACGGATAAGAAGTGTCTGAGCTGTCATCCTACAATATTCTGCGGCGGAAAAAGTTGTGCATTTCTTGTACGATCAATCTGAAAAGTAACCTGCAGAGGCTTCATAGATTTCTACGGCAATGACTACTGAAGGAAAACATCTGCTTGAGATGTTTAGTTAGATTTTAAACAAGACTGAGGACTTCTTCATAGGTTTAACGCACCTCGTTGTCAATACCAGCAATCCACAGATTGATAGGTAATTTACATTGTGCAGTTGAGAAAAACGACAGGCCTCTATTGAGCAAGTTATTTGTGAATGAATGAACGAACAATGTTAGTTACTATCAGAGCTTACGTAGATGAGGAAACTGTATTTGAGAGGCTGTCATCCTATAAATTATTACTGTATGTCAGATATAGACAAAGTACTAACCAGTAACAATGTTTCGTTTCTTCTATTTTTATTTTGTAGTCTTCTCACTGGTTTGATGTGGCCCACTACGAATTTCTCTCCTATGCCAACCTCTTTTTCTGAGAGTAGAACATTCTGAGTCTGGCATTATCAGTGTCACCCTCCCTGCCACCGATTAAATTTCCCGCCATAGAACCATGCCTCTGCTGCAGGAGTCCACGCCATCTGCGTTAGCAGAGAATGGTTGCGATCCACGGGCCTCTGAGTTCTGGGCTCCTCCATACAGGGTGTTGCAAGAGTATAATCCCAATGGGTATGAATGGTGCTGGGTTGAGAAGAAATACACCAAAATTTAGACATCACTGAAACATTTATTAACATCCTAGAAAATTTGAACAGTTTACTTGCTCCCCTAAGTGAATTTTCGTTCAGAAATTACCAAGCTTCTTTACCATAACTAAAACAGTCGATAAAGCTAACATACATGATTATAACTTCAGTCATGCTTCAACAACTGCCTTATAATCTTTTTCACTTGTCTAGACATTTACTCAAATGTAATATACATCATGCTCCAACAACAGGTATAATACCCTCCCAGGTGAAAGGTAAACTGTTATAAATTTACTCAGCTGGAATGATTCATGAAAGGAGTCATTATTTCATCCTGAACCGAGTTATTGTGTGGAGATCTGCGTTGAAAATTTCCTTTCAGACACAAAAAGTAACTTCGATGAGCTGCTATTATTATCATTATTATTATTCATTTAATTACTGCATTGGTTTTATTATTATTATTATTATTATTATTATTAATGATTCAAGGAATTATTTCTTTAGTAAACAGTCTCTCTAGAAAAAGAGTTAAGACTTCGAAAGAATGAATAACCAAACTAATCTCACTAGACGACGTTTATGTTTATGGGATTGTGCATTGTAGACTAGAGATCTACTGCTGCACGCTGACTCTAAGCTGTACTCGATGCCTCCGCCGGCCGTCGGACTGCGTGCTGAATCTGTAGGTATCGTAGTCTACGTTAATCACAGTCCAACTCTCCTTTCTATGGAAACCTGTCCGTCGAAGTGGATTTGTTTAAAAGTCTTTAAATTAATGACCGTATAGGGTGATGCTGAGGGAATTAGATTAGAAAATGAGTTTTATTATTTGGGGAGCAAAATAACTGACGATGGTCGAAGTAGAGAGGATATAAAATGTAGACTGGCAATGGCAAGGAAAGCGTTCCTGAAGAAGATGAAATTTTTTAACATCGAGTATTGATTTAAGCGTTAGGAAGTCATTTCTGAAAGTATTTGTTTGGAGTGTAGCCAAGTATGCAAGTGAAACATGGAAGATAAATAGTTTTGACCAGAAGAGAATAGAAGCTTTCGAAATGTGGTGATACAGGAGAATGCTGAATATTAGTTGGGTAGATCAGATAACTAATGAGGAGGTACTGAATAGAACTGGGGAGAAGAGAAATTTGTGGCACAACTTGATTAGAAGAAGAGATCGGTTGGTAGGACATGTTCTGAGGCATTAAGGGATCACAAATTTAGTATTGAGGGCAGCATGTAGGGCAAAAATCGTAGAGGGATGAATACACTAAGCAGATTGAGAAGGATGTAGGTTGCAGTATGTACTGGTAGATGAAGAAGTTTTCTCATGATAGAGTAGCATGGACAGCTGCATCAAACTGGACTGAAGACCACAACAGGTTCGACCTTCCACAGTCCTAAAAAATATCTCGTAGGCATACACAAATATTTGAAATGTGAATCCACAAGATGGAGAATAATTTACGCAATGCACACCTTGTTTATGCTGCCTAGAAATTGATTTATTGGCTTATATTCTCGCACAAAATCAGAAAATGCCTTTCAATTAAAGATAGCGGTCTCGCATCAATGCCTTCTCTCTAAAGCCGTAATACATTCATTCATCATTATGATCAGAAGCTAGACTTATCTCTTCACAACAGTTAACATCGAACCAAAGCTCTCTTAGTTCAAGGAATAGAGAGAGCGTCAACGATAATGCTGCTTTTTCGCAGTCCGTTGCACGCGAGTAGGCTTCAAATACTATCTTGTTCGCCCATGGCTGTAGTATCTTCTGATGACGGTCTGCACTACAAATGTCTACTAACAATGTCGATGAGTTATACGTTTGCCAGCTGTACACTTTTCGCGTGCAGGTCTGCTACAAATGTTCATTAATTACACGCTTGTCAGAAAGGTTACATGCGTTGAGATTCCCCAAAACATTACATAACTTACACTACAGAGGAAACATTTAGAACGGAGAACATTTCTTTAACATTTAGTTAAACCAGCAGCTACCAGATTCTGTCGTCCAACAGCCACACTTATTCCTTCAGCTTGATGAAAAGGTGATGAATTCAGGTAATGGGCATGACTAATGATACCAGACTAATTCAGATCGCACTTACCTTAGTCAAGAAAGCAAATGGACTGTCGCCCATAAACTAATAACAAACAAGATATATATTGATTGATGGGAAAATTGTGAAACGCCCATAAGCCAATTACAATTTTAACAAGCAACTCGCTAATGAGTATTTATCAAGAGTTCAATGTGTGGTATAAAGGCACACAAAGGAAAGCACTTCCTAGCTCACGCTCAGTGCTCTGTGGACTCAAAATGTGACATACACAAGTGCATAATTCACATCAGCTCACACTCCGCTACAGAGTGAGAATCTCATTCTGGAAACATCCCCCAGGCTGTGGCTAAACCATGTCTCCGCAATATCCTTTCTTCCAGGGGTGCTAGTTCTGCAAGGTTCGCAGAAGAGCGTCTGTGAAATTTGGAAGGTAGGAGAAGAGATACTGGCAGAACTGAATCTGTGAGGACGGGTCGTGAGTCGAGCTTGGGTAGCTCAGAAGCTGGAGCACTTTCCCGTGAAAGGCAAAGGTCCCGAGCTAGAGTCTCGGTCCGGCACACAGTTTTAATCTGCCAGGAAATTTCATATCAGCGCACCCTCCGCTGCAGAGTGAAAATCTCATTCTGGATACAGAAATACAGTTCCTCAAACTAATCTAAACCAGGTGTAAGAAAATGACAAGTAAACATCCATTAATACAACACTCCTAGACTGATCCCTTACCTGAAGTTTAGTCTGGCAAGATGAGCAGCCCATCAAATACAGTTAGTGTTCCGTTAATTCAGTTTACTATGCCACGTGTAAATGCAGAAATTAGTTACAACACACAGTCCCTCCATTACTCTGGGCAGTGGTCCACTAATACAGACCAAATGCATGGTGAAGTTTCCACCACAGCACCACTGCCGTGTACCCCAATAAACTCAGAGTAGCACCTGCACTCTACATTCACAACTGTTTGTTGAATACATTCCTATTTCTGGAATGCCCTCTGCCAAATGTAGCAAAGAAGGTTTCTCTGTGGCGGGAAATGCGATTGTGATGTTTGTGTTGGTTCCTTTCCTACTGTATTTTTCCCTTTAGGGTGAACGCAAGCTTTGCAGGAAACAAACCATGAGTGGAGAGGTGCACTACTGTTGAGATATATTAAAACTTGGTACGTATGGAAATTCAAGGTATGTGGTACTGACTACTAGTTCGAAGAAGGATGTAGTATTATCGAGAGCCACCAAAGTGCACACTGCGAATTGCATTTTATAGTAACATTTTCAACAGAGGCTTGGACATATCTCACTACGCAAGTGGAGGACGTAAGTTCATTTTAGTATGTGCTTTTGTGCAATTTATACAGGGAAGCCATTTTTGAGTTGTGAAACCTATGCTCTGATCTGATTTTAAAGGTACTTAACAATTCATGATAAAGTGAATTTGAATAAAACTCGAACAGCCCTTAAGTGGTGGTATATTAACAACCGGCTTCGCTGCGTTAAAACCGCATCTTCAGGCTGCTCTAGGAAAGGAGGAATCCTTGTAATCTGTATATTAGGTATTGGTTAAGGACAGCCAATAATAGTAAACCTAAATAAAACTAAGTACAGTGGTATCAACAGAATATAGACAGGCCGGCCTCTGTGACCGAACGGTTCTAGGCGCTTCAATCCGGAACCGCGCTACTACTAAGTAGTGCTAAGCCTAGGGGGCTGATGTCCTCAGATGTTAAGTCTCATAGTGCTTAGAGCCATTTGAATTACATATGGAGACGGATACGCTCCTAACGTTCGTCGTCACATAATCCAACGCCATGAAGAGGGGAAGTCGTCAACACATAATAAGTTGCTTCTTGTGACGTACTGTGGTAGACAGAGTGGAAAATTACTTACACGTCCTTCAGTTTGCAGACTCAGGAAGGAGAGAAGTGCATGACTTCTATCTACTTATTTACCTTCCCTCACGCTTCTGTCCATTGTGGTAAACGTAAATTCTTTTCTGGTCAGATGAAAAAGATAATCAAATGTTCTTTTTGTTACATTCGTTTCAATTTCATCACTGGCCTGAAAAATATAGCTAGAACTTAACATCTGCAGACATTGTGCCAATTGTCTGTAACCAGACTATTGCGATTTGAGAATATATTATGCATATTGAGGCTTAGAGCTTCTAAAATATACAAATAGGTCGTATTAAGCAAGACTAGCAGCAGATTTGTCTAAATAACTTAATACCAAATTGATGAGTGCGGATGAAATTGGCTTTGAATGAGATACTTTGCTTAGTGAGCAGCTTACTATTCTGGATACGGTGTTCTTTAAACAATTACTATGTATTGTTGATGTTGGGACGCCGCGGACTCTCCAGTCGAGAGATTCTTCGCTCACTATGCGGCCACGTCATTCAGTGAGTCCTCATCACAGAAAGCGACAAAGACCGCAGTGGGTCGAGACTTCCTCCTATTCAGCAGCACGCACCACACGACCTTCGATTGTCGAAGAACCCTTCAGCTGGGAGAATCCAATCCAGTTAAAGGCACAGCCGAACTCGAATAGTTGGAGACGGTTGGCACATCTGTATGCGCGTCGCAGCCGCCTCGGTTTTCTATCGGAAAACATCGAACAGAAAAGAAAAAAAAATGCAGAGCTAGGTTCATATTCAATGGCCTCGCTGCACGAGATGCATCTGTGAAATCAGATTCGTTATTTGAATATTTTACGACAAAGTAACTTAATTATTTGCGTGGCTCTTCGAAATATTACATTTAGACGAAAGCATTTGAATACTTACTCAACACTAAGCTTATTCCGAAAACGTTGCTGTCTTTCAAATCCTGTCACAAATATATAACATTTCATCAAACTTCGAATTAAAGAAAAGAACGTTTAGGAGCTTTGCCATGGTCTTCTTCAAGGTGGTGAAGAGGTACAGACCATCGTATCAGGGTAACTAAAAACCCCAGATGTAAACTATGACTGTCTTTTAGTGACATATATTTATTTGATTTCTGGTTTAAGTAAAGAAAAGATACGAGGGAGAGAACTTGTCGCCAGCGTCGCCCACTATAACAGCTGAAAACAGTTTATTGACTGCAATTCGGCAGCCTTGGGCTCTGACCTGACGGCCGTACACACGTTTTCCATTAAGTGCGCCCACAGAACGGCGGTCTGGAGGTTGCCCACGCTTGCTTCGTGGTTTCCGTCTGTATGCTTGAGTGTGCAGTTCGATGTTAGATAATGCTTCTAGTGCAAATTTCCGTTCACAACAGTATGGTTCCCACAGAGGAGCTGTTTTCTTCACATATCGAAATTGGAAAAGAAGTTTTGGAAAGTGATTAAGAACAGTAACAACGCGACAGATATTGTCCGTGTGGCATTATATTGATTATCAAACTGTGGAGATTAAATAATATGGCAGGAATCTCGGTTCATATTATAATCATTTCAGGTTTCCTTCCTGCGCACTGGAATCACGTTGCCACTGATATGCAAGTTTATGTAAACTGGTCGACAGGACTTGAAGAAATGCGCGACTTACAAATAAAAGTCGTGACTGAAAACGGGATTTGTCAGTTTCTCTGCTCTCACTATTAGCGGGGTTGTCTTTATTTCTATAGAAATCTTGTTTCCAAGAGCTTGTTTATATTCTGATCCTTGCGCTTCTTTTACAGTGTACAAATTAAATGCGCAGAAAGCCACCCAAACCAAGAGAAAAACAGTTAATGAAATGCTATGACGTTGGATATTTCCCATTATCGCTTCAAAAACTACGATTTTGCTATTTTTTACTTTCTTGTGGTCTTATTAAGTAAACTACTAGAATTGAACAGATCCATTAGGCATGCACTTGCATCAGGGTAAAAATCGTACTGAAAATCAGTGCATTTAGTTGCTCCTGAATAAACAGCGAATATGAGGTGCTATGGTAAGCGCCAGGAAGGGAGCCATTGTGATACTTATCGAAAGTGAACATTCTTAAGCGTTTAGAAATTTTAGTATTATAATTAAGAATAGCTTTAGAGTAATGTCCATATGTAAAGTGTTTACGTTCGGTAAATTTGTGTAAACTTCTTCATATCGTCTGAAAAATTAAGAGCTGTTTACCTATTTCTATTAACTGTGAACGTCCTTACAAATCTGAGGTCAACAGTACCATTTAAAAATCTAATTACAGGAGAAAAGAGAAACAATAATGATTCTGGAACTTCCTTGGCATGTTTCCTGAACTCATACAGATATAATATGTGCTGGTATTGCAAAAACCTCTGTAACGTTACCAGCAGGAATGCAGCAGTGAGAAACGACCAAATTTACCTTTTACTGTTGGGTTGCCTAGATGAAGGGGCAGGGGCACGCACTTGTCATCATCATGCCCTACCCATTTAAGCTACGCCACTCTCCTCCACATTCACTCCCCGTCACTTCTACTCCAACCTTCCTTAATCCATGTCCTTTCCCCTCCCTTCCCCAGGCCCTGCTACTTTTAGGAAAGTAAGCCAATGAGAGGGAGTCTAAGACAATTTGTTACGTATATTAAGATCTTTCAGTAACAGCTCAGTGTTATCCTGCCGTATCAGCTTATCCAGTCACATTTCTCAGGTCCGTCTTAGGCCACACAACTTACTTGGAATCAGACCAATCGGAGAGGTTCCTACAGCAGGAATAGGTGAGTCATAACGTCATTTTCATCCTGTGGTGCTGGGAACGGCATGACGTCTGCATGGCAGCAAACGTATTAGTGCCATCGTCAATGAAAACTGTAGTCATCGTATGGCATTGATGGCCGGAAGGTCCCACCTGCGGACGTTCAGCCGCCGGTATTCAAGTCTTTTCAGTTGACGCCAAATTGCGAGACTTACGTGTCGATGATGGTGAAGTGATGATGAGGACAACACCCGGTTCCTGAGCAGAGAAAATCTCTGACTTGCCCAGGAACTGAACCCGCACCGGCAGACATCCTGAGCACTAAGCTATCGGGACGGACATCGCCCATGTTAGAAATGTTTCAATAGTGACCTAAAATGGTGAAATATTTCTCTGTCACCGGTGTGAAAGGTTATTATGGTTCATTTTGCTAGATTTTATGGTTTCAAAAAATGATTCAAATGGCTCTGAGCATTGTGGGACTTAACATCTGAGGTCATCAGTCCCCTAGAACTTAGAAATACTTAAACCTAACTGACCTAAGAACATCACACACATCCATGCCCGAATCCATGCCCGAGGCAGGATTCGAACCTGCGACCGTAGCGGTCTCGCGGTTCCAGACTGACGCTCCTAGAACCGCTCGGCCACACCGGCCGGCTTTGTGGTTTCGATAGAGTCATTGTGAGCAGTTTATCTCCAAAAATATGTGACCATTACAAATAGATGGTGAGTCCTGGCGACGGCTCCTTATCGATTCTTCCCTGCCTTTTGGTTGCCGTATGTATCCGTGGTGCAGCATTTACGTCTGTGTATCGATTTTCCTTGTCAAGCAACGTCTCTGGCGGTGCATCGAGGAGACTAATTTAATGTGATTACCCATTGAGCCCAATTTTTTATTCATTGGTATTTTTTATTAATTGTGTATTTGTGTCATTGAGTTCCGCTCTAAGTGTGATTTTCCGCGTTATTTTGTGTGTTTGTAATTTGGACGCTGAAGTCCAGTGACAGTGACCGAAGGCAGTTACTTAACTATATTATTTGCCCTTTAATTCGTCTGGTGATTACGTAGAGGATTTCCATGTTTCAGTTAAATTTAGTGACAATGTTGTTAAGTAAAGTTTAGTCCTTTAATATTCTTTAGAGAATTTTTTTGTGTGACTGGGCAGAGTTTCCTCGTGGATGACCATGTGAAATTCTGATTGACCTTAAATGTTTAATCAGCCATATGAACACCTCAGTCTAAACTCAATTAAATTTACTAGTTTTATTTTCTGCTGCTGTTTATTTTAACAGTTGCCTTTTCATTTTATTTTTATTCGTGGAAAAAAGTTGTATGTCTAATCAGTGTGCAAACTATGTTACAGATTTCCTTGCTTAAAGCGGTTCGCAAGCAGCTAATGAGCGTGAGAATGTGCTTAAGTCTTGTTCTGTAGACGTAAGCTCATTTCTTCTTGCCTTATTGTAAGATACCCTAAGAAACGGCTTGGTAGCCTGAAAGTTATTGGCTGTATTTGTCACTGAGCCTCTTTTATAACTGTGACTGGCCAGTTTATTAAAGCTTGAGGCTGCCATTAATTCTCACATTATCTTTTCTTGAGTAGAGATTTTTGTTACGAGAATTGAAGTTGCTACTCTATGGTATGTTCTTGTAAGGGCTTCACTTGTAATCGTTGAACCGCTTCTTTGGCCCTTACATACTTACCGCCTTTTGTTAACAGCACTAACTTTCCTCATCTTGCGGCTGACGTCTCTATGCCTCACGGACCAGGGATCGTGCTGGTGCTACATGCCACCTTGTTGCTTGTTAACTTGTGACGTGACCCAGGAGACTGGTCTAAGGACACTAATTGAGACCATTTAATGGAATGATAAAAGTAACTTTTCTTGTGTATTTTAAACCCTGTATTCTTATTCAAAACTGTACCCATTCCCTCACAATATTGCATATTAGAGTTTTAGATTTAAGTAACTGTACTGTACCAGTCTTCTCTGAACCACTAGGGATTCATTGTTCGTTTGAAGGCGTTCCTTTTAACTGGCTTTCACGTGAGCTGCCAACGTACTGCTTTCACCTTGTATCCTCTAGGGGCATTTTATAGTGTTATTTATTTGAAAAAATTATAAAGAAAGGGGGTGAAATAGTCTACTTTAACAGTGTATTCGCTTCTTTTCTTCGTATAAGGAACTGTTAATGTTACTATGAATGAACTTGTTGGCTTTTATGAAATTACTGATTCTACTATAAATTGTAGCAGTGACTGCGATCAGCAACATAGCTTGGTGGAGTGCAGACTGAATGTGGGAATAGGCCCTAAGACCTCATTTTTACCATTTACAGTAAATAAGTGAATACACAATTAAAAGAAAAATACCAGTAAGTAAATAAAGGGGCCTCAATCAGCAGTCACATTAAATTCAGCAGTTCAGGAAACCACGAAGACAAGGCAAAGTCAGAAGCTGTCGTAGTACGACCACTGTGCATGAAAGATGCAAAAGGCGAAGTGTTGTCAGGGCAAACATTAAATATCCAGTCTCACATGGCGTTAAATCACCTGAATCACAAACCAACGGACGTCAAGACTAATGGAATTCATACAACTGGACGCTGTCTCCACAAAAACTGCAGCAGACGAGACGCGCTGAGTTCATGAGCCAAACGAGCAGTCGACAAATATAGCTCCCACTGGTAGTCAGAGCCGCTGGTCGCCCTGATGTTCGTTTACTCTTGTCGTGTTGGCTCCCTCCGCGTTTCGCTGCCTCCTCGATGCACCGCCAGAAATGTAACTTCATAAGGAGAATCAACACACACAAGGAAATGTAAGCAATATATTGATACGACTACAGAAAGCAGGGAATAACCGAGCCATCACCATAGCTCAACATCCCCCACTTGAACCGTTGGGAACTTGCCCCTGAGCAGAAACCTAATTAGCCTGTTTGTCCTGGGTCACGTGTACCTTGCTAGTTTAGCTGTTGTCAGGTCACGAACGAGAAGATTCACAGTACTCAAGAAACTAAGAAGGCCCCACAAATCGGGGGACTAGTGTGCCAGTCCCCACACCGTGCTGATCTCTTCTCAGACTGTGATTACGCATAAAAACTGGTCCCGTATATGCCCTTGAAAGGGTCTCCTGCCTTGGTTGTAACGGTTCTCCTGACAGCGATGGACTAACTCAATATTCCTTACATCCCTATCCTAGTTCTGCTTGATAACCGCAAGGGTACTATCCTCAGGCAAAAGGCCATTGATATTCCACAGACTGGCGAGTGGAGAGTTGAGGGGGTCAGCGAACATATGACCCGCAGGAACGGATTTAGAGCCCACACGTTGTAGAATTAAAGAAAAAATTGATCCTGGTGAGAGATATATCCCATTTGATCTGAACTTTATTATGAAAAATAACTAATGCTGCCTTAAGGTTTCTATTAATCCTTTCAGGAATTATAGAAATAAACACGCTTAAACTCACTAGAGGCAAAGTTGGGGGGGTTGTCGCTCACAAGAACTTATGCAGTCCGAACCAAAGAAAATATATTGGCAAGATGACCAGTAGTAATAGAAGCAGCAACTGCTCCGCTGGGAAGTAACCAGACAAATCTAGTAAGAAAATATCAAGCGAATTCAGTAGGGTAGTTTTATGCCATTCCAGCAAGCAAGTGGATGATGACAGAGTTGCCAGATTCTGTGTCAGCCTTCAACCGTCTCACAGTCATGCTGTTATTCAATGCCTACACCAATAAGCCATCAGATTTTCTGAGCTAAAGATTTTAGGAATCTAGAGCAAAATGTAACACCAGATTCTTATCATACTTTCCATCAGAGACGTCGTAAAAATCAGACAACTCTCAACACTAACCTCCATCTGTCTGTTATCAACTGGTGCATTCTTCCTGCTTGTATATTCGTAGTGCAAAACTGGGCAACTCTCTGGCACTTTTAGCATTTTTTGTAACTTAATCTCATCTAAGTACGTACTACAATTTTAAATTTCCATTTAAATGGAATTTTATAACCTTTATTCTTTGCAAGTATTAAGAATAAAGTTATTATGGGCATTGAAGTGTTCGGAATGTGGACTAGAAGCTGTCTCAGAGTTACTTTCCCTCTAAGGACAGCATTATGATATTAAGCGTAAGATAAGGAAAGTAGGTTTAAATCAATGTGTCATAGAAACTAAAATTGGTTTTTTGGCTCTCAGTTATAGATTTATTGCTGATTTGCTCAGTTTTCTGAATGTTGTTTTATCAATACACAGAAAAATATTCGTCACAATGTTTGCCAGTTCGGTTACATTTATTTTCTAATTTTCTTGAAGTTCAAATAATTATAGTCGTGTCCTCGGTGAAATGAAAACTCTAAAATGCATTAGGCCAAGTAATTACACAGAACTTTTACTAAACCTGTTTATATATCTGCTCAGTGGAATTGTGTGACCACGATTGTTAGCTAAAACTGCTAGACACTTATTTAGGAGGCCAGTGGTATGAGAGGAAATAGAACCATGATTCCTTTTAATACAACATTCTGATTAACAGTATGTCGTATTTAGAAACAAAATAATAATGCAAAATATAGTTTACTGTTGTCCCAAATTCCAGTAATGAAACATGTTTTGCATAATTTCAACAGCCACATTTATTTGTGCATGTATGTGTGCTGCCAAACAATGACCTCTACAATCTATGGAAGTAACTTTCTTCGCTTTACAATTGCCTAAGAAAATTTTTATACAGTTCCACTTTTATGCAGAATAGTCCACACATATAACTTATTTATATCAATTTACCTTCAGCTAGTTAAGTTTTGAAATTTATTGGCAGTAGCAGAAAGTATCCGTTTGCAAACGAAATGGCTTCTTGACCAGCTCCAGGGTAATGCAGGTAGGTACGAGAAGGGTCCATCACCAATAGCACAACTACACAAGAACACATCTGCAGAACTATATGTTGCACGTTAACCCAAGTTACAATATGTAAGAATGAAAAGTAAGAGCATGCAGTTGTCACACAGTAATGCCAAAGTCACAAAGTTGCCCAGTTCACGACGCTGAAGTACTTGCTGACATTGAGTACTTCAGCGAAATGAGCCCATATTTTACTAATTACTGTATGGGGAACATGCAAATAAAAGGACACGCCTAGATAAATGTTGTGCATGTCTACACGCAGCAGTGACTGCCATCTCCTATAACGATTTACGGAATTAATTATGCAAGCAACACAGTAATCCGATACGTCCAGAACTCATTCGGTAAGTCGTCATCAAATAGACAGCTTGTTTGAAGTACACAGATAGCTGCAGAACGAAGCCAAGCAAAATACACGGAGCGCTAATATCTTCCTACTTTGTTGTTTGCAGTACTTACGACATCGCTGCTGCTGTATCAGGTGTGAATGTGGAAAATAACTACACTCCTGGAAATTGAAATACGAACACCGTGAATTCATTGTCCCAGGAAGGGGAAACTTTATTGACACATTCCTGGGGTCAGATACATCACATGATCACACTGACAGAACCACAGGCACATAGACACAGCCAAGAGAGCATGCACAATGTCGGCACTATTGCAGTGTATATCCACCTTTCGCAGCAATGCAGGCTGCTATTCTCCCATGGAGACGATCGTAGAGATGCTGGATGTAGTCCTGTGGAACGGCTTGCCATGCCATTTCCACCTGGCGCCTCAGTTGGACCAGCGTTCGTGCTGGACGTGCAGACCGCGTGAGACGACGCTTCATCCAGTCCCAAACATGCTCAATGGGGGACAGATCCGGAGATCTTGCTGCCCAGGGTAGTTGACTTACACCTTCTAGAGCACGTTGGGTGGCACGGGATACATGCGGACGTGCATTGTCCAGTTCGAACAGCAAGTTTTCTTGCCGGTCTAGAAATGGTGGAACGATGGGTTCGATGACGGTTTGGATGTACCGTGCACTATTCAGTGTCCCCTCGACAATCACCAGAGGTGTACGGCCAGTGTAGGAGATCGCTCCCCACACCATGATGCCGGGTGTTGGCCCTGTGTGCCTCGGTCGTATGCAGTCCTGATTTTGGCGCTCACCTGCACGGCGCCAAACACGCATACCACCATCATTGGCACCAAGGCAGAAGCGACTCTCATCGCTGAAGACGACACGTCTCCATTCGTCCCTCCATTCACGCCTGTTGGCCCTGTGTGCCTCGGTCGTATGCAGTCCTGATTTTGGCGCTCACCTGCACGGCGCCAAACACGCATACCACCATCATTGGCACCAAGGCAGAAGCGACTCTCATCGCTGAAGACGACACGTCTCCATTCGTCCCTCCATTCACGCCTGTCGCGACACCACTGGAGGCGGGTTGCACGATGTTGGGGCGTGAGCGGAAGACGGCCTAACGGTGTGCGGGACCGTAGCCCAGCTTCATGGAGACGGTTGCGAATGGTCCTCGCCGATACCCCAGGAGCAACAGTGTTCCTAATTTGCTGGGAAGTGGCGGTGCGGTCCCCTACGGCACTGCGTAGGATCCTACGGTCTTGGCGTGCATCCGTGCGTTGCTGCGGTCTGGTCCCAGGTCGACGGGCACGTGCACCTTCCGCCGACCACTGGCGACAACATCGATGTACTGTGGAGACCTCACGCCGCACGTGTTGAGCAATTCGGCGGTACGTCCACCCGGCCTCCCGCATGCCCACTATACGCCCTCGCTCAAAGTCCGTCAACTGCACATACGGTTCACGTCCACGCTGTCGCGGCATGCTACCAGTGTTAAAGACTGCGATGGAGCTCCGTATGCCACGGCAAACTGGCTGACACTGACGGCGGCGGTGCACAAATGCTGCGCAGCTAGCGCCATTCGACCGCCAACACCGCGGTTCCTGGTGTGTCCGCTGTGCCGTGCGTGTGATCATTGCTTGTACAGCCCTCTCGCAGTGACCGGAGCAAGTATGGTGGGTCTGACACACCGGTGTCATTGTGTTCTTTTTTCCATTTCCAGGAGTGTAGATTTAGCATAGGAGAAACAATATCTGATACTGTATTAGCAGCTTCTCTAGACGAATCAAACGAATTTCTCTCTACAGCATTCTTTTCTCAACAGCATTCACCTCTTCAGACTGCGATAAATTGTCAACTACAAGATAGAACCTTCACGACATACGTTTCTACCCACACAGCACGGAAAGCAATCACGAGAATCTCCTCTGTGGCAGTAGATAATGATGCAGTAAGCATAGGTATGGTTACAAACATTGTCGATACTACTATTCTATATCTCATATACAGTTTTAATGACTGTCTTGTTGTTGTTACATGTAGGAATGATAATACAGACTCACCAGGCTAATATACGCCTGTCAGGGTATCGAAATACCTGAAGTATGCGGTAAAGCATTATCTTCAAACTTATAACACCCAGGATATATACCAATTAGGCTTAAACATCTTAGCACAGAAAATGCTTCGATCAAAATTTGCTACTGATAGGTTTGAAGCGGAAATTTTAAGACTGCTTGGTTTCAGGAAAGCTTTTGATTCGGCTTTTTCGATTTATGGCTTACGAAAACGAAGCAACTGAATTTCTCAAACAGCATACTAATGTTCTTAGACAGACCCCTTAAAAGAGGAGGCCAAAGAGTTGTTTATGTGTCGGGAAGATCATCATGGAAAACGCACGTTCGTGAGTCCCTCAGTGATCACTTCTTGGTTCGTTGCTTTTCTGGCTGTTTATCGATTAATTTCATCTCTGCTTCATTTTTATAACTACCATTTATAGCGTGACGATGCGTAGTTATATTACAGCGTCATCCCTAAATACATCACTACTACCTTACTAAGTATAAATAAGTGTCTTAGTTCACTATCACGATAGGCAAAGACCTTGGGTCTTAAACTAAATACTAAGAAGTCACAAGCCATTCTCGTGTGATACTGAATACTGATGAGTGGAATTTTCAACTTGCATCGGGATGCAGAAGGCAATGGAAACCACTGCATTAAGGACACATAACGGGTATCCACAGGATATGTGGCCCATTACTGAAAAAGTCTTGTGATGTTCTCACCATTGCCAAGAGATCCCTGACTAGTCTCCCATCCGGATCTCCGGAAGGGGACTGCCAAGACGAAGGTGATCATGAGAGGAAGATTGAATAACCAACGAAATGTTATCTTTCTACAAGTCGGGACGTGAAATATCAGAAGTTGAACGTCGTAGGGGAGCTAGAAAACCTGAAAATGGATTTGCTAATGCTCCGTCTGGACATAGAGTTCGTCAGTGAAATGAAATTGAAAGGAAACAACGATTTCCGATCAGCCGAGTACAGGGTGTACCAATAGCGGCCGAAAATAGTACACCGGTAGTAGGATACATTATGAATAGAAAGATAGTACAGAGCGTGAATTACTATCAACAGCTCAGTTATAGTGTTTCTTTAATCAGAATCGACAGCAAACCCACATGGACAACACTTGTTCAGGTATGCAAGCCGAAATCGCAAGCCGAATATGAAGAGATAGAGGAACTATAAGAGCATTTTGAACGGGTAATTCAGTGCTTAAAAGGAAATGAAAATCTAATAGTGATGGGGGATGGGAATGCGATTGTATGGAAAGGAGTAGAGTAAACTGTTGCTAGAGAACAAGGGCTGGGTCGCAGCAACGAGAGAGGAGTAAGACTGACTTCTGCAATAAATCTCAGATAGTAATAGCTAAAACTCTATTCAAGACTCACAGGAGGAAGAGATACAGTTGGAAAAGGCCGGGAAATACAGGAAGATTTGAGTTAGATTACATTACGGTCAGGCACACTTATTGAAATCAGATATTGGATTCTGGGACATCAGATACAAACCCAGATCACAATTTAAGAATGATGAAGAGTAGGCTGAAGTTTAAGAGAGTACTCAGGAAGAATCAATGGGCAAAGAAGAAATGAGTTTCGGTGTTAACGTAGAAATAAGTCTGAAGTTCTCTGAAGCTGTAGATCATGCGTTAGTTAATATCTCAGTAGGCAGTTCAGTTGAAGAGAAATGGACATTTCTAAAAAGGGTAATCACAGAAGGTGGTGGTACAAAGGAAGTAACTGCAGAGAAGCTATGGGTAATAGAAGAAATACTTCAGCTTATCACTGAAAGGAAGAAGCACAAAACTGTTCAGGAATGTTAATGTTGTAAGTAGGCTATTTAGGTTTTCTTATTGGTAACGCCATGTGGTGCTCTGCATGAAAATCAGTGGCTGTGCTGTGTGCAGTCTGTGGCTAGTTTGCATTGTTGTCTGCCATTGTAGTGTTGGGCAGCTGGATGTTAACAGCGCGTAGCTTTGCGCAGTTGGAGGTGAGCCGCCAGCAGTTGTGGATGTGGGGAGAGAGATGGCGGAGTTTTGAAATTTGTAAGAATGGATGCCATGAACTGCTATATATATTATGACTACTAAGGTAAATACATTGTTTGTTCTCTATTAAAATCTTTCATTTGCTAACTATACCTATCAGTAGTTAGTGCCTTCCGTAGTTTGAATCTTTTATTTATCTAGCAGTATTGGCGCTCTCTGTATTGCAGTAGTTTGAGTAACGAAGATTTTTGTGAGGTAAGTGATTTGTGAAACGTATAGGTTAATTTAGTTAGGGCCATTGTCTTGTAGGGATTATTGAAAGTCAGATTGCGTTGTGCCAAAAATATTGTCTGCATGTCAAGAGTAAGCACTGTCTTGTACAGTTTTTCTAAGGGGACGTTTCAAGGTGTAAAGATTGAGCGGCGACCGTATTGCAATCGATCCGCTAGGTTTGATTTTGGGCATTATTCACTGGCGCTACTACCAGCAGCGCTAATCGATTGTAGCTTGTCGCTGGCTATCTCTGGCAGAGCGAGTCTTAAAGTAGGCCTCGAGCAGCGTTGGTGGAGCAGAACAGTAAGGCAGCGGACTAGAGGACATCATGGGCCCAGTTCCAGATATAGTGGGGTCAGTTGACTGTCAGCTGTGTATATGTCAAGACTTTGTGTACGTCCACTGATTTGTCCGACTTTGCGCTGGGAGCCGCACTGGATATTTCCAGGATTATCAAATATTTGCCACATCGTGCGTTTATAGTCAGTATTTCTCACACAACGCCACGACCATCTTAAATGCCTGCTCTTGGTAGCTTACGGGATTATTTTTTTTGAGCGTACCTATATGAGCTAATGTGCTGTAGCCTCAGGTTATTTATATTTCTGACCAGTCGAATATTTGGCTTCATATGTAACTTTTTCTATGTTGGAGATTTCTGTGTTCCACTAAGAACTTCACTGTGGTGTATTTGTGTTGGTTAAATGCGGTGTTAAAACTAAATTCAGTGGTTAACCTATGTTAGATTTCCCCATTGATATCGCCGTCAACATTCTTGTGAGAAAGTGTTGTGACAAAAAAATTGTAGGAAAAATTTTGCAAATTAAATTTTGGTCTTAAGTATTTTTAAGTAGTTTGCATCTAATTTTCTATTTTCTATTTCGTTTGCTTTAACAGACATTTCCTGTATTTAATGTATGTTTTAAAACTGCGTTGTAGATTTCTATGTCCAAATACCATGGGAGAAAGCATTTCTTTTAAGGAATAACTATTAAGTTCCCCCTCACAGAGGTAAGATAACTATTTTCCTAATATGTTCTTTTAGTTCACGCAACGTTCCTCGCTGTGTGGTTTGCCTAAATTACTATTAGATCTTATTCTCTGGGCATTTATTAAGTTTTACTGTGTCACATTTTATTCACCTAAATGGTTCAAGACACATTAACTTTGCCACTACTACACATTCTTAAAATTTTGTGAAGGATAAATTCTGAAATCTGGATGCATATTAAGAGTCCTTATTTCACCATTTCTCGAGAAGGCAGCCATTAATATTTGCTTAACTTGTTTGTTTGGCCTATGTTCCACCGAAGTGGCGTTTGTTAACAGCTCTACTTAGTCTTCTGAGCCTTGTGCCTAGTTTTTCAGGGGCTGGTGACCGCGGAGACTTGTTGCTGTTACACACCGCCTTGCCGTCCATGGCTGCGTTTGAGATTCGTCCATGATCCTCTTGCCGCACTGGTTCGATGCCTGCTAATACATTTTAAGTTAAGTGGTGGCTAATGTACTTAATGTTCTGATCTATGGAACCTTATCCACAGTTTCACTTAGCGTTGTACATCTTCTTTGGAATATGCTTGTATGGCACTTGTTATGACTTTCCGGTAGCTAATTTTTTCCAAATTTGCTTAAGAACAATGTACTGTCTTCATTATTATCTTAAGCAAATATTTTCAAATCATTTAATCATAATTACTGTTTGAGCCTAAATTGGGATTCTACTTGCCTCACATGTGAACAACCCTAATTTGTTTTGCTGTTTTGGTACTTGATAAAATGTTCAGTAGATTTTATATCGATTTTGGCAGTGTATTTTGCTTCGTGTGTTTAGGCCCTATTTGATTTAAAAAATTAATTTGCCAAAAGTCCTTTTAAGCCCTTAAATTGCCTTAAAGATATTTTAGCTGTTGCCCATTGAGCAGCTGCTGTTTTATAAGGAAACGAGTTTCTTTTATAAGGAAAGGAGATCTTTTGAGCTTTTTTTTAAAAAAAGTTTTACTGTTTTATATTTATTCCGACACTGAATTTTGTGCACTGTTGAGGTAAAGCTGATTATTGTTGTAACCAATTAATTAGTCTTACCCTGTCGCTCATAAATTTTTGTGATTATTGTATTTATTTATTCATGCTATTATGTCGTAGTTTAATGAATGTGGCAATTCAATCTACAAATGACGTTGCTATTCTGGGTTCGCCCTTACGTGCTTTCATTGTCGTAACCTCATTCTGTGTTCAGGAATATCACTGGTGTAATTGCGAGCACTAATTCTGATTTCCTTTCATATTACATGTGCTGTTGTATCGTGCACACTGTTATGAGGCCACGCCAGTTGTACAGTGAACTGTGTGCCCTATGATGCTTTCCATTTAGTTATAATTCATGTCTCTGTAACGATTGACCAAATGTACGCTTCACCGACAGTACAAACAGTCTGGTTGCAGGATTTATTTCTGCATCAGTTGTTTATTGTGGCTAGCAAATTTAACTGGCGCATATAGGTGTTTTAGTATCGTTAATTCAACTGTTAGCAAAATAAAGTCATTTATTAAATAGCGGTGTATTGTGTTTACTTTAATTTTAAGTGACTGAGCTTCAATTCTTTCTAACTTAAATTCAGGATAGTGTTACACATTGCAGTTCATTTGTAAATACTTGGGTATTTGGGTTATAGTAATTTAATGTGCCCACATTTAAATTCAGTATAGAGTAGTGGCCCTTGAAGTAACTTTATATTATTTTCACTTTTCCTGGAGTTATGTCTTAACGAAGTAAATCTTTATCATGGTTTTAATTTTTTAAATTATCTTAACGAGTTGCGTAGTTGATTGGCCAAGCTTGACGCCGTATGTGAGCTCATGATACTCGTTTTAAATAGATGATTTCTTGTTTTAGTGTATGTGTTGCTATAAATAAATACATCATATGGTCATTCTGCCCATTATTCACCCAGACCTCGCTCCACACGCCTATGTCGTACATTACGTGGCGGGATTTTTCTGATAGCATGTAAGTGAATTAACTGACTGTGTCGTATCACCTTTTCTTGTCTAATCACGCACTTCAATGTGTCTGTGTCGCACCGTTAATAGTATTAGTTATGTATATAAGCAGTGCACCACTGGTTGACCAAAGTTTGTACGTGTGTCAACCGTAAATGTAAAATGCGCCCTGTGCATGCACTGATTATTCTTTGGTTGAGAGTATTGTGAGTTATCCTACTATGGAATCGGGAGGGAATGCAAAAACTCGCGAGAATGTTGTCAACAAGATATAAAAAGTCTTTTGAAATACATCCTAACTGAATGAAAAATGAACTGTCATAACGAAGGAGTCGAATAAAATCTTTATCACGTGATCGCTGGTGAGGCACAAATCATGTTACGTTGGCTTCCTATTTTATTAATCAGAAACCAGATTTTCAGTTACTACTGTACAGGCTTAACACAAGTGTTGGATGCTGTGGATGAGCTTGCTACAAGTTCACCTTCGTTTCACGACTCCGCTTCGAGTGCTTCCAGTTACACTATACGGTCCCTCATTGCACATAACGGAGTCCCTCCGATCATAGACTAACCTTTGTTCACAGAAGCTGCTGCATTATCTGAACCTTCTGGGTAGACTTGGAACTAAATGAGAAATTAAATTTAAAAGCTTAACTTAAACATATAAACTCATTAACAATTAGAGTAACAAATATCGGAAGAGATAATACAAACGGTTAGAGTTTTGGCAGTTTCCAACAAGTTATACGTGCACATTTTTAGTTATCATCTTCTCTGAAACTACTTCTAATTGGAACTCAAAACGTTGCCTTGTGTTTTCTTTAGTGACACACTTCCAAATGACTGGAATAATCTTCTTAACGTTTAAGAAAAATGAAGAAGAAATTCGAAAATGTAAGTCTTCCCCCGAGGAATTTCTCTTTGTGTATAATTATATTTTATACTTCACGTTACAGAAATAATAAATCAGAGGTCCCTCCTTGTTTACATACTATGTTTCATTACTTTACGCAAAACTTTCAGTTCCAAACCAAAAGCTGTTTGTGTAATATGTAAACAACGGAAGATGACTATTGCAAATGTAAATCTTTTTTGTTTCAGAGTTACCGACTTGCAGTGCTACAAGAAACTGAGCTAAGTCCGTTATAATTTTTATAAATTATTGCAAGCGTCTGTTAACAATCCTGGAACAAGCAATCAACCTAGGCTGAATATAAATGGAGGAAAATTGACTTTTAACACGGTCAGTTTGGGTGCCTACTATGCCTACTATACCCTTAACACAATGCTATGAAGACTAACATTTGTTAAATTTCATATATTCATTACTACATACGTTGTATGTTTTATTATTATTACTTTTATTAATATTACAATCATTGCATGTTGCTCATGTGCTGTAAAAATTGTAATGTAGGCTCACTATAGAGGTTTGGTTAGGTGTAAGAGAGGGCCTGAAGGCATTAAACCTGTTAGGTGAAATAAACGCATAAATAAATAAATGAAATATTTACGTTTGTTAAGAAGTCTTCAGACCAACTGTGTATCTGTTTGGAATTCCGTTTTCACGTATTTGGAATGCTGTGGACGACGATGTGGAACGGTAACGAAGGCTTTGTGGAAGGCAACCAAAACGTTAACATAATGTTCGCTGTATATCGCTTTCTGGATATCACTTGCCTCCCGATTTCCACGCACAAGGTACGTAGCCAACGTAGAATAGAGGAATCCTAATGAAATATGTGCATCTCAACTGCCCCTTGGTGCTCTAGCGATGCCTCCACTAGTGTCACTGCCTGTGATGGATCCCCCGGCCGCGAGTTGCCCGGTGGCAGGCTGCAGCCGGCTGCCTGCTGGGAGGTTTCGGCCCAAGAGGATGCACGCGGGCGCCGGATGAGAACACAATTTGCCGCCAGAGCGCTCGTCCCAATACGGCGCGGCCGCAGATACCAGCCGAGAAATAACTTTGCCGGAATACCGCCGACACACGCGCCCGGCGCGCCCCAATCCGGATGCCCCAGAATTCGCCGTATCCCGGCGCACAAAGGAGCAAACAATGCGCCGGCAGCCGGCAGCTCCTTCTGCCACTCTGAGTCGCCACTGCGTCCGCCGGCGGCTGCAATAAAAGGAAGCGCGGCCCTGTCCCCCTGTCATATATTTTTGTTACGCCCTTCCATTCCATCCGTCTTCTACAAGCTGCAGACCGTTTCCTGTGGGCAGTCTGCGGTAAACCCGCAGCAAAATGGGCCACAGAGATAAAGGAGCATTTCCCGGCCTTTGAGCCGCCTTCATTCCTATGAAGCTACTTTCGAGTGACTGTAACATTTCCAGCAATTTTACTAGCTTCTCTTACCCCTTCACTCCGAATATAGGCTAAGCTCGGGCTGAAGAGACCTTAACAGATATCAGTGTTCTAGAAGTACTGTACACTTCTAACCTTTCCCTCGACGTAATTCGGATTACTTAGTTACGTTATGGCAAGAAAAAAGGAATTAAAGTGAGACAGAGTTAATACTTTCATCCTTCTTTACCTCCTCTGCATTACTGCAGATGACGTGTCACTGAGCACATTTGTACTGTTCATGCAGTACACGTGAGGTGCCTAGTTGTTTCCACTGTTCTGTGTGGAATACATAAGTTCGTGTACACTTCTTCAATAACCTGCTGTATTCATGATGATGATGATGTCGCCAGCCCAGAAAACAGCACGCAGGTCGTGGATTCTTTTTCTTGAGGCTGAAAATAACTTTGCAAGGAACTGCTGCTACGAATAAACTACACTCCTGGAAATGGAAAAAAGAACACATTGACACCGGTGTGTCAGACCCACCATACTTGCTCCGGATACTGCAAGAGGGCCGTACAAGCAATGATCACACGCACGGCACAGCGAACACACCAGGAACCGCGGTGTTGGCCGTCGAATGGCGCTAGCTGCGCAGCATTTGTGCACCGCTGCCGTCAGTGTCAGCCAGTTTGCCGTGGCATACGGAGCTCCATCGCAGTCTTTAACACTGGTAGCATGCCGCGATAGCGTGGACGTTAACCGTATGTGCAGTTGACGGACTTTGAGCGAGGGCGTATAGTGGGCATGCGGGAGGCCGGGTGGACGTACCGCCGAATTGCTCAACACGCGGGGCGTGAGGTCTCCACAGTACATCGATGTTGTCCCCAGTGGTCGGCGGAAGGAGGCGTGAATGGAGGGACGAATGGAGACGTGTCGTCTTCAGCGATGAGAGTAGCTTCTGCCTTGGTGCCAATGATGGTCGTATGCGTGTTTGGCGCCGTGCAGGTGAGCGCCACAAACAGGACTGCATACGACCGAGGCACACAGGGCCAACACCCGGCATCATGGTGTGGGGAGCGATCTCCTACACTGGCCGTACACCTCTGGTGATCGTCGAGGGGACACTGAATAGTGCACGGTACATCCAAACCGTCATCGAACCCCTCGTTCTACCATTCCTAGACCGGCAAGGGAACTTGCTGTTCGAACTGGACAATGCACGTCCGCATGTATCCCGTGCCACCCAACGTGCTCTAGAAGGTGTAAGTCAACTACCCTGGCCAGCAAGATCTCCGGATCTGTCCCCCATTGAGCATGTTTGGGACTGGATGAAGCGTCGTCTCACGCGGTCTGCACGTCCAGCACGAACGCTGGTCCAACTGAGGCGCCAGGTGGAAATGGCATGGCAAGCCGTTCCACATGACTACATCCAGCATCTCTACGATCGTCTCCATGGGAGAATAGCAGCCTGCATTGCTGCGAAAGGTGGATATACACTGTACTAGTGCCGACATTGTGCATGCTCTGTTGCCTGTGTCTATGTGCCTGTGGTTCTGTCAGTGTGATCATGTGATGTATCTGACCCCAGGAATGTGTCAATAAAGTTTCCCCTTCCTGGGACAATGAATTCACAGTGTTCTTATTTCAATTTCCTGGAGTGTATAACTTATTTGGGATGCCACTCGCGTTTTTTATATACACACGAGAAACTATTCTTGATCACAACGTATTGAACATATCTTTCCACAGTCATTATATCTGGCTAGTATAACATGAAATACCTCCTGCCACATACAGCATGTCTGTCTACTGGAACCGTCAGAACTGGAGAATAAAATTACATGAATCGCCGGCCGTGTTGAGCGAGTGGTTCTAGGCGCTACAGTCTGGAACCGCGTGACTGCTACGGTCGCAGGTTCGAATCCTGCCTCGGGGATGGATGTGTGTGATGTCCTTAGGTTAGTTAGGTTTAAGTACCTCTAAGTTCTAGGGGACAGATGACTTCAGAAGTTAAGTCCCATAGTGCTCAGAGCAAAAATTACATGAATCAAATACTACTATTACAGACAACATGTCTGTACCTAACGACGCGACGGTTGGAACTGTAGTAAATAAAATTGCATGAAACAAATGCTGCTATCACAGACAACATGTCTGTCTACTGGATCGGTCAGAACTGGAGAGCCGTACTGCCCGAGACACTTCGTGCGCCAAGCGAGCAAGGCGCTACCCGAACTCCATCGAAGTGCATCAGCAGTAATATCGTCAGTCTTTTGTTTTAGTAATACTTGGATTTTAAGAATTTTGAAATGACTGATTGACAGCTGGCTGTTGAGAGATATCTATTTTAAAAAACGAATTAATTTGGATCACAGGTTTAATTTATAATAGCAACTAAAGTTTAACGTTTTGGCGCCCTACCGCCTCACACGGCAGCCAATCACAGAGCAGCAACATCATTAGGCGGTCTTTCTCACGGGAATGGTACCAAAACTAACACCTGTCACCTGTACCTCATCCCACATTGCGTCATCTCTATGCTTCTTGTATCTCCACTGCCCTGGAAATAGCTTCCTGCAGCCTAAAATGATGGCTGAATAAACCAGACATATTACAACGTGTCCAACGAGTTATTAGTAAAAGGTGTCGTAACAAAGCAGAACGGGTTACAGGAGAAATCGGAAACTACTAAATCCAGCGGTAATACGACATTTTCCTTTCAAAGAGCTCCAGCAGTCATCGTTTTAGACATGCGTTCTGCGTTCTGACAGAAGTCATTGTATAGCGATATGCATATATGCAAACAGAGTTAGTACCACGTACACAACGTATAAAAGGGCAGTACATCGTCAGAGCTGTCATTTGTACTCGAGTGATTCATGTCAAAAGGTTTCTAACGCGATTTTGGCCGCACGACGGGAATTAGCATACTTTGAACGCGGGATGGCAGTTGGAGCTAGACGCATAAGACATTCCATTTCGGAAATCGTTAGGGAATTCGATATTTCTAGATCCATAGTATCAAGAGTGTGCCGAGAATACCAAATTTCAGGCATTATTTCTCACCATGGACAACGCAGTGGTCGACGGGCCTCAGTTAACGACTGAGAGCAGCGGCGCTTGCTTAGAGTTGTCAGTGCTAACAGACAAGCAATATTGAATGAAATAAGAGCAGACGTAATTGTGGGACGTACAATGAAAGTATCTGTTAGGGCAGTGAGGAGAAATTTTGCGGCGATGGGCTGTGGCAGCAGACGACCGATGCGAGCGCCTCTGCTAGTCTCGTGACCATATCCCATGGACCCTAGACGACTGGAAAACCATGGTATGGTCAGATGAGTCATGATTTCAGTTGGTAAGAGCTGATGTTAGGGTTCGAATGTGGCACCGGCCTCACGAAGCCTTAGACCCAGGTGGTCAGCAAGGCAATGTGCAAGCTGGTGGTAGCTACACTGTGGCGTGAGCTTTGTTTGCAGGGAACAGAGTGGGTTAGGATCGTCTGTAGCGCCTCTGATACTCTCGCAACCATATCGGATGGATCCTAGACGACTGGTAAACCATGGTCTGGTCAGATGAGTCATGATTTCAGTTGGTAAGAGCTGATGTTAGGGTTCGAGTGTGGCACCGGCCCCACGAAGCCTTGGACGCAAAGGTGAGCAAGGCATTGTACAAGCTGGTGATGACTGCACTGTGGCGTGAGCTTTGTTTGCAGGGAACAGAGTGGGTTATCTGGTCCCGCCGGACCGATAATTGACTGACAGTGTTTATGTTCGGCTACCGCTTCCAGCCATTCATGGACTTCATGTTCCCATACAACGATAGAATTCTTATGGATGACAATACGCCGTATCACTAGGCCATAGATGTTTGCGATTAATTTGAAGAATATTACTGACAGTTTCGGCGAATGACATGGTCTCCCACTGAACATTTATAGGACATAATCCAGTGGTCAGTTCGCCCACAAAATCCTGCACTGGCAATTATGGACGATTATAGAGACATCATGGCTCAACATTTCTATAGAGGACTTCCAACAATTTGTTGAATCCATGCAACTTTACTTTGCTGCACTACGCCGGGCAAAAGGAGGTCCGACGTGATATTACGAGGCATTCCATGACTTTTGTTACCTCACTGTGCGTTACACATACAATTGCTCATTGTTGCATTCTGTTGTAGAGGATTCATCGAGTCTTGTTCGAATGGTAGAGCTTATCAAAAGTCAGTTTGTTTCACAATAGAAGCTTAGCACTTAAATAAGCGAGGTGAAGTAGTAAAACGTTAATGCTCTGAAATCACATTCAGGAGAACTAAGATTTAAATCTTAGGGCGGCCATCGCGATAGTCGCTTTCCGTGGTTTATCTCACACATAAATCCGATCTTGTTCCCCGTGTGCAATGACGTAGTTGTCGACGAGATATTAGACCCTAATCTCACTTCATTAGTTTTACCTCTGTTCCTCAACCCCCCCCCCCCCCCCCCCCTTCCACCATCCACATTCCACCTAACCCCATCCTTTTTATTTCATGAACCACTTCAAAAACTTAGTTTGCGGCGTTCGAACGTGAGTAACGGATTGCAAAATCCGACCATACTGTGTAAAACGAAATCGTGTCTCCTTATTTTATGAAACTCCTCAAATTTGATCAGGATAATGTTGTTTTCAAACAGTAGGGGTACATCTATTTTTGCTTTGTATGAAATGACTTCGCAAGCAACACACTTCCTAACAAGCCCAGATACAACCATGCTACTATTAACAACAAATAGATCTTTAGCGAAGTAGCAGTCTACAGTAGAATTTTTGTGTAAATTCACTTGGTTGACAATTTGTCCTGGAAGAAGAATCTCACAAAAATACGTACCAGTGTGACGTTTTCGTTAGTTTTCTAATTTGTCTTCTTGAGCGAGATTCACCTTCGACATGATCTTGGCTTTCCAAAATTGAATCATGCCAGGGGAAAAATTTTTTCACTTCATAAAAAATGTTTCCCATAGGCCTATTTTAACTTTTCAAAGGTCACACTCATGCATTCCCCAAATTTAACACAAAACTGGATGCCACAATGTTATCCTAAATTTCGCTTTTCCATTTTCGTAACACACAACAAAAACAAAGCTTCACTTATGGCGCTTTCAAAAATTACAGATGGCTGTGCGGACTTGAAACTCTGACTAAGCGCCTCGAAGGGATGATCACAGTGGTCTGCACAGGTAGAACAACACAGTGTTGTCAGATCACTCGCAGTGTTGTCAGAGTCATTACTTTCCTCACATATCTCGTTTATTACTTGAACACCTATAATACGAAGTTCGTGAAGAATTGTGTTGCCTTCTAGTGTTTCAGTTTAATGTCTTTTTTTAAATGAAAAGCTCAAGTTTTGTCTTTAATGTCTTTCCTTGGTTGAGGCATATATTGTTGCTTAATAAATTGTTTTATAGAGTACTTGGTGACAAATAATGATTAAGTGGATACATGCACTTTCCACCTCATCATCGCTAATACAATGAAAATGACGCTCGTACCCTTACCGTTCTCGCCGGTGTTCAACTGGATCCCAAAATGAGTAGTTGTGCAATTCAGAGGCAAACTGGAACACTGAAATCAACTTTTTGAAAATTTTGAAGTCACATAAATAACATGCGTATCATATCACACAGACATAGCCACTAACTCCGAAAGATATTCAAATACGAGTGCATTTCTGCCAATGGACCTTGGAAATAATAACAGGTGACTATGATTTTTTTTTGATGCATTATGTTCATCGATGAAGCCACATTCAAAAAAAGTGGCGAATTAAATCGCCATGGTTTTCATTATTAGTCCCCTGTCAATCCACACTGGCACATACCCACTGACAACACAAATGGTCGTTAATAGTTGTTGTTGTTGTGGTCTTCAGTCCAGAGACTGGTTTGATGCAGCTCTCCATGCTACTCTATCCTGTGCAAGCTTCTTCATCTCCCAGTACTTACTGCAACCTACATCCTTCTGAATCTGCTTAGTGTATTCATCTCTTGGTCTCCCTCTACGATTTTTACCCTCCACGCTGCCCTCCAATTCTAAATTTGTGATCCATTGATGCCCATCTTTTTGTCAAGTTGTGCCACAAATTCCTCTTCTCCCCAATTCTATTCAATACCTCCTCATTAGTTATGTGACCTACCCATCTAATCTTCAGCATTCTTCTGTAGCACCACATTTCGAAAGCTTCTTGACCAAACTATTTATCATCCATCTTTCTCTTCCATACATGGCTATACTCCATACAAATATTTTCAGAAACGACTTCCTGACACTTAAATCTATACTCGATGTTAACAAATTTCTCTTCTTCAGAAAGGCTTTCCTTACCATTGCCAGTCTACAGTGTATATCCTCTCTACTTCGACCATCATCAGTTATTTTACTCCCTAAATAGCAAAACTCCTTTACTACTTTAAGTGTCTCATTTCGTAAGCTAATTCCCTCAGCATCACCCCATTTAATTCGACTACATTCCATTATCCTCGTTTTGCTTTTGTTGATGCTCATCTTATATCCTCCAGTCAAGATACTGTCCATTCCGTTCAACTGCTCTTCCAAGTCCTTTTCGGTCTCTGACAGAATTACAATGTCATCGGCGAACCTCAAAGTTTTTATTTCTTCTCCATGAATTTTAATACCTACTCCGAATTTTTCTTTTGTTTCCTTTACTGCTTGCTCAATATACAGATTGAATAACATCGGGGAGAGGCTACAACCCTGTCTCACTCCTTTCCCAAATACTGCTTCACTTTCATGCCCCTCGACTCTTATAACTGCCATCTGGTTTCTGTACAAATTGTAAATAGCCTCACGCTCCCTGTATTTTACCCCTGCCACCTTCAGAATTTAAAAGAGAGTGTTCCAGTTGACATTGTCAAAAGTTTTCTCTAAGTCTACAAATGCTAGAAACGTAGGTTTGCCTTTTGTTAATCTTTCTTCTAAGATAAGTCGTAAGGTTAGTATTGCCTCACGTGTTCCAACATTTCTGCGGAATACAAACTGATCTTCCCCAAGGTCCGCTTCTACAAGTTTTTCCATTCGTCTGTAAAGAATTCGCGTTAGTATTTTGCATCTGTGACTTATTGAACTGATAGTTCGGTAATTTTCACATTTGTCAATACCTGCTTTCTTTGGGATTGGGATTATTATATTCTTCTTGACGTCTGAGGGTATTTCGCCTGTCTCATACATCTTGCTCACCAGATGGTACAGTTTCGTCAGGACTGGCTGTCCCAAGGCCGTCAGTAGTTCTAATGGAATGTTGTCTACTCCTGGGCCTTGTTTCGACTCAGGTCTTTCAGTGCTCTGTCAAACTCTTCACGCAGTATGTTATCTCCCATTTTGTCTTCATCTACATCCTCTTCCATTTCCATAATATTGCCCTCAAGTACATCGCCCTTGTATAAACCCTCTATATACTCCTTCCACCTTTCCGCCTTCCCTTCTTTGCTTAGAACTGGGTTTCCATCTGAGCTCTTGATATTCATACAAGTGGCTCTCTTTTCTCCAAAGGTCTCTTTAATTTTCCTGTAGGCTGTATCTATCTTACCCCTAGTGAGATAAGCCTCTAAATCCTTACATATGTCCTCTAGCCATCCCTGCTTAGCCATTTTGCGCTTCCTGTCGATCTCATTTTTGAGACGGTTGTATTCTTTTTGCCTGCTTCATTTACTGCATTTTTACATTTTCTCCTTTCATCAATTAAATTCAATATTTCTTCTGTTACCCAAGGATTTCTATTAGCCCTCGACTTTTTACCTACTTGATCCTCTGATCCCTTCACTACTTCATCCCTCAGAGCTACCCATTCTTCTTCTACTGTATTTCTTTCCCCCATTCCTGTCAATTGCTCCCTTATGCTCTCCCTGAAACACTGTAAAACCTCTGGTTTTTTCAGTTTATCCAGGTCCCATCTCGTTAATTTCCCACCTTTTTGCAATTTCTTCAGTTTTAATCTACAGGTCATAACCAATAGATTGTGGTCAGAGTCCACATCTGCCCCTGGAAATGTCTTACAATTCAAAACCTGATTCCTAAATCTCTGTCTTTCCATCTGATACCTTTTAGTATCTCCAGGATTCTTCCATGTATACAACCTTCTTTTATGATTCTTGAACCAAGTATTAGCTATGATTAAGATATGCTCTGTGCAAAATTCTTCCTCTTTCATTTCTTCCCCCCCAATCCATATTCACGTACTATGTTTCCTTCTCTCCCTTTTCCTAGTGACGAATTCCAGTCACCCATGACTATTAAATTTTCTTCTGCCTTCACTACCTGAATAACTTCTTTTATCTCATCATACATTTCCTCAATTTCTTCGTCATGTGCAGAGCTAGTTGGCATATAAACTTGTACTACTGTAGTAGGTGTGGGCTTTGTGTCTATCTTGGCCACAATAATGTGTTCACTATGCGGTTTGTAGTAGCTTACCCACACTCCTATTATTTTTATTCATTATTAAACCTACTCCTGCAACACACCTATTTGATTTTGTAGCTATAACCCTGTATTCACCTGACCAAAAGTCTTGTTCCTCCTGCCACCGAACTTCACTAATTCCCACTATATCTAACTTTAACCTATCCATTTTCCTTTTTAAATTTTCTAACCTACCTGCCCGATTAAGGGATCTGACATTCCACGCTCCGATCCGTCGAACGCCAGTTTTCTTTCTCCTGATAACGACGTCCTCTTGAGTAGTCCTCGCCTGGAGATCCGAATGAGGGACTATTTTACCTCCGGAATATTTTACCCAAGAGGACGCCATCATCATTTAATCATACAGTAAAGCTGCATGCCGTCGGGAAAAATTACGGCTGTAGTTTCCCCTTGCTTTCATCCGTTCGCAGTACCAGCACAGCAAGGCCGTTTTGGTTAATTTCACAAGGCCAGACCAGTCAATCATCCAGACTGTTGCCCCTGCAACTACTGTAAAGGCTGCTGCCCCTCTTCAGCAACCACACGTTTGTCTGGCCTCTCAACAGATACCCCTCCATTGTGGTTGCACCAACGGTACGGCCATATGTACCTCTGAGGCACACAAGACTCCCCACCAACGGCAAGGTCCATGTTTCATGGGGGGTTAATGTGGTTAATGTTATGGTGTGGAATTTTAAACGATTGCTTAATTGAACCGTATTTCTTTGACTGAAATGTTACTGGGGAATCTTATTTACAACTTCTCCATGATGATTTGTTGGAGCTAATGGAAGACGTTGGCAACGGCCTTGCCGCAGTGGATACACCAGTTCCCGTCAGATCACCTAAATTAAGCGCTGTCAGGCGTGGCCAGCACTTGGATGGGTGACCATCTGGGCCGCCATATGCTGTTGCCATTTTTCGGGGTGGACCTACCCTCGTGGTACCAATTGAGGAGCTACTCGACCGAATAGTAGCGGCTCCGGTCAAAGAAAACCATCATAACAACTTGGAGAGTGGTGTGCTGACCACACGCCATTCCTACCTGCATCCTCAGCTGCGGATGGCACGGCGGTCGAATGGTCTCGGTGGGCTTCTTGTAACATGAAGACGGAGTGCTTCTTTTTTTAATGGAAGATGTTGATTCAGAAACTAGGCAACGAATGTGGTTCCAACAGGATGGAGCAGCTCCCCATTATGATAAAAATGTGTGGAACGTTTTAAATTTATGGTACCCTGATCGGGGGATAGGATGCAGCGGATAATTCAGTGGCCTCCACGTTCAACAGACCTAACATCTAATTTTTTTTCTTGTGGGGTTACTTTGAAAATATTGTTTGTGAAAGAGAGACATACCACAGGATGTGCTGCTCAAAACTGTGGACAACTTTTGCAGATGACTGACTTTATGCACTGAAGCAAATATGGATAATTGTGAACAATTTCTTCGTGGCTAATTTCATTAATTAGGCACCGCAAATTGTGAGAGGCAAGAGAACTCACACTAGTGAAGCACCCCAACATGTGAGAGGCCAGGGGACTCACACTAATGAGGCACCCCATGGGAACATCATTCTACTACGTCCATGTCGTTGTTCCTGGGTAACGCTAAAAGTAGGATACAGTACACCTTGTACACAAATAATTAATTTGGCGTAACGAAAGAATTGGTGCACATTTTTTATCGATTTGATGCGCCTTTCTCTTATAATTCTAATTAAATCACAGTTCTTTTCCAGTTTAACTTTTTCTTGATTTCAGCGCCATCTGTCAATAGTTTAAAAATGTTTCAGAGAAAACGTGATTACATTTTTATGGAGAATCCGAATCTGCTACAAAATAGGTGTTACCATTCAAGATTTAAAAGTTGCGCCCCGCCCCACCCTAGGGGGCAGTGGCTGGAGGTCACGTGTAGTATCATTTGATGTCCCTCTTTGAGCTTCTGAACTTGTCTTGCACACTATTTTTACCCGATGTATAGTTTTCGAGATAACCGCATCTGAAACTTCAGATGTACCACCCTATACATATAATTATATATAAACCTCTAAGAGAAATACAAAAAAAAAAAAATTAAGTGAAACAAAAAACAGAATAACATAAGATATAGTACATTTACTTGGTTCTTCGAGTGTATTAAGTCATACAATTTTTTTTTGTATGAACTGAAACTACACTGACAATCAAAGTGCTGTAAAGAATATTTTGAAACATACTTCATTGTCTATCATCTTTGTCGGAGAATAAGAAATGTCATACTTATCGTAGTTTATAATCTGTTTCCCTGACCTCCAGAGGGATAATCATGATAACTAATCAAAAACTACCCCCATTTAAATATGTCAGTAGGAACCTACCTCAATCTTCTTATTCACTTGTCCCAATACAGTCACATGAAGAATGTACCGTTAATGACCTGGGAAGTTCTATGTGAAGACCATTCAGAGCAATAACAACATATAGTTCCAGGATTGTTTACTTTATCGATATTAATGTCTCAGATTGATCACATTGATTTAGAGATGTTTAAAGGAAATGAGAATTAGAAACCCAATGAATTTTTTTCATTGGTGCTTTTGAGAAGACAGAATTATACACCCTCAAGAAAATAAGACATGGAAATTAAAACACAATCGTTATTTACAAAACATGTTTCATGAAAAGAGGAAGTTCTAGTTTTCAAAGGATGTGGTACTGTATGGTACTTATCGATAGTAAAAACATCAATATTTTTGGAAACTAATATTTTTCAATTTTAAGAAAAGTAATAGAGAATTATAATAAAAAATTTGTACATGTGTTGGCATATAAAACTAACAATAAATGCAGTACACTGGTAGTAGATTGTAGCTACTTATATGTTGTACCTAGCTATGACGATCAATGTGAAACCATCCAGATAACTTTGCACATTAGCACTGCTAATAAATCATCAATTATGTCAACTCATATGCATAAATTTACTGGAACTATGGGTTATCATACAAAAAAAAATGACCAAACCATTTAAAGTAGAAATTTCATCTCCAGAAAAAATACAAAAAGTGAAGCTTGTGCATTTATTCAGGAATTTTTGTCAAACATCAGATCATATGCCCTCCTCCAAACGGTTCCCGAGACAGAACACTTTTGATGTACATTGTTATTTAATTTCTGTATTATTTAATACAAAAAATGTACAGATGCACTACAGTTTATAAACATTACAACATGTGTATCGTTTGGAAAATAAATGCAGAAACTCTTACTGTTAGTAGGACTACAATGCACAATGTCAACAATATAAAAATGTTGAATACTTGTACTCCGCACCAGTAGCAAATTGGCTAAAGGACGTTTTCGACCTGTCAGATCCTTGTTTACATTATATGGCAGTTACGTCAGATGTGATCATAAACTGTAACTGCCTAAGATGTGACAGCAATAACTAATACGACAACACATGTAGTGTGAGACGGGGTGGGACTCATCCATCGATAATATATTCTCCTTCACTATTTACAGTCTACCAACGCTGGGGTAATTTTCGGTTAGAAATTATGTGGTACTGAGGGGAAGAACTCGTCCAGCCGCAGTAAGTATTTTCATCTGGAAAAGAACTTAGTTGAAGGTTGTCCGCTAGAGGGTAGAAAAGGTGAAAATCTAAGGGTGCAAGATGGGTGACTATTCCCGTGCTGACTGGAATGCCTACCGGGATACTGTCATTACCCAGATCGATAGCCACCACACGTCTACCACCACCCTGATGATGTTACCTGTGCTGCCTCCTTTCTCCAGTAGACCTTGTCTGAGGCCATGGAGGCCCACATCCCTACCACCGCCATCCACCTGCACTGCCCCACTTTACCCCCACAGGCCGTCGTCCACCTCCATCAATACTGCCGTCTCTACTGTGCCTTCCTTCACACACCCGAATGGGACACGCTACGACGCCACTGGCAACTCCAACGACACGTCGAAACTTGCTCGTGGCTGAGAAACGGTGGACTGTCGACAGACATGCCCCGTCTTAATGCTACCCTACCTATCAACTCGCCTATGTACTGGTCAGCCTTCTGCCGAATCTAAACCTCCCTCCCCTACTACCTTCTCCTTCATCATGACCTTCCACTTTCCTGATAATCTTAGTAAGGCCAACCATTTTGCTTCTAACCTCTCCAATGTCTTTTCCCTCCCTGACAATCCCCAGTTCGATTATTCCCTCTTCCCTGATGTCTTCGATCGAACTGACACCTCTACCCCTCGACTCGCTCCTGGCTTCCAGTACTTGGACAACATTACACACACCGAACTCAGTGTCCCAATCACTACTCAAGATACCCCTCCTACCAGCCCTGACTCTCCTCTCCTATTCCCCCCTTTTTCCTCCAGGACTCCGTCACTCCCCCCTCACCTTCCTTTTCGCCCCTCCTCTCTCCAACATCTCCCGTATCCACCCCTCTCCCCAGGCATCCACCCCCCTCTGTCCACCCCCAGCTCTCCCTTTTTCCTCCTACTGACTCTACTCCTTCCCGCTCTCCTACCTCTCCCTTTGACCTGGAGGCAGCGCCACCCCCTTTTTCAGTGTGAGTGCTTCACTGGCGATCGTCACCAGTGATTTTGTGTGTCAGTGTCTTTCCACTTGTGTTCAGTGTCTACGTTAGTGTTTTCTACTACGTTCATGTCTCTATCTGGACGTCTTCATCTGTTTTTCACTGGTGCCACTCTACATTACGATGTCTACCGCCGAACGACTTTCGATTTCTTGTGCAGTGTTCATCTTATGGTTTACCATGCTTTTTTTATGTTTTCTATGCCTTCTATGTATTTATGTTGTGTCTTTTGGACGAAGAGCGGCGTATGTAGACTGCTGATGGTCCGCCTCAGCTGAGGCATGAAATCACAATAAAGGAAAAAAATCTGTGATGAAAGCGTCACCGTCTCAGCTGTATACTGCCATTATGAATGAGTGTTCAGTGTTGAGCAACTCCTATCAGTGTTGTGAACAGCCACCATACAGTCGCTATTTGTGTTTCCTATCTCATGCAAACCGAATCCCGACTATCGCCATGTTTTTTTAATCTACATCTACATCTATATAGATACTCTGCCAATCACACTTAAGTGCCTGTCTACTTTGTGTCTTCATTCGCATCATCATCACAGTGTTTTTTATATTTTAAATTTCCCAACTTTCCGCCATTTTACAGTTTATTAGAATGTCACCCGTTTTATCATCTGCTTTTATTGTTTGTTTATATTCTCGTTATGTTTTTTGACTTTTATGTTGGCTGTAGAGTAGCATATCACGCTGCTGCCAGTCCAACCCCCGCTCTGGGCGTAGGGGTGGGGAAATCGAAATGCAATAAACTAAAAGAAAAATGTTGAAAGCAGCACAAGGGCTGGATCCTCTTCTTCGGAGACATCAGATTCCAGAGCCTGGGCTACCCTCAGGGCGAACTCAACACTTTCGTAGAGCCTGTTGCTGTTGATGTGGCTGTCAGTTCTTCTGTTCATCTAAAAATGGCTCTGAGCACTATGGGACTTAACTGCTGTGGTCATCAGACCCCTAGAACTTAGAACTACTTAAACCTAACTAACCTATGGACATCGCACACATCCATGCCCGAGGTAGGATCCGAACCTGCGACTGTAGCGGTCACGCAGTTCCAGACTGTAGCGCCTAGAACTGCTCGGCCACTCCTGCCGGCATCTGTCCATCTGTCTGTTTTTTTGCCAGCCTGCCTGCCTGCCTGCCTGCTATTGTTGTCTGTCCACCATCGCCGCCGCCGCCGCCGCCAGTGTTGTTGTCCATCAGACTGACTGCATGCCTGCCTGCCTGTCTGTTCACCATAGCAACTCCGCCTGGTGCTCGCCGCTGTCTGCTGACTGTCTGTACTCTCATCCGTATGTCACCGCCACCACCAGCTGTTACTCCATCGCTGCTACCGCCATCTTTTCATCCATCGCCTCTACCCCAGCGCCACCGCCGCCGCCACTGCTCCCAACTGCTGTCCACCCATTAATCATGAGCTTTCCGACCTCCACTATCAGCTTCACCTCCCCCTCCCTCTCTCCTCCACTCTCACTTCTTGGAGTGCCGCCCCTGGCCTTCTTCCTTACACCTTGGCTCCCCTTCCTCCACTCACCCATTTCCCATTTCCTCCCCTGCTGTGTATCCCCACATCAACACCCTTTCCCCAGCCTCCACTCCCACAATAGCTCCCACTCCTGATCCCGCCCTCACGTTTGCCTCCTCTGCTGCCTGTGCTGCACCCATCAGGTGGCTGGCTTACCCTCTCTCGATCCCCCCCACCCTGTCACTTCATCATCTGTGTCCCCCACACATCACGTCACACAGAGCCACCACTGAACCAACTACTTTTCCTAGCATCTCCACCCTGCCAATGTGATCTGCCACGTGCCACGTGCCACCTCCCTCTCCTCTCCATCCCTCTCCCCTCCTCCCAGCCTACAGTCTCCAAAAAGCCCCAAAAGCACGTCGTTTCCGACTCTGCTCCTACCTCTCCCCACAAAAGTCACCACCTCCTCCCTATCCCTCTGTAGTTCCCATGCACACCACCCCTCCTCCTGCCACCCATACCTCTGTCCTGTCAACCCTATACCTCTGTCCTGTCAACCACAGACCCTAACTTCCTCGATGCTTGTACCCTCACCATGGAGATACGAAAGTCTCCCAGCTGATTCTGCACAGGAACTCAGTCCTCATCAAGTCTCTCTCCTCATCTTTTCACACGGACCTCCTCCATAATCTCTCACGCATTATGTTTGGCGTCCATACAACTCTGACTCCTTTCCTCTCCTCTTCCTCTCTCTGTCGTCTCCCCACCTACATTGCCGTGACTAATAAGCTTAGCCAGGTGATCATGGACGATGAGGTGTAGGCGGAACTGAACTCCCATCCGGACTTGGAAATCTGCTGTCTGCTGCATCCACTGTGCCTCTAGCCTCACCTGCCTCATGTGGGTCTTTCCAGAATCTACCCCCCTCCATTGACCATCTCCTCACCCAGGGTGCCCTGATTTACCAATGTTGACACCCTGTTGAATCGTCCAAATCCTCTCCCCAATCCTACCAATGCCAGCGATGCCTCATGTACAACAATCACCTGACCTCTAACTGCAACACCCCCACCTGTCCCTAATGCAATGACTCCCCTTTTCTTAAAATTGGCCCAACCTGGCTGCTCCTCCTTCCTGTAACACCTGCAATCCCACAGGTGTAAAGCTAAACCCGCTCCTACCACCCCTAAGCTTACAGCCACTGTCTGGCACAGCACAAGTGTCATATCATCTTCCAGAACATCTGCCCTTCTGCACCAACAAATACCTACTCATGAACACCTTCTCCCACCACTAGGTCAACTAGCTCCTCTCGAACAAAACCTTTTTCCAGCCCAACCATTCTATCCACACCACTCCCTGTATCCTCCACTGCACTTACACTCGTGGTACTGGAGCCCAGGGTGGAGTCGTGACTGACCTCCTTAAGAATATCCCCATCTGGTCACAACCCCTCCTCAATTACCCCACCGAGCACCCTATCCTCAGTGTCTTCTTCCCCTCCCTCACCATTAACTGCGCCACCCTCTTTGTCTGCTCAACTGTTCCTCTTCTTATGACTTCATCTTCCACACTGACCACACCTTCTCCACCTATGTGATTGCCGCCATTATCAAAATCCATAGCCACTCCCCTGCCGCCCTTCGGCAGTGGGATCAGTTCCTCTCTATGATCCAAGGTGACCTTGTTCCTCTTCCACAGCAGACCTGTCTGAGGAATGAAACCACCCCCGACGTTGTCACTGCCTCTGACAACCTACTTGGGCGTATTGCCATCGACATCCTTGACCCCACAAGGAGCGACCATCTCCCCATCGTTCTCACCATAATGTCTGCTCACAACCCCCTCTGGCTCCCCACCCTGCCAAGGTCATCCAAGTCTACCATTGTGCCAACTGGGATGACTACTGTGAATCTGTGTCTCAACGCCACCCTCCCTATCAACTCCTCCAAGTATTGGTCCGCCTTTCATCGCCTTACTGGTTCCCATTCCGCACTCCATTACCCCCATGTCCATAACGACCGCCCCCTTTCTGACAACCTCAGTAAAGCTCACCACTTTACTTCCCACCTTTCTGAGATCTTCTCCATCCCTGATCCTCTCCGATTTGATGATCCTCTTTTCCCCACCAACATGGAATGCGCCGATACCTCGGTCGCTCCATTTGCTCCTAGCTCCAGTACTTGGCGCAGTTGCTCTCCCTCCCCCTCTGACATCGACACTCCAAATGCTGCACAAGACATTACACTTATCCTACACCTACGACAACCTTAGAGAAAGCCCCTCCTCCTTCCTGAGTGTCCTTGCTCATCTCTTTATCATGAGCCTCTCTTCTACCCTGACCCGTGGAAGACTTCCTGCATCCTTTTATTCCCCAAACACAACAAACATCCTTCAGCATCCCATTTGCCTCACCTCCATCTTCAGTAAAGTCATTGAATCCATCCTCTGCTATCAAATCCATCACCACCTTAATCAACACCACTTCCTCCCCCTTACCCAGAGTGTCTTCCGACCCTCCATCTCCATGGAAGACCAACTCCTACACCTCGTTCACCTCCTCTCCCTCCAGCTTAACTGTGGTCGCTCTGCCACTTTTGCTTCCCTTGACCTCTAAAAATGATTATGACTGTTTATGGCATCCCAGTCTCCTCTTTAAACTCCAAACCTATACCCTGCCTATCAATTTTGTCTGTATGGTCGCTTCCTTCCTCTCACACCGCCCTTCCTATGTCACCCTTGACATCAACTCCCATATCCTTTATCCCACTGCAGCTGTCCCCCAGGGCTCCTTCCTCTCTCCTTTCCTCTATCTCCTGTACACCACTGATATGCCTAAGCCACCTCCGCCTATCCACCTTCTCCAATATGCTGATGACACTGCCTTACTGGCTCTCTATCCTACCTTCCAACAGTCCCAATGCACCCTCCAAACCCACCTTGACCAATTCACCACTTGGTGTAACCAGTGGTACCTTTGTTCCAACCCCTCCAAAACCCAGGAAATCATCATAGGCCTCACCACCCGCTCCTTCCATTTCCATGACTTCTACCTCACCCTTTATGGTCACCCCATCCAGCTCACCCCCACCCTCACCCTTACCTGGACCCCTCACCTTCTGACCGTCCAGCAGAAAGTGCATTCCCACCTCCACTTCCTGAAACTCCTGTCTGGCTGAACATGGAGATAACATCCTTTCACCATCCTCCACACCTACAAATCCCTCATCCATCCTCCACACTCTCCATCTCCTTCATCAGGCAATTTCCAGCACTTGCCCTTCCCAGATGTTGGACTTCTCTGTGACATCGAACCTTCCTTCCAACTCTAGCCTGGCGTTGTTCCGTCCCCTCCCCAGGACCCTCTTTTCCTCTCCCCTCCTACTCCCAGAGCGGACTGTCCTCCCCCCCCCCCCCCCCCGGAGTCCCTGGTGGCGCAGCGTACCTATGTATCGCAGTTTCAAGGCTGTTGATATTGACTTGGCTGGGCAGTTAAATAAACAGCAATTGATTGGAGGTCCAAATGTTTCTCGTTACCTGTGTTGTACAAGCAGTGTTTGGAGGCAGTACCTGGCTGACACTTGCTGTTGTGTGACGTTGATAAGGAAAAGAGGTAAGGAAAGGACAGAACAAACTTCATTGTCTATAATAAATCATACAATCTCCGTTGATCTTTATTTTACAATTGCCATTACCAACTTTGGCCCACAAAAAAAGGTACTCATCAGCATTTAACTTCTTCTTCCTTCTCGTAATCAAAACAAATAGCATGCTTGGAACAAGAGTACCATAAGGCTGTTTAGCTAAGAGTCCTCTAGTCTCAGTAATACTACATGTCTTCCAAGCCAAAATGTTTTTTTTTTTTTTTTTCTCACCAGTGTACTGACAGGTTTGATGCGGCCCACCAGGAATTCCTTTCCTGTGCTAACCTCTTCATCTCAGAGTAGCACTTGCAACCTACGTCCTCAATTATTTGCTTGACGTATTACAATCACTGTCTTCCTCTACAATTTTTGCCCTCTTCAGCTCCCTCTAGTACCATGGAAGTCATTCCCTCATGTCTTAGCAGATGTCCTATCATCCTGTACCTTATCCTTATCAGTGTTTTCCACATATTCCTTTCCTCTCCGATTTTGCGTAGAACCTCCTAATTCCTTGCCTTATCAGTCCACCTAATTTTCAACATTCGTCTATAGCACCACATCTCAAATGCTTCGATTCTCTTCTGGTCCGGTTTTCCCACAGTCCATGTATCACTACCATACAATGCTGTACTCCAGACGTACATCCTCAGAAATTTCTTCCTCAAATTAAGGCCGGTATTTGATATTAGTAGACATCTCTTGGCCAGAAATGCCTTTTTTGCCATAGCGAGTCTGCTTCTGATGTCCTCCTTGCTCCGTCCGTCATTGGTTATTTTACTGCCTAGGTAGCAGAATTCCTTAACATCATTGACTTCGTGACCATCAATCCTGATGTTAAGTTTCTCGCTGTTCTCATTTCTACTACTTCTCATTACCTTCGTCTTTCTCCGATTTACTCTCAAACCATACTGTGTACTCATTAGGCTGTTCATTCCGTTCATCAGATCATTTAATTCTTCTTCACTTTCCCTCAGGATAACAATGTCATCAGCGAATCGTATCATTGATATCCTTTCACCTTGTATTTTAATTCCACTCCTGAACCTTTCTTTTATTTCCATCATTGCTTCCTCGATGTACAGATTGAAGAGTAGGGGCGAAAGGCTACAGCCTTGTCTCCCTTCTTAATACGAGCACTTCGTTCTTCATCGTCCACTCTTATTATTCCCTCTTGGTTGTTGTACATATTGTATATGACCCGTCTCTCCCTATAGCTTACCCCTATTTTTTTCAGAATCTTGAACAGGTTGCACCATTGTATATTGTCGAACGCTTTTTCCAGGTCGACAAATCCTATGGACGTGTCTTGATTTTTCTTTACCCTTGCTTCCAATTATTAGCCGTAAAGTCAGAATTGCCTCTCTCGTGCCTTTACTTTTCCTAAGGCCACATTGATCGTCACCTAGCGCATTCTCAATTTTCTTTTCCATTCTTCTGTATATTATTCTTGTAAGCAGCTTCGATGCATGAGCTGTTAAGCTGATTGTGCGATAATTCTCTCACTTGTCAGCTCTTGCCGTCTTCGGAATTGTGTGGATTATGCTTTTCCGAAAGTCAGATGGTATGTCGCCAGACTCATATATTCTACGCACCAACGAGAATAGTCGTTTTGTTGCCACTTCCCCTAATGATTTTAGAAATTCTGATGGAATTGTATCTATCCCTTCTGCGTTATTTGACCGTAAGTCCTCCAAAGCTCTTTTAAATTCCGATTCTAATACTGGATCCCCTATCTCTTCTAAATCGACTCGTGTTTCTTCTTCTATCACATCAGACAAATCTTCACCCTCATAGAGGCTTTCAATGTATTCTTTCCACCTATCTGCCCTCTCCTCTGCATTTAACCGTGGAATTCCCGATGCACACTTAATGTTACCACCGTTGCTTTTAATGTCGCCAAAGGTTGTTTTGACTTTCCTGTATGCTGAGTCTGTCCTTCCGACAATCATACCTTTTTCGATGTCTTCACATTTTTCCTGCAGTCATTTCGTCTTAGCTTCCCTGCACTTCCTGTTTATTTCATTCTTCAGCGACTTGTATTTCTGTATTCCTGATTTTCCCGGAACATGTTTGTACTTCCTCCTTTCATCAATCAACTGAAGTATTTCTTCTGTTACCCATGGTTTCTTTGCAGCTACCTTCTTTGTACCTATGTTTTCCTTCCCAACTTCTGTGATGGTCCTTTTTAGAGACGTCCATTCCTATTCAACTGTGTTGCCTACTGCGCTATTCCTTACTGCTGTATCTCTAGAGTTAGAGAACTTCAAACATATCTCGGCATTCCTTAGAACTTCCGTATCCCACTTCTTTGCGTATTGATTCTTCCTGACTAATGTCTTGAACTTCAGCCTACTCTTCATCACTACTATATTGTAATCTGAGTCTATATCTGCTCCTGGGTACGCCTTGCAATCCAGTATCTGATTTCGGAATCTCTGTCTGACCATGATGTAATCTAATTGAAATCATCTCGTATCTCCCGGCCTTTTCCAAGTATACCTCCTCCTCTTGTGATTCTTGAACAGGGTATTCGCTATTACTAGCTGAAACTTGTTACAGAACTCAATTAGTCTTTCTCCTCTTTCATTCCTTGTCGCAAGCCCATATTCTCTTGTAACCTTTTCTTCTACTCTTTCCCCTACAACTGCATTCCAGTCGCCCATGACTATTAGATTTTCGTCCCCCTTTACATACTGCATTACCCTTTCAATATCCTCATACACCTTCTCTATCTGTTCATCTTCAGCTTGCGACGTCGGCATGTATGCCTGAACTATCTTTGTCGGAGTTGGTCTGCTGTCGATTCTGAGTAGAACAACCCAGTCACTGTACTGTTCACAGTAACACACCCTCTGCCCTACCTTCCTATTCATAACGAATCCTACACCTGTTATATCATTTTCTGCTGCTGTTGATATTACCCGATACTCATCTGACCAGAAATCCTTGTCTTCCTTCCACTTCACTTCACTGACCCCTACTATATCTAGATTTAGCCTTTGCATTTCCCTTTTCAGATTTTCTAGTTTCCCTACCACGTTCAAGCTTCTGACATTCCACGCCCCGACTTGTAGGACATTATCCTTTCGTTGAGTATTCAATCTTTTTCTCATGGTAACCTCCCCCTTGGCAGTCCCCTTCCGGAGTTCCGAATGGGGGCCTATTCCGGAATCTTTTTCCAATGGAGAGATCATCATGACACTTCTTCAACTACAGGCCACATGTCCTGTGGATACACGTTACGTGTCTTTAATGCAGTGGTTTCTATTGCCTTCTGCATCCTCATGTCGTTGATCATTGCTGATTCTTCCGCCTTTAGAGGCAATTTCCCACCCCTAGGACAAGAGAGTGCCCTGAACCTCTATCTGCTCCTCCGCCCTCTTTGACAAGGCCATTGGCAGAATGAGGCTGACTTCTTATGCCGGAAGTCTTCAGCCGCCAATGCTGATTATTTATCAAAATTTAGGCAGTGGCGGGGATCGAAACCGGGACCGAAGACGTTTTGATTATGAATCAAAGACGCTACCCCTAGACCACGGGTACAGCCAAAAAGCATCTGGAAATGTTTCAAGGCTACTATAATCAGCTCCTCAACTGTGTCCCTCTCACTTCCTTCCCTCCCCCGCCCGTTTACCCCGTCTACCACCCCTCCCTCTCTTCTTCGCTTCTTCATCATCTCCAAGCCCCTGGCAGATCCTATGCTACATCAGTGTTGTGTTTGGTGCTGTTCTCCTGTGTGTCAAAAGCTGTGATTTTAGTTGTGTGCTGGACTTGTACATAGTGTTACTGTCAGTGATCGTTATGTGCTACACCGTTCATCGATGCTTTTATGCTGAAGCCATAATTCGCCTTGTGTTCTTTTAATAGTCTCAATGTGTGCATTTTTGTGGTCAATACTTTTTAAGGTCTTTGTCTCCATTTTACGGTCGCCACCTTTTTGTCTGTTCTCGTAAATTATGTTCCCTTTTTAAAATTTTTGTCCTCTATATTTTTCCCTTTGTAATTTTAAATGTTTTCTATTGTATCATTATTTTCTTTTGGCTAAAGAGCAGCTCATATGCTGCTGGCAGCCCGCCCCGATGGGGAATTGAAATTAAATACCGAAAATAAAAAAAAGTGATGAAAGTGAACGATTGTCAGACAAAGCAAAGTAGGCATTGAGCACAAAGTCCTTTGCCAGTTAAGCAGTTTTGTTGGGTCTTTTTTTTTTGCTTCATAAATTTTGAGCTCCTCTAACAAATTAAGAGGACGTGGCCTTTTTCCACTCAGTGGAGAATACGCATAAATTCTCAGTCCTCCCTATGGAATCACCAGTTTCGGATAAATGCTGTCCCGAAGCAGCTTTGTTCTGCGGCTGTGAGAGTTCTTTAAACACTAATTTAAAAGAGCGGCCTGTTTGTCCGATATAATATTTGTCACAGTTACTGCAGTCAATCCTGTATACTACAGAGCCATCAAATTTGCCGTGCTCCCCTTTCAGTTTGTTTTATTCGCAGTTACAGGGTGTTGTTAACCTGAAAGCCACATCTGACATCAGTCTTTTTAAAACATTTTTCTATTTGGAGGGACATTTTGCCGTTAAATTTCATACGAATGGTTTTCATTCTATCTTTACCGGTTCTGCTTTGTGTGTGTGTGTGTGTGTGTGTGTGTGCTTGCTGTTTGTTATACGTTTCTTTAGCCTACTGTAAGGGCGTGTGACGTTATTTACAGAAAATTAGTTAGCTACGGCAGTCAGCTTTAAAATGTTGAATTCCTCACGTATTACGTTTTCGTTCAAAGGTTGACTAATGAGTCGGTGAACCTTGTAGGCGAAGAAAGCTTTTTGTATCGGGAAGGATGGCATGAACTGGCTCTGATGAGACTATCTGTACAAGTAGGTTTTCTAAAAATCGGAATATTATGTTCGTTGTTAACTTTCCTAATAGTAAGGTCAAGGTAGTTAATGGAGCCATCTTCTTCAATTTCAGTGCTAAGAGTTATTTTTGGGTGCATGCTCAATATTGCTTGGGAAAATGTGTTTACCTCACTGGTGTCACCTTCTATCAGTAATAAAATGTCATCAACATAGCGTCTGTAATCAATCGTTTTATCTTTTAGTTGTCGAAACTTAGCAAAAAATTTCCATTGTAAATCATTGATAAAAATACCTGCTAAGGTACCAGTTAGGCTATTATCCATCCTAAGCCCACCTTTTTGATAATAAAATTTTGTCATTGAAGGTAAAAAAATTGTAAGCTAAGACAAATTCTAGGAATTCAATTAGTTCTGTACACTCTTGAGTACTGATATTGTTGTGGGATGGGAGAGTGCGTCTAATAACTTCAATAGTTTCTTTTACTGTGTCATTACTGTAAAGATTTCCTACATCCAAGGATGCTAATGTCGCATATGGTATAGGGTGTGTGTCATTGATTGTATTTGCTAACTCACCACAGTTTTTGACCATAAAACAATTATCGAAAGTGTAAACTGATTTAAGTTTATTGTTAAGGAACGTATTTAATTTATAGCATGGTGATGACGTATTGTTCACAATCGGACGAACCAGATTTCCATCTTTGTGAATCTTAACTTGAGATCTAAGCTGGGGAAGTTAGACAGTCATTTATATATATTTGACGATACTGGTGCTGATTTTGTATTTAACATTTGGCGATGCCACCAGGGCTGCATTATATTAGGACTTTGTTTTTATAAAGCAGGTACACTTCTTCATACTTAAAGCGCACAAATGCACATATGTGTCAGTAGTACTTTTCATTTTGGTCTGTTTGTTGTTTTTAAGCTGTAGACAATCTGCGAGTGTATTTATGTTTTTCCCATTTTTGCTGCAGATCTGATGATGGTCATTATAGACCGAAACTGGTTATTTGTTAACAAAAAGTTAGCAAAACGTAAACTGAAGGAAACTTATTGTACGTACGGAACCCTCTTTTATTCGCGACAATGTCGCAGCTATGTGATCATTATTCGTATCTTCTGCAACAAAGAAATTTTTATTCCATTTGCTGGAACATTTAGAAAAAGCGAAGAGAACAATAGAACAACATATGTGATCCAAAGTATCCGGACACACGGTTTTCCATATTAGGTGCACTGTGCTGCCACTTGCTTCCAGGGACTCTATATCAGCGACCTCAGTAGTCATTAGACATCGTGAAAGAGCAGAATAGGTCGCTCCGCCGATTTCACGGACCTTGAACGTAGTCAGGTGATTGGGTGTCCTTTGTGTCATACGACTGTACACAGTGAACACTGTTAACAGTGGACAAACGTTGTGTGGAGTAACGAATCATGGGACACAATGTGGCAATCCGATGGCAGGGGATAGGTATGGCAAAGGCCCTGTGAACTTCATCTGCCCGCGTGTGTAGTGCCAACAGTAAAATTCGGCGGTAGTGTTATGCTATGGTCGTGATTTTCATACAGGGGGCTTGCACCCCTTGTTTTGTGTGGCACTATTACAGCACAGGCCTACATTGACGTTTTAATCCTCTTCATGCTTCCCACTATTGAATAGTATTTCGGGGATGGCGATTACATCTTTCAACACGATCGAACACCTGTTCATAATGCACGGCCTGTGGCGGTGTGGTTACACGATAATAAAATTCCTGTAACGGATTGACCTGCACAAAGCCCTGACCTGAATCCTACAGAACATCTTTGGGATGTTTTGGAACGCGTACTTCGTGCCAGGCCTCACCGACTGACATCGATACCTCTCCTCAGTGGAGCACTCAATGAAGAATGGGCTGACATTCTCCAAGAAACCTTCCAGAGCCTGATTGAATGGATACCTGCGAGAATGAAAGCTGTCATCAATGCTAAGGGTGGGGCAACACCATATTAAATTCCAGCATTAGCGACTGAGGGCGCCACGAACCTGTAAGTTGTTTTCAACCAGGTGTCCGGATACTTTTGATCACATAGTGTATATTTATATCATATATATTCTACATGAAAAAACACACTACTTCGTGTTGCTTGATAATACTTTTTCCCTGAGTTTGACTAAATTGCGATTAACTATCAGCTGCACTTAATAAAGCAAAAAGGATACAATAAGAGCCTGTTAGGGGTATCGCCTGCCGAAGGGTGAATGAAAGGGGAATAGATAGTATAAAAATGCGACTGCGTGCATCACATTCTGATCCTACGAAACAATTTAACCTTCAAAAAATAGAATTCGATATTTAGACAACAAATACAATAGTTCCCTGGCCGAACTGGGAGCAACGTAATCGAAATTAATTATTCCGATTAGAACTGCCGCAATTTACAGCATCGCACGGAATAAATTTGCATCTCGTTGGCAAAACAGTTGGAGTCACCAGAGTTTACTTCACTTTTCATTGTATTTTGCGATGTTAGAGATGAATTATTCATCCAGGACGTCCCACCACCCAGCATGGCATGGCTGGAACTAAGGAAACTAGATTCACTAGTAAACAATTGCTGCAATGACTGTAACTTGTATGCGTACAATTGTAAATGGTCTTGAACAGGTACAGCGTAGAGGCTTTACTGTAGAATGTTTTCCATACAGTTTGTCGTGAATGAAGAACATAGAATAGTTTCCTCGTGCCTAAACGAAATTCTTTAAATAAATAATATTGTTATTATTAAAACCCTATCTTCTGAAGTTTTTACTGTGATGGCTTTTATCCTGAAGAAAAGAATACTATAACTCGTCTTTAGTTACATTATTTGATTTTTGTCTTTTAACATAATTCACCTCATTGTTTTAGGCACTTTCAGCCATCTGTAAAGAAAATTATTGTAATATCTACTTTCTCAACTATTTGCTGACACTAACAGCCGCTACTAGTCTGAGCAGAATGTCGTCTAATTTCTGTGGAAATTGTACTGTTAGATCGTTGCGACAGTTCTAACAATCTAATGTTCCTCCTTTCAAAAAACACTGCCTAACTAATAAGGGGAAGCATCTAGGAGACAAGCACGAATGTAAACGTCACTTCGTAGACCATCGGCCGGTATGCAGATGTTTTGATTGCAACTCACTGTAACAGGTATAACTGTCACCAGAGTGTATTAGTGTTGTTGCGAAAGTGTTGTCACCAGACCTGGTGGACTATATATGAGGTATGACCGGTGTCAGATGTAGAGCGATCACTGCGAAGAATGCAAAGATGCCACTTACTCATGTAAGACACTGTTATCAGTACTTACCAGAGTTTGCAAGATGCCTCATGGCCCCTGACATCAGTATTTATCAAAATATAATAGATTTATTGTTGGTGCTGTCTAACCTCTCTGCCATCGTTAGTCGAAATTTTACACAAACTGGGTTACCTATGCGTGATTTAGCTATTCAGCTACTGCATATGCAGTAAAGAAATAAACTTACGCTCCATCCGCGGGTTTAACTAAACAATTAAACAACACACCCATAAAGGTTGGACATTAATGAAACCAAGAAACTGCAGCGACCGATTCTTGGCTGCGAATGGAGGAAGAAACGCCCTATGAAAATGTGTACGGAATGCATCGTTGCTTCGGTAGAAGGCGCTGACGAATGAAAGTTGTTCTGACCACGTGTGTGTGTTCCTTGTTTGTTGCAGGCTGTGTGATTGACGCAGCGTACTGTAAGAAGCAGAATGGTCCGGTGTTCATGTGAGGAACAAGACGAGAATCTGTTTGTGTATGGTGGAGAGGTCGAAACGGTCGAGAGGCGGAAACCAGTCCTCCAAATATGGTGTACTGTACACACAGTCCACCACCTTCATGGAATTTTGTCAGTCTGAAATGGCCCATGATCACACAAGCGCCCAAAAAGAGCTTGAGATGCGTGATGTGGTTGGTGTGCGCGAGGGTACTTGTTTTGTTATAGTCGCGCTGTCTTTCTGCCACGTCCATCCAAAGATCCAGACACTCAAGCTGAATATTCATTTCCGAGCGTCTACAACACGGTAGACCAACTCGCTGACAATGCCAACAAGCTCCAGATTACCCAACAAACCGGATCACGAAGATGAGAAACACAAAGAGAAGTTCCCCACATCTAGACAGAAAGAACTAGCGAAAACGACAAAGCTTATGCTCCACAAACCATCGGAGAAGATGAACTTCTCAGTGAAGACCCGCTGTGTGTGTGTGTGTTTGTGTGTGTGTGTGTGTGTGTGTGTGTGTGTGTGTGTGCGTGTGTGTGTGTGTGTGTGGTTTCAAGCCGTGCTTGTTGTGTTGCATGGCGCGTGTCCTTTTGCCATAGTAATAAAATTACAAGCCTTTCAGTGCGCCCAGAAAATAATTTTTTGCAGCAGCCGAGAGTGATGATGTTTGCTTTCTTACTTTGTTGTGCATATCGCTGAAAGAAGCAAAGAAATGGAGAAGAAGTTAATGTGGAATAAATCAGGTCGGACAGAAACCACAAACAAAACTGAGGTGGAGTCTGAAACAGCGCATCCAGTAATATTGCTGACTTGCAGTTTGCTGCCTACGTTATACACTGAAGCGCCAAGGAAACTGGTATCGCACACGTATTCAAGTACAGAGATATGTAAACAGGAAGAATACAGCGCTGCAGTCGGCAACGCCTATATAAGACAAGTGTCTTGCGGAGTTGTTAGATCTGTTACTGCTGCTTCACTGGCAGGTTATCAATATTTAAGCGAGTTTGGAAGTGGTGTTTTAGTCGGCGCATGAGCGATGGGACACAGCATTTCCGCGGTAGAGATGAAGTGGCGATTTTCCCGTACGACCATTTCAAGAGTGAACCGTGAATATTAGGAAACCGATAAAACACCAAATCTTCGTCATCGCCGCATCCGGAAAAAAGATGCCACAGTAACAGGACCATCGACGACTGAATTGAATCGTCAACGTGACAGAAGTGCAAGCCTTTAGCAGATTGCTGCAGCTTTCAATGCTGGACCATCAACAAGTGTCAGCGTGGGAACCATTCAACGAAACATTGAAAAGGGTATTCAGAGCCGAAGGCGCACTCGTGCACCCTTGACTGCACGACACAAAGCTATACTCCTCGCCTGGGTCCATCAGCACCAAAACTGAACTGTTGATGATTGGAAACATGTTGCCTGTTCAGACGAATTTCAAATTGTATCGAGCGGATGGACGTGTGCGGGTATGGAGACAATCTCATTAATCCATAGGTCTATGAATAGGGGCTGTTCAGTTGGATAGATAAGGGGCCCCTGATTTGTGTAGATACGACTCTGGCAGGTTACACGTATGTAAGCACCCTGTCTGATCATCTCCATTCATTCACGTCCATTGTACAATTCCAGCAGGATAATGCGACAACCCAAACGTCCAGAATTGTTACAGAGTGGCCGGCCGCGGTGGTCACGCGGTTCTAGGCGCGCAGTCCGGAACCGTGCGACTGCTACGGTCGCAGGTTCGAATCCTGCCTCGGGCATGGATGTGTGAGATGTCCTTAGGTTAGTTAGGTTTAAGTAGTTCTAAGTTCTAGGGGACTGATGGCCACAGCAGTTGAGTCCCATAGTGTTCAGAGCCATTTGAACCATTTTTTTGTTACAGAGTGGCATCAGGAGCACTCTTCTGAGTTTAAACACTTCCGCTTGCCACCAAACTTCCGATACATGAATATTATTTAGTGTCCGATGGTACAAGTGTGCATATGTTTACATTTGTACACTGAATTCTACGAACACATTGAAAATGGCGGAATGTAATTTAACGTGAACTACGTAATTTACAGCAACAGAAATCTGAGCCTTACGATAGCACATACGAACGTTAAGATGCGCCGGACAGTATAAAGCTACTCGTACTTGCCAAGCTGCTTCGACAAAGCTGTCTAGTTCTTTATATCCATATCTACTTCATGGGGATAACGATTGGTCAGCAATTAGAATTAATGGTAATACCTTCAGCTGTCTGTTTAACTGTCACTAATGTCAAAACGATCCTCCTTGAAACGAGAGAACAATTTATTTGCCATGCTCTGTCCTATGACATTATCCCCATACAAGGAAAATATGTTTCTGGCTGCCTCCGCTGCTGTCACCACTCTACTGAACTCAAGCACAAGAATATGTTGGAAATGTTCCCGTCTATCCACTTGGCATCCCACTTTCTAGCATCCAATTCACTATCTCCAGTTCCCAAAACCTAATATATAAACTGTAATACCAACAGTGAACCACAAATAAAAGTGGCAATCGATACATAAACCAATAGCGACGGAATACCGAGAGGCAAAACAAAAACGCTACCAACTTATGCACCAACCTTGTGAATTAGTTGCATTTTGGTTCCGTTGCGTCTTTGAACCACACGTACATCAAAATAGGGAAGGCATCTTAAGCACCAACCGAAATGTTTGTTATTTTATTGTTATAGAAAAAGACTCCCACTCCTGCCAGGAACCTTGTCATATTACAGGTTATAACGAGCAACATAAGAGACATCTACTGATATTTTACCTAACAGACTATCGCATTTTAAGGATATGGCTTCAAATGCCTGTTCGGCCATCCGTTTATGGGTGCGAAATTATTTTCCTACTTACTTATGCCAGATGGCCGAATCATTCTTTAGGGAAGGACGCTGCCTGTTTCCTCCCACACCCTTCCCCAGTCCGAACTGTTGCTTCATCTCTAATGACCTCGTCTTTGATGGAACATTAAGCACTAACCTTTCTTTTTTAGTGAATTACACTAGTTTACAGCATGCAGTTTAACTTTTAGTATGTATCCTTGGTTATGACATTCTTCTTTATCTGGTGTTTGAATGTTACGTAATGCAATTACACAGAGGCAAAAAGTAAATAGTGGCCTGTCATTACGCGAACACAAACTGAAGAATTCAAACTGCGACTCTCCTGATAAATAAAATTTTGATTTGCGTTCGTGGGTATCTAAATCAGAAGTCTTCTCATTCCTTTCGCACAATATTCTACTTATGCGAGCTGCATGCAGTGAAATATTACCCTCCAATAAGAAGCCATAATTGAGAAAGTTGATATAAACACCTAATGACCTTGTTTTCCTTTCATTTACTAGCCGTTACTCCATTTCAAGCATGCAAACATCACTCAATAGGACGTTATATTAAACCAAAATATCTTCCGTGATTGCAGAAATACTCTGCGTTGTTATGAAGTGTTACGGAATTTTGTAAAATACGAATTGTTATTATTGTTAATACATTAAGTAGTCAACTTTGTGAATCAAAATATATTCTTCAGCCGCTAATTTAAATTGTAATTACAAACTTCTTCCTTGTCGGCAACTATAGTGTTAACAATTTTACGCGTCAGACGGTGCTTTGGTATTTGAGGTTGTGTGCAGATTGTCTGGTCATTATCATCTTGAACTGGTTGTGGTTTATAAATTTATCAAGTGCAATTTCACGTGGTTGGAGACTGTTTAATGAACTGTTGCTTGAATAATAACTGCGGTTGTCACACTACAACATTCAACATCTCTTCATGCATTTCGTGCTACCCAGTGCTTGGCTATTGGTGTTAGTATTTTAGTGAACTGTGTCTTAACACTGGGTCTGTATGTTCTATAACCCGTTATTTGTGTGCGCAGGCCCTCCTGCTTGTCGTTGTCACTTGAATTCTCCAGCACGGAATTCAGACGCATGGCCGATGTGAGCGTCAGGCGTATAGATCCTTAAGGCTATCATAACATCATATTGCCGAATGTTTTCCATAATAGTTAATTCACATATTTATGAGATCTTGCTATTTGAGTATTTTTGAAACCTAATAGCTTTTACAAATTGTTATTTTTCATATTCACAAGGCCTGATAATTAACTTAATTTCTGTAGACTTTTGTTTTAAAGTGGATATCTCTGTTTAAATGCTTTCGAAATGATCATTGATCTATGCGGTCTAGTCTTCAGTGACGCAGTCAAGAGCAGTGTTTATCTGAATGGCAAGATCCTGCACTAATGGATCAAAATTAACGTTCATCATTGTATTTCTAACTTATGGAACGGTTCAGTAAATGGATAAGTGGTTTTACTAGTTTCTCGAACTTCCTCGCCAGACTGAGACTGCACATCTCATTGATCTTCTGAGGTGATGGGATGTATATCTGACATTGTCGGGTCGCCAACAACGCCGTCATTGACATTAGATTCAGTATCTACATCATTCATCATACCCATCTTTACCAATTTTCAGAACTTGTTCATAGACACAACAAGAAATGTTCTTAAATTAGTTACTTAAAATAAATCAACTAAGTTATGTGGTGCAGTGGTAACTTAATGTGCAAAATGTCAACAAGGGTGCCATTACATAAACAACAGAAGAGCATTTAAAAGCCATTTTGTATTTCCATGTTGTACACGATTTGTCCCAACAATGTAAAAACTTTTGCGAATTAAATGTTATGATAGCGGTAAAGAGTTCATGAACCACCCAATGCAGTGTTTGATGAGTTGTGAAACGCAAATGTAACTGGCAGAATGATGGTATCCTTGCCTTCATTAGTTTTATCCTGCTGTCTCATTCGATATTAAAAAATTTTTGTTATATCTAGTATCAATTTTACGATTCGTCTAGTAATAATCCATCATATACCTATAAATTCCTGTCCAGTGTTGTGCATGAATATGTATCAGAAAAGTAATACAGGTTGAAATTACAGATAATAAATATTTTATATTTTAAGCCCCATGTTGGGTGCCAAATTAAACACACAACAAAGAAGGAACAGTTTTCCCATTTTCTCAGGAGGAAGAACTTATATCAATTGTGAAACAAAAGAAATGAAGAGCTCTAGCACTTGAAAACATACATTCGGCACTGATTCACACAAGTAATGACTAGACGCAGCTCTGCTCACACATCTGTTGAATGAATGTTTGATACAAGGCACAAGATTATTATTATTAAGAAAGTCAACGTAGATCCCACTGTCGTTAAATCGTACAGACCTCTTTGTCTGCTGAACACTCGGGGGAAACTTTAGGAACAACCCATTTCGAAAGTCCCGCTAATTGCCCACAGAGAGCTAATGGGTTTTAAAAACGCATAGCATGATTTCAGGTTTCAGGAAGGAAAAATCGGTTAACGACACTTTATATAAGGTGACAGCAATCACTGATAACAGTAAAGATAAATACGCTATAGTTCTTATGACAGATGTCACTATAGTTTTATATATTGTACTGTGGCCATATTTGTTTGCAAGGTTTAGGCAGCTTAAATTACACAAATGTTTGTATAGCCCGTTCAAAGACTACCGTTGCTATAGCCCAGTGAAATGAACACCTCCTGATATGACAACTAAAGGAGAAACAGCCAAAGGAGGGCCGCAGAGGTATGCAGTACGTGTCATCTCTGAAAATTACATGAGTGAAATGGTTGCTTACGTGGATGGTGACCAGCAGTTAATAGAAATTTTAGAGCTCAGATAGAGCAGAAGTGTGACGTAACTCTATCCGCAATTCAGCAGTGGTACAAATAAAACCAATTAATGACTGCCGCACACAACGTTATCAACATGCTAATAAAGGGAAAATTGTCAAAAACTAGCAATCTAGCAGATGATGTTCCGACCAGTAGGAATCTGTTTAACTGATGTTAAATGCCGTATCAGGATGAGGGAAACACAAACAATGACTACATTTTTGATGTATGTGAAAACGCTCGTACATACAATAGCCATTACCGAAAAAAAAATATTTTACCACTGAATATCGTTTAGCCTTATCATGATGCCATACCTTACATCTATAGACAGTTTGGATTCTAATGTACTGGCCTTCAAATCGCAGCAAGTGACATGTGTGCAAATCCTCCAAAGGAGGTAGCGCAATAAGGATCTGCGAAGTCCATGGGATATGGACTTTATCCAAATTATGTCGACAGCTTAAATATAAGAGGCGACGACATTTGCTTTTTTAGGTAAAGGGGAACACATAAACTTATAGTGATGCAGTGCCTCGATGAAATGTCCTCTCTTGATGAAGAAACAAAGGCTGTTCTCTGTGAGATATTACACGTGACAGAGGTGCATGTACTATTTTGAACAGAGTAATAGACACGTATTGCAGGGTAGAGCTACAAAACTGTCTTAATCCGCAGAGAAGCTCAGTAATGTCTAATAGCACTTATTCATTGTTAGTCCAGCATCAGGTGAGACACTGGAATGAAACTGTGACTGACGTCATCTCGTGGGACGGAGAGCGTAATGTTGCCATGAAGTGCACGGAATCTCGACTCCTGACCTGATGAGTATCAACGGTTCCGACCTGGTGTGAAGTCCAGCAGAGGAAGGGAAAACAGCGTGTCACAACACAGTTGAAGTGGTTGTGTAAGAAGTAAATCTCAGTCAGAGCTGTGTGTGTGTGTTTCTTTTTGAAACAACAAGCAGAGCTGGCTGTTTTAGATGCGACAAATAAAGAATCAACGTTCTTTTCAGACAAATATCCCAAGAATCAGGGAGTTGAGTAGAGTGAATCCCAACTGGGAACATATAGGGAGACACTTACATTTCTGACTGTCGTGTGGTAAACAAGGGCAACTTCCCGATAACCTTGGTCAGACAAGAAGAATGAGGCTATTTTATTTTTGGGACTATTTATTACACAAAAAGTAAGTGTGTGTGTGTGTGTGTGTGTGTGTGTGTGTGTGTGTGTGTGTGTGTGTGGTACCGTTCGATGACACGACACTTGCCAAAAGTGAGTAGAGTCGAGTGTGAGTGGTACAGAGTCATTCAAGCACACAGACAACAATAACAGCAGTCTGGAAAATTACTACCTACACCTAGCATAGTACGAGGGTCGTCCAGAAAGTAACGCACCACATTTTTCCTTCACAGTTCTTTATTGAACATAATGAGAATTACACACAAGAAAGAATGGTGTTTTTTCTACACACCCCATTTTTCCACGGAATCTCCATCCCATCCCATTCTATTGGCTGCCTCCAGTGCGAAGCAAGAGCGTGTATGCCCTGTCGTTACGAGTTCTTGCCCTGGAGGCCAATGCTTCACAGTGTAAACTTCGTTTGCTAATTGACAGATGCAGCGCCAACTGCCGAGTCGTAATGCGTCTGTCCTTGCGAATGACAACATCAGCTCGCTGAAACATGTCAGGTGTGACAGCCATGGATGGTCTCCGCCGAGCCGCCTTCTGATGACCTCAGCCTCCGTACCCATCGATTAACTGCCTTTTTGTCGACAGCAGATGCTCCATAAACTTTGCACAAGCGTTTTTGAATATTCTCCACAGTTCCTTCTCTGCAGCGAGAAATTCAATGACGGCACGTTGCTTGTAACGTGTATCACCTACAGACGCCTTTTTGAAATTGTCCTGCAGCTGTGCTATCTGTCAAAAATGACGGAAACATGACGCACTCACTCAGAAGACTTCAAGTACTACATACGTAACGTTTCGAGTTCGTAGCACTATTTTCGGCTGAGAAAAAAATGCTGTCCATTACTTTATGGGCAACCCTCGCATAACTAAGATCTTTAGTTTTTTTTACAGTAACTGCTAATCCCTTTTCATTATTTTTGTCGTGTGTTTTTAGCTTAAAAGTAACTTGGTTTTCTTAATCTCAATCTGTCCTTCCGTCTATCTTCGCTTGTCCTCACATCATGCATTTCGTCTTTTGTTTTTAACAACACTGCAATATGATCATTCTATTAATACTATCAAGGAACAGTGCTCAAAATAACGGGCGTCTGAGGTAATGAAACAGTCATTCTACAGTAAAAGTGAAGTCTAGAGTTGTTGCCTTTCATATATAAACTACGTAGCTTCTTATTTTAATTTATTTAATACCAGTCTCTATTCTCCTTGTTTCCCTGATGGATCCTGCTATCACAGATACAATTTTCAGTTGTCTGTCTACATCCGCAATTTTTGTTCCCATTCTTTCCCAATTCATATCAATCAGGCTGGACATCTTATCACGAATCGTCCTCATTTCTGTATCCTTATGAGAAAGGTTTTTCCATATTTTTAATACGTCGCTTTTCCTATGTGATGTCCCTCTATTTATAATATGCCTGTTCATTTAAAAATCATTAATGTCAAGTGCCTATGTTACCGTTTACAAACTGGAATATATCCATCCAAACAATGTTATACTAATATCTTACAGGGTTAGAAACTTCTTTCGTAATAATATTTTGATTAAGTCTCTGTAAGCTTCATTAGCAATGGTCCGTGAACCAGGACAGTAAGTTACGTTTATCTGGAAAAGCTTTGTTTGTGAGACACAAAATCCTGAAACTAGTGCATTAAACGCTGAAATGGATGGAGATATAATCACCTGAGTACGCAAAATTTCGTATTAATCTGTTTAAATCCTCATTACTAATTGTACCTGCCGTGGTCAGACTAACGTGTTGATGCATTTACAAACTGCTAACACAGATATCAGTTCCCTCTTCTCTCTGTGTATCTCATTCAGAGAAGCTATTTATGAAAACGTTTGAAGCCAACACCGTACGTCCACATGACCGATCCAAGCTCATTATTTTCATGTCCGGAATTTTCAGATCAGACGAGATGTAGAACATATATATGCGTATTATTTTTTTACTAACTAAGTTCGAAACATTGTTACACATCATTAACTATAATCTGAGTTCTGTGGAACTAATATAGTACATGAAATGCAATCAGGTACTTAATTAGGGAATGATACAGTTCCTTTCCGAAAACTATGCACGTGTCCATTTTTAGTTATGAAACTCTGATTTATTTGACTACTATAAATGCTAATTCTACTGGATACTCAATTTAATCACTTCTACCACCAGCTCTTTACATGCTGATATTCATTACTATGTACAAATTTAGTAACTTACACCTTGTAATACAGGGTGTGTCAAAAAGATTTCTCCGATTTCACAACACAACATCTTCTTTTGAGTTAAGATAGGAACTTGATGTGAACTTTTATAAGTAATGACTGCAGAATCTCATCCGACTCTAAAGTTACATTTTTTTTTTTTTTGCATTAACATACAACCGTGGAGTACTTTCTTACGATTATGTTTAGGATCAAAGTTTTTATTTATTTTACAAGAGCGTTCAATCTTTCCTCCTGTGGATGCACGGGAAATATTCAGAAGATAATGAAACTGGTCTCACACTTTTCCGAACATGTCTTCATTCGGAAATAATCGAGCAGCAGAGCAAGGGAGTGAGCTAACCGCACTAACAAGATCCATACCGGATACCACATAAACTAGCAGCTGGCAGCTCGAGCCAAGGAAAACTTTTAGTTCCGATGCCTAAGATAAAATTCACCCGAAGCTTCAATCTTCATTCACGCAACTGATATACTCGTGAAACCGAACGAACCTCTTTCAAACATCCTGCATAACCTTTCCTTCAATTGTTGCCCTCATATCTCATTGATGTTTTGTGATGCAACCAACAGTTTTACGTCACAATTTTTGTTTAATCACTTACTCACTGACAGTATCTATTTGGTGATGATATAGCTTTATGCTGCCACTAGTCATTTATTCTTTTACCGTAAGTAATAGTATCAAATACAACACAGCCAGATTTAGTTTTCCACGCACGACTGAAATTGTCCTGTTTGGTTCTTTAATTCTTAAGGGCTTTTTTTGGCAACAAGTTTTTGTTACCGATTTTATTCGGTGATAATTATTACTGTGTGTGAGTAACATTACTGTCTTTGCTATGTACTAAAGAATTGCTTTATACTCATTTGTAAAATTAGTTACTCACTGTTCCATTTCTCTAACAGGTGGGCATCATTGTGCAAGCTTTGACATTTGTTCTTTCATTACACAGATATATAGAAAATTCAGTAGGACTTTCTTTTAGGTTGTCAGTAAGCCACAGGCACTACTCAGTTGTTAGTTTAATTCTTTTGTGTGTTCATTGACAAAGTTGTAATTATTTTTATTCTGTATTCAGGATCATTTTATATGACCACAGTTAGTAGTTCTTTTATATTATATGTAATTGTTCCACAAAAGATTCTATAATATGTCTTATGGCTTTATCACTCTACTGATAAGACAAGTTTATGTAATAATGATAGTTCTTCTCATCCTCTGTAAATAACAGCTAGTTTAACCCGCCTTATAACACCTACACCTCAACAGAACAAGTAGTCCTGTCCCAGGAAAAGCCACATATAACACTAATGCCCCGCTTGTTATACCGGCATGCAGTTTACCTAGTGACAACAAGGTTTATTTCTGTCACAAGGCAGCCACATATAACATTACTGCGGTAGCTAATTTGCCAAATATGGCCTAGATTTGCAGTAGATGAGAGGAATTTAGATGAGAGGAGTTTAGAAGTTTGACCGAGTCTGCCTAACAGAAAATTAGTTTCGAACCTTAATTTCGTAAGAATAACTCTAGGTAATTCGCAGAAAGAAAATATTTTTGCAAAACATAACAGTAACTGATTACTGTTAAATGAAATTTTTATACAGTCGCCAGCCTAATTAGGCATAATAATGTAAAAGCATTATTTATAAAGAACCTAATTTTACTAATTTAGAACGAACTTTCAGTAAATACTGTTCTGTGAAGTGCAATGAACACACCCAAATGAACCAATTACACAGTGAATTGCAGCAGTTGTCACTTAAGCAGTAAATCAGTCACAAGATTTGCAAATGAGTGCTTTCTCTTGTTTACTTTAATCATTACTTTTGCCTTGAACTAATATAATCTAAACTTGCTCTTCACAACCCACACAAGATCAGAAAGCACATGATAATAGTCAAGTAAAATTAATACACACATTTACTAAACAAAAACAATAAGAAGACTTAGCATAGAAACCTTTTACCTTTGCTTCTCAGAAATCACTTCAAGATTTATTAGCTAGAAACCTACTAATCTGAATTATCCTTTTAATTATGATGGAGTAGAAATATGGTCCCACAAACTGTGGATTTCATTGTAGCAACAAAACTATATACACTTCCAAAATTATGCAGCATTAAGGTAGAATTGGATTACTCTTTCATCAGAGATAATTAAGTTTGTAGCAATTTAACAATGTGCCCTGACAATAACCTCTACAAATCAGAGATAATCTCCAGCAACATTTTACTTCAAACAACTTCAAGACAAACCTCTTGTGAAAAAAGTAGTTTTGAAAACAACTCTAAAGCAACAAACATTAGAACACTTTTGTTTCCAAGTAATACTCTTTCCTAAACTGATATTCAAGTTCAATTTCTAGTTAAGTTTCAAAATACTCAAACATAAATAGTATCTTTTATTTGTATGAGAAACAAGTAATTTGTTACCCAGCACGTTAAGTATACTGCCATGGCTCTGAGCACCATGGGACTTGACATATGAGGTCATCAGTCCCCTAGAACCTAGAACTACTTGAACCTAACTAACCTAAGGACATCACACACTTCCATGCCCGAGGAGGATTCGAACCTGCGACCGCTGTGCCACACTGGCCGGCTCAACGGGTGAAACTGGTCGTAACTCAATAAATGTGTAATAATACAGCCCAGCTGTTTTCCATTAATTATTGACATAAACGATAAGTTGCTTTTATGGAAAAATGTTCTCTAATCGTATATGCAAAGACATGACCTTAATTCTTTAAACTAAACCAGACCTTTGAATTGTAGAGATTTTTTTATCAGTAAGCAGCAAGGAACTGTCTTCTGGAACTGGAACTGTCTTCTGGAAGCCTCGCGCCGCTTTAATTTATAATAACGTTCGTGCATGAAACATAGCTGATTTCAATGACTAATGGTACCTATACCGCTTTAGAGCACTGGTGGACAACCGGCGACCCGTGATTGGTTTTACTCCGGTTCAATAAAAAATTCCTAAGTAAAGAAACAATGTGCGCGACGCGCAGGTAAATGTAAACATCGGAAGGTGACGTGAATATAAAATTAATGTACTCTCAAACACGCGAGCTTTGAGACATAATTTCTTGTGGAGGCATAGTCATACCAGTGTGTTACCCGATAATCATTAATGTCATGAAAGCTACATTTTGAATTTATGAACTAGGAGTGCTTGTATCGCATCAAATGACGAGGCCTGCGAATTTCACTAACTAACTAATTAACTAACCTGTCAGTGGGTCATCAAGGGTCCCCTTGACTGCTTTAGAGTCTCTCATTATTTCCCTAAATACGTTTGCTTTTCATAACTAGCCTTTCTAATTAGAACCACTATGTTGTTTCAGATTTCTTGGTTCAGTCTTTCGAAAATACAATTATCGTTTCCACTTTGATTTGCATTGCTGCGATGATCGTTGTACCAGACTCAACATTTTTTCTACCACAAGAAAAACTTTCACACTATCCAATAAATCAATTGATATAACATTTCTATGATAGTATGTCTGCAGTGAAAAAGCACGGTATTTATCCAATAAGCTCTGTATTTAAAGCATCGAAACTTTTATTATTGCAGTAGTCGTATTGAATTTCAAAAGTTATTTATCAACAATTCCATATGTTTCAGAACTTTCACTCGCAATGAAATTTTACGTTCCTCTTCTTCCGAATGTAATAAAAAATGTTACTTTACCCTGATTTCATAGCAGTCATATTTTAAGCACCAGTTCTCTGATGCCTTTTGTAGATGACATACCCCACATTTACTGATCACATCTACGTGGTCAGAAACAGCTCCCACTTTTGCCTGTATGTGCAGTGCACGATCTTATTAGCATGAGAAGTAAAATATGGAAATAAAGTATATCGTGCTGTGCTTTGAGATCTGCCGCCGAGATCCTTTTGTGTAAAGGCAGGGACATGTGTCTTACCTAGTGTCTTGATCTGTCTCCCGGTCTCTACTCCCAGTTTTTTAAATTACCTCCACTACATTATCACATGTCGGCGATTCGTGTGATTTTAGAAATGTTAAAAGGCTTCTTTGACCCTCATAGTAAACGTTTCGTGCTGTAAAATTGTTTTCCCATGAGAGCACTCTTGTTCGCATTCCACTGTGTTTGTGCACATCTCCGCAGCAAAATGAAATGAAATGATGGTGGGGCTTTGATGGCCGGGAGGCCCCATCTGGGGAAGTTCTGCCGCCGGGTGCAAGTCTTATTTCAGGTGACGCCACACTGGGCTACTTGCGTGAGGGGGATCATGATGAAGAGGAGGAGGACAACACAATACCCTGTCTACGAGCGGAGAAAAATCTCCAACTCACCCGGGAATCGAGCCCAGGACAGCTGCGGGATACGCAAACACTTTACCTCTCAGCTAAGCAGCATTCCCTCCGGATACATATTTAAGACAATATCCTCAGTCGCCAAGGTCCAGGATTGAATTACGTTCCAATATAGGCATACTTGTGGTAATAGTTTCTCCCCAGATTACCGAACAACTTTTAGTTGCCTTTAGAAGACAATTGCTATACAATGTTGTAATCCCTTTTTTTATTTGTTTTGGATACCACTGGCTGAAAGTTTTTGACGCATCATGCTTTGTCTGTATATGTTTTCCATACAGACATCCCAAACGACCATTACATTTTATCCTTACAATTCACATGTCCCGAGACGAGCCACGTAGCTTACGTGGCATGTGGAGGACCGGGATCTGCAGTTCAGTAGCTCGTATTGATGTGTACGATATTTCCAGTGATCGAAGCGCTTGGTTCTCCTTTGATTTGCCGAAGTGAGTAATCACAGACCTTAGCAGAAACAGAATCAAAAAGCAAGAGTTTTGTGTGCTGAAGCTTGGAATTTAGCGCAATGGTTTATGACGTCAGACTGTCTGCTGAACACATGAGCACTAAGAAGATGCAGTTAACATTAGTTTCCCCTGCACTTTCGTAAAAGCAATGGCTATAAAAGTCTGTAAAGTTGTTCTCCAACAGGAGCTTGGGCACCGGTAACGGCTCTAAAACACTAACAGAAAATCTACTCCGTGAATGTTTCCTTCTCGAGCCTCCTATCCGCACATCGTAAACGGCAGACAAGCGGCAGGTGTGCGGTGTGCACACTCGGCAACTGCGAATCCCCCGAATCACGCGCTTTGTCCTTGCTGAGCAGCATTGCTAAATCAGCTATTCTTTTTAGTTCAGTTTACCTGACAGATGAGTGTTTTAGCTGGGGTTTAGAAATATGGCTGTTTTCAAAATAATTTGGATTCTTTTCTGGCATTTTCCTTTACTATAAAAGGAAAATTATTTGTGTGAACTGATATTTCAAAACATGCTGCTATGTTCTCGAAAAATGTAGTATTAGATTGAGTTAAAAAGCATAATGAAGCCTACTAACTCTGTGTTAGTGTATGTCCTGCGCTCGTCAGCTTACAAATACGCATGACAAAAAACATAACAGCATAGTTGACACCAGCAAAATATCGCTGCTTCACAATGCGGTAGGGAGCTGTTCTAAGCAAATCAGACTTTTATTCATGCGGTATGAATCAGAAGTCATATGCTTTACAGTTGCAACAAGTAATGTTTCAGCAGCTGAACTGGGGTGAGGAACAGTGAAATTATATTCAGTGCAAGACTTAGCTCAATGTAAGAAATCATGCAATATTTCAGTGCAGATATTGTGAAGTTTGTCATGTGAATACCTAGGAGATTATATTTCGATTGCGAAAAAAAGAAAGCTATGCAAAAGAAAGTGAAATGAAGAGCTTTCTTTAAATTCCTTTCTTTACGATGTTTTGGACATGGGCTAGTATTTTATATGCATGACATAGAAATAAGATCTCGGATTATTATAGCTGCATTCGTAGTAGAAGTGCATTGAGGACTCATTTCTCTAATGAGATGCACCAAGCATAACTCAATGTTTTTATTATTTTTTGCTTTCGAAAAGCTTTACATCTTTCAATCTCTATATATTTTCTCTCCCAATTTAAAGCCAAGAAAATGAAATGTCATATAAACCCTCAAGATATGATGAAAAATGCTGTGGAACAGTTATTTCCTGAGGTTGTTTTAAACTGAATTACATACCTGAAATGGGCAAACCTGAGTACATTATTTTCCAAGAACGTGGTTCCATAGTAAAAAAAAAATACATGAAAATAATATCAGAAATGATTAAATTTTGACTTATCTGTGTATAAAATTTGATCAAATTGTTCTTCATGAATGTGGAGCTATCAAGCAATATCAACCTTACTGCATTTTCGTATATATCCCTCTCCCCCTCAAGTAACTTACACAGTGTAATTACTGCAAACCTAAAACTACACAATAATAAAACTTGTTTTAATTTAGCTTTGTTTTGTAGACAGATTTAGATTATTTAGGCTTGGTGAGTTGGCAACACTGCTGCTGAGCTACCGAAGCACGGCTCACGCCCGGTACTCACAGCTTTACTTCTGCCAAAAGTAAAGGTGTGAGGACCGGCCGTGAGTCGTGCTTCGGTAGCTCAGATGGTAGAGCACTTGCCCGCGAAAGGCAAAGGTCCCGAGTTCGAGTCTCGGTCGGGCACACAGTTTTAATCTGCCAGGAAGTTTCAAGTACAATGTAGCATAGGTTGCAAGAGTTTTTCAGCAAACGAATGTGATCAACATGTCGAAGTTTATCTATACACTTGCTTCGAAGATATTGCTTTCACACTGTAGTTTTACTTAATATTTTGAAACATTTGTAAGATTTGTATATTGGAGAATGGCAAATGTAGGTATAAATTGTAAAAAGCGAAATAATTCCGAATAAATATTTGTACCACCAACAGTGTTAAAATTTTTCAGGTGACTGGTAATAGTTCATTTCAAAGATTACGATCAACTTTGATTCTATAAAACTTTTTAACGAATTCTTCCGCAAAATTATGAATTCTGTATCCTATAATTGAAGTACAAACTCATCTTTAATAATCTATGTAATATTTTTCACGAATCGTCTTCCTCCATTTAAATCGTGCCTTCCACGGGCAAAGTCTCTAATGTTTGTCAGAATGGTGGCTATCTACGCGGAGGTGCCATGTGGTCAAAGAGGAACTATTCGAAGCTAGGAATTGGCCCACATGTCGAAGGGAAACTGATGGTATCCGGTTATCATTAACGTTCTAAGCTCCCTTGTCTTGCAATCGCAACCATACATTTAAGATTCATTGAACCATTAAATGTTTCTGTTTTCAGACTGACGTATAATATCGGCTCTGTGTTTTAAGGGAATTAGCCTATATTGTTCCCATTTTTTTTACAATTTTAACGCAAAACACTATAGTACTTAAACAATTCAGTTTTCTAAATTTTGTTTTTTTTAGGTATATTTTTTCAGGAATTAGTCAGTTGTCATTTTGACATATGATACAGTTATAAAATAACTTTTAGCACTGTTTTTGTGTGTTTTAATTTATTTAAATCACACTGATCAAGCTTTGAGCATAGTTCCTTCTTAGGTCTGTAGTATAGGCTGTGATGATTTCGGCTCATCACAATTTTTAATTTGAAAAATCTGAAACACATTCCTACAATTTTTAAACAAAAAGACTGCTTGTAGTATTCCACCGAAGATATCTGTAAAGCTTTAAGGCGGAATCTTTACGGTATTGGAGAAAGCAGGGAAGGCGACGTGAAAAATTTAACTTATGGAAACGAAAATGAAACATTTTATTTCCTTGACATCTCCATCTCTCAGAACACCAATGTAATTATGCTTCATATTAATTGTCTTCTGTAGGTTTGTTCTAAATGCTACATGGTGCGGTTCATAGATTGGCTTATTTACATTTGAGATGAACGCATCTCCTTAGCAGCCTAAATGTTCCATAATATTTATTCTTAGCCAGTAAATTGTGTCTAAAGCTATTTAAATTCCATGACTATTCACATTATTCAAATAAATGAATGATATATAGGGGTTCATTTAAGTTTACGGCTACGCAAAATAACGTGCTCTTGTGTGTTATGTCAAATCAATAGAATTTCCAGGCGACACAGATTTCCAATGTACCTCTCTTCGAAAACGATTTTAGTATTACCGGAACATCTGTTAGTAGCTGTTGATGACATTAAAAGTGATTTGGAACTCATTTTCTGATTTTTTTGCGTTCTTACTGCGGTTTTGTGTTTTACCTAGGACACAAATTTGTAACAAGTTTGCATGTCTCATGACTTATTAAGTGAATTTTAGTATTTATAGCTGATAATGATTATAGGTCTCACTTCCCCTTATAGGACACGATGAGTCATTGTACGAACAAGCTATGAATTTTGCCTGACTGCATTTGCTTGCCTCTCAGAATGTTACATTTCTCTCATACTGCTTGTATTTCTCCCACATTTCCAAAATTTCTAATATCGTGAAATCGATTTACTTCACCAGTGGTATGGCACGAAGAAGCAGCTGCCAATTACTACTCTCTTTGTGAAAAGCTCTCAGCGCAACCACATAAAACTCCCGATAAGAAACAGACAACGATCGTGGTTACCAAATAATTAATAAAACCCTCACCGACTTCCATGTGGCGGCAAGTATTCTGGTCTAAATTGACTTAAATGTGTCTTAAAAATTAGCAGGGAATAGAGGAAGAAGAGTATATTAGTCTTTGACGTCCCTTCGACAACGAAGTCGTTAAAGACGAAGCACAAGCTCACAGTAGGGAAGGACGCAGAAGGAAATCGGCCATGGCCTTTCTGTGGAAACTTTCTGGCGTTTGTATTGTCACGAAATAGAGGACAGAGTGTCACTGGCATGACACAAGATTTGGAGAGGACATTATAAAACAAAGGTGTTTTTCGATGCGGCGGAATCTTCTCACGAAATTTCAATCACCAACTTTCTCCTCCGAATGTGAAAATATTTGGTTGACGCCGATCTATGTAGGGAGGAACGACCGTCATAATAAGATAAGGGAAATCAGAGCTCGCACGGGACGATACAGGTGTTCATTTTTCCCGCGTGCCGTTCCAGATTGGAATAATAGAGAATTATTGAGAATGTGGATCGATGTACCTTCTGCCAGGGGCCTAAGTTTGATTTACAGATGTAAGGATGACGATGATGATGGTTGCTTTATGGGGCGCTCAACTGCCCGTACAAAGTCCTAATTGTTACACAGTCCAGTGCTTTCACAGTTAACTTTAGCCTCTGTCACAAGTGATGGTGATGAATGAGGACAACACAAACACCCAGTCCCGGGGCAGACAAAACCCACAACCCGGTGGGGAATCGAACCCGGGACCCTCTGATCCAGAGGCAGCAACGCTAGTCACTACACCACGAGCTGCGGAGCCATGCAGATGCAGATTTGCCTTAAGCGATTTAGGGAATTAACGGAAAAGCTAAATCTAAATGGCCAGACCGTCGTCCTCACGAAAGCGACTCCAGAGTGCTAACCACCAGGGAATAAAACGATAAGAATTACACGGGAAGGACTTCACGAAACAAGACACAGCTGCAAGGTACTAAGAGTGCACTTACATTTTAAAAAGTATTTAAAGGATAGATACTCCCGGAACACGTTGAGCGATGATTATGAAGGCGATACGAGTTGTTTTAAGCCTGTAACATTTCCTTTTATTATTCTGAAAATATTTTTCGCGTCTCCCCATGGAGAAAAGCATGATAATTTCGTAATGGAACTTATCCACGACCATTAGGGCACCTGAATCACATCACGATGTTCACATCCGTCAACGAATATTTGTATTGGTTGGATTGTTCAAATGGTTCAAATGGCTCTGAGAACTATGGAACTTAACATTTGGGGTCGTCTGTCCTCTAGAGCTTAGAACTACTTAAACCAAACTAACCTAAGGACATTGCACATATTCATGCCCGAAGCAGGATTCGAACCTGCGACCGTAGAAGTCGCGCGGTTACGGGTTGAAGCGCCCAGAACAGCTGGGCCACGGCGGCCGGCGGTTGTTTTGTGTATACGAACTTTCATAAGAACAACAAGTAATACAGAACACTGACTATTATTGGATACATATTATGCTATCATAGCTGAACATCCGCACCAAAGTCATTCCTCAATGGAATAAATTTTTTAAAAAAATGTATATACTAGGTGTAGCGGTGCTTCGATGTTAATAAGCACTTAATTTTACAATCAAAGAAAGTAATATCTATTTTTTTCTTTTTAATACGTTACATTATGGACCTGTTACATTTTGTATGCTCTTCTATTCCTTCTCCGAGATGCAGTTAAGATTTTGAGAGAGCCAAAAGGAAGATATTAAACCATTTCAGAGAAAATAAGAGGAGAAAATATCATTTAATTGCGTTTAAGAGTTGGCTGGTTTTTGTAACAAAACCCCTCTCAGAAGGGCTCAGCGGGCCTTAATTACGCGGGCGGCGAGGCGGTCTTGTTATACCCAGGGGCAGAGCTGAGCCGGGGAGAGGCGAGACGAGGCGAACGAAGCATCCCTGCCCATGGCGCTGGCCGCAGCTGCAGGGCAGCAGGCATTCTCAGCTTACGGTCCACCCAGCACCACACAGGCGCTTCCTCCAGGCCGCTGCCCTCTTTATTTCAGCCGTTAACAAATTGTCTTCCATTTATTTCAATCCTGGACTAATCGTTTTCTCACGAGTACTGTACGTTAAAAAAATACAGCTTTGGGAAATCAGTCTAGGTGGTTAGATTCACTGAGCGCTGTTTCCACACAAGACTTGCTCCTTGTACACTACTAGTGCGTTTCTACTGCCTTAAACCGAAATTCATCAAGGAAATTTGTTACTATCGTGTATATAGCAAATCTTAGAGCCTCAAATAAGAAAATCTTAATAATTAATGCACTACAAGTCATCACTGTGGGAAGTGGCAACAAAACGACTATTCACATTGGTGTGTAGAAGTAGGAGAAAGGCGATAAACCATCAGACTTCCGGAAAAACGTCATCCACACAATTTCGAAGATAGCATGAACCGACAAGTGCGAGAGTTATGGCACAGTCAGCTTAACAGTTCATGCATCCAAGTTGCTGACAACTTGTTAACGTAGATCAGTCTCGTTTTTGGCTGTTGTTCCACGTTATAACAATACCTCCACTAATTAGTTCAAAAATTATCACGTCACGCACTCAAAGTATGATATTTTTATTGCGCAGCTAAAAGGTCTTTAATGTGGCTGGTATTGCTACATCAGTTGATTACAGTCACTAACGAAAAATAACAATAATATCACGTATCTTCTATTTTCAGTCCAACGACTATCTCACTCTGGCTTTGACACGTAATTAAAAATGTTGTCTAGGTAGCTTAATATCGCTGTTGGTGCGAAAAGCACTCGGATGTGAATTACGCCGACTTGAAGGACTTACGAAGACAATCTTCCAGGATTAATTTGATGATTTATGTTTTTCATTGCAATGTGCTTCATACTTTTTTAAACAGTGGTCACTTGGAAATAATTCTTGACCCTCACTTTTCACAAAAATTCACATTTATTGAAATTTTTATACTTTCGCATGTTCAAAACATTACTTCATCATACAATTTCGCACCCGCTACTGCTCTTAATGAAACTAATAACATTTTTCATTGTCCACAACTTAGACTCATAATTTCATTTCCAACACAGAGTCAAGGCTGTTCATATTCAACACAAAAAAATTGACTACTCTGTACGCTTCCGCGCCAAAAGTCTCAAACCATCATCAAAGGTGAGAAAAAGTACAAAGATATTCACACTAGATATTATATAGGTTTCAACATCTCAAAATATCGAAGTACATGCATATAAAAATGAAACCAAATTTGAATAGCGTGAAAAATATGAGACATTACGTAGAAAAATATTAATTAATCTACGGTATCGAAAAATAGAGGGTGGTAATGGGCTCGCTAATAAAGAACCATTACAAAGTTACATGACCACTGTTGCCATTATTTTTTCATTTAGTTACTGCTTCATTGTTTGTTGGTCAAAAATCAGTTTCTGATTTCTTAATTCCATTCTTTCGATTTATAAACTTAACGTTCATCATTGATGGCGCCGCGGGGGTAACCGCGCGGTCTGAGGACTGTTGTCAGGGTCCGCGCTGCTCCACGTGTCGGAGGTTCGAGTCCTCCCTCGAACATGGGTGTGTGTGTCGTCCTAAGCTTAAGTTAGTTTAAGTTACATTAAGTAGTGTGTAAACCTATGGACCGATGATCTGAGCAGTTTGGTCCCATAAGACCTTACCACAAATTTCCAAATTTCCATTGATGGTTTTTATCAATTGAAGAAGGCTGACAACTTCACCTAGCCAAGCCAACAGTTAGTGTGAGGCACTATGTAATAACACCCTACGCCATATGACATTGTACTGCAAGTAGCCTTCTTTTGGTATGAAATTACAGATCTTATATTTTCTTATAAGGACCCACAGTTTCCGGCGAGTACTAATAAAGTTATGATTTAGTTGAATTGTTTCACAGATTATCTTTGTTGCTGTGAAAAGAATTTCACAACTGTGAAAAACTGTGTGAGATAGTCTCCAAAACATACAAAACAAAGAAATACAGCAGTACTTGTCGAAAAAGGTACTGTAACGTGGTTGCAGTCACTGGGAACACCTCAGCTAGCGTTTTTGCGTCACTTCACCATCGCATTCGCTCAACCCATATCGTCCAACTCGCCATCAGTAAACCCGCACACACGGGTGTGTATCACAGTTAATGCAAGGCCGCACTGATTGGAACTGCAATGCAGCAGACAGGCGCGGCACGGTGCAGCCACGGTTGGTGTGCCGCATTTGAACTGCAGCGGCGCAACAATACGTAGCAAATTTTCTATGGAAGCTCTCGGCATTTTCCGACCAAATTTGACGAAAGTGACATGGATGTGATGACAATTTGTTTGTTATGTGAGCAAAGAGACCGTGCAAGGATAGCTATGTAGGGATCATTTCACGGTCATATTTAGCAACAAAACTGGAAACAATTTCCTTGAATATACCAGGCCCAAAAGAATCAGGAGACACAAATTTCAAGTGCCTCACGTGACTGTTAGAGACGAAGCTTTTGCATTAAAAACCTATTTGATTAAACGTTATCCTGGAACACAACAGTGATGCGACGGAAGTGCGATAACAGAAACAGAAGCGGAAAAACATGTCAAAAAGCAGTTTTAGCAGAAGCGCAAGCGGAAGCATGTGCTGAAGTGGAAGTCTATACATTAAGAAAAAGGTAACAATTCTTTTTCAGACACTACTTTTTCTTATATTAGTACTCAAAATGCACCATTGGCAGGTAATGTCTAAAAAGTACTTTTTCCCCTTGTCACCTTGCAGTTTACTTCGATGCTAATCTTATATGGGGCCGGCCAGAATGGCCGAGCTGTTCTAGGCGCTACAGTCTGGAACCGCGCGACAGCTACGGTCGCAGGTCCGAATCCTGCCTCGGGCATGGATGTGTGTGATGTCCTTAGGTTAGTTAGGTTTAAGTAGTTCTAAGTTCTAGGGGACTGATGACCTTAGAAGTTAAGTCCCATAGTGCTCAGAGCCATTTGAACCATCTTATATGGGGTCAGCTCCACTGAATAATTGTTCACTGGCTACGCTACTGGGAGGAGCCGACAAATACTGACGAGCTAATGGCAACAGATACTTTCTGTCCATTTGATTTCCATAAGGTTAGCGGATACTCTTTTAGAGGACGTATTTTTTCCTTTTTGTACTCCAGTAGGTTTGATTGTAGCATCAAAAGCAGATTGCCGTTTTCGTTGGATCTTGCTGATCTTCATTCGTATTTAACATGAATTCTAAGGTTTGTAACGAGGCTTCTAGTTGAGATTATATGAGTAAGCCACAACTTGCTGAAGGGTTATTTTCAATTTCAAATCGATGCCTTTTAGAACAAGTCTGGATCTCTGTCCTTCATCATCATCAGACTAAGTATCTGGGACAGTGTGATGACGCCAATGAATAATTTTGACTGGTACTGCGGATCTACATACGTTGCAATTGTCTTCTTATCGTTTTTGGTCAGTTCTCTAAATCTCGTGCTTCGATTTAGTTCATCACGTGAATCTCTTGTAAAATTTTGCAGTTGTTCTAAAGTATCAGTTTTTGTTCCTTCTTGTTGTAAAGTGGCCAAAGAACTTGAATTAGTGGTATGTCTGACGAAACGCTCGCTTGAGAACTCCTTAATTTCCTGGAAATTTCTTCGAATGGTTTCATTACTCATACAAATTTTTGAAACTTTAGTCTTCAGTGGAGCTCATCGTGATTGGATTTGAACATAAGTGCAAAATCAGCGAATCCTTGAGCTTTGAAAATCGTTCAATCATATACAACGTGCTGTTCCAAATGGAAATAGAAGAAATTAAATTAGAAGATAGGATTTTGGTAAAAACAAAACACAGAATACTTACTCTAAAGATGTACCATAAAATTAAAATTCATTTATATATACTTAACAATATTTACCTTGGTAGACATACCTGAATGACAGATAAAGCAGTTTGATTAAGGCGTTCCCTTTGAATTTTTGTCAGCTCAGAATGATTGAAATGGGGGGCAATATTTTTCAATTTAGCAGTGAGTTATAGGAGCCACTCCTGTGATTCCACAGCAGCTCGAATACAAACCTGCGTCTCTATTGCGCAATTCACATCATCAAGGCCAAAAAACTGCTAAGCTTTAATCACGTTAAACCAACCATTACGAACAACACAATGCAGCATAGTAATGTCATACGGCAACACAACGTAGACCGTCGAGCGAACAAACGCTATACTTTTGCGTCGATTGACAGAGATCACTGCATAATAATCCAATAAAAGCGACAATCGCTATGGGCTCGTCTCGGCTTGCTTTACGCCCAACCCAACGATTTCCCGTCTGCGCAGCACCAAGCGCCTTGGGCCAAAGAGAGAGCGCATCGACAGTCTCGCCATTGTTGAAAGTTCTGATAAATTTTCGGTATAAAAATGCGAAACCGGACGTGAATGTGAAAAAATTGTGCGGAACTTCCGCTGTTGCATTGGTCTGTCCCATCACTAGTACACAATTAGATGACCAATCGAAAAACGTATACGGTTACAGACGTAACAGAGCCCAAGGAGTTTCAGAAACCGGCTTTTGTCAAATTATGCCAAAACTTTGAGGTTTACTATCGCAAAATGTGTCTCAGTCCGAAACATATAGAGAACATGATTCTTACTTGCATCTTGCACAGTTTTCTCAGTCACGATACAGCGTTGTTTGACAAAGAAGAGATTGAAGTGATACAATAAAGAGACCTTCTTCATGTAGGAGGCAACTTCGTAAATAACGCTATTCAGATACGGGATGTATTGAAGGATTATTTCAATTCCCCGAAAAGTAGTTTGGTCTGGCAAAACCACATGGTAAACAGGGGATGTCGTCGAAGAGGTAATAAGTTGTAAAAAATATAATAATAAGCGTATGGTCATAAAAAACAAAGACCCGACCGTCTGTTTCACAGAATAAAGAAAAATGTAATTTGCATGTACAGATACGTCATCTTTACTCCCATTTCTTTTACAGTTTCTTTCGAAAAGGTTACGTTATCTGGTACTGTTCACACAATATTCATTTTCTAGGACATACAATTCTGAATGCCACTTTCCTCGTCTACCGCCATTTTGGTAAACGAAATTCCGTTTGGCCGGCCGCGGTGGTCGAGCGGTTCTAGGCGCTTCAGTCTGGAACCGTGCGGCCACTACGATCGCAGGTTCGAATCATGCCTCGGGCATAGATGTGTGTGATGTCCTTACGTTAGTTGGGTTTAGCTAGTTCTAAGTTCTAGGAGACTGATGACCTCAGAAGTTAAGTCCCATAGTACTCAGAGGCATTTGAACCATATTTTTAAAATGGTATGATGTGAATGAACGTTAACGGCAATTACTGAAACTTGGGCTTTCTTTTTAAATTTTTTGTGGTAGTCACAGAAGTAGCCCTCCATTCGGTGTAAACATTACTGAAAATACGGTGGTCTTGCTAAGATTGTGCTAAAATATATGTAGGGGTTCTGTACCCTACTTATAACTCAGTACATATAGTACATATTTAAAAAGAATGTTGTTAATAAAATTGAAACACATTTATGGAATTTCTTTTTTGTTTCTTTGGTGATTGGCACAAACTACAACCGCTCCCCACCCCCACCTCTTGGTGTTATGTGTTATGGAAAATGCGCTAGGGTTAATGGTGGACCAAAGATTGAATGGTTTATTATTGAAACTGTTACTCCTTCTGAACCAGTTCGAACTATACTTCCCTTTAGTAATATCTCGTATGGCACAACATTAAGGTAACTACTCCACACTGAAGCTTTTAATACAATGAAAACGCGACGTGAAGAGAGTCAATGTCGATTACATTCGAATACACACGTCTCACGCGTCTGCATCTTGCGAATGTAGCCGACCAACACCAACGCCCCATTCCTACTGTTAACCGACGTATTATGCCGATCCGAAGACGGAGCGAGACGAAAATAAACATTCAAGGTGAACGTCAGCGAGCAAGCATTAATTCTGACTGTGACTGCTGGAAACAGCTTAACTAGCTGTGGTTGCATTAATACAATAATCTATATGCGGTAGGGTTAAGCAATAACCTTCTAAAAAGTGAAAAATAATCAAATGTTACGACGTATGCGGATGTTAACATCTTCACACTTTCTTGTGAGACAAACGAGTCAATGGCAGACTTGTTGCAACAAAAATATGCATGAAAATCATAGAATCATGGTATGACCTGTGTCGTAACGTTATATCTGCCGTGTAGAGAATATATACATCGAAATTGGGTGAAAATTTCAGTGTCGAGTATATCTTCACATTTCGAGAATGTGTGCGACAGTTCTAACCCCATGGCAAGAATTTTACAGCGCGATTCCCATACTTATCATCCCTTTCATTTTATCCACTGCATAATGGAAAATTATGAGTTGAAGTGGTAGCTTCAGTGCTTTTATCTTTCTATTTTTGATCCTTAGATACTTACGTAAGTTTACATTATTACATCGAGCGAGGGATGACTTCATGGTTCCGCTACACCATCTGAGATAAATAACTCAATGATTTCTATACCAGTGACCAGCATAGTTTTGTTGACCGCGTAATTGATGAACAGCAGTTAAATTCTACCTACCGACAATAAAAGAAAATCGTGCTGGTTTCGGTGAAGACTTTTTCGCGATTTTAACTTGTTTCAGATCTCTGTTGGAAAAATATATCAGTTTTCATGACTGCAGCTACCTTCCCAGCATTTCGATTTATCTTTTCTGCCCTCCAGTCACTGTATCTACCTTCAGTTGATGAGAGATGTGTGTATTACGGCTAGAAGGCGATCAGGTCTATCGGAGAATACTGTTTTACGTATGAAGAAAGTTTGACTGCGGTCCAATGGATTTTGCCAATTTCTGCTAATTTTGAACGGCACATGAATTTATGCTAATACCTCTTACGTTGGACCATTTCTTAAAGTGGACCGAGCAGGAACAATTGAGTAAGAAAGATGACGGAAACACCTAGCGCCTTAAAGTAAAGCTTGCACTCTCTTCCTTACGAGCGTGTGCTGTGCTGTTGCATGTGTTTATCTCTTAAGTCGGTGTAATACATAATTATTCGGATACAAATCTAAGCCAACAAACGGGGTATTCTTCAAAATGGGTAAATTTTACCTTAAGCTTTGTAAAAAAGTGCTTCAAAGTGACGTCAACACCGTATTTACTTTTGTTGCTGTACACTTCGTTGTCCGTACTTCCCTGATGAAAATAAAGATGGTGTTTATCCTAAACAAGGCAGGCAGTAGCACTGGACTGCTTATTTTGACTGGTCAAACTTAGCAAAATAAAGTCAAGCCAAACTGCACTATACTGAAATCAATTACTACCATGAGCGTTGAAATTATTGCTATAATTTCGTAATCAGTGAAGCCTGTACTAATTATAGTCTTTCTTATAGATCCGAACGTAATAAACAGCTCCCTACAGATATGGTGATATGGGATTGAATTCTGCAGTATAAATCAGAAATGAGCTGCGTAAACTCTCTTTAAACTCGCCATCGGGTCCTATGATGTCCTGTACGAACTCGCCGTCTCCGTATGCTCGGAGATTCGCCGGCGTTCGTGATGCCCATTTATAACTGTAATCTCGTCACTTGAGTCTTGTCGGGTACAAGTGGACCTATGAGCGTAAAAATCAGAGCGTGTACACGAGTACACGAGTATAACAAAGGGCTCGCGGCATTGGCGATAAGCACACAGCGGTTACGCATGATGTTTATCTATGCGTATTAAAATTAATGTCCCGACTTGTTTTTCTGTCTGTGCGTCGAGGTTAAGCTCTGGAACAACTGTAGGGATTTCGATATTGTTTTCACCAACAGACAGACTGATTCACGAGGAAGCTTTGGCTATATAATTCACACATATTTCGAGCTAACTGGGTGAGCTACAAAGTCCCCGCCGCGTTTCTCTGACTGCATGCGAGTGATGATCTCAGAAACTACTATAGGAAACCTCATAGGCTTTCGCTAATAGACAAACTGATTCCCGAGGGACGTTCTTGTTCAAAAAATGGTTCAAATGGCTCTGAGCACTATGGGACTCAACATCTGAGGTCATTAGTCCCCAAGAACTTAGAACTACTTAAAACCAACTAACCTAAAGATATCACACACATACAGGCCCGAGGCAGAAGTCGAACCTGCAACCGTAGTCGTTGCGTGGTTCCAGACTAAAGCGCCTAGAACCGCTCTGCCATAACTGGCGGCTACATTTTCGTATTTAATTTATTATTAGAATGAGATTTTCACTCTGCAGCTCAATGTGCGCTGATATAAAATACCTGGCAGATTAAATCTGTGTGCCGGACCGAGACTCGAACTCGGGACCTTTGCCTTTCGCTGCAGAGTGAAAATCTCATTCTGGAAACATCCCCCAGGCTGTGGCTAAGCCATGTCTCCGCAATACCCTTTCCTTCAGGAGTTCTAGTTCTGCAAGTTTTGCAGGAGAGCTTCTGTAAAGTTTGGAAGGTAAGAGTCGAGGTACTGGCAGAAGTAAAGCTGTGAGGACGGGGCGTGAGTCATGCTAGGGTAGCTCAGTTGGTAGAGCAATTTCCCGCGAAAGGCAAAGTTCCCGAGTTCGAGTCTCGGTCCGGCACACAGTTTTAATCTGCCAGGAAGTTTGGTAATTTATTATCGCTAGGCCAGAAATATAATATGCTCGTAGATACTTAGTGCCAAATGTGTAAATCTGCAGCTGGTCGCTAGTTATTCCCAGTTGTATTTTCTATAGTGTTTCGGCAGATATTTACAATTTCTGGAGTCATTACCGACAAAAAAAAAGAGAAGGACGAATGTCATTTATGGCAGCCGAAGTTCAAATCAGTTGACGCTACACTGGGCGACTTGCGTGTTGATGACGATGGCAACATGACACACAGTCCCCGAGAGGGGAAAATCTCTGAGCCATCCAGGAACTGAACCCAGACCCGCTGCATGGCAATCATACACGCTGATCACCCTGCTAACGGGGCAGAGTCAATTCTGACAAATACTGCTGACCAGGTGACGCCCAATGCCTATAGAAAGAGCCCGACTGTTTCCCGTTGCCAAGAATTTTTTTTAAGTGGAATTTAATGTGACCGTTCGACAGAGTGGTACCAGATTAGTCCACGGCCATGTGCGTTAAGAGTTATATTAAGTCATGAAGAATAACCAGCGCCTGCACCACCCTGGCAGCTACCGCCATGCAGAAGCGCTGCTTAGTCGCTATTGGAATAGCCGTTATTCTTAGGGTTGTAATATATATGTTAATACATGTCGTTAAAACGATTAACGAAGTGGACTTACTTGGGACCTTTCTATCGAATGGGCATGTAAAATTTCGATTTAAAAATCATTATGTTTGCAGCGGGAAACAACACGACGCTTTCTGTCGATGGTGGCCATCGTATGGAAAACATGATGAGCAAGATTTGTTTGAGCTGAATCCAGCTGCATGTTGCAAAAATGAAATTACAAGTATCTGCCGAAACACCAGAGAAAATCGGTCTGGAGACACTTAGGAGAGACACTCAGTGTTTCAAGGTTACACCGACACACTCCGAGAGGATGTAGAAGGTGCCTTGAGGAACAAGATCTTGGTAGGACATCGCGTCCGGAAACTCCATCCAACGACGCTACAGAGCGCCGAAGCTATGGGCGCCAGCGCCTCCGTTAGGCTTCCCTTTAGGTAGCAGGCGTGACGCTGAGCGCAAAGCGACCGCGGGCAGAACCTTTCGCAATCTACCTGACAGCAGCCTGGCCGTTAGATGGCTCTGAACGCAGTGTGTGTGTGTGTGTGTGTGTGTGTGTGTGTGTGCGTGCGTGTGTGTGTGTGTGCGTGTATGTTTCAATAAAAATTATCCAAGGAGAACTCTGAATTTACTTTAATTAATGCCCTCTGTTCCGTCTAACAGTTTTATTGTGAAACACGCACATCCGATAACTTACCGAGTTTGTGACGACTATACAAGGAAACACGACACAAGAACGAGGTTTTTTTCTGTGAACAGTGCTAAAATATTAAAATAAATGTACGTCAGTCTTCGAATCAGTATAAAAATGAATGATACGCTACATAACTCTCTATTAGCCTATACCTGCAAGTTACCATGACAAAAGGAACATAGCAACAAAAGTGCAGTTAATGTTGTACATACACGCAACAAAAAATGTTTTGCCTCACCCCAGTTCCCAGAACTCCTGAAGATAGTCGTTGACTGTGGATAGTGTATCACAGACACAGTCCCTTCGACTGTTCAGAGATGGCACTTAATCCGCCTAAAGGTGTCAACATCCAAGCACGAACAGCGCCTATTAGACGGAGGGGGTCCGACAGCCGATCAGTGCCAGTCATTCAATAATGGTTCAAATGGCTCTGAGCACTATGGGACTTAACATCTGAGGTTCTAGAACGTAGAACTAATTAAACCTAACTAACCTAAGGACATCACACACATCCATGCCCGAGGCAGGATTCGAACCTGCGACCGTAGCAGTCGCGCGGTTCCGGACTATAGCGCCTAGAACCGCGTGGCCACCGAAGCCGGCGCCAGTCATTCCCCCGGGAAGGCTCGTCTGTAGTTCAACCATGCCTAGACGGTCAATATCGTGGTTCGATCGCGTCAGCATTGTAACCTTGTGCCAGGAAGGGATCTAAATCAAAGCGATGTTATAGTGATTAAAATTCTTCTTTTAATCACTATGACACCGGCCGCGGAAGCCTACGTTCTTATATCAAAGCGATGTTGTTGGGACATGGTGGAGATACAGAGGGACAGGAACTGTCGATGACATTCTTCGATCAGGTCGCCCAAGGGGTATAGTGGATGACAACTACCTACGGATTATGGCTCTGAGGAACCCTGACAGCAGCGCCACCATGTTGAATAATGCTTTTCGTGCAGCCACAGGACGTCGAGTTACGACTGAAGCTGTGAGCAATGGACTGCATGATGTGCAACTTCACTCCCGACGTTCATGACGAGGACAATCTTTGCAACCACGACTCCATGCAGCGCGGTGTAGATGGGCCCAACAAAATGCCAAATGGACCGCTCAGGATTGGCATCACGTTCTCTTCACCGGTAAGTGTGCCTTCAATAGACAATCGTCGTATTTGGAGGCAACCCGGTGAGGCTGAAAGCATTAGACACACAGTCCAGCCAGTGCAGCGAGGTGGAGGTTCCCTGCTGTTTTGCGGTGGAATTATGTGGGGCCGACGTTCGCCGTTGCTTGTCATGGAAGGCGCTGTAACGGCAGCATGATGTGTGAATATCATCCTCCAACCGACATTGCGACCATATCGGCAGCACATTGGCGAGGCATTCGACTTCATGGACGACAATTCGCACCCCCACCGTGCACTTCTTGTGAATGACTTCCTTCAGGATAACGACATCGCTCGACTAGAGCGGCCAGTTTGTTCTCCAGACATGAAGCCTATCTAACATGCCTGGGGTAGATTGCAATGAGCTGTTTATGGTCGAAGAGACCCACCAACCACTCTGAGGGATCTACGCCAAACCCCCGTCGAGGAGCGGGACAATCTGGAACAACAATGCCTCGATGAACTTGTGGATACTATGTAACGAAGAATACAGGCATACATCAATGCAAGAGGGCGTGGTACTGGCATTAAGAGGTACCGTTGTGTACAGCAGTCTGGACCACCATCTCTGAAGGTCTCGCTGTATGGTAGAATAACATGAAATGTGTGGTTTTCATGAGCAATAAAAAGGGCGGAAATGATATTTAGGTTGATCTCTATCCCTATTTTCTGTACAGGTTTCGGAACTCTCGGAACCGAAGTGATGCAAAACTTTTTGGCGTGTCTAGAATTCTTCTTGCCCAATCAAAGAGATTTCTTTAAAATGCCTGTTCCTAGTTGCTATGGCTAACACCAGCCCTGCATCAGTTATCGATACTTGCAGGATATGCGCCATCTCTTTGTCATTTGTTGCATAGTAATTTTAGATTTATAAATAAGCTTAATGCTATTGAATTTCATTGCCCATTGCATACTCATTGCTGATATAGTTGCAGTTATCTAAGTAGTTAATTAATAAACTTTGTTAATTATGAAATATTGTTAAATGGAAGGGTTCATACAGTGCGACCGTAAATATGTAGTGAGTGGTAGGAAACATATTTTGACACTTTAACGTCTGTCATTTGACGGTAGAAATCTCCAACTTTACCGTAAGGTATCTAAACTTGTCTGAAACTACTTATCTTCCCAATTAATAAACATTAAACTTTAGACTATTGCTAACTTCAGTTACAAATTATGCAGAAATTACTGTAAGATTCTGAACTCTGGCTTTATAATTTTATTGATATATTTTATGTCCCATTTGACGTGCAGCATTTGTTAATTAATTCAGTAATTAGAAAGCTCAATATTTTGAGGATCATAAAATATTTTATTTAAGATGGCTGTCATCAATAATGAGTAGCGTAAAACATTGTTCACAGGTGAAATTATATACAGGGTGATTCACGAAGGTATGCAAACATTTTAATACGTTATTCTACAAGTAAAACTAAAGAAAAATGTTCACATAAACACAGCTCCGCATGTGTTTTGTTAGTTATGTTCATAAAAGATTTTGCCTGAAATTTAGCATTTTCGATAATATGAAGCCATCGCAAAACTGAACGAGGTTAAAGTGAAGCACGATTTGCATTTATATTGGTGTTATTGGTCTGGTGAATCTAATAAAACAAGTCCCAGGCGTGTATCTGCAGTAGTTTCCCAAAACATCCAGATAAGCAAAGAAGTAATTTGGAAAATTTTTTAATTTACTAACTACTTGGCCCAATTTGTATTTAAATTCCAGATAATTGCACAAAGTTTTCAATAGAAGTTGTAGAGATTTAATTTAGGAAAAATGATGCTAATAACGTTAACTGAAGCTGTGCAAATATGTCAGATAATCTACTTTTTCTAAATACCATAGGACGCGTGATTTCATGTTAAACGGGAAAAAACAAAGCTCACTGCCATGGAAGCTGTACAGGGAACATACAATTTCACAATACATTCACAGTAAATTTTCAAAAATGTCTCCACTGCGTTCAATGCATTTAGCTGCACTCGTATGAACAGTTTTTGCTGCTCGTTTGGTTTTCAGAGAGTAGTTCTTAATTTCGTCCATTGCATTCACAAACCGAGCAAATAATACCTCACATGTATTGACTTTGTCCTGATAAACTATGTCTTTCATCCGTTCTCATACAGAAATTCGTTGGTGCTAAATCTGGCGATCGCGGTGGCGACAGACGTGTAGCACCACTACCAATCCATTTCTGAGGAAAATGTTCATTTAAATTTGTAGTCACGGCGTTGGTGAAATGTTGAGGAGCTCCGTCATGTTTAAAATACTTTTGCAATCGCGTATCAAGTGGAACATCGAGCAAGTGGGGGATTTCTTCTTGAAGGATTTGTAAGTACGTCTCGCCAGCTATACGGCGTGTACTGGTACCCATGCTACGTTGAACAGCATCCGTGGTATCCTCTTCATGGTCTTCACGTACTGTTTATGAACGCTAAGTAGAGAAATACTACACTAATGGTTCTTGGATTGGGAATTCTCCGAGTTGGATTACGTACACGATATTCGTTAATTGCAGCCATAGCATTATCATCACATTTGCCGTAAATAAGCACCATATCAGCGCATTCTTCTGTCGTAAATTTGAAAGGCATCTCTATTTCATAAATAATCTGCAAACTGCAACAGTTACTATGTGGTTTCACTTAAATACACTGTTACTATTGTGTTATTTCACTGATCAATACAAAAAACTGAATCGTTTCAAGTTTATGAAACGACTGAAACAGCTCACTAACGGTTGCTAACAATGACATAAACATTTCTACATTCTTAATGGAAAGTAAACAGATTTACTCGTATAATAATCTTTGCTTCTGTGGATGTTAAGGAAACCTACTACAGACACACGCCACTGACATGTTTTATTATATTCACCAGACTAGTAACAACAAAATAAATGGAAATCGTGCTTTACTTTAACCTCGTACAGTTTTGCGATGGTTTCATATTTTGGAAGTTGCTAAATTTCAGGCAAAATCTTTTATTAAGCGTAACTCCCTAACTAAACTTTTGTGGACCTATGTTTATATGAACTTTCTTCTTTAGTTTTACTCGTAGAATAACATATTAAAACATTTGCATATCTTAGTGAATCACAGTGTCAAGATCTAGCACATCTTAGGTCAGTCAGTCTGAAGCTGAGAGTAGTAAGCAACACCTGTGTCTTCCGTTGTGAGCAATGTGACGTGGTCGGATACCTACCATTCTGAAACATTGGAGTATGTTGTGTACAGTTCTTTTTCTTCGCTCGTAGGTTTACTTCATGACTTCTGAGACATTAATTGCTAATTCATTCCGAGTGAGAACTTAATAGAGGAACACTGTGATTCTTAGCTCCTATGAACAATGAACAGTCAGCAGGGCCGTGTTGACGGACTAACTGATTTCATTTGTGCACAGTCTTAACTGTTTCGAGTCCCTTAAATGTGTATGAGAACAGTGATATGATGAACTGATACGTTAAAATTTTGCCACACGTGATTGGCTTTGAACCACTGGATTGTGTTGTGCGATTACTGAACTAGGACTATTTAACAGTCTATGAACTAGTGTAGCAAGTAACAACCTGCTTTCCTTTAATTCTAACTATATGTGAGACCCGAAACTGGACGTATCAGTGATTACTTTACAACAAGAGCATAATTATACCAAGAGCGTGTATAAATCTACCTCTGGTGTCGACCACGGTGTTGCTCTAGTTATTAGTAAGGCTGACATCTTTTAGCCAATTTTGGAACCAGCGCAGCTGCCGAGAAGAACAGAATAGGGTTATGCAGAAGGAAGCACGTTTGTTCCAAACATTAGGGTCCAGAAGACTAGGGTCCCTAGCTACACGTGCCAGAGGAAGCATTGTCTTTTTATGTTCCTTCCACCATTGAAGAATATCATTTTCCACCTGTGTTTCTTTTTCGTTAGCAGAGGTTGGGAGATAGAAATTACTTCGTGGTTTATGTCCACGTGTCCCGACTTCTGACATACCTCTGTAATGTCAGCGGATGCGGCATTTTCGATAGGGCTGATGTACTTTAGGGTGAACCTAAAGTAAGTACAAGAGCGGCTACGCATAATCATATCATAGAACAATAGCAGTATCTAGTTGTTTACTCGTTTTAAATGTTTACACACTAACACCAACATTTTCGAAAACAATGTCTCAGTGTTCAGTGCACAGAATCAAAAGGCAGTGATATGGGGACAAAAAAATGCGTTGCGATCTTGTGGTACAAATGCAGTGTAACCTTCTCATTCCTTTCGTCCATGTAACTTCTGCATCTTAATTTAAGTATTTCCATGCGATAACTGTCTACTTCATTAAGACTCAAGAGATCATCCAGAAGTTTATACCGCCAGAGAAGTGCCAAGTGAAGGGTTGGTTAGTGGTCTCGTTATAGAGTATTACTAGCTTCTTTGAATGGTTTGAGGAACATGATATGCTCGTTTAGGGTCCACTCATCTGTATTTTCCAGTGTACTTAATTATTTTTGTGGGAGCAACCACTTAACTTCGATCATAGTGCCACGATTTGAAACCAACATGCCTAGCAAAATGTTCAATCGGGCTCTGACTTCTTGTTTAAGTGATTTGGTCAGTCCCTTTGAAAGACCAACTTTCTTATAATATTCCGTTAGTAATTTACACGAGTTTATTGTCGTGCTCACACGAGTTAGTTCTGGCTGCGTTTTTAAAAACTCCAACCCCAAAGTATGTTTGAGCAAAGTGCTAAGGCAATAACAGGTGCAAGGAAGTCTAGTGAAATCATTCAGAGATGCCGTTATGTTAGAAAGTTCATGTGTTGCGAAAGGTGCTGACTTCTTTAATCTTCATAAATTTGAAAGGGCTCGAAACACGAAACTGCGAAAGACTCAGATAAAACGTTAACTGCTGTTTCCGCCCTCATCTGGATGTGAGGCGATAGATAGTACTTTGTTATCCATAGGCCACGTTTGACTAATAGTGGATACAGTCACTAAAATGTAGGTTATTTTGCGTGCATCACCCATCCATATATCAGTTTGGGAAAAAAACTCTTTTATCGGGAACAGCGCCCTTTTCAGAGAGTTTACAACGAATTTTACTCGATTCTTAACGTAATCGTATTACTTAATATAGCCTCAATATCAGCTGCACAACCCACTTCAGCTCCTACAGATACGAGTGCTTGGGCTCCCTTTTTCAAACCTGAGCCGTAAACCGTACTGAATGGTATAATATCTTCACAGGAAATGAGTGCCACTGAATCAAAATTAGTGCGCTTTTAATATGTACTACTTCATTACCTACCGCAGTATCCAAGTATATGCAGAATTTTTTTCTACGGTATAGTGAAACTTTATAAGGGCCATCTATGCTGAAATGGAAATCGCTGCGGGTTTTTAACAAGAGAATAGACGTTTAGTTTTGTACGGAGAATTACATTTTTCATGTCCTCTGCCGCTTGTTTACTACAACACTGTTTTAGAATTCCATAGCAATTACAATCTTATTGGCTTGATAGAGAGAGATGAATCTTTGTAAGCTGTGATGAGCTGTAGCAAGAGACGCGAATATCAACATCTTAACGTGAGATTTGTAAATATTAGTCAAAACTCACCGCTGATACACACCTGCCTCCTTTAGTAAGGGAATGAACCAACGAGCAGAAAGGGACTGCAGCGCCACCACCCTCTCATACTCGCCCCTATCGCGGAACTGCAGGGGGAAGGAGAGAGGCGGGTATAGTACGTAACAGCTGCGGCTTAACTCCTGAGGTAAACAGTTCTCAATATTGGACTCGTACTCGGTCAGTTTTGGGATCACTATTTTGCTTGATACATTTTCAATGCTCCGAAAGCCACTTTCAAATAGACGTATCGATGCAGTTGGAAATAGTATTTTCGAAGAAGTGTTGACCTTCCTGAAGAAGGAGAAAAAGACTTGGTAAGCCAGTGAATGATTTACCTTTTGGATTCAACTGGGAGTTGAAAACGACCTGCAAGAATTGGAATTACGAATTTATCTCTCTCATCCTGAAAGCGCACTATGCCAATCTGATGCAAAGTCTATGGCGAGAGCTCATGGATTTTGCAAGAATTAAGTTGATAATTTATGTAATATACTATAAAAGATTGTTGAAGAAAATGATCCAGATGCTACAAAAATGTTCAACGTAGGTAAAATAGTTCTTGCCAACCTATAGAAAACTCAGAAAACATTAGCACAGAAGGGAAAACGTCAGTCTGGCGTGATAACAAGTGGCAAAAGAGGAATCAACATGATGGCAGTTTCTTATGTGAATGCTGACAGAAAGTTTATGCTACCCATTCTTACATTCAAGAGGCTCCGCTTCAAATTTGAGCTCTCAGCAAGAACACAACCACCAGGAACTAAATTTGCATGCTGAGAACGTGGGTGCATCACAAGTGAGAATTTTGTGCAGTTGGTCGAACACTTCGTAGAAACAGTAAAACCTACAAAAGACAACCAGGATTTGCTTGTTCTGGATTGTAACACTAAGAACATTGTCACAATCAACGTGGCAAGAGATAACGGGGTCATTACGCTGTCGCATACTACCGCCCGCCTGAAACCTCTGGGTGCAGACATCTTTCAGCCTCTCTCTATGTTCTACAATCAGTGTTGTAACATATGCATGAGAGAACATCCTCTACAGTTTATTGCCCAATTAAATATAAGTAAATGCTGGGCAATGCATACGGACGAGCTTCATCAGTAGACATTGTTGTAAACTGGGTCAAAAGAATTGAAGCTTGGCCCATTACCAGAAACGTTATTGATGACAGCGACTTTGCAGCAGCAGATACATAATCAGTTTCAGCAGAAAATTCCACCGCGGTTTCAATAGGAGGTTCTGCAGTAACTACAGCGTCTCTAGAAGTTGATGCATGAAAATCTACTGAAAGGGATACCACTTCTCATCAATATGAACGTTCTCCACGATTTAAAATCTAAATAAAGGCTAAGGAAGTATCTCCGCTGCCTAAAGGAAAGGGAGTGATGAAGAGAAAAACATCTGTACAGTTTTGACTTAGTCACCATATTGAAAGAAGCTCGAAAACAAGGACACGAAGAACGACTTGCATGCAAAGGTAGTGTCGAAGAATACCGTTGTCACCCAGTTCACTGTGTTTAATGTTGTAACATTGTTCATTTACATTATAAAGCTATTTTCATATTTCTTCTCACACATAACAGCGTGATTTTGCTAGAGTGGGGGTATTTTTGTCACACTTTTTTCATCAGTGTTCAGTTTGGATAACTGAAGGTGCAGTATAAGACAATGTCGTAAACTGGACTAATGTAGGTTCAAACCAAATAGTTTTTGTGGTCGTTCATGAATTTTCGATTTAATTAATATACTGAAGAGCCAAAGAAACTGGTATACCTGCCTAACATCGTGTATGACCCCCCGCGAGCAAACAGAAATGGCCCAACACGACCTGGCAGGAAGTCGACTAATGTCTCAAGTAGTGCTGAAAGGGAATTGACACCATTACTCCTGCGGGGATGTCCATAAATCCGTAAGAGTACGAGGAGATCTTTTATGAACAGCACGTCGCAAGGCATCCCAGATATGCTCAATAATGTTCATGTCTGGCGACGTCTAGTGACCACCGAAAGTGTTTAAACTCCGAAGAGTGTTTCTGGAGCCATTCTGTAGCAGTTATGGACGTTTAGGGTGTCTCATTGTCATGCTGGAATTACCTAATTCCATCGGAATGCACAGTGAATATGAACGGATTCAGATGATCAGACAGGATGCTTACGTACGTGACACCTGTCAGAGTCGTATACAGACGTACGACGAATCTCCGTCACTCCAACTGCACAGGCCCCAAACCATTATAGAGATTCCTCCAGCTTAAACAGTCCCCTAATGACATACAGGGTCCATGGATTGACGAGGTTGTGTCCACACCTGTACACGTCCATCCTCTCGATACAATTTGAAACGAGACTCGTCCGACCAGGTAACGTGTTTTCAGTCATCAACAGTTCAAAAAGCTTGGTGTCGTGCAGTCATCAAGGGTACACGAATGGGCCTTCGACTCCGAAAGCCCATGTCGATCATGTTTCGTTGAATGGTTCGCACGCTGATACTTATTGGTGGTCCTGCAATGAAATCTGTAGCAATTTGCGGAAGGGCTGCACTTCTGTCACGCTGAACGACTCTCTATAATCGTCGTTGGTCCAGTTCTTGCAGGATCTTTTTTTGGCCGCAGCGACGTCGGTGATTTGATGTTTTACCACGTTGCTGATACGGTACACTTGTGAAGTGGTCGAACGGGAAAATCCCCATTTCATCGCTACCTCGGAGATGCTTAGTCACATCGATCGTGTGTTGACTATAACACCACGTTCAAACTCACTTAAATCGTGATAACCTGCCATAGTACTAGCAGTAATAGATTTTCCAACTGCGCCCGACACTTGTTGTATTCTGCCTGTTAACATATTTTTGTATTTGAATAGGTATGCCTATACTAGATTTTTTTTTCTTTTTTGGTGCTTCAGTCTATACGCATATTGTGATTCCAAATAAACGTGTTTCTGTGTTCACATACTTTCACTATTTGCGCTCCTTACATTTTTGGTTAAAATATCAATACTCTTAGATTATCCAATATAATTTGTTTCATTGTACGCAGTGCTTCTATTGTTAAAAATACCAGAATATCTGATTGTGATTGAATCTGTGCGAAAAGAGGTAAGTAATTTGGCTTTACATTTTGTTGTAATCAGTTTCATTTTTCTAGAGAAATGAGTGTGTGAATTGTTACATTCTGTTTCTGACTGAAAAAGTTCATTTGGTATTGGGGGAAATGTTGCTCCATGTTTCGTGGAAGATCGTTAATTCTGTCACGCTCATAACTAATGTCGTTTCATTTTGCGCTCAGTCTTGTGGTTATTCTATGCATATAGTTGCATTTTAATATTTTTGTAACCAGTCTGTATTCATGTCAGTATTAGACATAATTAAATATATGACTAGTTACACTGAATTTCGTACTTACAATACGACATCAAATACTTCGTTCCAATTGCTGCTATAATTCGAATTTCAATGTGAACTTCTTCGGGGAAGTTTCTCTTCAAAATACTATATTTACAGCATAGCCATGATTACGAAATGCAAGTATGAATTCATCTCTGTAAACGTAATCTCAGCGTGAAATTCTTCGCGAGATGAGGCCTTCTTGTCAATAACAAAACCATAAATCCATCACTATCTATTTCTGAAATATAGACATGGAGAAACTTCCGAGAAAATACTTCTGAATATATTCCCTGGACGTTTAATATCGTCTGAGGATTACATAATTTTATGTGTGAAAGATGTACTGCTAGGAAGTAACGTAAAATTTAGTGTAACTGCTTTTATTATTGAGAGAAAATTGCTACAAACGAAACGACATTCACTCTGATATCGGGTTACTTATAGAAGAGTTGGGGTTGGGTTGTTTGGTGGAGGAGACCATACAGCGAGGTCATCGGTCTCATGGGATTAGGGAAGGAAGTTTGCTGTGCCCTTTCAAAGGAACCATCATGACATCTGCCTGGAGCGATTTAGGGAAATCACGGAAAACCTACATCAGGATGCCAGGACGCGAGGTTGAATCGTTGTCCTCCCGAATGCGAGTCCATTGTGCCATCTCGTTCTTTATGTGCATAACAGACTGGGGGCAGGTAGAAGGTATCAAATAGATGACTGAACTTCCTGTCAGTACTTATTTCTTCCCAGTCGCTCTCCCAATGAAAACTGTTGTTCATAATGTTATTTAATTGACTTCTCGTTTCTAGTATTTCTACGAGTCTGCTTCTTCGTAAACTAACTTAAAATTAAGGCCTTAAAAACGAAATTCGTCGTTAGTTCATTAGTGGGCTTTCATTCAACTTTTTAATCTGGGTGCCTGAAAATGGATTAACCATTTCTTGTAAAGTTTAAGAATTATTTGTTAGGCGTTACCACATCGTATACTTTTTGCTTGTTCTGGCCTAGAATCGCAAGATCACAACTGTGTACAAGTGTGATTCGTTCTCTGAATCCGAGAGCACATACGATTGATCTGAACTCTCTAGCAAGTTGTTGTACCCGAGGGAAAAGCGAGGGCAAGTTTCCCTGCGAATAGAAAGTGAAGAGTCGGACTGCGTGATTTAATTTTCTTTACTTGTTTCCAGAGAACGGATATGGAGAGATAAATGTCGATATTGTGTCACTCTATTTTATGAACCCTAGGGGACTCCTACCATATAGAGTTGAAATAGCCTTCCTGCATCTTCTTCCACAAATGTAGAATCGCATAACAGGCGGCAACACTTACTATGATTATTGCTAGGGCTGATTGCATCTGGCATTCTGTGAACATACTGTTAAACTGATGAACGCGTTTAGAGCTATTATCTTCAACATTATCTGCTGCCAAGGATTATTTATTGCAATTATCCGTTCCTCTCTTTATAAACCATCCATCCATCTCTTATAAGGTCTAACTAGTTGTCTTTTTGCAGCCGGTCGGTGATCCATTATTTTTGGTGGTAATCTATTTCCTGTCATTCTATCAACATGATCCTTCCATTTTCTCCTATTCTCCTCTATCTTGCTATTATTTGAAAAGATTTTTAAATCTAATCTTATTGTTTCATTCCTTATTTTATTTATTTTATTACAGACTGTTACATATTTCACAAACTTCGCTCAGCTGCTTGTATAAGTGATTTTTTTCTTTTTCTTGTTACTCTTCACGATTCGGAACCATGTACAAGAGCAGGTACATAACACTGTAGGATTTCGTTTCTGTTTCTTTTTTGTTTTTTTTTCGTAAGCTCGTCCAATTATTTCTCAGGTAGCGATATACTTATTGACCTTCTTTCCAAAGTCTTTCTCATACTTAAAACTAATATCACATATTAAATCTCTGAAGAGGGATACTAATTTTAAAGTTTCACATTCATTATTATTTTTGATCTGATTGGATTCTTTCCTTTGAAAGCCATTATGTTTCTTTTATTGGCAGATATTAGTTAAGTTTTAATATATTGTGTTTTGGATCAATATATATATATTGCCCTTTTTAAATTATCTTCTGTCGCCTGTACATTTATCTGTTCATCGGCATATAACAGAGTATTTAATGCTGCACTAGATCCCATTTTAATTATTAAGTGTATTTTAGCTTTCCACTTCATAATTATGTTGTCAATAGATGATTTAAATTAATTGGATGATAGACTCTACTATTGTTGAACACTTTGATTTATTAAATTTCATCTGATAATTTCGAAACTGAAGTTATAATAATTTTTATAATTAAATATCGACTCTATGAGGTATTATTAAGATTTCTTGAAAAAAATTTTCCCATATTTTACACGAAGGGAGTCTATTCACCTTATCAAACGCTTTAAAACCTGTAAACGCTAAATGCTTTTATAAGTTTACGATAAATTTTGTATCCTGTATTTTGTAAATTATTCGTCTTTAATTTCCTGTCTATTTCATGTTTCCTTTCTTAAATATACAAGTAGACTTAGATGTGCCCCAAACCTTCAGGTACAAAACTTTTTTCCAAGACATATTTAAAAAAGCGAAATTTTAAAATGGTTTCTCCATACTTGATTAACTCAGTATTACTTACATCTAGGCTAATGGCTTTTCTAGTTTTTGTTGCATTAAAGGCTGCTTTTAGTTCTTATACTATGTCAGTTTAATCTTCAGAGTTACTATAAATTTTTATAAAATCAGAGGGGTAGATCACATAAGTAATGAGGAAGTATTAAATAGAATTGGGGAGAACAGTAATTTGTGGCTCAACTTGACTAGAAGAAGGGATCTGTTGGTAGGACACGTTCTGAGGCATCAAGGGATCACCAATGTAGTATTCGAGTACAGCGTCGAGTGGAGGGTAAAAGTCGAGGAGGGAGACCAGGAGATGAATACACTAAGCATATTCAGAAGGATGTAGGTTGCAGTAGGTACTGGGAGATGAAGAAGCTTGCACAGGTTAGAGTAGCATGGAGAGATGCATCAGACCAGTCTTTTTACTGAAGAAAACAACTCTCATCACTATCTTCATCATATGATACTTTCCTTTAATGGTGTATCCATTGATTTTCTGTTATTATATTAATATTTGCATTATCTTTCTCCATTTTATTCATATTCTTCATAAGTTCAACTGCTATATTCTGTCTTCCATGAGCATCATGTTCAACATTTGCTATGATTCTTTAACAGGATTCCTTATGATATTTTTATATTAAATTCTTTGTCTCATTTACTTTGTGTTTATATACCTCCCAGGCCTCATCTGTTTGTATTTGTAAATAGGTGTTACAAAAATTTGGTTCTTCCTTAATATTAATAGCTGTTTCTGTATTCCATATTGTAACCCTTTTCCTACTTTATAGCTCTCTTTTCCCTAGTACCTCGTTAGCTATTTTCAGCATTGCTGTTTTTCATCTTTCTCATTATAGCTCAGTGCTGTCTTTAGTTTCAACCATTTGGCACTCCTGTACACTTCGTATAAGGTCCTTATGTTTTCTTTCTGTAGAATATAAATTTTGCACGTTACGTTTTGGCTTTGGGTTTTCTTTACATTTGTTTGTTTCCTCCATCTTGCCCGTATTTCAAGCTCTGAAGTAAATAGGATGTGATCATGGCCTATATAATTAACTCTAAGCACATCTCGAATTTGAGAGCTTTTCTTTATTAGCTATTACATAGTCAATAAATGATCTTGAAACTCTGGCGTTCTTTTTGTATTTATTTGTGTCTTTTTTCTGATGAAAATATTTGTAATTTTTAGATGATTAAGCGTCGAAAAAATTTCTTAATGTCTACTATTTTAAGTTAAAGTTATTTCATCTATTAAGCCTATTCTATCAACTGTTGGCACTTTTCCAATTCTTGTACTTACTATTCCTAATTTTAGAACAAGGTGCTGTTAATTGCAGAAATTTAAACTCTGTCTATTATCCAGTACCCTTTTACAGTTACTCAACTGCAGCATTTTCGCTTACTTTACAGTATTACCAGCTGTCTCAGACTGATGTTCACCCTATACTTCAGATCCTTTACGTAAATAGAGAACAAGAACGGACTTCTCTCACTTCCCTGGGGCACACCTGACGATTTCGTTGTCTCTGAAGAACACTCGTCGTAATACACAGTATGAACCAGAGATCCAACAAACTTCCAAATAGCGTGGACCAAAGAAGAAAAATGCCTAGTAAACATGGGCTCTAAAATGCGTATCTTAAGAACTATGACAACTTGATCATCTGCAACACAGTGAAACACATCTCTTTTATTGGACACCTTTAGTCCACAGACGCTTGAGCCAGTCACGACCTTGGACACACCCTTAAATATGTCTTCCCCCGCGAAATCCAGCTTTTGTCCCTCTTCCGGCCAGCAGGTAAACGGAGCGCGCTCGGTCCTACAGGCGGCCACAATGGGATGGACCGGTTCCGGCGGCGGGCTCTTTGTGGCCCACGCGAACGCGCAGTCGCTAACGGCTCACTTCGAAGAGTTCTGTGACCTGTTCTGCCAATCGCTGTTCCATATTATCCTCGTCTCTGAAACTTGGTTGAAACCAAACATTTCTTCCGACACTATCCGAATCACTGGTTACTCTCTCCTAAGGGCAGATCGCGAAACACGACGCGGGGGTGGTGTGGGTGCCTATGTTCGCTCTGATCTGACACCTACTGTACTATGCACATCGGATGCAATGGGCGAAGGAGAAGCAGAGTTCTAGTTTCTCGAAATAAATACATCAAATCAGAAACTGTTAATTGGAGTAATCTATAAACCTCCAAACGTCGGTGCCATGTCCTCCTTTCAGTCTGCCCTGTCCTCACTCGTGACACAGTATGAACACATAATCATTATGGGCGATACAAACATCGACTTACAGTTAAAATCTCCCTCTGCCGAAAAACTAAGGTGACTGTTCCACTCCAATGATATGAGTTTAACACCGCTAGACCCAACTCATCACACGCCACACAGCCACACACTCATAGATATAATAGCAACAAAGTGACCAGATAAAATAATCCGCGCCATCAGACATCCGCTACGGGACTCTCTGCTCATGACGTAATATTCTTAAATTACTCAATGCATACTACCAAAGAAAAATCTCACTTGGTAACCTACAGAAACTTAAAAAAATGTTAACCATGACGCTCTTCAAAAGGATTGCTCAGACATCCCTTGGCATGATATAAGCAATGAACCGACTTTAGACGGAAAAATTTCTGTAATATATTGTGTCTTGGCTCAGTCTATATACTGCCCTTTTGTTAGTTTTTTTTTTTTTTTTTTTTTTTTTTTTTTTTTTTTTTTTTTAGTGTTAGTGAGGAGACCAAACAGCGAGGTCATCGATCTCATCGGATTACTGAAGGACGGGGAAGGAAGTCGGTTGTGCCATTTCAAAAGAACCATCCTGGCCTTTGCCTGGAGTGATGTAGGTAAGTCACGGAAAATTTAAATCAGGATGGTCGGACGCGGGATTGGACTGTCGTCCGCCCTTTTGAAAATTATCTTCTGTCTCCTGTACAGTTATCTGTGATCAGCATATAACCGAGTATTTTTAAGTGTAATTTAACTTTCCACTTCATAACTATGTTGTCAATAGATGAATTACATAAAGTGGGTGATGGACTACGCTCCTGTTGAACACTTTGATTTATTAAAATTTTATCTGATATTTCCCATGAGAACGAGAGGATTTGATGACTGCAGTACACACGGAGGTAAAAAAAAAAAAGGGGGAGGTGTGATCACGATACAAACTTGAAGCCAATGTCCGCCGTCTTCATTAGCCCAAAGCTTCAGGTTCAACGCATTCATACGTCCATGGTTCACGGCGGTGATACTGACGTGCCCGTGCCCTGTTTGGAACGTGTTGGGTGCTTTGATTGTGTAGATAAGTAGCTGTTTCGTCAAAAGTGCCAGCTTGCATTGTTTATGGGTGTACTAATCAATCCGATCGTAATCTAAAGTTAAGGAAAGAAAACATATTTCATTCGTAAGTGGAGCAATGCAAGCAATATTTTCCTTTGTGTACATGAATTATTCTTGCTCTGTTTACTTTAGTTGTAATGGTTTTATTTGTGTCATTTGGGTTTAGGTTTGCCTTACTTTACTCACTATCCATTATTTCTGTTTTTACCTATGTTTTTCATTGGCTTCCAAGTCGCAAACGCTCTGACATCCGAGCCACACTGCATCAACGACCTCGTCACCACA